>NC_047090.1:181476125-182141542 GCF_902459505.1 Geotrypetes seraphini | reverse complement strand
CAGAAAATGCTAACACTAGTTTTAGGAGTATGAGGACTTCTGGAACTACAGCATGGAAGGGACTCACCTCAGATAAGGATGTGGGGCGGGAGGCCAAAGGCTGAGGGGATAATCCTCTATGTCTAGACCTATCCAGTTCCGCTTCCATCATATTTGCCCTCACGGCTCCCTAAAACTGATAAGGTCCATTTAGAATAAATGTCTCACTATGAAATGTTGCAAATTTTCCCTTGCTTTTCACATTAACACACAAAAAAAAAGAGTTCTCAAATTTGGCTCTTCTCCAAAGCCTTTAATACGTGGGGTTTAAAATGAATCATAACTGAAGTCCATAGTCTCAAAGCTAAGGTTACCAGATGTCCGGACGGACTTTTCAAAACCCAGCATTTGTCCGGGCTTTGGAAAGCTCTGAGCTCCCGCCGCATCTGGAGGGCCTCTGAGCATGCGCGGATGACGTCACACACATCTGCGCATGCTCCAGGCCCTCCAGATCCGACTGGAGCTTATCCAGAAGAAGAGAGGTGGCTTGGTGGGGGGCGGGGCTGGAAGTGGAAAGGGATGAGGTTTTCCAGAGAAAAATATAGTAGCCCTATTCAAACCAGCACCGAGATTGGCGGTCGCCTTAAAAGAGGTCACTGATCACGTGTCAATCATAGAAAGAAACATAAAAACATAGAAAGATGATAGTAGAAAAGGGCTATAGCCCATCAAGTCTGCCCACTCTTCTGACCCACCCCATTAAGTCTGAGTGCTAATGACCTAGTTCCTTAACTCGACCCTCGTAGGGATCCCACGTGGATGACCCATTTATTCTTAAAGTCAAGCACGCTGGTGGCATGGATCACCTGCATTGGCTTGACCCTCTTGACTCCGATTAAGCGCTCGCTCCGTGTAAGTGCACGTGGCAAACCGGTCCGAAGGGCTTGCACTAAAGCGGAGTCGGCTGTACAAGTTTTTATCCTAACGTAACACATAGTGAGGATCTGGTATCAATATACATTTCTTTGTAATCTATCGGTCTTGGGAGTTAGGTGAACATAGGGTTGCCAGATTTTACAGTCGTACAATCCGGACCTCTAGACCCGCCCCCCCAGGCCCGCCCATCCCAGCCCTGTCCTTAATCCAACCCTAGCCCCGTGCTCCGCTGCTTGCGTGGACGCCCTCGTGCACGACACAATTTTGGGGGAAGCTTTTCAAAACCCGGACAAAGTGCTGGGTTTTGAAAAGCCGTCCGGAGAAATCCAGACGTCTTGTAACCCTAAGTGAACAGGTATGTTTTTATTGCTTTTTTTAAAGTTAAGGAGCCCTTCAGGGGATCTGATCTGGGGGGGGGGGGCATTTGGATCCAGTGGCTCAGTATGAAGTGGGAGTAGAAACGTCGTTTGGCGATTTGCAGTTGAAGGGCACAACCAGGGGGCGTTTTGAGGCGCATTTCATCCTGGGAGCGGAGGGACCTGCTCGGCATTCCCATTGCAAATATTATGACTCCTAACCGTACACTGCCAGTTAATGCTTAAGACTGAACTTTGCTCAGCAGAGCACTATCATTTGTTAACTGATTGTAGGTCTGCGGAGAGAGAAGCAGGTCTTGATTAGTGCTGAGGTCATGTGTTTGCAGGCCAGGTGTCTGATTTCTCAAGACCTTGGGAAGAAAGATATTCTGTCTCTCCTTATCGGGGAAACACTGCAAACTCAGAAACACTCAGGCCCTAATGTATCCTGCACCAGACCCAGCCTGACTAATCTCAACCATAGATCTGTCACAGGGTTCTCAGTGCTCTCACCGTGCTACCTTGCACAAGATAGTGCGAGTTTAACCTCTGACTTCCCAGATGTCCATGGGAGGCTGATCCTGTTCTGACCCTGTGGGGATCATCGCTTCCTCCTCCTGCCCGCTACAAAAAAAAAAATGGAGAGATCAGTTCTAAACAAACAGCTTAGTCTGTGAACTTTTCCAGAGACACAGTTCAGTGCATTCGTTTTTGTGATCTATTGTATGTTTTTTTTTTTAAAAAATTTTATTTGCAGCCTGAGGTTAGACGTCTCAACATGAGTCGGGTAATTAAGAAATAATTCCATGAGAGCAAACCCAGACCACTGCAATAAAATTCTTCCGGTTCAAACTGGCAAAGGTAACAGATGACTCCAGACCGGAGACAGTTCAAGTTCAGTTATTACTGTTTATAACAGTGGTCTCAAACTCGCGGCCCAGGGGCCACATGCGGCCCGCCATGTATTATTTTGAGGCCCTCGGTATGTTTATCATAATTACAAAAGTAAAATAAAACAGTTTCTTGATCTTATGTCTCTTTAGCTATAAATTACAATATTATTAAGACAGCTAAAAGGAAAGATTTATAAACTATAAAGAGTTTTACCTCATGCAAAATTGTCATTTCTTTAATAAGACATTCACTATTTTTTCTGAGGCCCTCCAAGTACCGACAAATCCAAAATGTGGCCCTGCAAAGGGTTGGAGTTGGAGACCACTAGTTGGCAAAAATGCTGGCAATTTTGGCATTTGCGGAAACAAAAGCTGGAAAAAGAGACACAACCAAATAGGATGGCACATACTGAAAACGCAAGGCCACAACAGACCAGCAAATGCAACTGGGAACACCAAAGGTCATAGAACCCTAGAACTGGAGTTCCATAACAAATGGAAGAACTTGGGGGAATGTTTTCCTACGTGCAACTGTGGAAGATAGTGAAGGGGACTCTACTGATGTAAAATCTGGTAACCTTAACTCTACCTGATATATCGGGGACATGCTATGCTTCAATTAGGTTAGGTTAGGTGCCATCAATTTGTGTTCAAATGCTAGCGATCTGATAATATCACGTTTTCATGGCAGAATACAGAATACTGGCCAAGCTCCACTGGCTTCCGATAATCGCCAGGGTCCACTATAAATGTGCCTGTTTAACTTTCAAAATCCTATATGGTATCCTCCCTCCCTTTATCCCTCTTTCTTGGAATTCCTCAAACCCTAATACCACCAGATCCTCCCACAAATTAAAACTATCCTTCCCCTCGCTAAAAGGCATTTCCCACACAGGAAAGCTAGGGACCTCCCTCCACTTCAAAATCACTGAGCTTTGGAACAACCTTACCTCCCCTCTTCGGAACTTGAGCTCTCTCCAAGTTTTCCGCAAACATCTGAAAAGCTGGCTTTTCTCAAAAAATGTAAGTCTCCCTCCAACTTAGGAATCAAGAAAACTCTTATATCTTGGCATCCCAAGTCCTCTAAATTTTCTTCACACTTCTACCTCTAACCCTCTGTTGTAGTTCCTTCCTATTTCTCCTACTGTAAACCGCGTCGAGCTCTACGAACGTGGAGATGATGCGGTATACAAACCTAAGGATTAGATTGGATTAGATTAGACTAGATTGCTGGGCCTTTCTTCGGTACAGTATAAAGTCGATGTTGTCACCGTTGTCATATCAAACGCAATCCTCCACCTCCAACTCTGCCCATCTGCTGCTGCCCAGATGGGTGGTCCATCGTTAGTCTGACATCTCCGCCGAAACCTGTCCGCCTTGGGAGGTCCTGCTGGTAGTGAAACTACCGACGGCATAGCTTTCGGCTTCTCAGATGCGCGCAGGCCTCAGTGGCATGTACCATGACGGGAGGTACTTCGGTATGGTTTATGAAATTAAGAGGGATGGAAGAGAAGAGATTGGAAGGTGCCTTTGGATGTTTGTGTGTGTGTGTATCACTTTGGGTAGGCAAGCACACAATTTCCCATTGCCTAGGGTTACCAGATTTTCCGTCTGGAAAATCCGGACCCCCTAGACCCGCCTCCAAGCATGCTTAGTTCCACCCCTCCCCGCCGGGTCACACCATGGCCCCGCCCCATCCCCCCCCCCCCCCCACACACACACACTGCCTGCTCTCATCGAGCAGGACATCCGTGCATGTGCAAATGCTCTACTGCGCGAAGGAAAGCTTTTCAAAATCCGGACAAAGTGCCAGGGAAATCCGGACGTCTGGAAACCCTACCATTGCCTGAACCAAACCTGGCTCCTTCCCCATCTCCTCCTCCGGCCCTCTCAGCCCTGCTTTCATGATGGACCTCCGTGATTATCCCAAGGATTGTCCTTTATTTCTCTGTCACTGTCCACCAGACTTTTACACTGGGTTCTAAATCGGACCCAATCATTTCTAAACACATTACAGTTGAGGGATTGTCCATTGACCTTTTGGAATCTTTCAGGTACGATAACTGGCGCCAATTGGCTCATTAGCCCACTTGGTTGCACATGCATCGCTAAATAGCGCACAATTCTGGACAAGTAAATTGGTCCATTATAGAACGCCCTTCAAATGTACACACCTTGCTCACACGCGCACACAGCCGCGTCCACCCTCTAGCACGCAGCTTGTACTTCCCAACACACATGAAGATCACATATCCCTAATATACACACATACATCACTTATACCCCTATGGCACATCTATACAAATGCACCTCCCACAAACCATACTCGTGTTTTTATTTAGGGCCCCCTCTCACAAAGCCACCGTCCCAGTGCTGCTGTGGAAAATGCGCCAAAGCCCATTCAATTCCTAGCATCGCCGCCGCAGCTGTATAAAAGGCACCCTTAATGCGGCTCTGCCCCAGGTCTGCTGCTTCAGTCTACCCTGCCTTGTGCTGCCTGGGCCGTGGAACTCTTTCCCTTCCGTGTCTTGGGCTGCCACTGAACTGATTCGGAACAACAAAGATAGATCCGGAGGACATCTCCAGATCCAAATTTAATGTTAAGAAAGAAACGAAAATTCCTGAAGCCGCTGGGCAAAGTAAGCCTGACCTGGGCAAAAGTAGGGCAGCCAAAGATCCCAGGGCAGATGGAAGCAACAGAGGTCTCTGGGGAGAACAGAGTGAGTCGGTGCCCTTGGCCGAAACAGCACAGTATCCGGGAAAGAGCTGTATTAACTAGATCTGTAGACCTGACTTAAGGATGTATAAACGCGATCTAGCGGATTCAAAATATCAGGAGGCTCCAGATTTTACCCGTCCCTCTCAAAAATGTGTCATTGTTCAATGGTTTGCTCCTATTTCCTGCCCATAGTCCGTCTGTAAAAAAAGAAGTATTTTCCCTACGCGTTCCTCGCTGCACCTTCACATTATGACCCTCCGTCCTCGAATTTCCTCTTCTCTGACAGATTTCACCTTCCTTTTCTGTCCCATTCCAGTAATGCAGATAACCAGCCCCGTAAAAATTTAAACAACCAGCCCCTACGCAGGAAACGAAGAATCTCAAGTTTAGTTCAAACAAACCTTTGGCCAACCCTGACCCGCTCGTTTAAAAGTACACTGAGGAGAATATTAATGAGATGTGAAAGCCCCCTCCAGTTGGGGGGGAAAAATGCATTAAAATGTTTAGAAAAGCAGGGGCCTTCTCCCAAAAATAAAACACATGTTCCTGACTCATTTTCTTCTCAGCTTAAGTAATATTTAAATGTTATTTCAGTACAAAGTGACAAAATAGTCAGATGGCTTGGGTTTCCTTTAAGAATCTTATCCAGGACGATGGGTTCCATCTGCTAGATCTTCTTGGACAGACTAAGCTTTTATTCCCCCCCCCCCCAAAAAAAAAAAAAAGTCTGTCATAAATGGAATTGTAAACCACATTCTCTCACTGTTGCTTTCAGAAAGTGAGGAGATATGCGTGCACCGATAGCCCATCTGCCGCCCCCCCCAAAACCGCCACCTTAGAAGCATATGTAGGCCAGAAATGGTGTGCAATCAGAGCAAGTGTTTCACATTACCAGTTTCCTACCACAGATCTGTCAAACTCGCCTTAAAATTCTGAGTGACAGCTGGCTATTTTTTGTCTTTTTTTTTTTTTTTAATTTGGGAGAGGTAATTTTCAGTTTTGGAGTGACGTGCCACGATGACCCCCAAATTCCCCAACTCACTGGCCCTGCGACCTCCCCAGGCAGCCATCAAATTAGCTCCATGCTCATCGTAACAAGCTGAAAAAGTTCAAGGTTATTTGATTTGACTTTTCTTTCCTCTTTGTTTACGTTCGTTCGCAGCGCAGAGAGAGCGAAAAGGGCCCCCTGGACATCTTTGGAGTGAAACAACCTGATACAGGATTGTAAGCACCCTGACATCCTGTTTGTCTGTCCTGTCTGTTTAGTGGGGACTGACTCCTTTGGGACTCTATACGATGCTGCGTACGTCAGGAAGCGCCCTCCAGCCGCAGCCCCGAGATCGGTGTGCCAGCAGCTTAAAACGTTTGTGGCATACATTTCCATTTTCCCCAACCTTTGGCTCTTCTCTTTAAGTGTTTTCTTTTCTTTCTATCAATTGTAGTTCTAATCCCTTCTGTCCCTGTTCGTCTGTGTCCTTAAATCGTTTTTTCCCTTGGTTTGTTTTAGACTAAATTATATTTTAATTGGTATATTGTCAAGGCATTTTTGTACACCGCCTAGAAGGTTCGAGTGGGCAGTATAATAAATTTGGAAATAAACTTGAAACAGGAGTTCAGTCTCCTAAGTATAATTTACAACTATTTACAAAACCCCCAAAGATGCTCTAATACACTTCTCCCTCCGGATTCGCGGGGGATAGGGGCAGAGCCGGACCGCGAATGGCAAAAAAACCGTGAATATTTGGCTCTGACCCACCCCCGCCTCCCTCCCGCCTTCCCGGCCTTACCTGGTGGTCTAGCGGGCTTTCGGGGCTGCTGTGAGTTCCCGTAGTCTCTCAAGACTACGACGGGAACTCCCCACAGCTATTTCCTAATGGCGATCTGCACGGGGCAGGAGCGTAGGAAGATCGCTCCTGCCCCGAAAGCCCGCTAGACCACCAGGTAAGGCCGGGAAGCCGGGGGGAAGATTTAACAATGTTTTTTTTTTTTCTTTTTTCCCCCTCCCCAAAAAATCGCAAATATGTGAAACCGCGATTACCGAAACCACGAATGGGGAGGGGGAAGTGTATCCAGAAATCACATAAACCAGCTGAAAAAAAGTTTAAAGGTTTCTTGTGTCCAATATATCAGCTCGTTGGTGTCTTCTACCACTTGGTATAAGCTAAAGGCTTTACCAAGACTTTATAGATAAGTCGGATTAAAATTTACAATGTAAGTTATTTAAATATTTGATACATATAGCTCACGATACGATACCCTGCATTAAATGCCGAAGAAGAAGCGCAGCGGCATTTACCCCCATAAGTTTGGTATCTTGTGCACCTGGAGTGCCGCTTCTGATGGCTCTATGTACGGTAATTGAAATATCTTCAGTGGAATGGTGAGGATTTGAATTGCAATATTTTTTTCTTGGGAAACAGGATTTATACAATATTATTGGTTTGGATTCACGAGTTGCTAATATCCGGAAAAGCAGAATTCAAAGCTATTTGGGCAGCCACAGAACCTGATACCAGTGGTTGCTCTCAAACAAGGGACGTGGTTTTTGTTGCTGTTGTCTTGGGTTTGTTTTGTTTTTTTTGCAAGTTGCCCCAGTCACGAAGGCAATCATATAAGGGGCAACTGTGGAAGGTAGATCGGTAGTAGACATCCCAGAGGAGTGCCATGGTGGCCCCGGGTCTCAAGGTCATGCAGTTTCACCTACAACAGTCCCCTTTCCCTTCACGTCCAGCCCTTTAATATTCAGAGGCTGCTAGGACTTGGATTATGAGGCAAAAGTGTTCTCTGCAGAGGTAGAGTAGACCCCAATCCCCAGATGAAAGGAGGCGGAAGATGGGCTAAGGCCCTGAAATACCATGATCCAGCCCAAGAAATAGGAACACCAGAGAAACAACAAGCAGAAGAGTGGCAGGGAAGCAGGTTTGGGCTGGAAGGTAAGATTCATATTAGAGAATGACACGGGGACAAATTTTTCCCTTCCCGTCCCCGCGAGTTCTTTTCCTGTCCTTGCCCCATTCCTGAAAGCTCTGTCCTCATCTGCCCAAGCCTCAAACGCTTTAAAACTAAGTGGCAACATTCTAGAGCTCAGATTGTGATGTCATAATGCCTCATTCCACCAATGCCTAAGCTCGGTCCTCATCTGCACAAGCTTCAAACACTTTAAAATCCTAAACTGCAACATTCTAGAGCTCAGATTGTGACATCATAAGCCAACATCAGCTCTTCCTCCAATGTCACTTCCTAGGTGCAGGTCCAGGAAGTGATGTCAGAAGAAGAGCTGATGCTGAGGTGAGCAGCTGGTTGGGATTGCTGCTTGTGCCGCGAACGTTAAAAAGGTACGGGGGAAGGGAAGTGGTGCACATGCGGTAGTGGGGGGGGAGGGAAGGAGGGGCATAGAGGAGGACAAGTGCTGGCGCCCCCACCAAAAGTGCGCCCAGGGTGGACCTCCCCTCCTCCCGCCCCCCCTTGCTACGCCACTGTTCTTAGATGATGGCCCAGTCTTGCCTAATGGTAAAGCCAGCCAGGCAGAGAATTGATGTAAGGGGAGAAACATGTTTTATTCACGGAAATTCTTATGTAAATTAACCTCTGCAGAAAATGGAGCTACTTAAGAAATGTGATGACAGGGCAATTATTATATCTTATATAACCAGCTAGAAGGTCACATACGGTAGAGATGCCAATGAAGGAAAAAGCTTCTAAAAAGGGAACTTTAATTGTATGAAGCAGTTGTCATTGATGGAGTTACTCAGGAAAAGGTGAAGGGATTGTGGGGCGTTCCACCATAACACTGACCCCCATCAGTCAGCCAAGAAGAGCCTGACACTCTGATACCAGCTTAGAAGATTTATCTGTCACATCCTCTAATGCAATAACTTCTGCTACCTCAGATCATGCCTAAAACATTGTCAGTGCAGGTTGATCTCGGTGTCATGTCTGGTGCATCGTAAGCATTTCTGCCTCAAAGAATCACTGTTTCTCTCTGGCATTATTCGAAAAAAAAAAAAAAAAAAACCCTTTATCTGAAATGAACTCAGTCCTGACCATGTCAAGCAAATTGTAATCTACCTTAGCTAGAGAGATCTTAATTTTCTTTTCTTTCATGCTGAAAAGAAATACAACCTTGAGGTTAGCTCGTAGAATTTGCCGCTCGGTCCCTTGAATTTACCAGACTGATTCTGCTCATCTCATTTTCGGATTCCTACGTACCTTTCAACTTCTCGTGATCACAGTCTTTGCAAATTATTGCGTCTGACAGGACAGCCGACACTTGACGCCAAATCTCATCACACCTGACACAATGGCCAATCTCTCTAGGCTGCGCTGTCTTTTCTGGCACTAAATGATATTCCGTGGTTTCTCTGTGGACCACATGGACCTCTCAGCTCTCAATAATCACGCAGCAGAAACCTTTCGAGATGACAGATGGGTAGGCATGCTTGAATCATTAGACTGGAGCTTCCCATGCTTGCTCTACTGCCCCTGTCGTTAGTCTAGTTTTCAGGAACCCACAATTAATATGGCAAAAGATCAATCTGCACTTGTTCATTCTCCATGGTATGCAAATTTATCTCATGCATATCCATGGTGGATTTCCTTGAAAACCTGACTTGCTTTAGGGTCATTAGAACAGGGTTGCAAAGTTCTGCCTTATGGCATTTTGTCACAGAAAAAAAACTAAGAAAACCCTTCGCTAGAAAAATAGAATATAATGGAACGAAGGACCGTTGAAAAGTTCTCAGCCCAACCAAGAAGAGAATGATGTGGAGCCGTGAAACCTACAAGTTATTCCATACTTTTTTTGTTTTTGTTAAAATAGGTCTAGCCCCAAACATCCAAAAGGCCAAATTAACCTCTGGAATTCATTGCCGGAGAACGTGGTTTTTAAAAAGGTTTGAATAATTTCCTAAAAGTCCATAAGCCATTATTGAGGTGGCTTGGGGACAATCCACTGCTTATTCCTAGGATAAGCAGTATAAAATCTGTTTTACTACTTGGGATCTAACTAGGTACTTGAGACCTGGGTTGGCCAATGTTGGAAACAGGATACTGGCTTGATGGACCTTCGGTCTGTCACAATATGGCAGCTCTTATGTTATTATGTGAGCCAAGTATAGGAGGACCAAGCCATTGTGACATCACTGCTGAGGTTGGCTCTTAGGCATTGGTGGAATGAGGCATTATGACATCACAATTTCAGCTCTGGAATGTTGCTCCTCTTTAGGTTTCTGCAAAGGTACTTGGAACATTGATTGGCCATTGTTGGAAACAGGATACTGGCTTGATGGACCTTCGGTCTGTCACAATATGGCAGCTCTTATGTTATTATGTGAGCCAAGTATAGGAGGACCAAGCCATTGTGACATCACTGCTGAGGTTGGCTCTTAGGCATTGGTGGAATGAGGCATTATGACATCACAATTTCAGCTCTGGAATGTTGCTCCTCTTTAGGTTTCTGCAAAGGTACTTGGAACATTGATTGGCCATTGTTGGAAACAGGATACTGGGCTTGATGGACCTTCGGTCTGTCCCAGTTCTTATGTGAGCCAAGTATAGGACAATCAAGCCATTCTGACATCACTGATGAGTTTGGCTCTTTGGCATTGGTGGAGTGAGGCATTATGACATCACAATTTCAGCTCTGAAATGTTGCTACTCTTTGGGTTTCTGCCAGGTACTTGGGACCTGGGTTGGCCACTGGACTTGATGAAGTTTTGGTCTGGCCCATTATGGCAACTATTATGAGCTCCAGATGAATTCTAAAGTGTTTGATTATTGCAGAAAAACATCCAAATCTTAAGCCCTCTCTAGTCCCGCCTCTATCATACCCCCTTGAGATTTAGACACACTGCAGACAACCACCATAGAAATCTAGCCTGGAAAAGAGAAAGCTGAGGGGGAATATGATAAAAGTCTACAAAATTCTTAGTGGTATAGAACAGGTAAACGTGAAGGAGACAGTCAGTGAAATTAAATAGAAATACTTTCTAAATGAATAGGTGGGAATGATTTGTCACTCAAAGTTACCAGATGCTAGGGTCCACCTTGGGGATTAGCGCCCAAGAAAAGGATCTGGGTATCATCGTAAACAATATGATGAAACCTTTTGCTCAATGTGCGGCGGCGGCCAAAAAAGCAAACAGGATGCTGGGAATTATTTTTAAAAAGGGATGGTTAACAAGACTAAGAATGTTATAATGCTCCTGTATCGCTCCATGGTGCAACCTCATCTGGAGTACTGCATTCCATTCTGGTCTCCTTATCTCAAGAAAGATTCAAAGAAGAGCGACCAAGATGGTAAAGGAGATGGAACTCCTCTAGTATGAGGAAAGACTAAAACGGTTAGGGCTCTTCAGCCTGGAAAAAAGACGGCTGAGGGGAGATAGGATTGAAGTCTAGAAAATCCTGAGTGGAGTAGAACGGATACAAGTGGATCGATTTTTCACGCTGTCAAAAATTACAAAGACTAGGGGACACTCGAAGTTACAGGGAAATACTCTTAAAACCAATAGGAGGAAATCTTTTTCACTCAGAGAATAGTTAAGCTCTGGAATGCATTGCCAGAGGATGTGGTAAGAGCGGATAGCGTAGCTGGTTTTAAGAAAGGTTTGGACAAGTTCCTAGAGGAAAAGTCCATAGTCTGTTATTGAGAAAGATATGGGGGAAGCCACTGCTTGCCATGTATTGGTAGCTTGGAATATTGCTACACCTTGGGTTTTGGCCAGGTACTAGTCACCTGGATTGGCCACTGTGAGAATGGGCTACTGGGCCGTTGGTCTGTCCCAGTAAGGCTATTCTTATGTTCTTAAGTTCCAGAACTCATTACCAGTTAGCATATATTGGTTTAAAATGGATTTGGACAAGTTCCTGGAGGAAAAGTCCACAGTTTGCTGTTGAGAAAGACATAGTTAAGTCGCAGCTTGCCCTGGGATCAGTAGCATGGAACCTTGCCACTCTTTGGGATTCTGGAATCTAGTTGTCCTTTGGGATTCCGTAAGGAATGTTGCTACTATTTGGGTTTCTGCCAGGTACTTGTGACCTGGATTGGTCACTATTTGAAGTAGGATACTGGGCTAGATGGACCATTAGTCTGACCCAGTATGGCTATTGTTATGTTCCTTTAAAAAAAAATTATTTTTATTTTTAAAAAGCTGATTTGCCATTAATGAAGGACTAACAATCATATCAGTATAGGGGTAAGATTTGTTTCTCTTTTAGACACTTTTCCTCAAATTCTAAAAATGCTGTCTAAATTTAGGTGTGAAAATGTGTGCCTAGTTATAAAAACATAGAAACATGATGGCAGACAAAGGCCAAATGGCCCATCCAGAGCAACCACTATCTCCTCCTCTCCCTATTGGCTAAGGCTCTTAACATTTGCATCTCCTCTTCCTATAGGCTAAGGCTCTTTACACCTGCATTGTGATGTCATAGAGCTTTGTGGTTATAGAAACATAGAAACATGACGGCAGATAAAGGCCAAATGGCCCATCCAGTCTGTCCATCTGCAGCATCCACTATCTCCTCCTCTTTCTATTGGTTAAGGCTCTTACCATTTGCATCTCCTCTTCCTATAGGCTAAGGCTCTTTACACCTGCATTGTGAGGTCACAGAACTTTAGTAACATAGAAACATGATGGCAGATAAAGGCCAAAAGGCCCATCCAGTCTGTCCATCTGCAGCATCCACTATCTCCTCCTCTTTCTATTGGTTAAGGCTCTTACCATTTGCATCTCCTCTTCCTATAGGCTATGGCTCTTTACACCTGCATTGTGAGGTCATAGAGCTGCCCATCTGCAGTAACCATTATCTCTTTCTCTCTCCAAGAGATCCCACTGCCTATCCCAGGCCCGTTTGAATTCAGACACAGTCTCTGTCTCCACCACCTCTTCCGGGACACTGTTCCACCCTTTCTGTAAAAAATTATTTCCTTAGATTACTCCTGAGCCTATCACCTCTTAACTTCATCCTATGCCCTCTCATTCCAGAGCTTCCTTTTAAATGAAATGCGCATTTACACCACATTGGTATTTAAACATCTTTATCCTATCTCCCCTCTCCTGCCTTTCCTCCAAAGTACACAGATTGAGATCTTTAAGTCTGTCCCCATATGCCTTATGATGAAAACCACACACCATTTTAGTAATTTGCTAATTGTTGTTAAAATAATTAGCTAATTGTTGCTAAACCAGCCCTTAATTGCAAATAAATACCAATAATTAGCATTAACAAGCAGTTGTGTATGAAAATAACTTATGTTCCTCTTCTATAAACTGAATGCCTAGGGTGCGATTCTGAATATGGCGTCCTGATTGTAGGCAGTGATAGGCGTCCTACTGCCGTCTAACAGACCAATCAGGAAGCATGTTTTTGGGGTTTTTTATGATGCCTACAATGTAGACGTCTGACTCATGTCTATAGAAGTACTTAGGCATGCCTACAGATGCCTAAGGCCAGCGTAGATGTGGCTTATGCCGGATTTGGCCTTAGGCGACCATAGACATGCCTAGGTGCTTCCGTAGGCGCGAGTCAGACGCCTTAAATGTAGGCTTGTAAAATGATGGCCTACATTTAAGGCATCTGTACAAACAATAGACGCGATTCTGGACACAGTGCCTTCCGATGATCGACATGCTATAGGTTTCCATTTTGCAGGAGCCTACTGTGGCAGGTGCCGTTTCCAGAATCAGGCCCTTAACATCTCTTGTACTCAAGCAGGACTTTAATGGAGGAGGCGTGTTCCGATTATTCCCGTGTGCACTCTATAGAATAACCGCGTATGTGCGCCAAACGGCTAGTTTCAGGCACCCGCCTTTACTTCCGCCGTAGACGTGACAGAAGTGGTGCTGCTTTGGGGGCATAACTGCGGACTTCTACGAGTATTCTCGAGCAGACGGGGCGAAACTCTGCCATTCTAGAATGCCAGCGTGGTGCCCACCCGGACCGTCTCCATTGGTGTGCTGAGCCTGAATGATTCGGAGGAGCGCAGAGTTTGAAAACTGCGGTGAAGATTTGCTGGAGTGGGTCAGATAAGTCCCTGTTTCACTATGGTGCGCTATGCTTTTTAGCGCACGCGAAATATTCGCATGTTATCCTATGGACGCGTTAGCAGTTAACGCACGCTAAAACGCTTAGCGCACCTTAGCAATAGAGGGCCTATGTGTTTTACTACAGGTTATGAATAGCCTGATGCATATTGCAAGAAGGACGTTGTTTAATAAGTGGAGGGGGTTTTTTTTGTGCCCGTGACTTGATTTAAGCAGCCTTGAAGAATCGACATTTAAGCCGTTAAACCGCTGTTTTTTTTTTTTTCTCCGAGGCTTTTTCCGCCACTTTAGTTAACGTTGCAACGCTGCACATTGGCTAATTCACTCCTGTAGGATTCTTTTCAACGGTTATTTTGTTGGGTTTCAAGATTTTTGTTCTGTTGGAATCCCCTTCTGGACAGTTTGCCTAACCTTTAACATTATTCATAAAATTCTCTCCCCCCACCCCCTTTATCTTTTGCTGCGAGATGGGGGAGAAAGAAGCCAAAGCTGCTGTGCTCGGCAAACCGGTGAAACCTTGTTATGGACTAGAATGAAGCTTCTAGAAGCAGGATTCTGATGTGATGGGTTGCTATAAGGTTCCATTGGTGGTACGTTATGACCTCTGACCCACTGTGGCTGCCACCTGAGGGACCAAACAGCTTAGCACAGCACAATAATGATTTTTATAACAAAGAGAACATCACTCCAGAGTCCTCTTTAAATGTGCCTGCTTAGCCTTCAAGATCCTACATGGCGTCCTTCCTCCCGTCATCCCACTCTTTTGGAACTCCTCAAACCCACACTCCACCAGACCCTCCCAAAAACTGAAACTATCATTCCCCTCTATAAAAGGTATATCCCGCGCAGGAAAACTTGGAACATCTCTCCCCTTTAGAACCACAGAACTCTGGAACAACCTCTCGTCCCCACTCAGAAACTCAAGCTCCTTCCAATCCTTCCGCAAACACTTGAAAACTTGGCTCTTTGCAAAAATCTAATCACCTCCCGTTCTCCAGTATTCTGTCCCTCTCTTTCCTCTTAGTCCCTCTCCTTTATCCCTTATTGTAGTTCCTTTCCTCTTAATTCTGTAAACCGTGCCGAGCTCTGCGCTTGCGGAGATGGCGCGGTATACATTAGTTTTAGTACTTAATGCTATGGGGCTCATGTGCGGCCTTTGAACCACACAGGAATTCCATGAGCTTTGCAGCTGGCATGATAAAGTGAGAAATGGAATTGTTCAGTGCATAACACAACGTGCTGGTTTGCAGGGCAACTTCAAAACCCATGTACTAGTCTAAATGGTATTTCACCTGGAAAATTGGCCTCCCCTGTCGGGGTGCAAGGACACACCGTTTTCTATGCTATATGTACCTTTAAGAAGAGGCTTGCCAAGGGGCATGATTGGGGCAGGAAAGGGGCAATGCAGGTACAGAAAAACAGGTGAATATTCCATGGTTGTGCCTGTGAAACAGGAGAATCAGATAACAGCCCTCACGGAGTAATTTGAGGAAGTGGTGCTTATATAATTGACCAGGATATATATCCATAAAATAAGTGATTAGATCAAATAGAACCTATTTATGTGATATATACATAGGCATTCCCAAGATTGTGGATAAGATTGGCATTTTTTTATGGCTTCTATAAAACACCTGAAAGTCCCTCTCAATACTAAATTATATTGTTTTGGGGACCATCAGAACATGGTGTTCCATAAGGATCCCCTCTTTCGCCATTGTTGTTCAATATATTATCTTGCACCTTTGAGGACAAGAGTGGCAAATCTAGGAATTCAATGATGTAGTTATGCTGATGATATCACCATCATAATTCCCTTAACCTCTCGATTATCTGTAGTCAATTCATAGCTTCAGTGATTCTAATAGCTGATAACTGGATGGGTGATTTCAAATTGAAGATAAATCCAGGTAAGACTCAACTTTTCCTGGCCTCCCCACATAATTGTGAAGAAAATAGGGTGATCTTAAATAGGACCACTTCTCCCATTCTACCCATCATCAAAATATTAGGTGTCTATTTGGACAGGAATTTATCTGGGCCTCTTCTCCCCTCGAACAGAGGAGATTGAGAGGGGACATGATCGAAACATTCAAGGTACTGAAGGGAATAGACTTAGTAGATAAGGGCAGATTGTTCACCCTCTCCAAGGTAGGGAGAACGAGAGGGCACTCTCTAAAGTTGAAAGGCGATAGATTCCATACAAATGTAAGGAAGTTCTTCTTCATCCAGAGTGGAGGAAAACTGGAACGCTCTTCTGGTGTCTGTCATAGGGGAAAACACCCTCCAGGGATTCAAGACAAAGTTGGACAAGTTCCTGCTGAACAAGGACGTACGCTAATAGGGCTAGTCCCAGTTAGGGCGCTGGTCTTTGACCAGAGGGCCGCCGCGTGAGCAGGATGGACCACTGGTCTGACCCAGCAGTGGCAATTCTCATGTTCTTATCTATGATTACTCAAGTTGATTAGATCATATTTTGATGACAAATCGTTTAGACTATTGGTTCAGTCTTTTGCCTGGACTATTGCAATATTGTGCATCTGGAGGTCAACCCAAAAAAACCTGGCTCGGCTTCGATTAGTACAGAATACAGCAATTCGTCTGATTTTTAAATTTAAAAAATCAGACCATATAACGCCTTGTTCCAGGGAGCTGCATTGGCTCCCCATGAAAGCTAGAGTGCAGTAAGGAATATCTGGGATGGCTCCAGCCTATTTGGGGCTCCTTTTACTAAGCTGAGTTAGCGTTTTTAGCACTCGCAGCATTTTAGCGCGTGCTAAACTCGCGCTACGCGGCTAGAACTAATGCCAACTCAATGCTGGCGTTAAGGTCTAGCGCACGGGGCAATTTAGCGCACGTTAAAGCCCTAACGCGGCTTAGTAAAAGGAGCTCTTAGTTGATCAATTAATTTTTTCCCATCGTAGACGTTCGACTCGGATAGCTTCCCTTTTTGATTTTCCATTGCCGAATTTAGTCCGAATAATTGACATCAAATACACGTTAGCCTTTTGTGCAATAATCTTTCTGTGTAATTTCATTAAATTAATTTCTTACAATAAACCTCTTTAATTTCCAGCTGTGCTTCTGGTTTTCTTTATCGCCTCAGGGAGAACATAGGTAAAGGAGAGAACTGAACAGAGTAAGGGATACTAACCCTAACAGCAGAAATGGGAAGACAGGCAAAAATATCTGGAACGATTAAGAGAAGATGGTAGAGTAGTCAAGAAAGGAAATATACAACTGTTGAAAACAATATCTGATGTGGTAAACTGGTGGGGGCGGGGAGACAAGATTTTTTAGGTATATTAGTGGTAGGAAGAAGTGCTAAAGACAGAAAAGTGAAGGAGAGGAATATGTAGAAAGTGATAAAGATGAATTGCTTAACAAACATTTTGGTTCTGTGTTTACAGCTGAAATGGAACAGGACCACAGAAGATAAAAGCAAATCAAAAGATAGAGATGTGGTAAACCCTGAACGATTTTCAGAGGACTGTGAGGAAGTAGCTAAACAAAGAGATGGGGCTGGATGGCGTTCGTCCAAGGATACTGAAGGAACTTAGGGATGTTCTGGCAGCTCCACTGGAGAAGGGCAGATGTGTCTCATCGGCTTGCGGCCTTGTGGTAATCTTTGGCTCATCTCTCTCCTTCTCTTCACATATCCAACAGACTGCCAAACTCACAGCATCTTTCCTCTCTCATCTCTCTCCCCCCCCCCTCCCCTCCGGCACTCCGTTCATCAGATAATCAGATAAGTCTCTCTTATCTGTACCTTTCTCCTCGACAGCTAAATCCAGACTCTGTCCCTATTACCTTGCTGCACTGTATGCCTGGAACAAACTGCCTGACTTATGTCAGGCTCCGTCTCTGGCAGTCTTCAAATCCAGACTCAAAGCCCACTTCTTTGAAGCTGCTTCAGTTCCAAACTCCAACTCACCTTCTAAGCCCCAATATCTGTCTTATCATTGCCTCTGTAATTCCCCCACCTGAGATGCACCTTCCTGTCCAGTTTGTCTGTCCTGACTAGACTGTAAGCTCTTTTGAGCAGGGACTCTCTCTTCTGTGTTTTGATGTACAGTGCTGTGTATGTCTAGTAGCGCTACAGAAATGATTAGTAGGAGGAGCCTGGAATGTTGCTACTCTTTGGAGATTCCAAATAATAGCAACATTCTAGAATCTCAAAGAACAATAACATTCCGAAATCCTGACTCAATATCTCAGGCTCCGTCTCTGGCAGTCTTCAAATCTAGATACAAAGCCCACTTCTGTCAATGCCAAACTCCAACCCTCCTGCTAAGCACCAACATCTGTCTTATCATTCCCTCTGTATTTCCCCCACCTGAAATGCAGCTTCTTGTCCAGTTTGTCTGTCTTGACTAGATTGTAAGCTCTTTGGAGCAGGGTCTGTCTCTTCTGTGTTTTGATGTACAGAGCTGTGAATGTCTAGCAGCGTATAGAAATGGTCAGTAGTCGTAAAGAGCAGCACAGGGTTTTTAATTTTTCAAGTACCTTTCTTATTTCTAATCTTAATGTATATTTTCTGTAAACCGCTTAGAACCTAACGGATGTAGCGGTATATAAGAAATAAATTACATTACATTACATTACATTACCCACAAGTACAGGGTGCCACACTCTCCTCATAAGGAAAGGAAATGGGACTTGTATACCACTCTTTTTGTGGTTACACATTCAAACTGGTTTACATATACATTTCTCCCTCCGTATTTGCGGTTTCAGCATTCGCGGTTTCGATTATTCGCGGTTTTTAGCTTGCTGGCTCCTCCCCCCCAAATTATGTCAGCTTGCATAGAGAAATCGCTGATTCCAACCGTTTACAGAGAAAATCGCCGATTCCCAGCACTTTCTTCACCGTGTGCTGCCTCTCCTTCAGGAACAGGCCAGGTCTCCCACCATGTTATTCGCGGTTTCACCATATTTATGATGGTTTTTAATAGAAAACAGCGAATAACATATGAAAATGTTATTTGAGGTTTTTCTGTATTTGCAGTTCTGTTAATCTCCTATCACAGCGAATACGGAGGGAGAAGTGTATACAGGTACTTATTTTGTACCTGGGGCAATGACTTGCCCGGGGTCATAAGGAGCAGTCCTGGAATTTGATCCAGCAGTTCTACCACTAGGCCACTCCTCACCTCCAATAAACCCAATGCTGAATGTGTGGAGGGGCATAATCAAAAGAAATGCCTACGTCCGTTATGGCCTAAGTCGCAAGTCGCCCAAAGTTGGACATGGGAAAAGGTCCATTTTCGAAAAATACATCCAACATTTTTTTTTCCCCCGAAAATTGTCCAACTGTACGTCCAGCCATCTGCTCTCCCGGACTGCTAAGTCGTCCATCTTTATACCACATTTTCATCCAAAAATTTGTCCAAGTCACAAACGCCTAGAAAAATACCTTTTAGGCGCAGGAGGGGCCAGAAAAATGATGGACTGGACACCTAGACATGGCACCAGAGTAGTGGGGTACCTTACAGGGCACTGCTGTGAACTTCACAAAAAGGATCCCTCATAAACTACATTACAGCTCCCTTATAGGTCATGGTGAGCCCCCCCCCCAAAACACCCCAGAATCTACTAGACCCACCTATCTACCCTTATGGCTGCAGGAGCCACTTATATGGCAGTACAACAGGGTTGGGAGGGGAGGGGTGGACATTTTTCACTATGAATGCAGTGATTAGAGTGGCTTATGGGCCTGGGTCTTCCTCTCCATGGTTCACTAATTCACCCCCAAGACCACTTAAGCCACCTCTCTGCAGCTCTCCTATGCCAGGCTGCCAGGTGCTGATGTTCTGGAGGCAGATATGTAAAGTTGTTATTATGATTTTTAGGGGGGGTAGTGATGACTGGGGCAGTGTGTGGGGGTCTGTACTTTGTATCTACAGTAGTTATCTTGTCACGTTGGATACCTTCTGTGGACTTAGACCTGGTTTTAGATGGCCTAAGTCACAACGTCCAAGTTCCGTCTAGACGGTGTTGTAAAACTTTCGGTTACACATGCAGCACGACAAAGTCTAGGACGGCCCACGTCCCGCCCAAATCCCGCCCTCGACACTCCTCCAGACACGCCCCTTATAGCTCTGGTCGTTCAGCAGCACTGTGAAGGCCCAGGTTGTTTTTAAATACGTCTATAACCCGTTTTGATTATCGGCACTTGGACGACTTGTCTTTTAGATCGTCCAAGTGTCGATTTAAGCCGGATTTTAGACGTTTTTCTGTTTCGATATGAGCCCCCTAAGTGGCTATATTGCTCAATAGTAGCTGGTTAGCTGCTATGTGCTAACTGTGAATATTCAGTGGAGATAACCAGCTCTCTCCCGCTGAATATTCGCAGTTAGCCAGCTAAATGCTATTTAAGAGGTCAGTGGCTGATGCTGACCAGTTAAATAGTGATGAATGTTGGGGCAGATGTATAAAAACAGCACCCCCCCAGGTAAAATATGGCAAAAAAAATCATTAAAACATATTTCTACATACTACAGGATAAAGTTCAGATTAGAGGTCTGCACGGGAACGGGGTTCGCGGGAATCCCGCGGGGGTCCCGTGGGAATCCCCCCTAACCCACGGGACTCCCACGGGGACCCCCCTCTAGCCAGCAGGACTCTCACGGGGATGGAAGGCTTTGGAAGCAGGGTTTATAAGTTAATTACCTGAACAAAAAACAAAAAAAGGGTTCCACCAAAGAGATTCCACAAGGAAAACAGCAGCGCAAACACAAAAGAAACTGTGGAATTGATGATCCTGTCAGAAGTAATTGCTGCTTTTTATGGGGACGGGCGGGGATGGAGGTAATTCCTTGCGGGGACGGGTGTGGACGGAGAGGATCCTGGCGGGGACGGGCGGAGATGGGTGGGATTTCTTTCCCTGCGCAACTCTCTAGTTCAGATAAAGAAAAAGATCCATCTGGTACTAGTCACCAGGCTTAGAACCAGGCTTGGGTCGAGTTCCTAGGTGCCGATGTGGAAAGAATCACCCCCCTGCCACCGCCCCAACTCAGTGAAATGATCGCAGATGGTTCAGCATTTGACGGGACTTTGTAGTGATAATGTAACTTCAGCATGGAGTGCCGATTCCCCAACCCCAGAATGAGAAATGTCAGCAGGCCGTTGGCTGACTTCCCTTCCCTTATCACTTTTCCCATCAAATATTTTCTGATGCTGCCTTGAATCCACCTCCCTGGAGCTTCCCATCATGTCCTCTAGAACTTCTCCTGATGCTGTTCAAGGCCAGACCTGGAAATTTTGTTTTTTTTTCAGCAGCTGCATGAAACCGTTAGCAGCCCTGACCTCGCAGAGCAAAAGAAAAACATCAGTCTCGAGTTGTATTAAGAATTAATCTTTGATGTTCTACAGAGCCCTACCAATATGATGCAATTTGCACGGGAAAGTATTTTTACCTAAGCCATGAATTACTTTATTTAAAAACATTTAAAGAAAGGATTAAGACCTGAAGGGCCTACACTTGACTGATCACAGAAGAAATTCAGTCATAGATGGGAAGCAACCCAACAGCATCTGGGAGGAATTAGGGCTAATACTCTTCAGGTCATCTTGTGCGTTGGCTTGCGTTGACGAGTGCCAGAAGGCCAAGTGCTGTACGAAGCCTCAGCCGCCCTTGAGATAAAGCAGCGTTATCATTGTCTCCCCTCCATGTCACCCATATGTTACTAATGAACACCTGCGGAAAATACTATATACTGTATGTTCTATCTCGAACATCACTCCAATGTGTGGCGGGGGTCAAAAAAGGTTAACAGAATGTGGGAATTATTAGAGAAGGAATTACAAAAGAAAATGTCGTTATCCTATCCTACAAATCGTGTGTGAGCCCGCAACTTGAATGCAGAGATGTGCAAAGTGGGGTTTTTTCCCCCCACAGAAACCACACAAGAGAAAATGCTTGGTATATAGATACCCATGTGTATTTCTGGTCACACTTTTATAAAATGGACATAGTTAGGGTTACTAGACATCTGGATTTAGCTAGACATGTCCTCCAACCCAGCCCTCTGATTAATCGTTCCCCTTAACTGTATCCATGACATCCTGTTTGTCTGTCTTGCCTGTTTAGATTGTAAGCTCTTTGGAGCAAGGACTGTCTTCTTCGTGACTATGTACAGCGCTGGCATATGTCTGGTAAGCGCTATAGAAATAATTCATAGTAGCAGTAGTAGCAGTGTGAAGAGTTTCAGTCTTTGGGAAGCAGAACCGAGATTGTGATGTCATAATGCCCCATTCCATCAATAAGAGCCAACCTCATTAGTGATGTCACAGTGGCTCGATTGTCCCGTACTTCCCTCTGCCCTCCAACCCAGCCAGCAGATTAACTGTATCCATGACATCCTGTTTGTCTGTCTTGCCTGTTTAGATTGTTGTAAGCTCTTTCAAGCAGGGACTGTCTTCTTCGTGACTCTGTACCGCGCTGGCATATGTCTGCTAGCGCTATACATTAGAAATAATTCATAGTAGTAGTGTGAAGAGTTTCAGTCTTTAGGAAGCAGAGCAGAGATTGTGATGTCATAATGCCTCATTCCACCAATAAGAGCCAACCTCATCAGTGATGTCACAATAGCTTGATTGGTCCTGTACTCCTCTCTGCCCTCCAACCCAACCAGCAGATTAACCCTTCCCCTTAACTGTATCCATGACATCCTGTTTGTCTGTTTAGATTGTAAGCTCTTTGGAGTAGGAACTGTCTTCTTTGTGACTCTGTGCAGAGCTGCATGCACCTGGAAGTGCTATAGAAATAATTAATAGTAGTAGGAGTAAAAAGAGGACATGTCCGGGTAAATCCGTATGTCTGGTAACCCTAAGGAGGGGATGTGCAAGGGTAGGGTTACTATATTTGTAGTAACGTAAAAGAAGAGGACACGTGGCCCTGCCCCATTCTGCCACCGCCCCGTCTCTACACAATCCTCATTTCCTCTCCTTCCCTAAGCGCAAAATCATGTCGAGAAGGCCTCTGAGCATGTGCAGATGCGATGCGATGATGTCACATGTATGTCGCATGTGTGTGATATCACTGCGTCGCCTCCAGGCATACTTGGAGGCCCTCCATGTGCAGCTCTGGCGGAGCCGGGGCCTTCCAAAACTTGGACAAACTGCCAGGTTTTCAAAATCTGTCCGGATATCAGGACAGCCCTCTAAAAAAGAGGACATGTCGAGGTAAATCTGGATGAGGTCTACGGGAATCAAAACAAGGATCTGTGGGGTGAGCAGGATTCATAAGGTTTGAGGGAGTTGAAACAAGGATCCGTGGGGTAAACAGGATCCATGAGGTCTGCAGGAGTCGAAACAAGGATCTGTGGGGTGAGCAGGATCCATGAGGTCTGCGGGAGTCGAAACAAGGATCTGTGGGGTGAGCAGGATCCATGAGGTCTGCGGGAGTCGAAACAAGGAGCTGTGGGGTGAGCAGGATTCATGAGGTTTGAGGGAGTCAAAACAAGGATCTGTGGGGTGAGCAGGATCCATGAGGTCTGCAGGAGTCGAAACAAGGATCTGTGGGGTGAGCAGGATCCATGAGGTCTGCAGGAGTCGAAACAAGGATCTGTGGGATGAGCAGGATCCATGAGGTCTGCAGGAGTCGAAACAAGGATCTGTGGGGTGAGCAGGATCTATGAGGTCTGCGGGAGTCGAAACAAGGATCGGTGGGGTGAGCAGGATCCATGAGGTCTGCGGGAGTCAAAACAAGGATCTGTGGGGTGAGCAGGATTCATGAGGTTTGAGGGAGTTGAAATAAGGATCTGTGGGGTGAGCAGGATCCATGAGGTTTGCAGGAGTCGAAACAAGGATCTGTGGGATGAGCAGGATCCATGAGGTCTGCAGGAGTCGAAACAAGGATCTGTGGGGTGAGCAGGATCCATGAGGTCTGCGGGAGTCGAAACAAGGATCTGTGGGGTGAGCAGGATCCATGAGGTCTGCGGGAGTCGAAACAAGGATCTGTGGGGTGAGCAGGATTCATGAGGTTTGCGGGAGTCGAAACAAGGATCTGTGGGGTGAGCAGGATCCATGAGGTCTGCAGGAGACGAAACAAGGATCTGTGGGATGAGCAGGATCCATGAGGTCTGCAGGAGTCGAAACAAGGATCTGTGGGGTGAGCAGGATCCATGAGGTCTGCAGGAGTCGAAACAAGGATCTGTGGGATGAGCAGGATCCATGAGGTCTGCAGGAGTCGAAACAAGGATCTGTGGGGTGAGCAGGATCTATGAGGTTTGCGGGAGTCAAAACAAGGATCTGTGGGGTGAGCAGGATCTATGAGGTTTGCGGGAGTCAAAACAAGGATCTGTGGGGTGAGCAGGATCCATGAGGTCTGCAGGAGACGAAACAAGGATCTGTGGGATGAGCAGGATCCATGAGGTCTGCAGGAGTCGAAACAAGGATCTGTGGGGTGAGCGAGATGCATGAGGTCTACAGGAGTCAAAACAAGGATCTGTGGGGTGAGCAGGATCTATGAGGTCTGCGGGAGTCGAAACAAGGATCTGTGGGGTGAGCGGGATCCATGAGATCTGCAAGAGTCGAAACAAGGAGCTGTGGGGTGAGCAGGATTCATGAGGTTTGAGGGAGTCAAAACAAGGATCTGTGGGGTGAGCAGGATCCATGAGGTCTGCGGGAGTCGAAATAAGGATCTGTGGGGTGAGCATGATGAATGAGGTCTACAGGAGTCGAAACAAGGATCTGTGAGGTGAGCAAGATGCATGAGATCTGTGGGAATCGAAACAAGAATCTGTGGGGTGAGCGGGATCCATGAGATCTGCAGGAGTCAAAACAATGATCTATGGGGTGAGCTGGATCCATGAGGTCTGCGGGAGTTGAAACAAGGATCCATGGGGTGAGTGGGATCCATGAGGTCTGCAAGAGTCGAAACAAGGATCTGTGGGGTGAGTCTGTGGGAATCGAAACAAGGATCCGTGGGGTGAGCGGGATCCGTGAGGTCTACAGGAGCCAAAATAAGAATCCGTGGGGTGAGCAGGATCCATGAGGTCAGCGGGAGTCGAAACAAGGATTCGTTAGGTGAGCGGGGTCTATTAAGTCTGCGGGAGTTGAGGAAGGAGAATTTGGTCTCTGAAAGTTAGTCAAAAATGTATTAAAATTAGTCCATTAAAGGATCACCGTTTCTATTTCTAAACATTTATCAACATAGCTACAATACTACTTTATCCTAAAGCAAAAAAATAAATAAAATAGAACTTCTTTTCTGCCTGTCATCTGGTTTCTGTTTTCCTCATCTTATCATTCTCTTCCTTCCATCCATCCACTGTCTGCCTCTTCCTTATGGCATCTGCTCTCTTTCTATGCCCCTTCTGGAACTTCTAGAAACTGTCTGCCTCCCCTTCTATCTCCCCCCCCCCTCCCCCCCCCACACACACACATTGATCTGGCATTCATCTTCTTCTCTCTGTTCCCCTCATGGTCTGGCATCTCTCTCCTTCCCTCCCCCCCTGTGGGTTTTAACATCTCTCTCTTCTCATTTCCTCTGCTCAGATCTAGTATCTCTGTCTCCTTCCCCCTTCTCCCGATGCTCTGGCATCTCTCTCTCCTCTTTCTTCCCTTGTCTTCCTTCTCTATTTTCTGCCTCCATCTAAATTAAATTATTTCTTACTATCCAGTCCTTAGTTTCCCTCTTTTCACTGTGCCTAACTGTCTACCCACAGCTTGCCACCCTTTTCCTTCACCTCTCCACTATCTCTCTAACTCTATCTTCATCCCACCCCCCATCCAGCATATGCCCTTTTTCTTTATTCCCTCCTTCTATCCAGTATGTGTTCTCTTTTTCCACTTCCATTCATCATCTACTCCCCCCTCTCTCTCCTCCCAACTGACATCCGTCTGCCCTCTTCTCTCTCTCTCTTCACCCCACTTCCATCATCTGCTTCCTTCTCTCTCTCTCTCCACCCCAATTCAATTGAATATCTGACCTCTTCTCTCTCTCTCTCTTTCTCTCCCTCCACCCCAATTCCATCGAGTTATCCTGCCGCTCACCTCCCCACCACTGCTTCTGCTTTCCCACACTCTCCTGACAGCACAAGATAAACCTCAATCACCACTTAACCTTTTCCAATTGGTGGCCCATCTCCCTCCCTTCCCCTCCCCTTTGTTGGCCCCTGATAGCACCACACCCCAGCCCCCCCCCCCCCCGTGATGTATTTGGGCTCAAGGCATATGCCTACTGGGCCTACCCTGTCCCCCCACCAAAGCAAATCTGCATGCAACTGGAGACATGGAGGAAGGGGAGGTGTTTTGTCAGGTCGTGCTGTCAGTGTGCACGTTTTCCTTACAGAAATTCACACTCATCTGCTTTAATGCATCATATGCACGGCTGACTATTTAGACAAAAGCAAAGTGGAATGTGGAGTTGGAAGAAGGGTTAGAAGGGCTGGGGAGGAAGGGCAGGAGCGACAGGAGATGAGCGACTGGATTAGGGAGCAGAGTGATTGATCCGAGCTCTCCCCTCACCCTCCTTTTTCTTACAGACTGCCCAGAAGGGAGGAGGTAAAGCAGATTATTCCTGCCACAGTGACCTAACTGCATTCCAGGCCATTCACCTGAAGTGAAGCGCCGATTAGACCTTCAAATTGAAACCACTGCAACTTTGGATAAATATAAAAGCCATCTTTTCTTGATCATGACGGGACTAGCTATCCAAATGGTCACACATAACTGGAAGAGCCACGACAGAATAAATTACACATTTTGGTGGGCAAATGTGTGCACCACATTTAAATATGAGAGAATGAATGCGGAATGTATGGGGTTTAGTCGTTCATTTAATAACGTGTGGAGCCCATTGACTACATTTGTTACCTCGCAATAAGGGTCATGTATCTCTCCTTGTCTTAGATTTCCTTACACATCCAGGGTGGGTGGGTGGGGGGAGGGAGGGAAATGTATTTTGAGGATTTAAATGACTTAATTATAATATTGTAATCACCTCATATGTCTTATTGTATTAATAATTGGGAGGAGGGTGGGAGAAAATGATTGTTAATAGTGCATTTTTATACTGTATTTTATGCTCAATTAATTGTATTGCACTGTCGAAGTTTGAAAATCAATAAAGATTTTTTTTTAAAAGAAACCACTGCAACTGCAAGACATCACCCTGAACAGCAACTCAAACTTTCAAAAAATAAAAGAACAAGAGGATACTCGGAAAAGTTGAAAGGGGACAGATTCAAAACGAATGCTAGGAAGTTCTTCTTTACCCAACGAGTGATGGACACCTGGAATGCGCTTCCAGAGGACGTAATAGGGCAGAGTACGGTACTGGGGTTCAAGAAAGGATTGGACAATTTCCTGCTGGAAAAGGGGATAGAGGGGTATAGATAGAGGATTACTGCACAGGTCCTGGACCTGTTGGGCCGCCGCGTGAGCGGACTGCTGGGCGTGATGGACCTCAGGTCTGCTTATGTTCTTCTGTTCTTATGGGAGAGGAGGAGATAGTGGATGCTGCGGATGGACCATTTGGCCTTTATCTGCCATCATGTTTCTGTTTCTATAACCATAAAGCTCTATGACATCACAATGCAGGTGCAAAGAGCCTTAGCCTATAGGAAGAGGAGATGCAAATGTTAAGAGCCTTAGCCAATGCGCTTCCAGAGGGCGTAACAGGGCAGAGTACGGTACTGGGGTTCAAGAAAGGATTGGACAATTTCCTGCTGGAAAAGGGGATAGAGGGGTATAGATAGAGGATTACTGCACAGGTCCTGGACCTGTTGGGCCGCCGCGTGAGCGGACTGCTGGGCACGATGGACCTCAGGTCTGACCCAGCGGAGGCATTGCTTATGTTCTTCTGTTCTTATGGGAGAGGAGGAGATAGTGGATGCTGCGGATGGACCATTTGGCCTTTATCTGCCATCATGTTTCTGTTTCTATAACCATAAAGCTCTATGACATCACAATGCAGGTGCAAAGAGCCTTAGCCTATAGGAAGAGGAGATGCAAATGTTAAGAGCCTTAGCCAATAGGGAGAGGAGGAGATAGTGGATGCTCTGGATGGGCCATTTGGCCTTTATCTGCCATCATGTTTCTAGGTTTCTATAATCATAAAGCTCTATGACATCACAATGCAGTTGCAAAGAGCCTTAGCCTATAGGAAGAGGAGATGAAAATGTTAAGAGCTTTAGCCAATGCGCTTCCAGAGGGCGTAATAGGGCAGAGTACGGTACTGGGGTTCAAGAAAGGATTGGACAATTTCCTGCTGGAAAAGGGGATAGAGGGGTATAGATAGAGGATTACTGCACAGGTCCTGGACCTGTTGAGCCACCGCGTGAGCGGACTGCTGGGCGTGATGGACCTCAGGTCTGACCCAGCGGAGGCATTGCTTATGTTCTTATGTTCAATATTCTATCAGCTAGTGAACGCCAACAGTTAAACCAATAATTTTTCCATCTAACTTTAAGCACATTTTCAGTGATTCTATTTATACCAAGTGTAGCATCAATCAAAATCCGCATATAACCTTAAAAAGATAACTTATCCATCAAAGTTGTCGCTGCTATTTCAGTACATGCAATTAAACTGTCTGTTTAGTAGGTGAACATCACCGCTGGATATATACCTGAGAAAACTGTCCCCAGCTGACTCTAAACCCCACCCAAATTTCACATGGATAACTGAGATTATGAGCCGACTGGGGGCAGAGAAAACACCTTATTGCAATATCTAAACCACTTTGACTGTACCACAGAAAGCAGCGGGGGGGGGGGGCGCTGCTCCCTCTATACCAGTGCGTCACAAACTTTTTAAGGTGCGGCTCGCTAATCTCGCAGCCCGCGGCTGGAGGGCACACGGAAAAGCGCCCGTGTCGGCGCGATGGTGCCACGCGCATGCGTGGATGTCTTCCAGCTGAGGCCCTGAGCCTCCTATTATTGCCGGAGGGAGGGTGCTGCAGAAGGAGAGGTGCGGAGAAGGAGCAGAGGCAAGGTGGAGAGGCGCAGGTGCCGCCTCACTATGGTTACCAGATGTCCTCCTTTTGAGGACATGTCCAGTGCTCCGGACGGCTTTTCAAAACCCGGCCCAAAAAGACGTAAGAATAGCCTTACTGGGTCAGACTAATGGTCCATCAAACTCAGTAGCCCATTCTCACAGTGGCCAATCCAGGTCACTAAGTGAAGGAAAGTTATCAGCCTGGGAATTTACCCTATTAACTACTAAATTACTTGGACACATTCCCTTGAAAACTATCCTAGTACTGCCCACCCTTTCAGAAGCAATAAAGAAAGCTACATTTTACTTTTTGAGGTTTTTTTTATTTCAAATGCAAAACTTTATAAATATTCACTTTAGATACCTCAACTGTAAATCTCGGTCTTTGGGGCATGCCACCCTTGGCTTCTACCAGTGGCAATGGAAGGTGATAATGATTTCTCCAACTTATGATTTGAAAGTGTCTGAGGCTTGTGCAGATAAGGACGGAGCTTAGGCATTGGTGGAATGAGGCATTATGACATCACAATCTCAGCTCTAGAATGTTGCTACTTAGGATTTTAAAGTGTTTGAGGCTTGTGCGGATGAGGACGGAGCTTAGGCATTGGTGGAATGAGGCATTATGACATCACAATCTGAGCTCTAGAATGTTGCTACTTAGGATTTGAAAGTGAGGCTTGTGCAGATGAGGACAGAGCTTAGGCATTGGTGGAATGAGGTATTATGACATCACAATCTGAGCTCTAGAATGTTGCTACTTAGGATTTTAAAGTGTCTGAGGCTTGTGCAGTTGAGGACGGAGCTTGCAGGAATGGGGCAGGGACAGGTAAAGAACTCGCGGGGACAGGACGGGAAAATGAGTTCCTGCGGGGTTGGAGAAAAATTTGTCCGTGTGTCACTCTCTACTGAGGATCTCAACATCTAGAATGCATATGTTATTAACTAGATTTATATACAATAGAGGTAGCACATGCATATTTATCTCATGCGAGTACATATGCATTGTGGATAGCCTGAAAACCTGATAGGCTGAGTGAGTTTAAAGTACTTGGTTGATAGCCACTGCAAAAAGAACATACAATAGATCCTTCTGGAACCTGGTACCTGTACACCACGAGTCTGGCTGGCACTTCATCCACAGGTGCTCCAGACTCGATTTCCCCAGCTCTGCCCATTCTGAGAAGCAAAAGTTTGGCTCCATGCCAGAGGAGAATATCTGAGCCAATTATAATCTTGTTTCCACTACATGTACTGACCTGTAACTCCAGCTTCCTGAGCCTGTGAATAAAACCTAAACAGGAACTAGTCTTTGCCCTCTTCACATGGGCTCAGATGTACACCATTAGTAACTATCTTAAATCTATATAAAGCCGAAAGGCAGTGGAAGAGCAGATACTTGGCTGAAGACTTCTTAAAAAACATGGAGTGTGGCCATAACGAAAATGTACACTTTTCATTGAAGGAAAGGAATGAGGAATTATATTTAAACTGCTGATGGAAAACTAAAGAGCCCTTTTACTGAGCAGTACTTCTTGGGTTTTGGCAAGGTACTAGTGACCTGGATTGGCCACCGTGAGAACGGGCTACTGGGCTTGATGGACCATTGGTCTGACCCAGCATGGCTGTTCTTATGAGTGCCAAGTATAGGACAATCAAGCCATTGTAACATCACTGATGAGGTTGGCTCTGAGGCACTGTGGAATGAGGCATTATGACATCACAATTTCAGCTCTGGAATGTTGCTACTCCTTGGGGTTCCGGAATCTTTTGTTACTCTTTGGGATTCTGGAATCTTGCTATTCTTTAGGATTCTGAATGGAATGTTGCTACTCCTTGGGGTTCCGGAATCTTTTGTTACTCTTTGGGATTCTGGAATCTTGCTATTCTTTAGGATTCTGAATGGAATGTTGCTACTCCTTGGGGTTCCGGAATCTTTTGTTACTCTTTGGGATTCCGGAATCTTGCTATTCTTTAGGATTCTGAATGGAATGTTGCTAGTTCTTGGGGTTCCGGAATCTTTTGTTAATCTTTGGGATTCCAGAATCTTTAGGATTCTGAATGGAATGTTGCTACTCCTTTGGCCAGGTCCTAGTGACCTGGATTGGCCACCGTGAGAACGGGCTACTGGGCTTGATGGACCCTCTAAGGTCTGACCCACTAAGGCTATTCTTATGTTCTTAATATAAGTTTTCCTTACGTGACACATACTGGTTCGGGTACTAATATACATTTCTTTGTAGTCCATCATTCAAGGGCAGGGGTTTAGGTGAAGAGTTATGTTTTTATTGCCTTTCTAAAGCTGTTTTTTGAACTGGTATCTTTCTAAGTATTTGGGGGTCTTTTATGACCTTGTGTTCTTTTTTAACATTAGTGCATGGCCATTAGTAGGAAAAAAATACAAAAAAAGCCCGTCTTACAGCTGTGATTAAAATGACCTTAGAATGCAAGAAAGACCCAGAAAAGAGTGTCCTAAGGCCGCATCTTACCTCAGCTTAGTTAAAGGGCCTTAAAGTAGGGATTGAGCTTTCAGAGGAACACATTCTAAATTTATGATTTTTGCCTGACAAAAAATGGTCATAAAAACAAGGCAGCAGAGTTTTAGAGGTGCAGCAATAGAAAAATATTTTGTTTAAGTATTTATATACCACTCATAGTCTTAGTGGTTTACATCCAGGTACTCAAGCATTTTTCCCTGTCTGTCCTGGTGGGCTCACACTCTATCTAATGTACCTGGGGCAATGGGGGGATTAAGTGATATGCCTAAGGTCACAAGGAGCAGCTAGGATTTGAACCCACCACCTCAGGGTGCTGAGGCTGTAGCGCTAGCCACTGCGCCATACACTCCCCAGCCGTAAGCACTTATGCTGCAGTTAAAGTGGAGGAGTGGCCCAGTGGTTGAGCAGCTGCCTCAGCACCCTGAGGTTGTGAGTTCAATTCCCACTGCAGCTCCTTGTGACTCTGGCCAAGTCACTTAATACTCCCATTGCCCCAGGTTCAAAATAAGCCCCTGTCTGGTTACAATCAAAGTGATTTACATATTTTAAACAGAGAAAGCAGTATATCAAGTCCTTTACCCTTTACAGCAGGGGTGTCCAATGTCGGTCCTCGAGGGCCGCAGTCCAGTCGGGTTTTCAGGATTTCCCCAATGAATATGCATGAGATCTATTTGCATGCACTGCTTTCAATGCATATTCATTGGGGAAATCCTGAAAACCCGACTGGACTGCGGCCCTCGAGGACCGACATTGGACACCCCTGCTTTACAGTCAAGCTATTGTGATATCACTGACGAGGTTGACTCTTATTGGTGGAATGAGGCATTATGACATCACAATCTTAGCTCTGGTTACCAGAGACTGAAACTCTTCACACTAAGGGGGGAAGTTAGCAACATAGGCCACCGGGAGTGGAGGAGCGGCCCAGTGGTTAGAGCAGCTGCCTCAGCACCCTGAGGTTGTGAGTTCAATTCCCACTGCAGCTCCTTGTGATTCTGGACAAGACACTTAACACATCATTATCCCAGGTTATAAATACTTATAAGTCCCTGTCTAAAACACGTAAAGTAGTATATCAGTTCCCATCACCTCTACCCTTTGAAAACGCATAAATAGCAGGGATAAGTAGATTTGACATGGCATGCACGGAATTTCATGCTTTGATTTCTAAATTTACTCATTGTTCACAATGCCAGCCGCATTACAGAATCTTGCAAGCTTCCTGGCCATGGAAAATAAAGACCGTAGCTTAAACTTGCATTTGTATACATGATTTACATGGTAGAAAAGTCATAGAACATTAAAGCCAGTGGATTTTAATTTGAACCATTTCCAAAAAACGACTTAACAAATCAGTTCTGCTAGTTTGGTCAATCACCGTCCCAACTTCCTCATAATAAGCCGTAAAACTATAACAATTTGTTTTTCTGTAGTCGGCTGGCAAGCAAGGAAGAAGGTACACTACTGTTTATACTCTTGCTTCACTCACAGACTATAGGAGAAAAATAAGATTGGTTTCGGGGTGGGGAGGGGGGGGGAATTTGGCAGTGCAAATCTTTGAAAAGTCCTCTACAATGCAACAAAGGTTTGCAACGGGAAAGTGACAGTGAAATTCAAGTCCGGGTTTATAATGCAACTACTGACACGCTATTCCATCACTAGTCATGCCAGAAATGTTAATAATGATTTTATTTTTCTTGACCTCTTCTGCCCCTACTCCACACTTACCTGCCCTCCCCCCTCCCCCATCTATACCAATTGATTTTCTTTGTTTCAGCCTTTGGAAGCTTTTTGGGAGATGGAGGACAAAAATGGTAAACAAAATTTGATTGAATCTTTAAGGGTGGCAATCGGGACCCAATTCAAGGCCCTGGGCAAGCTCCATTGTACGCCCACCGCGACAGAGAGGGAAAAATACTTGAGCACCTGAAAATAAACCACTTAGCGTCAGCAGTTTTTAGCGCCGGGAGCCACGTTGAATGCCTCGCGCTGCTCCCGACGCTCATTGGAACTCTATGAGCGTCGGGAGCAGCGCGGGGCCTTCAGGGCGGCTCCCGTCGCTACAAACTGCTGGCGCAGTTTAATAAAAGGGGGGTCTTAGACTATAAGTGGTCTATAAATACTCAAATAAATAAATCAAATAAAATATAGGTCGCCTAAAATTTAAGTGGCAACTCTTGCGGGGCTGATTTGTGAAAGTGATTTGCAATATAATTGCAAATCTTGAAGAACTACTCACTTTTAAATCCTCTGTGGTCATCTTTGCATAACTCCAGTATAAATCAGTGGTCTCAAACTCGCGGCCCGGGGCCCACATGCGGCCCGCCAGGTGCTATTTTGAGGCCCTCGGTATGTTTATCTTAATCACAAAAGTAAAATAAAACCGTTTCTTGATCAGATGTCTCTTTAGCTATAAATGACAATATTATTATTAAGACTTAGCCAAAAGGAAAGAATTTTACCTCATGCAAAAATGTCATTTCTTTAATAAGATATTAACTCTTTTTTTCTGAGGCCCTCCAAGTACCGACAAATCCAAAATGTGGCCCTGCAAAGGCTTTGAGTTTCCTTAACTGTATCCATGACATCCTGTTTGTCTTTGGGAAGCAAAGCCGAGATTGTGATGTCATAATGCCTCATTCCACCAATAAGAGCCAACCTCATCAGTGATGTCAAAATGGCTTGATTGTCCTGTTCTTCTCTCTGCCCTCCAACCCAGCCAGCAGATTAAATGTTCTCCTTAACTCAGTGGTCTCAAACTCGCGGCCCCCAAGGTCCTATTTTGAGGCCCTCGGTATGTTTATCTTAATCACAAAAGTAAAATAAAACCGTTTCTTGATCAGATGTCTCTTTAGCTATAAATAACAATATTATTATTAAGACTTAGCCAAAAGGAAAGAATTTTACCTCATGCAAAAATGTCATTTCTTTAATAAGATATTAACTCTTTTTTTTCTGAGGCCCTCCAAGTACCTACAAATCCAAAATGTGGCCCTGCAAAGGGTTTGAGTTGGAGACCACTGGTATAAATACATGTTAATTGTAATTCATATGTTGCTTTTCATGACTTTATAAGAAAAATAAAAATTTGGCATTTTTAAATTTTAAATAGGTCATAGAAACATAGAAATAGACGGCAGATAAGGGCCCACGGCCCATCTAGTCTGCCCACCTTAATGTCCCTCCCCTACCTTTGCCCTGTGAATAGATCCCATGTGCCGATCCCATTTGGCCTTAAAATCAGGCACGCTGCTGGCCTCAATCACCTGTAGTGGAAGACTATTCCAGCGATCAACCACTCTTTCAGTGAAAAAGAATTTCCTGGTGTCACCTCGTAGTTTCCCGCCCCTGATTTTCCACAGATGCCCTCTTGTTGTCGTGGGACCCTTGAAAAAGAAGATATCTTCCTCCGCCTCGATGCGGCCCGTAAGATACTTGAACGTCTCGATCATGTCCCCCCTGTCTCTGCGCTCCTCGAGTGAGTATAGCTGTAATTTGTCAAGCCGTTTTTCGTATGGTAGATCCTTGAGTCCCGAGACCATCCGGGTGGCCATTCTTTGCACCGACTCCAGTCTCAGCACATCCTTGCGATAATGCGGCCTCAAGAATTGCACACAGTATTCCAGGTGGGGCCTCACCATGGATCTATACAATGGCATAATGACTTCCGCCTTACGGTCAATTGCAAAATTTAATTATCCTGGTCACAAAAGCAAAGTTTTACAGAAGTAACAGACATTTTCCATACTTTTTAGGTGTGAGCAAGTAGGAAATTACAACTTATTGCCCAGGAACAAATAATCAAATCAAAAAGTGAACAAAATACAATACAATAACAACCGATATAGCAAACGAGTGTCTCTGCAATCAATAATTTTTTTTTTTTCTAAATTCTTTATTCATTTTTTCATCTTACAACAAGTACACAATATTAAATCATTTAAAACTTTGACACATCACTTGAATTTCTTTCTATTGTCATCTTAAATACATAAATTTATTCGATCTTCGTACGCTCCTGCCCCGTGCAGAGCCGTCATCAAAATGCCTGCCATGAGTTTCCCGTTGTAGTCTCGATGACAACTCTGCTTCTTGAGCCCATGTCCTGCACACGGCTTTTACGGATCAGTTTATTTTCGGCTGGCATTTTTATCCACATATCTTTACCGTAGGACTTCATAGGGAGCCCTGAAGAAGAATTCTGTCGAAACACGGACCGTGTTGGGTCCAGGGTCCAAAGCTTTTCAGCAGACTGCGTCCTAGAGGTTTTGATGTGGTTTGCCAAGTTTTAATATTATTTTAATATTAATAAAGTCCATCTCAGGAACATCATTTCTCCACATTGTTTTTTTTGTTTCTTCATTTATTTAAACTAAAAGGCATGGCCTAGCACTCCTTGATAGGGTTACCAGATTTTCCTTCGGGAAAATCCGGACCCATGGTCTCACCCCCAGGGCTGCCCAGCCCCACCTCTGGTCTGAGCCATCAGCGGCAATGCCCCTTCCCGATGCAATTATGTCGGGAAGCTTTTCAAAAGCCAGACAAAGTGCGGGTTTTGAAAAGCCATCCAGACCCCCGGATATGTCCTCAAAAGGAGAACAAGTCCGGGGGAATCTGGACGTCTTGGAACCCTACTCCTTGATGAATCTGGGGAAGGTGAGTTAGGGCAGAATTTTCAGCAGCCACGAAATAAAGCAGCAAATTCTGGCACTGCAGACAAATCGAAAGCTAATATTTTGAATAAAGCTAGTGCTTTTCTTTCTAGAGGGGAAGGTTAGCAAGTTCCTTATTCCCATGCTTAGGCAGGGAGGTGTAATCTCCGTAGAGCTGACTCCCTTAGTGTTCAGTCTTTCATTCAGCATCCTTAAAAGCACTCAAAATTGTTATTCCCCTGCTACTGGAGAATTTTTATCTCTCTACGTGTGTTCTACATATTATGCTTTAAGATTCCTATGAAGCCAAAGGCACACAAAAAGCTCCATCTTTTAAAGATTCTCTGGCAGATACTTCAATGCGGACAAACGCAGCATTATTCCTCGGAGATTTCACGACAATAACTCTTTATTGTGAAAGCAGTCAGAAGAGCTGGTGTTACAGAGCTATTTCTAGTTTTCCAAGCAGAGACACAAGTTACCTATAGCTCTTTGGACTCCTGATTCTATTTACATTACATTACATTACATTAGTGATTTCTATTTCGCTTGTACCTTGCGGTTCAAAGCGGATTACATAAGAAGAAGCTGGACATTTCCAGGAGGGTACATGACATTTAGGGTAAGACATAGTAACAGAATGAATATAGTCTTAGTAACATTGGATGAAAGCAGTTATATTACATTACATATCAAATCTTTTCCAGGCGTTGGTAGGTAATATGATTCGGTATGAGGAATTGGGTTTAATTTTTTTTTTTTTTTTTTTTTCAACTTAAGAAAAATAAGAAAATTCTTCGACAAAGAACACTACAGGATCATTGTTCAATCCCTGGTACTAGGACTTGTGGACTACTGCAATATCCTATATCTACCATGTCCTACAAAAATGATCAAAAAACTACAGACCATTCAGAACACAGCTCTCAGACTAATCTATTCCCTCGGAAAACATGACCACATAACTAACGCCTACCTAGACTCACATTGGCTACCGATTAGAGCCAGAATCCAATTCAAACTATACTGTCTACTCTTCAAAGTACTCAACGGTACAGCACCTGCCTATCTAATCGATCGTCTAAACCGTAACCTTCCACCCAGAATAAGAAGATCACTGACACCATTCTCATACCCACCACTCAACGGCACTCATCGCAAAAAGCTTTATGATAACCTCATAGCAACACATGCAGCAAAACTCGAACCCATTTCCCTAGTGGATGTAAATCGGTAGTCACTTGACTTTGACATCGCAGAGAACAAGGTCCACGTTTGCTGGTGTTTTCAATCGCATCTTGATATATCATTGTTCCCCTTCAGAGTGCTGCATGGCGTCTGTTATAGATAGGGTTGCCAGACGAACGTGAAAACCCGGACATGTCCTCTTTTTAGAAGACTTTCTGGGTGCCTGAATATACTTTCCAAAACCCAGTAGTTTGTCTGGGTTTTGGAAAGCCCCGACCGCCCGGCCGCGTCTGGTGGGCCTCTGAGCATGCGTGGATGATGTCACATGTATCTGTGCATTGTTCAGAGACCCTCCAGACGCGGCCTGGCGGTCAGAAAAGAAAGACAAAGCTTTGGGAAGATGGATCTGGAAGCGGAATAGGGCAGGGCTAGGGGCGTAAAGAAGAAGAGATCCAAGGGAAAACCTCTCCCAGAAGCATAGAACAAAACTTTAAAGGCATCCAATTGAAAAGTGGAAAGAGGAGACTAGTGAGCCTTATCAAACATTCCCTCGATAGACATCAATTACACACCCTGTCCAGGAATGGGTAACTAACTTCTTTGCCTCAATCAAAACCTTCAGCTGATCTGGGTCATAAAAGATGTGTTGTACATCAGAAAGAATAATTATACATTTAATAATAATAATAATAATAATAAATAATAATAATAACAGCTTATATACCGCAATACCGTTAAGTTCTATGCGGTTTACAATAGATTAATCGAGGTACAAATTGATTGAATTTAAGAGGGGGGAAGAGGAGAGTTAATAGGACCGGAAATGCGTTGTTGAGGAGAAAGAGATTAATAGGACAGAGGAATCACTATGGAGGAGAAAGAAGATGAGTGGGTCAGTTGTCTAGATACTTTAGGAACAGTTGAGTTTTTAGACGTTTTCTGAATTCCTCATAAGTAGTGGGCGAAAGCAGTTGATCTAGGTCTTTAGATGCTGCGTGATGTGAAAGAAGGTGTTCATGGTGTTTTTTTCAGTTTACAACCTTTACAAGAATAACGAAGAAGAAATATACCACCAAGAGCTAAAAATATACCACCAAGAGTCAGGAAATATCCACGCCTTTTGACCCAGAAATAAATCTTGCCTGTGTTGTCAAGTTGCCTTCTCAAGTGTTTTTAAATGTTCAATTGTTAAACATCATTTACTGTACTTGATTTTAAGATATGAAATGAATAAAGATTTAAAAAAAAAAAAATCTTGCTTGTGTTGGAAAAAAAAATATTTTATTTATTTAGAGTAGGATTTGGATGTGATTGTATGTGATTATCTTAAAGTGGCCAAACAGGTTGAAAAGGTGATGGCGAAAGCTAGAAGGATACTAGGGTGCATAGGGAAAGGTATGGCCAGTAGGAAAAAGGAGGTATTGATGCCTCTGTATAAGACTCTGGTGAGACCTCATTTGGAATATTGTGTACAATTCTGGAGACCTTCAAAAAGATATAAAAAGGATGGAGCTGGTCCAGAGGAAGGCTACTAAAATGGTTTGTGGTCTTCATCATAAGATATATGGGGATTTAAAGATCTTAATATGTATACTTTGGAGGAAAGGCGGGAGAGGGGAGATATGATAGAGATGTTTAAATACCTACGTGAGTCGAGTCTCTCATTTGAAAGGAAACTGCAATGAGAGGGCAGAGGATGAAGTTAAGAGGTGATAGGCTCCGGAGTAATCTAAGGAAATACTTTTTTACAGAAAGGGTGGTAGATGCGTGGAATGGTCTCCTTGAAGAGGTGGTGGAGACAGAGACTGTGCCTGAATTCAAGAGGGCCTGGGATAGGCACATGGGATCTCTCGGAGAGAGAAAGACATAATGGTTACTGCAGATGGGCAGATCTATGACCTCACAATGCAGGTGTAAAGAGCCTTAGCCTATAGGAAGAAGAGATGCAAATGTTAAGAACCTTAACCAATAGGGAGATGGGGAATATGATAACAGACGTTCAAATACCTACATAATGTAAATGCGCATGAATCGAGTCTCTTTCATTTGAAAGGAAGCTCTGCAATGAGAGGGCAGAGGATGAAGTTAAGAGGTCATAGGCTCAGGAGTAATCTAAGAAAATACTTTTGTACAGAAAGGATGGTAGATGCGTGGAACAGTCTCCTGGAAGAGGTGGCGGAGACAGAGACTGTGTCTGAATTCAAGAGGGCCTGGGATAGGCACATGGGATCTCTCGGAGAGAGAAAGAGATAATGGTTACTGCAGATGGGTAGCTCTATGACATCACAATGTAGTTGTAAAGAGCCTTAGCCTATAGGAAGAGGAGATGCAAATGTTAAGAGCCTCAGCCAATAGAGAGAGGAGGAGACAGTGGATGCTGCAGATGGACAGACTGGATGGGCCATTTGGCCTTTATCTGCCATCATGTTTCTATGTTACTAAAGTTCTGTGACATCACAATGCAGGTGTAAAGAGCCTTAGCCTATAGGAAGAGGAGATGCAAATATTAAGAGCCTTAGCCAATAAGGAGAGGAGGAGATAGTGAATGCTGCAGATGGACAGACTGGATGGGCCATTTGGCTTTCATCTGCCATCATGTTTCTATGTTTCTAGTTTTATAGCCCGTCCTCTTCAGGAGCTAAGAATGGGTTACAACAAGGATACGTACACAGTAGTCATCAGGATCCACAACATATTAGTTACAGAGAATTTAAGACTGGTATCAATAACACACATACTAAGGAGAAACTAAGAACACATATGCTCTAGAGCAGGGGTAGGGAATTCCGGTCCTCGAGAGCCGTATTCCAGTCGGGTTTTCAGGATTTTCCCAATGAATATGCATGAGATCTATTTGCATGCACTTCTTTCAATGCATATTCATTGGGGAAATCCTGAAAACCCGACTGGATTGCGGCCCTCGAGGAGGGACTTTGACACCCCTAGTTTAGGCGATCAGACGTTGCTGGAAGCTCAAGGCCTCACAGTGCCCCAGAGGCGATTTATCTATTTGACATTTTTGACTGTCAAAAGAACTATATTGCTTCACTGGACGCAAGATGGAGATATACCCTAAGAAAGCTGGCTGGGTCAGATGTCTGAATTGGTCCGCTTCGAGCTCTGCTATTATAAACAATCGTTAAATCCTGAGGTGTTGGACTATCTGGCGCTATAAAAGGTGTTTCTGCAGTTACCTCTGGTCGCACGTTACGGGGGGGGAAGTGGGGGAGACTGAATGGGGGGGGTTGTAGCGTGTCTGTTTGTGTGGAGTGCCTGGACCCTCCCCTCTTGGGGAGATGTTCCGGTTAGGATGTCTGTACTTACAATAACAATGAATAATGCAAGGGGGTCGGCTGGGTGACCTGGAATGACCTTTTTGTCTAACCTCCCCATACGGGGGTCTTTGGGGCCCTATGCCTCTCTGCACTTTCTGTGGTTCAGGAGATGATCTTCTATTGCCTATATGTGATAGCTATTTCCTCATCTTAGCTTGCTGGGTGGGGCTGGTTTCCCTTTGTTGCTCTGATGTACCTTTACCATCCCTGTAGCTATCCGTGGAGACTATATTTTTCTTGTACTTATACTGATTATTTGAATTTGAGCTTTTGGTATCTCTGTTGTTCCTGTTACCCTGTTGCACCCTTTCTAATAAAAATGATTACAAAAAATGCATGTAAGTTTGTCTCATTGTGGAGATCCTGGAAACTTATAAAGTGGCAGCATTGGTGTAACGAGGGTAGGAGGCTCCTGGGAGCGGTGGCACACCCATGCCATCCTCTCTGCCCCCTCATACTCCTTCCACATACCCCATTCCTTCCACACCCCTCATGCCACACTTGTGCCTCCCTTCCCACCCCGTACCTCTTTAAATCTTCACCCTAACAATCAGCTTCTCCAGCCAGTTGCTTGCACCAGCATTGGCTTTCCCTGTGACATCACTTCCTGGCCCCACGACCCAGAAGTGAATTCAGAGGGAGCCAGGCTGGCGCAACCAGCAGGCCAGAGTAGTTGCTCGTGCTGGTGAAGGGAGGGCACGAGCATGGCAAGGGGGGCAGAGAGGTGCCAGTGCCCTCACCAAGAAGGTGCCCAGTGCAGCCTGCCTCCCTTCCCGTTCCCTTTACTACACCGCTGGATGATAGTCATTAGCACAGGTTTGGGAAAACTTGTCTTAGAAAAAGGTGATTTGGAGTTCACAGTTACGGGATGATGCATGAGAGAGGAATCATGACAAAAATATGAACAACCTATAAAAGCAGGCACAGCATCACTCTAAAATAGTGGTCTCAAACTCACGGCCCGGGGGGGCCACATGCGGCCCACCAGGTATTATTTTGAGGCCTTCGGTAAATTACCTTACATTCTGGAATGTTACCCGCCTCACTGCTGTAACCTCACGCAAGCATTTTCCTGCGTCTGCACGCGATTGTGAGGTGGAGTGGAGAGGACAATCACGTACAGACGCAGGAAAATGCTTGCGTGAGGTTACAGCAGTGAGGCGGGCAACATTCCAGAATGTAAGGTAACCATTGGAGGCAGTGCAGGTTGTGCACGTGTACGTAATCTCATGAACTCTCCCGAATTTCGGCGCCTCTCCTGGCGGTGATTGCTTGATGTAAGATGGCAGTTGTGTCCGGTACTGGAGGAAGTGAGAGCTGAAGGCGGTTGTGGATGCGACCACTGGACACTTAAGGCACAAGTTTTCCAGGCCCAAGTCGGATATCGATTCTCCCCTAGAGGACTACACCCAAATCTTGTCTCTTGCAGTTGATATTTTAGAATCTAAATCACAATTTTGCATGACGTAAAACTCATTATAGTTTATGAGTCTTTAAGCCCGTTACATTAACGGGTGCTAGAATAGATGTGTCTGTCTGTCTTTCCTTCTGTCTCTCTCTCTCCTTGGCCACTTTCTGTCTGTCTGTCTTTCTTTGTCTCTCTCTCTTTGGCCGCTTGCTGTCTGGCCCCCTGTCTGTCTGTCTCTCTGGCCTCTTGTCTGTCTGTCATTCTTTCTGTCTGTGTCTCTCCCTTGCCCCCTGTCTGTCTTTCTTTCTTTCTCTCTCTCTCCTTGGCCACTGTCTGCCTGTCTTTTTTTCTTTGTCTCTCTCTCCTTGGCCGCTGTCTGTCTGTCTTTCTTTCTGTCTGTCTCTGTGGCCCCCCTGTCTGTCATTCTTTCTTTCTCTCTCTCTCCTTGGCCGCTGTCTGTCTGTCTGTTTTGTTTTTTTCTTTGTCTCTCTCTCCTTGGCCGCTGTCTGTCTGTCTTTCTGTCTGTCTCTCTGAGCCTTTGTCTGTCTTTCTTTCTATCTGTCTCTCTCCCTAGCCCCCTGCCTGCCTGTATTTCTGTGTTGTGCCATGCCTGCCTGTCTCTCCGCGGCCCCCTTCTGTTTTCCCCCCCCAAAGCAAAGCATAATTGCTGCCTGCCCCACAGCACACCCCTCCCTCCCAAAGCAGCCCCCTTTTCCTCTCCACCTCCACTTCCTTGAGTAGTAGCAGAATTTTTACCAGCATGGGACATCTCGCAGCACCCCCACGACACCCTCCTGCCGTTGCTCTAGGTGCCAGCTATCTGGAGACAAACCACCACCACCGCTCAAATCGCTGCACATGCCGCAAGCCGCCGCAAATAGAATATGTCCACGGAGGCACACATCACGGTGGCAGAGATCATGGCATCGTAAGTGCAATTGAGCGCTTAGGGTTTTATTATAGAGGATAAATCTTTCCTTAATTGCTTCTGATCATTTCAGCTATACCTAGCTGAAAGCAGTGCAACATGCAGAAACTGAGAAACTATAACAAGTTTTACCTCGTGCAAAGTTGTCATTTTTTTAATAAGACATTAACTATTTTTTCTGAGGCCCTCCAAGTACCTACAAACCCAAAATGTGGCCCTGCAAAGGGTTTGAGTTGGAGACCACTGCTCTAAAGAGAGCCTTAACACAAGGAAAGAAAGAAGCAGCTCTGTAGTTAAAGATTTTCCAAAAGGATGGGATCTGGATTCATAAGAACAAATCTCTCAAAATAAATTTGTCTTTCTGGCCCATAAGTGATATTTGCATATGTTTCTGGTCTTCATACAGGGTTAGCACACTATATGAAGGTAGAATCACCAAGGACGCAAGATCCTGCCGAGAGTGATTCTATGTTATAATGCTCTCCTGTCTAATTGTATTTTCCCCAGCCTTTGTCCCTTCCTGTCTTCTGTAAATCAAAGAAACAGCTATATAATCTAGGAAGGTTTTTTAGTTCAAGAGAAGCATTTCGGCTAACCTGCATGCGGAAATGGTCGCACAGCTGTCAAGAGTTCAGCTTCAGGCAGTAGAGATTATGCCGTATGATTACATGCTGAAGATCTGAGCATGCTGATGGGCCAAAAATAACCCACACAATCTTTCAGTTGATGTAGCTGAATTACTGGTTCCAAGGGTTTTCTTCGTAACTGGTCAAACTGTCGCATGGGGGGGGGGGGGGGTGAGAGAAAAAGAAATTACTCTAGAAGGATGTTTTCATTTTTACAAACAGCTTCATGAAAAACTAAAATAGCATTTTGCTTTTGGAACTTGTCCTTCCCCTATGAATGGAGGGGTACAGGGGGGAACTTATCAATGTGGGCTACTTAAAAATGTAAGCGTTGTCATTCTGTGAAAAACTGAAGATTCATCAAGCCCAGTGGCCAACACAGGTCCCAAGTACCTGACAGAAACCAAAAGAGTAGCAACATTCCAGAGCTGAGATTGTGATGTCATAATGCCTCATTCCACCAATAAGAGCCAACCTCATCAGTGAAGTCACAATGGCTTGATTGTCCAATACTTGGTTCACATAAGAACTGGGACAGACCAAAGGTCCATCAAACCCAGTATCCTGTTTCCAACAGTGGCCAACCCAGGTCCCAAGTACCTGGCAGAAACCCAAAGAGTAGCAACATTCCAGAGCTGAGATTGTGATGTCATAATGCCTCATTCCACCAATAAGAGCCAACCTCATCAGTGAAGTCACAATGGCTTGATTGTCCAATACTTGGTTCATATAAGAACTGGGACAGACCGAAGGTCCATCAAGACCAGAATCCTGTTTCCAACAGTGGCCAACCCAGGTCCCAAGTACCTGGCAGAAACCCAAAGAGTAGCAACATTCCAGAGCTGAGATTGTGATGTCATAATGCCTCATTCCACCAATGCCTATGAGCCAACCTCAGCAGTGAGGTCACAATAACTTGATTGTCCTATACTTGGCTCACATAAGAACATAAAAATTGCTGTACTGGGACAGACCAAAGATCCATCAAGTTGCAAGTACCTAACTAGATCCCTAGTAGTGAAACAGATTTTCTGCTGCTTATCCTAGAATTAAGCAGTGGATTTCCTCAAGTGCATCTAAATAATGGCCTATAGACTTCGCTATTAGGAAATTATCCAAACCTTTTTTAAACCCTGCTAAGCTCACCGTTTACTACATTCTCTCAGTGGCATAGTAAGGGAAGGTGACTCCCCCTACACACCCTCCTCTCCACACACCTGCTCCTTCCCACCCCCCATTCCAAACCTGAGCTCTCCCTCCCTTCATACCTTTTAATCTTCGCCAGCGCAAGTAGCTTTTATCAGCATGCTCCTCATGTCAGCTTTGGATTTCCCTCTGACCTGCCCCGTGACCTGGAAGTGATTCAGGCAGAAGTTGCTCATGCTAGTGAAGATACTACAAAGGTACAGGGTGGGGGGAGGGAAGGATGGCACAAGCAGGGCATAATGTGGCAGGGTGAGGAGGAGAGGTGCCAGCACCCCACCAACTTGACCCCGGGGCAGTCTACACCCCCCCTGTACGCCTATACTATACCACTGCATTCTCTGGCAATGATTTCCAGACTTTAATTACTGGTTGAGTTAAGAAATATTTTATCTAGTTTGTTTTAAATCTACTACTTACCCCCTCTTCTACGAAACTGTGATAGCAGTTTCTAGCACTGGGAGCCGCACTGCTCCCGATGCTCATAGGACCTCTATGAGCATCGGGAGCAGCGCGGGCCATTCAGCGTGGCTCTCCATCGTATGTGCCTAGTCCTAGTATTTTTGGAAAGAGTAAACAAGCGATTCACATCTCCTCATTCCACTCTAATCAGTATTTTTTAGCCTTCTTTCATATCTCCCCTGAGCCGTCTTTTATCTAGAAGAGCCCTAGTCGCTTTAGCCTTTCCTCTTAGCTTAGAGATCAAGTATCGGGTGGTCACGTCGTGAAAAATTAGCCAAATCGAGGGATTGTAGCCCTGAAGAAACCCCCTGTAAGGGTGAAACATGTTGGTGAACTCATCCCTTGTTACTTACCACCTAAGCTAAGCTAAGTACTATTTATTTATTAAACTTAATCAAGTTGCAGATTCTAACTCACTACATTCTAAAATTAAACATATCAAGCGACCCAGTGACGATTGGGTGCATAAAGATCCCTGCTCACAGAAACAGCCCACAAACGATCCTACAGCCACTTCATTCCACACCTTTGGAACCAACTCCCCCCCCAACTTAGACAACAGAACTCATTATTAACTTTCAGGAAATCGGTAAAGACCCTCCTCTTCAACTAAAGATCTCCTCTGTCTTCTCCCCCCCTTACACCCCCCTCCACTCTCCTATCTCCCCCCCAAAACTCCAATATAACCCTCTCTTACTCTCTCCACCAACAAATTGTATCTAAACGCATATAACTTTCCTTAAACTAAACTACTGTATTTCCCCCTTCTCTCTTTCTGCTATACTCTCCCTGTATTTAATTCTCTCCAAAATCTATAAATCCAATTACTAAACCTGTTGTATTACTTATATGTCTATTTACTCTCCACTGTGTATGTTCATTTGTAGACCGTTCTGAGCTACTGGGAGGACGGGATAGAAATCCAAATAAATAAATAAATAAATAAATAAAGCCAAGTGTCATGAAAGTGTATTGAACACTTGGTGGCATCTCTGAGGGCCGCAAGACAAAGAAATAGAAGGTGTTTAAGGGAGGTTTAATGTACCGACCCCATTTTTTGTGGTTCCAGCCAATCCTTCTATCATAACGTTTCAAGTCAACTTAGAAATTTGAAATTTTTTCTACGTACACCAACAGCAGATACTATCTTACCAAGGTAGAAACACAAAGAAACAGAGAAGGGTACTCAGTTTTTTGCATGGCCAACTGCTCTATACCGTGGACACACTCCAAATTAATTGTTTTGTTCGTTTTAATTTTGAATGATTTATGTACGAGAATGACAAGAGAGAATAGTCAAGAATACAGTGTATTGTTTTGAGTTACAGATTCCTGAGGCAGGCCCTTTGGCCGAAACACGTAACGTGTCGAGTCTTGCTCTATCCCTGTTGTAACAGGGACGATTAACGATGTAGTCTTGACATCTCTGTTATATGTGATAATCGGAGGGAAGCAAGATTTTATGTATGTGATATGGAAACCGCTTAGTTTTATGCAGTATATAAATTTTTGAATAAATAGATCAAAGAACTGAGCACCACCTGGTCGCCCTCCCAGTTTCTTTGTGAAATCTTTTTTAAAAATTGTGAAGAATCTCCGATATATGAAAATCCCTTGTGCTAACTTTGGCCTTAAAAATCTACTGATAAAACGTTCTAATAATGATCCTTTACTGGGGACAGTTGATCTCCTTGGTGGTCTAATCAGTTTTTGGCAACAAGTAAATTACAGGGACCCTCAGAAACCTCACGTTTAAAAATAAATTCCTGAAAAGTCAAAAAGCCTCTGTCTAAACCTTCTTGCATGACTGCTTTGATCTGCAGATTCAAGGCTTCTGTCAAATCTCCAACTAATTCTATGTAATCTGTAGTTACAGACCATTGTTTTTGCATTTCCGGTTCATAGTCACTTCTATCCAGGATCAACCAATAGGCCAAGTAGGCACGTGCCTAGGGCCTGAAATGGTCAGAGGTGCCCGATGAAGGAGGGCATCAACATTGTTTTTTCCAAACGGCAATGGGCCCCTCCAGCATCGATTGGCAACGCGCCCCCTCCCCCCCGATCGGCAACGCGGGCCCCACCCCAATCGGCAATGCAGCCCCCCCCCATCGACGGAAAGTAAATCAAGCAAGCAACGCGGGTAAGAAAGGCAACGGGAACTGTAATTGTGCAAGCGGTATTGCTTGCCCAAAACTTCCCTCTGACGTAGCTTCCTGTTTCTGCCTGGGCGCATGGTGGGGCAGGGCAGGGGGCCTTTTACAAAAGTGCATTAGCGGTTTTAGCTTGCGCTAAAATGCCGCATGTGCTAGCCTCCTTTTAAGCAGGCGGTAATTTTTCAGCTAGCGCATGCTACAGGGTGCGCTAAGAACGCCAGCGCACCTTAGTAAAAGGAGCCCATAATGTTGAAGTACGTCTTCAAGGTTTAAAGAGCTCAATGTTCCTTGCTCATATAATTAAATTGACAAAAAAAAAAACCCTTGTTATAGTGCAGGGGTAGGGAACTCCAGTCCTCGAGAGCTGTATTCCAGTTGGGTTTTCAGGATTTCCACAATGAATATGCATGAGATCTATTTGCGTGCACTGCTTTCAATGCATATTTATTGGGGAAATCCTGAAAACCCGACTGGAATACAGCTCTCGAGGACCGGAGTTCCTTATCCCTGTTATAGTGGATCAGACTCAAGTTCTTTAATATTATAGTAGTTGTTTAAATGTGTCCAGCATACTGCTAATAAGGGTTGGGGGAAACCCACTTAGATTTATTCTTCACCAAGTGGGTCCAAAGTTTGTGCGAAGAACTCTTTCAAATGCAGCGTGTGAAAAAAACCCATTCCAGGTCTACCCTAACCTGAAAAAAATGGTATGCGCTTAGTGGGTACAGATGAAAGACCCTTCTTCAAAATGCATTCCTCAGGTTTACGCGATATGTAATAGATTAATTATTGTGCTTGTATTTGTTGATTTGGGGAATGAGTGACAGGATGGCCTGAATGTTGGATTCTTGACCCCTGCCTCATCGTCTGTGGGGTTTTCTCCACCTTCGTTTATCAAAAATAAAAATCTTCTGATTTGGAGTGTGAGGTATTTACCCTTCTCCATTTACCACTTAAACCTACTCTGCTTTCTGTCTTTCAACCAGTTCTTAATCCATAATAGGACATTACCTCCTGTCTCATGACTTTCTCATTTACTCAGAAGTCTTTTATGAGATACTTTGTCAAATGCCTTTTGAAAATCCAAATATCAACCGGCTCACCTTTATCCACATGTTCATTCACCTCTTTAAAGAAATATAGTAGATTGGTAAGGCAAGATTTCCATTGACTAAATCCATGTTGACTGCGTCTAATTAATTCATGCTCATGTATATGCTGTTTGTCATTTTGTTCTTTATAATAGTCTCTACTATTTTGACCTGCACTGAAGTCAAACTCACTGATCTTATAATTTCCCAAATCACCTCTGGAACCCTTTTTTTTTTTTTTTTAAATCAGCATTATGTTGGCCACCCTGCTATCATTTGTTTCCATGCTAGATTTTAAAGATAAATTACAAATCACTGACAAGTTCATTTTTCAGTTCTATCAGTGCTGTAGGATGTATTGTATACCATCAGGTCCAGGCAATTTGCTACTGTTCAATTTGTCCCATTACGAGGAGATGCTGGAAAGTTCTCAGCCCAGCCAACCAGCTTCTTAAATTCTGAGCGTTATTTCGCCACTGTAGCTGAAAAGAGTGTTATCTTATTTTGTTAAGTACCAATTTGCAGAAACAAAATTCTATGTTTTGGCATTGTTTCAGATCATTGATTGAACCGTATCCACATCATTCTCTTCTTGACTGGGCTGAGAACTTTTCATCATCCCCTTTTACAGAGATTTGTTATAGTTTCTCTTGCTCATTGGCACTGAATGCCATTTTTGGCATCAGTATCTCCCACTTCCCCCCTCCATCTTCTTCGGTGAAGACTGAAGCAAATAATTAATTTAATCCCTCAACTATTACCTTGTCTTCCCTAAGCACTCCTTTCACCCCTCGGTCATCTAGAGGTCCAACTGATCCTTTTCCCGGCTTCTTGCTTTCAAAACATACCTAAAAAAAGTTTTTACTTTGTGTTTTTACATCCAGTGCAAACTTCTTTTCAAGGTCTCGTTATCTTCCTTATCAGTGCCTTGCACTTGATTTGCCATTCCTTGTGCTGTTTCTTATTATTTTCAGTTGGATCCTTCTTCCACTTTCTGAAGGATTCTCTTTTAGTTCTAATAGCTTCCTTCACATCAATCACGCCGGCTGACATTTGGTCTTACTTCCTCCTTTTTTAATACATGGAATATATCTTGTCTGGGCTTCTAGGATGGTATTTTTGAATTATATCCACACCTGAAGTAAGTTTTTGACCTTTGCAGCTGCTCCTCTAAGTTTCATTTTTACCATTCTCCTCATGTTCTCATAGTCTCCATGTTTAAAGTTAAATTCTATTGCATTGGATTTCCTGCGTGAATTTATTATGTGAAAATATAAATAGATTTTAATTTTGGGGAATGTCTGCATTATAACCCAGCACCGTATAATATTTCAGGACAATATATTTAGAACATAAAAAACTAGATTCTTATTTTTACGGAGCAAGTTTATTTACAAGATTATGCAAGCAATGCAGTGATGTTAGCTCTCATTTTAGGGATCTTTAAACAAGGAGAATGTGCGCCCCCTTCCCCAGAATGTTGTCCAGTTCCTAACAAATCTAAAACCCTCCTCCCTGCACCATCGCCTCATCCGTACACTGAGATTCTGGATAGAGAATGACACGGTGACAAAATTCATCACCGTTCCCGTCCCCGCGGATAACCGCGGGAAATAATCCCATGTCATTTTTTTGTGTCTATTTCAACCTCAGTCCTTCTATACCAGCATTCTTCAAAGCAAAGCTTGAGGGTCAGTGGTTGTGGCCATTCATACTCTGATTCTTATGTGAGCCAAGGATAATGAAGCCATTGTGACATCACTGATGTGATTGGCTCTTAGGCACTGGTGGAATGAGGCATTATGACATCACAATATCTGCTCTGGATACCAGAGACTGTCATTCTGTAGTGTCTGTTTCAACCTCAGTCCTTCTATACCAGCATTCTTCAAAGCAAAGCTTGAGGGTCAGTGGTTGTGGCCATTCATACTCTGATTCTTATGTGAGCCAAGGATAATGAAGCCATTGTGACATCACTGATGTGATTGGCTCTTAGGCACTGGTGGAATGAGGCATTATGACATCACAATATCTGCTCTGGATACCAGAGACTGTCATTCTGTAGTGTCTGTTTCAACCTCAGTCCTTCTACACCAGCATTCTTCAAAGCAAAGCTTGCGGGTCAGTGGTTGTGGCCATTCATACTCTGATTCTTCCCTCTCTCCTTAAAGAATGACATGAAGATGGTTTCCCGCAGTTATCTGCGGGGACGGGGACGGTGATGAATTTTGTCACCGTGTCATTCTCTATCTGGAGTTCTGCCTGTCTCTTGAGCTCTGTGGGTGGAATGGGGAGCACTTCTAAAAATGCTACCCTGGAGGTTCTGGATTTTTAACTTCCTACCTAAGGGCCTAAATGTGGCTTCTAGAACCTCACTACTGCATTTTTCTATGTCATTGGTAACCACATGTACCACGACAGTTCTGTCATTTTCACATCAGACAGGCAAGTGAACAAACTATCCTCAAACCCACCAGTCATCCAGCTATCTACATACCTAATAATTGAATCTCTCACTACAACATCTGTCCTAACCTTTCCCTACTAATATCAAAATTTCGCTGACCTCTAACCAGAATGCTATTCTGTGCATAAATATTGGCTTCCCCAAAATGTTAAGTGCAAAACATGTTTGTGAGGGTGATATTTGTCATCGCATTCCAGCACATGATCAGGTGTGTGCTGACATTTTCTGTCCTTGGCACAAAATTTTGTGCATTAATTAAGATAAGCCTGTCAGATGTATGCCATAACTTCTGTATGCTTCAGATTTGCATATTATTAGCATCAGTGGATAAAACTTTTCAAGGGACCCTTTTACTAAACGCTTTAATTGGTAATCTGTGCTTAACATGGAAAAAATAGCCTAATGCAGGAAGTGGTAAAGCATTTTTCACTTACCACGCGGTATTTATTTATTGGGGGAGGGGCATCTTAGGGGGAAGAATGGGTGTGGAAATGTTATTCGGCTAGCATGCTGACATTTGTGCTCACTGACTGATTAATGCTGATTTAACATGGGAACCCTTACCGTCTCCTATGGTGATGAGTACGCCCTATTATTTTTTCCCCCAGTGGTTGTACGCTAATGCAAACATTAGCAGATGCCCATAAAAAGAAACAATTCTTTGCTTCGGTCTTTACGGAAGAAGATGTAAGAGATCTATCTGAACCGGAAATGGTTTTCAAGGGTGATGATGCGGAGGAACTGAAAGAAATCTCGGTGAATCTGGAAGATGAACTGAGCCAAATCGACAAGTTAAAAAGTGATAAATCGCCAGGACCAGATGGTATACATCCCAGGGTATTAAAAGAACTAAAAAATGTTAGTGATCTGTAACCTGTTGCTAAAATCGTCTGTAGTATTTGAAGATTGGAGGGTGGCCAATGTTACGCTGATTTTTAAAAAAGGCTCCAGGGGATAATCAGGAAATTACAAAATGATAGAAATGAGTATAAAAAAATAAAATTGATTCAGCCGAGGGAGATCTTACCTCACAAATTTGCTTGACTACTTTGAAGGTGTGAATAAACATGTCGATAAAGGTGAGCCAGTTGATATAGTATATCTAGATTTTCAGAAAGCTTTTGATAAAGTTTTTCACAAGAGGCTTCTGAGAAAATTAAAGTGTCATGAGATAGATGGCAAAGTTCAGTTGTGAATTAAGAATTGGTTATCAGATAGAAAACAGAGGGTAGGGTTAAATGGTCATTTTTCTCAATGGAGGAGAGTAAACAGTGGAGTGCCGCAGGGGGCTGTACTGGGACCGGTGCTATTTAACTTATTTATAAATGATCTGGAAATTGGAACGACGAGTGATGTGATTAAATTTGCAGATGACACTAAACTGTTTAAAGTTGTTAAAACGCATGCAGATTGTGAAAAATTGCAGACAGACCTTAGGAAATTGGAAGACTGGGCGTCCAAATGTCAGATGAAATTTAATGTGGACAAATGCAAAGTGATGCACGTTGGGAAGAATAACCTGAATCACAGTTACCGGATGCTAGGGTCCACCTTGGGGGATTAGCGCCCAAGAAAAGGACCTGGGTGTCATTGTAGACAATACGATGAAATCTTCCGCCCAATGTGCGGCAGCAGTCAAAAAAGCAAACAGGAGGCTGGGAATTATTAAAAAAAGGAATGGTTAATAAGACTAAGAATGTTATAATGCCCCTGCATCACTCCATGGTGCGACCTCATCTGGAGTATTGCGTTCAATTCTGGTCTCCTTATCTCCAGAAAGATATGGTGGCACTAGAAAAGGTTCAAAGAAGAGCGACCAAGATGGTAAAGGGGATGGAACTCCTCTCGTATGAGGAAAGACTAAAAAGGTTGGGGTTCTTCAGCTTGGAAAAGAGACGGCTGAGGGGAGATAGGATTGAAGTCTACAAAATCCTGAGTGGAGTAGAACGGGTACAAGCGGATCGATTTTTCACTCCGTTGGGAGCAGCGCAGAGCATTCAGCGTGCCGGCCAGCGCTATAAAAATGCTTTTGCGGTTTTGTAAAAGGGGGACGAGAGGGGGGGGGTAAAAGAACCGAAGCAGTAGATTACAGGCCGCAAGAAATTCAAGCAGTCCCATATTAAAGAACGATGCATTATTTTAAGAATAAACTAAGCAGACTTTGTTAGAAGAAATTAAGTATTTTTAAAAAATGTGGATACGTGCATAAAGTAACGAATCGTGAGGGCATGCTAAACAGGAACCAGAAATGTAAACATTTGTAAAGCACAAAGTGACGTCACAAATTGTATTTAAGGAATGATATAACATTACGTTGAGCTAATAAAGCGGCTCCCTTCCAGAAGAAATGCTGCTAGAACCACTTGACAGGAGAAGAAAGTCTTCGGGCTAGCTTGGGATAATCCCTCAGCTGGAAATGCGTCTTCCAATCCAATTTAGGCACAAAGGAAGCAGAATCCCCTCTCCCTCTGAAAAACAGATACCTTTTTTCAGACGACGAGGAGCAGTCCTTTCCCCTATTCCTCTGAACGAGGAGAATCACTTCATGAGAACGAAGCTGTGAATTAATAATGTGATTCACGTCAACACGAGGAAGTCCTTCTTTACATAAACACACAAGAAAGTGCTTTCCTCGCTTCCAACGGTGTATTTCCGCTTCCATATAGCACTCACACCTCATGAAGCCAGTTCCCTCAGTCCCTTTGCTATCATGTATTTCTTCTCTTTTTTTTTTTTTTCCCTCCCCCTGAATGGGTGATGAATGGGGGGGCTTTGGTTCAGTAGATCTACTCAGAGTCCCAGCATTATTCTCTCAACAGTTCCATTTGCGTGTGAAAAATAAGGTCTTCCTGCCTGTTCTTATAGCTACACCCTCATGTTTTACCAGACTCCGGAAACTGGAACGCTCTTCCGGAGTCTGTTATAGGGGAAAACACCCTCCAGGAATTCAAGGCAAAGTTAGACAAGTCCCTGCTGAACAAGAGCGTATGCTGGAAAGGCTAGTCTCAGTTAAGGCGGTGGTCTTTGACCAAAAGGGCCGCCGCGGGAGCGGACTGCCGGGCGCAATGGACCACCGGTCTGACCCAGCAGCGGCAAGTCTTATGTTCTTAGTCAGAGGCTGGAAAGCTACAGCACAACTTAAGTCCTGTATAACTGATCATCTCAGTACGTTCTTTACTGATACCAGTGAATTTTGTTTGTGGAATAAGCCCAAGTCCAGCATTAGGGGGTTCAAACAGGGCAACTGCCCTAGGCCTCCAGGCCTTCCTGAAATTGAAGAAGGTAGAGGCAGCTGGTGGGCTTTGGGGACCCCTTGCTAAATCGCTGCCCCGGTGCACCAGCAAGTTTAAAACCAGCCCGGAATTAGCCAGTCACGTATCTTTGCAAAGATGTAGTTCATTGCCTCCAAGTTCTGAGAATCTACAAATAATTTGCTTTCACTGAGTTTCAGTGCCAGGGCCCACTCGCAGTCATCAAAGCAGAGAGCTGCATATTTACGATGTCAGATGGAGAGATAGACACCATGAGGGTCATCAGTTCTTTGGCTGGGTTGCCTTCTTTAGAGTTGGGCCAGCCAATGGTAGACACAGGCTGCTAAGAAGGAATGGGGAAAGGAGGGTTCTTCTGTCTAATACACATGGAATCTTTTTGAGGTGTAGCGATTATGCCATTCCTCCTTTCTCATTCCTGTAGAGCACTAGACTGTTAAGCGATCAAAGAGTCAATATGATTTATTCAGACAACACCATTTGCCCTCTGCTTCGTCTCTCCCATGCTACATTATTTCACCCAAACCTTTCAACTGCTTTGTTAGTCATTTCAGATCATTATATACTTCTGGATTAATCTGAGTTCTCTCCCTGCTTTCTTTGCCCTATGGTTGCACGTGAATTTGTGACCTTTTTGCATTCTAATGCAGTGCCAATGTTGACGCCAACACTCCAATCATGGATGCTTCAGTCAATGTGGCTTATTCCAAGGTGACTAATCCAAAAACATAATACATCACACAATGGGATCGGTTCGTATCATCACAATTTGTTCTCCCAAGATAGGCTCTACGGTTTCCGTTCAGTGCGGACAGAAGAAGCAATGGGTCTGGCCTGAATGTCCATTTGCTTCATCTTAACACAACTCCAGTGTTTCTGTAGCAGATCATGGCTGGATTCTGCAGCAATGGTTTTGAAGATCTATGGTAGTTTTATGCACATTTGCATACATTTACTTTTTTTTTTTTTTTTAAACAATTATTCCTAAAATAAGCAACAGAAAATCTATTTTACCACTTGGATCTAGCTAGGTACTTGGGTTGGCCACTGTTGGAAACAGTATACTGGCTTGATGGACCTTCGGTCTGTTTCACTATGGCAATTCTTATGTTCTTAAATTTCTATCTTTGCTCATGCATGTAGGAATTGGGGGGACAGAGGGGATAGAGAAAAAGGAGATTCATGAAGTGGGAGGATAGAGAGAGAAGGCCGAGAGAACTTGGGATTGGGAAAGGAGAAAAGGAAGCAGGACTTCTAGGAGCAAGAGAAAAGATGGAAGAAATACTGAGAGAGTTTGGGGTGCTGGATTGGAAATGAAAGAGGTTTTTTTTCAGATCAGAAGGGGTTGAGATGGAAGAAGGAAGGAGGGAGGATAAATCTTAGAGTATACTCTCTCCCCACTTGAAACACTTTACACTTACGCAGATGACATCTTTGTTCTCCTCGAGACCGACCGGAACCTCACCAACCTCTCTGTGAACATATCCTCATGTATATCGAACCTTCAATCCTGGGCCCACACTGTGCAGATGAAACTGAACAAATCCAAAACAAAACTTCTCTGGCTCAGCCCAAAACTGGACCAACTGCTCACCTCCATCCCACTGTCCTCTGGCCCCACCCTGCATCTTGAATACTCAAGTAAAATTCTGGGAGTCATCATTGACTCTACACTTTCCTTCAACGATCACCTCAACTCCCTAATAAAAAAATGTTTCTTCAGCCTTCACATGCTGAGAAAAGTGAGATCCTGTTTCCATCAAAAACACTTTGCCGTCCTTGTCCAATCCACCATCCTTTCCAGACTGGACTATTGCAACTCTATCTATCTAACTCCCTAATAAAAAAATGTTTCTTCAGCCTTCACATGCTGAGAAAAGTGAGATCCTGTTTCCATCAAAAACACTTTGCCGTCCTTGTCCAATCCACCATCCTTTCCAGACTGGACTACTGCAACTCTCTCTACCTAAGCCTAACAAAGAAAAACCTTCAAAGACTCCAGCGGATTCAAAATGCCGCTGCTAAGCTTATCTTCGCAAAAAGCAAATTAGACCACGTCTCACCACTTTTGTCCAAGCTCCACTGGCTCCCGTTAATCTCCAGAGTCCATTTCAAATGTGCCTGCCTTACTTTCAAGATCCTACACGGCATTCTCCCCCCTTTTATTCCTCTTTCTTGGAATTCCTCTAACCCCCAATTCCACCAGATCTACCCAAAAACTGAAACTTTCTTTTCCCTCTCGAAAAGGTGTTTCCCTTGTAGGAAAACTAGGTTCTTCCCTCCCTTTCAGAATCACTGAGCTCTGGAACAACCTTACCTCCCCTCTTAGGAATCTGAGCTCCCTCCAAATCTTCCGAAAACATTTGAAAACCTGGTTATTTTCAAAAATGTAACTCTTCCTCTCTCTGGTTACTCTGTCCTAAATTTTGTCTTCATTTTGTCTTTTCCTTTCACTGGAGTTCCTTTCTACCCTAACCCTTGTTAACCGTGTCGAGCTTTACGAATGTAGAGATGATGCGGTATACAAACCCAAGGTTTAGTTTAGTTTAGTTTATTCTGGTTTTTCTCTTCCTTGCAGACCCACACCTTCTTTCCTGTTGCATTCCTCTGATCCTAGGTCCTCTCCTCCCTGATTCTCTCACATTCCCCCCCAAAACTGTCCTATTTCTCACAATCCTCCTCCCATCTCTTCTATCGTTCCCCCTACCCCGGCATTAATCTCTCACGCCTAGCCTATCACCTGGCCCCATTGCCCCACCTGATCCTGCTTCCACTTCTTCCCTTCCCCTTCCCTCTCTTCCACTAATACAGTTACCCTCCACTAACCCTGCTAATACTGTTCACCAGTAGAAGATGATCAGAAGGAACAGAACCTAGCTGGGCAGGTAGTGAGAGGGGGCAGGTAACAAGAAACGGATCACAGGAGATAGCCGTTCAGGGTGGAGGGTAATGATCTCGTGTGTGCGCGAGACAAACCCCAACTTGTTAATACTGTGTGTGTGTGTGTGTGGGGGGGGGGGGGTAATAGGAAATATCAGGAAGGAACGTGTAGAATATTCTGGAAAGAAGGTTTGCAAAATGCCCTTTGCTGAAATTGTTGTTCAACGTTTGCGATGTTGGGTCTTTAAATCTGGGCTGGGCCTAAGAATTGTTGTGCCGAGACCCACAGTACAATTTTAAAAGAAATTCAGCCGTGGTCACTTCGACACCACCTGCAAAAGTACAGAATCAAAATGTGACCCTTTGAGATATTAATGGCTGTTCTGACTTTATCCACTGAGTTAACTAGGCACCGATTTAAATGTCAGATGGTGCCTGGTTCACTTCAATGCCAGAGACCACACACGCCTCAGCACTAAAATATCCAGGGCTAATTCCACCCAAGGCTGGGAGCGGTGTACGAGCTCTGCACCAGCATGGGTTAAATAGCAGATAAATGCAGATACTCAGCTCTTAACCAGTTAAGCGCTGCCTCCAGCCCAACTCGTGCTATGGTTTAACCATCCCTCACCCTCCTGTTTTTTTTCCATTTTTCTACCAAAAATTGAAAATTGTAACTTTTGCTTTTTCCCTCCCGACTCATGTTTGTATTTTAGGAAAGTATACTGTTAAAATGTTAGTTTCTTTATATTATTCTCTATTTTGATTTTTGTACATCGCTTAGTAATTTTAATAAGCGATTCGTCAAACATATTAATAAACTTGAAACTTGAAACTCCCCCTCGGACCGCCCACACCAGAGCTGGTTTCAGCTCTAGTGGTCAGAGAAGACATCCAGCCCCTGAAACGTTCCTTCGAGGCCCAGTCAACATGAGTTTAATCAGATAAGAGCCTCTCCTGCTAAATTAACTCGCTTTGGGGTATCAGAGTCTGTATTTATAAGCAGAACATTTAAGCACTTAAGTTAAAATGAATTTTCAGCTGAAAACAAGGGCTGTTAAATTTGACTGAAAATAGGGCACAGACTTAGATGCCTAAATTAGGAATATTAATTTAGCTCTCTTCATCCCTACCCCGCACCCATCCCTGCAAGTCCTCATCTGCACAAGCTTCGAAAAGTGTGCGAGGCTTGTGCAATGAGGACAGAGGGCAGCGATGGGACAGGGACAGAGAGAGAACTCACGGGGAAGGGATGGGGGTGGTTCGGTGGCTGCAGGGCCCAGGAGGTGAAGGACTGAGAGATCCTGGATGCCGAAGCAGCTAAGTTGTTCTCTTTTTTTGCTGTGTTCCATGCTGAATCCTGGACTACTTTGCTACAGTGCTGATTTACCCATTTTTTTCACGACTGAGGGCTGTGTGTTCCGGTGTGTTTTGTAACATCTCCCTGCAGGCTACCATAGAGCTTTTTCTACTGGTTCTATATTTTGGAGTGCGGGGTTAGCCTTGAAAGGTGGAGTTTTTTGCCAGATGAAGCTGAACTGAGGCTTTTTCTCCACCTTTCTTTTTCCCTGTCACTACCTGTTGTGTGATTGGCTTGTGTGTGTGTGTGAAATTAAAGCCTGTTAGTGTTGCAGAGGGGAGGTTTGTTGTCCATATGGGGTTCTGATTTAGAGGTAATATAATTGGAGTTTAACTGACCCTTTTCCTGAGAGTATATGTATTGGTGGAAATAGATCCCATAGGGACAGGGACAAATTTGTCCCCATGTCGTTCTTTGTTTAGGAGTGCACCTTTATTTTTAAGTTTGGGCTTAAAACTTCATAATAACATAAGAATAGCCTTACTATTGCCTTACCAATGGTCCATCAAGCCCAGAAGCCCGTCCTCGCGGTGGCCAATCCAGGTCACTAGTACCTGGCCAAAACCCAAGGTGTAGCAATATTCCATGCTACCAATACAGGGCAAGCAGTGGCTTCCCCTGTGTCTTTCTCAATAACTGACTACGGACTTTTCCTCCAGGAACTTGTCCAAACCATTCTTAAAACCAGCTACGCTATCCGCTCTTACCGCTATCCTTTGTATGGATGGATAAGACACGGGTCAACAGGATCAATGATGCGAAATGTGCCTATAAAGTTAAATTATACAGCTCTAAAAGAAAGAAGAAAAGAGGAATTAACAGAGCCAGAAACAGGTAGGACAGGGTGTATCTTGTTTCACGCAATTCCAGCAGGTTCAACTGCACACGTTCAAACCCTAAGGGGGGGGGGGGGAAGTGTAGCTCCCTGGTAGAGCCCCTTCCTCTACACCAAGGGTGTCCAATACATCGATCACGATGGACCGGTCGATCGCTCAGGCAACCCCAGTCGATCGCGGAGCCTTGTGGTTTCCCTTCTGAGTTGTCCAGCTTTCTCTTTGGCCTCCCGCGCATCCCTTTACCTAATTTTAGCAGGGAGCAGCCCGCAGAGAGGATCACCAGTACTTTAGCGATCCTTGCAGATTGCCATAGGCCTCAGGAGCTGTCTTCCCGCTGACGTGATCCTGCCTCTGACGTTAGATCTCTTTGAAACAAAACCCAGAATATAAATGATAATTAACATTTTCTCTGCGTACAGTGTGCTTTGTGTTTTTTTAAATTTTATTGTTGGTAATAATAATAATAACAGTTTATATACCGCAATACCGTGAAGTTTTATGCGGTTTACAAAAGATTAAGCAAGGTACACATTGATTGAACTTAAAAGGGGAGGAAGAAAGAGAGTTGGTGGGACAGGAAATCCATTTTTGAGGATAGAGAGGTTAATAGGATATGGTGATCAATATCGAGGGGGAAGGAGAAGAGGGTCAGCTGTCTAGATATTTTAGGAACAGGTGTGTTTTTATACGTTTCCTGAAAACCTCATAAGTGGTGGGCGAAAGCAATTGTTCTAGGTCCCTACCCCATAGCGCTGCTTGATGTGAGAGAAGGTGTTCGTGGTGTTTTCTCAGTTTGCAACCTCTAACTGGGGGGGGGGGGGGGGGAAACGAAGTTGGAGTGTGAACTCCTCTTGTGTCTGTTGGCTGAGAAGGAGAAAAGGTCGGTTATGTATTTGGGGGCAAGTCCGTATAGTGCTTTGAAGCAGAAGCAGGCGAACTTAAACTTTACGCGTGCCTCCATCGGTAGCCAATGCAACTGCCGGTAGTAGGGTGACACGTGATCGAACTTTTTTAGCCCAAAGATCAGTCTGACCGCTGCTTTTTGGTAGATCATTTTGACTTGGTCATTTTAAAAGTAGCTCGCAAGCCCAAAAGGTGTGGGCACCCCTGGTTTACACCCAGATGTCGCAAGATCACATCCCAGTGTTGCTCCCTGTGACCCTGGGCAGGACATTTTTAATCCTCCAATGCCCACAAAGGGTGGAGTGTGGCTGTTTCAACTTTCAACATCTTTACTGTGCTCCCAGATTTGGGGCTGTGATCATAGTTGATGTGATCAGATTCAAAAGTTAAAGTTCACCCGACTGTTTAAAGTTCAAGTTCACTCTGGGCTCGAGAGCTGGCAAGGAGAAGACATCAGTCCGTCCCTGACACCCAGGAACAGAAATAAAAATGCAAAACCTGCGAGTGATTGGGTAGAGAGTGTGCGTAAGGAGTTTCTGTTCTGGGTGGAAATGGTGGAATTACAAGTCAGAATGACTGAAATCATGTTCTAAAGACCCAGGGACTTTTCTGCCCTCGGCAATATTGTACAAGTAGATTGTGAGTGATTTAATTGAACAAGAAGCTGCAGGAAACCTAAAAGAAACCCCTTTGCCAGCAACAAATTCTGTCCTTTCTCCTTGCTTTTAGGTTCCAGGATTTCGGTGATCACATTTCTTTGTTTCTAACACTAAAAGGTTTTTTCTTATTTTTGTAAGTTGCTAAAGCCATATGGAGCTCCTAGGATTTTATTTATCTTAAGTAGTTATAGACTACCTTACATGCAAAAATGCCATCCGAAGTGTTGCATCTTAGACGACACTCTCACAATGGAACCACAAATCTCTAACCTTCGGAAAAAGACCATCTACACTATGCGTCAACTGCGACTCACAAGATCATACTTCCACCCACCCCACTTTGCTCTGATTGTTCAGATGATGGCCCTACCTCAACTAGACTATTGCAACTCCGCCTACCTTGGCATCAATACTACTCTTATCCAAAAACTGCAACTCATCCAGAACACAGCCTAATCTACAAATTAAAGAAATTTGATTCAATCCCAACCTTCATCGGGCAACTACATTGGCTCCCAATATCATCCCGAATAATTTTCAAATCGTCATGTATCCTACTGCAGATTCTGTACGGAAACTCAGCAGCCCCTCTCATCCAACTATTCCCTACTGTTTGGTCGACATCCAAAAGACTCCTTAACAGAATCCAACTGAACCTGCCATCCACAAACTACCTCCACTACAAGCGAATCTTCCACTCCATGCTAACTTATCTGGGTGTAAAAACCTGGAATGACCTACCAGAAGCAATCAGGAAAGAGACAAACTACACCACATTCGAAAAAACCTGAAGACTCGCCTCTTTGACAATTAACTTTCTTAGTTTCTGTATAGCACCCTCCTACTTCTAGTCCCCTCTCTTGTTTCTCCATGCCCCCTTGCCCTACCACTTTCCCCTTCCTCTTTGATCTGTCGCCTTGAGCCTGTATAGGAATGTGCGACTCACAAATGAAAGATTAGATTTCTTTGGGCACCTACATCTCTATCTGCTGTGCTCAGTAGACTTCTTTCCCAACTCTGTACAGTGCTCCCCTCCAAATTCGTGGTCGGCGGTTCGTGGTCCCGGTCATTCGTGGTATTTTCCGACAGTGAATGACCAGGCAGGACAGGGCAGCCGGAGCGCTGGCGAGTGAAAGAAATCACTCGCTGTGTGCTCCGACCACCTCTTCCTGCACTAAAGTCGAGCCTTACCAATCAGGAGCTGCGTGTCAAAGCTGCTCCTGATTGGTGAGGCCCGACTTTAGTACAGGAAGAGACGGTCGGAGAATACAGCGAGTGATTTCCTTCACTCGCCGGTGCTCCGGCTGCCCTCTTCTGCCTCTCCAGCTGCCCTCTCCTGTCTCCCCTGCCTAAAAACCGTATTCGCGTTTTTTTGAAATTCGCAGAGGTTCCTGGAACGTAACTCCTGCGAATTTCAGGGGAGTACTTTAAATCTGGTGTTAAGGGTGTAAACTTTCTTCCTGTTTTCTATCATTTCATTTAAACATTTTAGGGCATATTAATGAAAAACCACGAATGAAAGTGCATGCATTAAACGGGACTAATATACATTAAGGAGGCAGCTCTATAATGGACTCTCAAAGCTAACTGCCAAAATCTTCAGGCTAAGCTGACGGTATAATTGCAAAATTTCCATGTGAAATCCATTAGAAAATGCTAACATAAATCCACTATGATCGCTCCTGCCAGAACGCTGCACATTTGCGCAGTAGGTCCCCATCCTTGCAGAATTCTGCGCAGACCTGTCAGCTCCCACATTGCGGGTCCTCCTGACTTCTTCCTCCCGCATGGGTCTGGCCTCCGATCGGACCCATTCCCTGTGTGGAGCTGGTTTCTCTTACCCGGGGACCCTCCCAAAACAGCAGCGGGGGTGGTCAGCCAGCGGAGACAGTGCTGCAAACAGTTTGCTCGCAGCCAGCCCTGCCAGGGCCTTTCTGCTGTTGCGTCACTCCAAATAGGTGCCGTCATGGCACCTTTAGGTTTAGAATTGCCTTCTAGGATACCCTGTTTCCCCGAAAATAAGACCTATCCTGAAAATAAGCCCTAGCATAATTTTTAAAGATGCTCCAATGTAAGCCCTACCCCCTAAAATAAGCCCTAGTTAAGATCAACCCCCGAAGCCCCATTCCCCACCACCCACCCCCGCATGTCCGCGACTCCAGCCCTGACACTAGTGCTGTCTGGTTTGCTGAAAAAAAATGGACTCATCGATTCAGCAACCCCCCCCCCTACACACACACCCCTGCTGCTTTAGGAGGCCTCGGAGCTAAGGCATGTCAGTCTCACGGTGGGAGGTTTGGTGGGGTTCTGCTGCACAGGGGGATGGGAAGGAGGGATAGAAAGATGCTGCACATGGGGAGTGGGGGAGAAAGGAAAGAGGAAGAAATGGGGTGGAGGAGAGGAAGGGAGAGATGATTGTTGTACATGAAAAAAGTAAGACATCCCTTGAAAATAAGCCCTAATTTGTTTTTTGGACCCAAAATTAATGTGACTGTCTTATTTTTGGGGAAACACGGTAGTAGTGTTATGAATGATTGGTTATAATTAAAAGGGTTTTCAAAAATTACCCCAGGATAAAAGTATACCATATATGCTCTAATATAAAGTGAGATTTTGGGGCCACAAATGGTTTATATTCAACCCAGCGCCTGCCCCCCCCCCCCGCCCCCTCCCTCCCAGACTTGTCGCAGGCCTCCGCCAGGCCACCAGGCTCTGCACCCTCTCCACCCTCCCTGCCGTCCACTGTACCTCCTCTCTGCCGCGTACCTGGAATCTCTGGTGGTCCAAAGGTGTAGCGGGCAGGAGTGAGCTATCCATGCTCCTGTCCCACTGCTAAACCGGTCGGTCGCCGCTGTGTGTTCTGGCTTCAGCTGTACCGAGCAGGAGCGCGCTTTGGCGCTGCTGCTTAGCGCCGAGCGGCTTCCTGCATGACTCCTGCGAATTCTGGCGAGACTCGCCGCAGCCAATCAGGAAGCCGCTCAGTGAGGAATAAGCAGTGGATTTTCCCCAAGTCCATTTTTAACAATGGTGTATGGATTTTTATTTTAGGAACTCACCCAAACCTTTTTTAAACCCTGCTAAGTTAACTGCTTTCAACACATTCTCTGGCAATGAATGCCAGAGTTTAATTTACACCTTGAGTGAAGAAATATTGTCACCACAAGGGCGGTGGTGCCCCCCTACTCCTTACCCACCCCCCCTGCCATATTTGCATCCTCCCTCCCCCATACCTCTTTAAACGTTTACCCCACCCCTGGTTTTCCCTCTGATGTCACTTCCTGGCCCCGTGATCAGGATGCCTCGAGTAGCAGGCTGAAGAAATTGCTTATTCTAGCGAATATTTAAAGAGGTACGGGGGAAGGGAGTGGGCGAGCACGGCATAGGGGGCAGACAGGTGCCAGCACCCCACCCCCCCCCATACACCACTGTTTCAAATCTACTACTTAGTAGCTTCATCGCATGCCCCCTGGTCCTAGTGTTTTTGGAAAGAGTGAACAAACGATTCGCACCTACCCTTTCCAATCCACTCAGTATTTATATCCCTCTATCATATCATCCTTGAGCTGTCTCTTCTTCAAGCTTTAGCCTCTCCTCATAGGGAAGTCATCCCATCCCTTTGATCATTTTTGTCGCCCTTCTCTGGACCTTTTCTAATTCCACTATACCTTTTTTTGAGATGCGGTGATGTGAATTGCACACAACATTTGAGGTGCAGTCACCACGGACCCCCTCAAAGTACACGCTAAACATAGCACATGTTGGAATTCAATATAACAAAACGAAAGTGACAGAACGAACATTAGGTGGTAGGTGAAATTACGGAACCCTGCATGGGCACTCAAGTAGTTAGGGTTTTTTTTTTTTTAAATAAATCTATTAATTTTTAAATATTAACAGTACAGGTATACACCCTAGAGTTGTCTTTTTCGTTTGATACACTACATTCATTTGAAATGAGGCAAACTGTTTAAAAGGCACCACGTGCTGCCAACGAAATTAAATAATGCCTGACCAAAAGAAAATTTTTCACAGTTGTCCATTGTCTGGCCACATCAGGTTTCCCAGAATGTGCTAAGAAAGTTTCTCCCATGAACTATGCAGCAGACAACATCCCTTTACTCTACTGCCACCTTGGCAAGACTTTGTGTATTGCAGGAGGAACAGCATGACTAAAGCAGTGCTTTTTGCAGTGTTAACCCACATGAATGCACAGAGGCAAATAACTCCCCCTCCCCCGCAAAAAGTATGTACACTTCTCCCTCCGTATTCGCTGTGATAGGGGATGAACAGACCCGCGAATAACTTTCTCATATGTTATTCGCTGTTTTCTATTAAAAACCATTGTGAATATGGCGAAACCGCGAATAACATGGTGGGAGACCTGGCCTGTTCCTGAAGAAAGCGCCGTGAATTACCAATTTTCTCTGTAAACACTTAGAATCAGTGATTTCTCTACGCAAGCTGATGTAATTTGGGGGGGAGGAGCCAGCAAGCTAAAAAACGCGAATAATCGATACCGCGATTGCTGAAACCACGAATACGGAGGGAGAAGTGTACCATAGTGTACTATAGTGCTACCAGACGTACGCAACGCTATACAGAGTCACAAAGAAGACAGTCCCTGCTCAAAAGAGTTTAAATCTAAATAGACAAGATAGACAAACTGGATGTCATAGATACAGTTAAGAGGAACTGTTAATCTACAATCAAGCCATTGTGACATCACTGATGAGGTTGTCTCTTATTGGTGGAATGCGGCATTGTGACATCACAATCTCAGCTCTGCTTCCCAAAGACTGAAACTCTTCACACTACTATGATGAATTACACTTCTCCCTCCGTATTCGCTGTGATAGGGGATTAACAGAACCACAAATACAGAAAAACCGCAAATAACTTTTTCATATATTATTCACTGTTTTCTATTAAAAACCATCATGAATATGGTGAAACCGTGATAAACATGGTGGAAGACCTGGCCTGTTCCTGGAGAGGCAACACACGGTGACGAAAGTGCTGGGAATCGGCGATTTTCTCTGCAAACACTTGGAATCAGCGATTTCTCTATGCATGCTGATGTAATTTGGGGGGGAGGAGCCAGCAAGCTAAAAACCGCGAATAATCGAAACTGCGATTGCTGAAACCGCGAATAAGGAGGGAGAAGTGTAATACTCTTTTTTTATTAGGCTAACGTAACACATTATTATACATCCATAACTGGGTATTTAGTGATCCTTATACCACGGCCAGGGATGGAGTTATCAATTCTTTGGAAAGTGAATTACAGGAAGGAGAAATCCCTATAGCCTTGCTTGCTGCTTTGCTCTGTGAAACCGCGAATAACATGGTGGGGGACCTGTCCTGTTCCTGAAGGAGAGGCCAAACACGGTGAAGAATAGCTGGGAATCGGTGATTTTCTCTGTGAACGCTTGGAATCAATGATTTCTTTATGGAAGCTGATGTAATTTGGGGGAGGAGACAACAAGCTAAAAACCGCGAATAATCGAAACCGCGATTGCTGAAACTGCGAATACGGAGGGAGAAGGGTAGACATCAGAAAGCCACAAATTTTCAGGATGCAGAAAAAATAATTAAACTTCTGCCTGCACAAAATGGTGCAAGAACAGAGCTTGGTCAGGATTTGAAGAGCCTGAAAGGAGAAAAGCAGACTTTTCTCTTCAAGTCATGCAAAGTCTTTACGCTGGAACAATACTGGACTTATTTGGACTGCAGAGTAAGGGTAGACAGTCAGAAAACTCATTTTAGTGCGATAGCCAGAACACTTTGATCCGGTAACCAACACCTTCTAATTATTCCTTCTCTACGACACCTATTTTACGATACCACCCAAAAGAAGATTTTCTCTGTTAAAGCGCCTTACCATCACATCTTCGAGAAGAAATACCTATGGACAAATTTACAGTTAACCTAAAGACCTTCCTTTTTAAGGATGCATATGACAAGTAATTTCCGGAAGAAGGAAGAGCATATCCCCTCCTTCTGTTCCCCCCCCACCCCAACTCCCCTTGTTTCATTACATCACTTAAGTCTGTTGTTGTCTAATTTTGTTCCCCCTTGATTTTATCTGTTATAAGAACATCTGAACATAAGAATTACCGCTGCTGGGTCAGACCAGCGGTTCATCATGCCCAGCAGTCCGCTCACGCGGCGGCCCTCTGGTCAAAGACCTTGTACACCGCTTAGACAATTTTTTAAGCGGTATATCAAATTTTAAATTAAACTTGGAAAACTCGGAGGAGGGGTGCCGGTGTCCCCCCCCCCCCCAAGACGGCACCTGAGGCAGACAGCCCCCTTTTCTAAACCACTACACCCACTTGGCTGACAGCTTCTGCATACCCAGTTGCTCATTAATTATACACCCAGCACATTCCCTGGATATCTGTAGTGTCTCGGCGATTGTTTCAGTCAATATTGGAATCATTTACATTCAATAACTCCAAACGTCCCAGGAAATCACATGCACTATTCTCTTTTCCATCTGCCAAGGGTTGCAAATTAAAAAGATCTCAACAACGTCTGCTGTCCTTCCAAGCGGCACCATGGGTTAAGGATTTGAATGTCTTACTTACGTCGACTGGCTCTTATTTACAATTTTGACGTGTCTTAAAAACGTATCTTTTTACTGAACACTTTGAAAAAATTAGGCTCTGCTTCTCTTCTCATTTTTTCTGCTCATAATCTTTTGTGAACCGCTTAGAACTTAGCGGTAATTATAGTATAAAAGTGAGTTTTATGTTATTCTCCAGTCTGCCAAAATCAGGTCATGGACCTGGTCAACGATTTCAGGAGTCGACACCGTTCGAGGCCTCCCAGACCTTTCTGCATTTTCCGTCTCAAAATCCCCATGCTGAAAGATTGCAAGCCCACTTCTTCACTGTGGAGCATGGCGGGCATTTTGTCACTCAATGCTTGCATCATACACGCATGGATTTTCTTTGGCGTTTTCTTCTGCAGGAATAGGAACCTCATGACGGCTCGGAGTTCCACACTTGAAAATTCCACACTTGTTGTTGACATGGTCCAGTCAAACAATGCCAAAACATATCACTTTGCGAGATAAAGTACTTTCTTCAGCTACAGTGGCAAAATAACGCTCAAAATCTACCTCCCCTGCCCTGCAACAATAACAAAACAACTACAAAGCATCCAAAACACAGCACTACGGCTCATCTACTCATTGAAGAAACATGACCACATTACAGAAGCATATCTCCAATCGCACTGGCTTCCGATCCCAGCAAGAATACAATTTAAATTCTACTGCCTACTATTTAAGACTTTATACGGAGACAGTCCAAACTACCTGAATAACCGCCTCATCCACAACACCGCAACCAGACATAGGAAAACTCACACCCCATTCTCATACCCCCCAATTAAGGAGGTCAAACGGAAAAAACTATATGATGGCCTCCTGGCCACTCAAGCAGCCAAACTAGACAACCAAATCGCCAATCTACTGACGGCATCCCTCGACTACAAGACTTTTATAAAAGAAATAAAGACCATACTCTTCAAGAAATCCCTGAAAAAGAAATAACACCGCAAGTATCACACACCGCCTCTCACGAAAGCCAACTTCCCTAAACAAATAACCATACTCATGTCTTACTCTCTTTGAAAATGACCAAATCTCTTTTTGCTAAGATCTTTTTGTAATACTTCCTTGATAATTCTTTTGTAATCCGCCTTGAACTGCAAGGTAATGGCAGAATAGAAATCCCTAATGTAATGTAATAATAAAATTCGCGGATGACACCAAACTATTTAGTGGAGCTCGGACTAAAGAGGACTGCGAAGAATTACAAAGGGACTTGAACAAACTGGGGGAATGGGCAACGAGATGGCAGATGAAGTTCAACATTGAGAAATGTAAAGTATTACATGTGGGAAGCAGAAACCCGAGGTACAACTATGCGATGGGAGGGATGTTATTGAATGAGAGTACCCAAGAAAGGGACTTGGGGGTAATGGTGGACATGACAATGAAGCCGACGGCACAGTGCGCAGCGGCCGCTAAGAGAGCGAATCGAATGCTAGGTATAATCAAGAAGGGTATTACAACCAGAACGAAAGAAGTTATCCTGCCGTTGTATCAGACGATGGTGCGCCGCATCTGGAGTACTGCGTCCAATATTGGTCGCCGTACCTTAAGAAGGATATGGCGTTACATGAGAGGGTTCAGAGGAGAGCGACACGTCTGATAAAAGGGATGGAAAACCTCTCATACGCTGAGAGATTGGAGAAACTGGGTCTCTTTTCCCTGGAGAAGATGATACTTAGAGGGGATATGATAGAGACTTATAAGATCATGAAGGGCATAGAAAGAGTAGAGAGGGACAGATTCTTCGAACTTTCGAAAAATAAGAGAACAAGAGGACATTTGGAAAAGTTGATAGGAGACAGATTCAAAACAAATACTAGGAAGTTCTTTTTTACCCAACGTGTGGTGGACATCTGGAATGTGCTTCCAGAGGGCGTAATAGGGCAGAGTACGGTACTGGGGTTCAAGAAAGGATTGGACAATTTCCTGCTGGAAAAGGGGATAGAGGGATACAGATAGAGAATTACTGCACAGGTCCTGGACCTGTTCGTCCGCCGCGTGAGCGGACTGCAGGGCACGATGGACCTCGGGTCTGACCCAGCGGAGGCATTGCTTATGTTCTTATGTTATGTTCTTAATGTAATGTAATGTAATTTAGAAGTTGGTTGGGCTGAGAACTTTCCAGCACCCCCTTTGTATATAATCTGGGGGGAAAGTGTCATTATTAAATAAAACAAAGCAGAAAGAGCAGGACATGGAAAGCCATAGGACAGCCCATCCCTACTGTAGGGTACTTACAGCGAACTGATGGCTAGATAACCAGCCATTGTATTCAGTTTTCACACATTTTAAAACTTTGCAAGCATGTAGACAGAAATGTAACTAGCCTCTCAGCAGTATTCCTGGGAGCCTAAGGATTAATTTGCTCTGCATGACTAATTCATTGTTAAAAATGAAACGCGGCACAGTTGGAGGGCTGTGTAAAACCAATAGGTCTGGGGGCCAAGCGCCATCAACAGCAACAACCCTCAGGGAAGGGAAAGAGATTAAAAAAAAAAAAAAAAAATGCACAGGCAGAAGACAGAAGCATTCCAGTGTGCATACTTTTGTAAGCCAGACCTCAAAGGGCCTATATACACCCTCACAAAAAAAAAAAGATAGAGAGAGGGGGAGTCTTTAGTCTATCATGCCCAGTGTTTGAAAACATAAAAACTTGCCCAGTGGATTGGATCTGGAGTGTGGAAAGATGCAGCAATTGTTCAGGGTCCACTTCTGAACTGCTTACTCTGCCGCCTTCTCCGTAACGCGGTAACGTTTTGTAGGGTAAGCAGTTCCGAAGTAAAGGAAACTTCTGGTTTCAGTCAATCTTCCGCTGCGTTTGGTGCCCCAAAGGACTCATGTGGCAAACGGTGGCATGCGAGTTAGTGCTAACCTCGTGCAAAGGAGCTCCTGAGCAAGTCACAAACGCACGCCAGGAAACCCAAGCGATGGCCGCCTGGGCCCTTTCACGGGGAGTTCTGGTTTTGCCCAGAAGCGACTTTGCCTCCTTCCCTCGGCCTTCTGCTCACACGTGGCAACAACCCCCCTAGCTGCTATAAAAGCAACCCAAAGTGGTCAAAAAATACTATATTACCATAAATATCATAAACCACTTAATACAGGAGCTGCACCCTACATATATCGCACATATATCTCATTAATCTTCAGGAAAAGGCCTCAGAATCGGAGCCTACGCGAAGTCCTGTCATGGACTGAATAATCAGCGGAGTGTTATAGCTCCATGCTCCAGTCATAGGCCAAAAACCCAAATCCTATAACTTAATTTTTTAAAATTTAAGCCTTTTTTTTTTTAAATTATTTTTTTCTTTTTTCAGTGCAACTTAGATTTTTTAAAAAAAACTTATTACTAGTATTTCAGAATGCATAACTCCTATGGTTAAAAAAGCGGTTGTCAGCTAGTTACTTATCGTGAAACATTTTCTGTTGTTTGAGGAACGTGTGTGGAGGAGTGTGTGGCGCAGTGGTTGGATCTACAGCCTCAGCACCCTGCGGTTGTGGGTTCAAACCCCGCCGCTGCTCCTTGTGACCCTGGGCAAATCACTTAATCCTCCATAGCCCCAGGTACGTTAGATTGTGAGCCCACCGGGACAGAGAAGGAAAATGCTTGAGTACCTGATTGTAAAAACTGCTTAGATAACCTTGATAGGCGGTATATAAAATCCTAATAAACTTGATCCATCTCCTCCTCTCCCTATTTGCTAAGGCTCTTAACATTTGCATCTCCTCTTCCTATTGGCTAAGGCTCTTAACATTTGCATCTCCTCTTCCTATAGGCTAAGGCTCTTAACATTTGCATCTCCTCTTCCTATAGGCTAAGGCTCTTAACATTTGCATCTCCTCTTCCTATAGGCTAAGGCTCTTAACATTTGCATCTCCTCTTCCTATAGGCTAAGGCTCTTTACACCTGCATTGTGAGGTCACAGAACTTTAGAAACATGATGGTAGATAAAGGCCAAATGGCCCATCCGCAGCAGGAGGAGTGTGTGGTGCAGTGGTTGGATCTACAGCCTCAGCACCCTGGGGTTGTGGGTTCAAACCCCGCACTGCTCCTTGTGACCCTGGGCAAGTCACTTAATCCTCCATAGCCCCAGGTACGTTAGATAGATTGTAAGCCCGCCGGGACAGATAGGGAAAATGCTTGAGTACCTGATTGTGAAAACCGCTTAGATAACCTTGATAGGCGGTATATAAAATCCTAATAAACTTGAAACTTATCTTATCATTCATTTAACTTGTATAGGTTATGTGGTGCCTGTGCTATAAAAGCAACCCAGACAATGCTAATTTGTTTGGCGGAAGAGAACACATATGCTGAGGTACACTTTAAAATCAAAATAGGTGTAGGCGGGAAAGAGACACCGCAGGTCTGCGTATTGTGATTACCTAATTTAGAGCGTGAATAAACAGAAGGAAGGTGAACGCTAATATTAGAGCCTGTTCACCTTGCACAGGTGTGCAGCCATAATAGCTTCCGTTTCACGAAGAATTGCGTTTACCACTGTGACGCCACGTTTTCAGTTCAAAGGCTCGTCGGTTTTGAATCCCTCCACCCCAAAACTAACTCTTTCCTTGCTGCCCTGTAGTTTGAATTAAAAACAAGGAGGTCAGGGAGGACAGTTTATTTCTTCAGACCAGCGTCCCGCAAACTTTCTCGAGCCGCGGCCCACTAAAGGCAGTGGCCGAGGCGCCTGCAAGTGCGCGGATAGCGCCGTGATGACATCACACGCATGTGTGATGTCATCAGGGCGACGCCCGCGTGGGTGTGAAGGCCCTGAGATGCCAGTAGGGGGGTTCCAGAGAGAAGGACAGGTGCTGGCGCCCACTGATGGCCTACAGGACGTGCCTTTTGCTACGAGAGGCGCGTCTCGCGGGCAGTAAGCCGGCGCGTCTCCTCCTCCCCAATGTATCGTGGCACACCTGAAAAAAATGTGTAGTCACCAAAGAATGGCTAGCGTGCACACCTTCGTAAAAGGATCCTTTACTGTTTCCTCCCCCCCCAAGGATCTGACAGGCGTGAATAAAAATATGTATATATTCTTGATTTATGTTTGACCTAGATTATTTAGGTCACCATAGAGAAACATTAGCTGTAGTATAGTATAGTTCCTATCTTTATAAAAAAAAAAAAAAAAAAAAGCATTTGATGCATAATGAAAACAAATAGAAAAATAAAAAAAATAATGCATCTCCAGATGTCAAGTCCCCGTGTTGTCCCAGCAGACTCTTCCCAGTTTATTTAGAGAGGCTGAGAGACTTAATCAGAGGTTTGTTAGCCACGTCCTGCAATGCGTTTGAAGACCGGTCCACTTAAGCGCACGTTGGAGAACCGCCAGCGGTTTCGTTAAGAGCCTTCGGCATTTCTCCTTGTCACCTGTGAGTGATGGGCTCCCACTGGGGAAAATCGCTGGTCCGTGTTGGGCGTATTCACCGCAAGGCATTTAAGGGACAAAAAGCTGGGTCTGCCGACGCCATCGAACGAGTGCAAGCGTTAAACAATCGGGCAAGGCTGAAAAAAAAAAAAAAAAAAAAAAGGCAAGCTCCAGGCTGGGAGAAACAGGAGGGCGAAGAAAGTCTGCTACGAACAAAATCCCTTTAGAGTGGCAGATTAAAACCCAGGGCACGAGGAACTCAATTAACCAGACAAAAATCGATGAAATATTGGAATACATTAAGGGCTCCTTTTATCAAGCCGTGGTAGCGGATTAATGCGCGTAATAGCGTGCGTTAAACCGCCGGCCAAGCTAGCCGCTAACGCTTGCCTTGCGCAGGCGGTAGTTTTTGGCCAGCCCAGGGGTTAGCGTGTCATGAAAAGTCACGCGCATTAACCCCGCTACCGCAGTTTGATAAAAGGAGCCCTAACTGTAAACTTGGCACGCCAGACCCGAGTATGCCCACGCTTTGCCTACCACATGTGTGGTAGTTTGTCTGGACAGTTCGTGGTATGGCACAGTATGGGGGTATAATATTATATAGGCCTATTTTTATAGTAACTCTCAAGCAACCAGAAACTACATTTATCCGGCATCTATCAATCCCCATGGGCGCTGGTTGACAGAGTCTACGGTATCATTAGGAAGGGGTTTCCCTGGTCTGTAGACCTCAGCAATGTTTAGAAGAGCATAGACCCCCCCCCTTCCACTTCCCCAATCAGTGGTATAGTGAGGGTGAGTGGTACTCTCCCCCGCCCTCTTCTCCACTCCCTTCTCCTTCCGACCACCCCGCCTGCTGCACACACCCCCATGCTACGAGCAACAGCACGAATTCACTGCCTGCATTGTGTCGGCTGTTCCTCGGACGTCACTTCCTGGGCGCAGGGCCCGGAAGTGATGTCATAGAGAGACAACACCGATCTGGGCAAGTTCATAATGCTGGCTCGCACAGGGAAAATTAGAGAGGGACGGGGTGCGCCAGAGAGGAGGTTGGGTGTCTGCACCCATGGTGGACTGCACCCCTCACACTACTTCACTGCCCCCTATAGGCTTGTTTCCCTCTGGGTTAATTTCATTTGCTTATCTTGACTTTCCTTTTATTTCAACTGCTGGGCAGAAGAACAAAATGGGATCTGTCGGGACATCACCCCCATATATGGCTGACTCATCCTGCTTGGTCTAGACCAGTGGTGTCAAAGTCCCTCCTTGAGGGCCACAATCCAGTCGGGTTTTCAGTCGGGAAAGCAGTGCATGCAAATAGATCTCATGCATATTCATTGGGGAAATCCTGACAACCCTACTGGATTGCAGCCCTCGAGGAGGGACTTTGACACCCCTGGCCTAGACCTAGGAAAATACAAATTCCCCCTTCTTGGGCACCATGAAGGAACTAAGATAACACTGGGGCTACTAAAATGGAGGAAAGGCGGGAGAGGGGAGATATGATAGAGACGTTTAAATACCTACGTGATGTAAATGCGCATGAGTCGAGTCTCTTTCATTTGCAAGCAAACTCTGCAATGAGAGGACATAGGATGAAGTTAAGAGGTGACAGGGCTCTGGAGTAATCTGAGGAAATACTATTTTACAGAAAGGGTGGTAGATGCTTGGAACAGTCCCAGAAGAGGTGGTGGAAACAGAGACTGTGTCTGAATTCAAGAGGGCCTGGGATAGTCACATGGGATCTCTTGGAGAGGAAGAGATGTTTACTGCAGATGGGAAGAGCCTTAGCCTATAGGAAGAGGAGATGCAAATGTTAAGAGCCTTAACCAATAGAGAGAGGAGGAGACAGTGGATGCTGCAGATGGACAGACTGGATGGGCCATTTGGCCTTTATCTGCCATCATGTTTCTATGTTACTAAAGTTCTGTGACATCACAATGCAGGTGTAAAGAGCCTTAGCCTATAGGAAGAGGAGATGCAAATGTTAAGAGCCTTAACCAATAGAGAGAGGAGGAGACAGTGGATGCTGCAGATGGACAGACTGGATGGGCCATTCGGCCTTTATCTGCCATCATGTTTCTATGTTACTAAAGTTCTGTGACATCACAATGCAGGTGTAAAGAGCCTTAGCCTATAGGAAGAGGAGATGCAAATGTTAAGAGCCTTAGCCAATAGGGAGAGGAGATAGTGGATGCTGCAGATGGACAGACTGGATGGACCATTTGGCCTTTATCTGCCATCATGTTTCTAGGAAGGAAAAAAAACAAACCAAAAACCGACAGAGGTTCTGGACATTTCCTCCACAATATTAATGCATATATGGTCATGACAAAAGCATTTTACTTTCATCACAGCCATCTCTACTTGTTCCTCTAGGAATAATCGTATTTGCAGACCCCCAGAAATTGCTTAGCCAGTTTGTAAGAAACTTATATAGTTCACAGTACTTTAAAGTGTTATAATCAGGACAAAACCTGTCATTGATAAGACTATGGAAAATACAACATATAGAAATGTGTACCTTTTCTCAGTCCCTAGCCCTTTTCCTTCCTTCTCAGCCAGTATTATTACTGGCGTAATGAATCCTGGCTGCTACACGAACATTCCCCCAAGACCGGCTAAACTCGCTTCATGTGTGACACCAAAAGAGACCGTCTGATGAGATTAGTATAAATCCCTGCGGGCCCAGGGGGCTAAAGGAGCTGCCCGTCCACCTGCTGGGAAAGCATTCAATCAATCCACTTCTGAACCTGCTGGTGGCTGCTTTCACTCCCATAAGTTGTTGAATCGCAGAAAAATAACCCCCTCGTTCCTGGGCCGTTCTTAATTATAGCACCTCAAAGCAAAGGGAAATCTAAAGGAAATAAAAAAGTGGCATTGCTTCCCTCAAGCACAGCAAGGTGACCAGCAGACAGCAGTGAAAGAAAAGAGGAAAAAGGAGGAAGAGAGAGAGAACAGGGGGAAGAGAGAGAGAAAAAACAGGAGGAAAAGAGAGAGAGAGTTCTGATCTACAAGTTGATGAAGCCGTCTACGCAATGTGTGGTGGCGGTGAAAAGGGCGAACAGAATGCTAGGAATGATAAAGAAGGGGATCACAAACAAATTGGAGAAGGTTATCATGCCCTGTACCGGGCCATGGTGCGCCCTCACCTGGAATACTGCGTCCAGCACTGGTCGCCATACATGAAGAAGGACACGGTACTACTCGAGAGGGTCCAGAGAAGAGTGGCTAAGATGGTTAAGGTGCTGGAGGAGTTGACGTACAGTGAAAGATTAGAGAAACTGGGCCTCTTCTCCCTTGAAAAGAGGAGACTGAGAGGGGACATGACTGAAACGTTCAAGATAATGAAGGGAATAGACTTAGTAGATAAGGACAGGTTGTTCGACCTCTCCAAGGTCCGCCGCATGAGCAGACTGCCGGGCATGATGGACCATCGGTCTGACCCAACAGCGGCAATTTTTATGTTAACAGGAGGAAAAGAGAGAGAAAACCGGAAGAAGAGAGAAAGAGAGAGAACAGGAGAGAGAGGAAAGGAGGAAGAAAGAGAGAATGAGAGAGAGAAAGAGGTGCCATCTGTAGACCGGGCTGCTATTCGTCCTCAACTAACAGCCAAATAACTTACCTCTTTCCTGAAATTCTCAACAAATGCTATTTATTAGAATAGATGTCCTCTATTCCAAATAGCAGTCTAGGATGCACTATGCCCTCCAATATATATATATATATTTTTTTATTTTTTTTTTTAGGGGGGGGGCGGGAATAATTCCTAATTCCAGCTCTTGAAAGTTCTTTTTCAGAGAACGTTCTTTGAGAAAGGGAAACTGGCAGATCTTTTTCCTCTCTTGCTGGAAACTCACTATGGCGCCCCCAGTCTGTGCTTGTATTCCCCCTCCAATTCATTATCTTCAGCTTGAAAAAATGGTGACAAAATCACGAGGGGAGGGGGGGGACTAAGAGAATACAATTACTATAATTCACCTACTTATGTATGTTCTCATTTTTACACTTACATAGGAGTCTGGCCCTGCTGGGAACTGAATTTGCTGAACAGAATTTGCAAAGAGAGAGAGATTGACAGACTTTGCTTGTTCGGGAGACGCTTTGCACAGCTGCGACCGAATTCTCGTCTGAAGCGATTCAGCCGACACTGAAAAGCAAAGCCGGATTATTGGACTCGCCCTGCTTGAATGTGATTCATAGCTCGGGCCGAGGCCCGGCTTTCTTAGGGATTTTCCGAGCTCAGCATCTGCCTTTATTGATGACTCTATGAAAATGCAGGAGCTTCTCTGGTTGATACCAGAATCCCCAGGAAGGTCTGTTATCGTAACATAGTAGATGACGGCAGATAAAAACCCGCATGGTCCATCCAGTCTGCCCAACCTGATTCCATTTAAATGTTTTTAATTTTTTTCCTTCTTAGCTATTTCTGGGCAAGAATCCAAAGCTCTACCCGGTACTGTGCTTGGGTTCCAACAGCCGAAATCTCCGTTAAATCCTACTCCAGCCCAGCTACACCCTCCCAGCCACTGAAGCCCTCCCCAGCCCATCCCCCACCAAAAGGCCATACACAGACACAGACCGTGCAAGTCTGCTCAGTAACTGGCCTTAGTTCACTATTTAATCTTATTTTCTGATTCTAGATCCTCTGTGTTCATCCATTCTAACATCAAGAGCCGAACAATATACTCAAGTAATTTATTTTTTTTTTTTTAAACTGGTGCAACCTAATAATATCTGCACCCCTTTTCTTTGAAATAAGCACAGCACTGCCAGAAATAAATCAAGAATTTCCCTAGAACTGCTGCTTTAAATCGGTGTCCAATGACGAGAGGGAGTTCACCGCAAACACTGAACAGACAAACCGCATAATTCCCTAAAATAACTTTAACTCGGCTCAAAATCGTGCCGTCGCTGACTTTTACAGCTCGCAAGGGCTGCAGCCTTAGCCATCATCAGCAAGGAGGTTGCAAAGAAGACAACAACAACTACACTTCTTTGCAGTAAATAAATCCCCGGGTACCCGGGAAACCGCATATTAGCAGAGCTTCCAATCTCCTTGGAGGGGGGCTAAGGGCTGATCCGAGCTGGCATCCGTTCCTCCCCTCCCGACCCATCTACTCGCGGCTCATTTCGGTTCCTTTCACATTCTGTGTGGGATTCAGCCACTTCACCTCTGCTCGCTTGCCACCTAAGAAGGTTGGAACCCCCTTCCTTCCCAGACAGGGCAGGCTACCCCCCTTCCTTTACCTGGAGGGGAAAAAATTCAGGAAAAGTCCTTTAAAAATCAAAAAAATAAATGCACAGCTGCTGCCTGAAGCAAAGTGTTAAATGTGGCTGACACAAGCACTATCTCTCTATATTCAGTTAGCTTGTCAAGAAGCAATTAGGTTTCAGATCATTCTGCTCTAGTTTGTTGTTCCAAAAAAAAAGAAAAAAAAATGTCTTTTAAACAGTCGCAAGCGGCTTGGAGAGTGAAATAGCCTCAGAAAAGCCAAGTGTAGTAGGAAAGCTGAGGGGGGATGGGGCTAGAGGCAGCCCAGGGCCGGCTGATTCGGCAGGGGAGGAGTTAAAAGGCAGCAGCCTAGCTTGGGGCTCTTGGAAAGCTCTCACTCTGGTGCCTGCCTTCCAAGCATTCTTTAAGCTGCAAAGTGTGGGAGGGACCAAGAGGCATCAGCTGAATTCATTACTGTAAACATCTCCCTGGGGTGGCAGGCGAGGGGGGGGTGTGGGTTGGGGGGGGGGGGAAAGGCATGACTTTACATTAGCAGGGAAGAGAGTCAGATCTCGGGCGTCCAGGCTGCAGTGCCGTGGCCGCATTTAGACGTCCAGAGCGCGCGCTGAGCCCGGGTCTCCTCCGCCTAATCCGAGACCTTCGGCTGTGCTGGGGAGAGGGCTGCGCTTTCTTCTTTCTTTTCCTTCTCCCCCCCCCCAGTCCCCTCCCCCTCTGGAAGGGAGAAGAGGGGGGAAAGTGGATGTGCCGGGATGCCGGAGCCGGGGGCTGTCAACAGCAGCGGCAGCAGGAGGAAGAGGTGGTGGAAGGGGCATGATGCCACTGTCTCCTAGGGAAGGAGGATCCGCTCCGGAGATCCGGGGGCAGCCAGCGGGGAACGGCGCGGCCGGATCCGGCTCGGGACCCGAATCAGCAGGAGAAAGTGGATTCTGCCGTGGAGGGGAAATCCGGATCCGCCTACTCAGCTAGCAAGGACCAGAGAGAAGCCAAAGTTTTCGTGGTTGCCTTTTGATTGTCTCTTTTTTCTTTTCCTTTTTTTTTTCTTGTGGTGTGTGTGGTTGGAAAGGGGCGCAACGAGGATTATGCACAGCGTTGGAAGGGGACGGCCGGATCCTGCCAGGTAAATGATCCTTTTCTTTCAGTTATCATTTTGCAATTTCAGGGTGAAAGAAATGCCTGATCCGTCCCGGCGGGTCTTGGGAGCCCGGGGTAATTGCGGTTCCAGGGGAGGCATTGATCATGCATGTCTGAGACTCATCCCAATATCTCCTTATCGCAGGCGGATCTTCCACCAGATGCAAAAAAAAAAAAAAAAAAAAAAAACCCCAGCCCCGACACCCGTTTCCAGTTCCTATTACTGGAATGAGCTCTGCAAGGTTTCATTAATGTGCAATTTAAAAAAAAAAAAAAATCATCCTGATAATGGGGAACCATCCCAATTTATCATTTCTGTCTTAGCATCATTCCGAGGGCCAGATCGCTGCTCTTGGTGACAGGCTGGGGGGGAGGGGATCACCGTAATATACATTTAAAAACAGCCTGGGCTACTGCTGCTTGGAGCGCTAACTTTGCTTTCAGAGACTGCAGTTTGCTCTGGCATTAACGGGAAAGATGCAGGTAGAGAGGCTGCCTCCAGCTTTATCGGAGTGGAGGAGGGGGGCGATCATCTAGAAAAGAGCCTTAGGTAAGGGTAAAGTCCGAAAGGTAGTGTTGGAGAGAGCAAGGACCGTTGTCGGCGTAGATCCCCCCCCCTCCCTCCCCCGCCGCCACCCTTATTTAATGAGAGGGAAACTAGAGAAATGAAGCTGCCTGGAATCCTCTAGGCAACAGGCTAGGCGAATTCTTTAGGAACGAATGAAATCCGCTTCATAGGTCGCCTTAAGCCTGGAAAGAGCCAGGCACCAGCGGCGCGGCGGAGTCCTGCAGGCCAGTCTTTTGTGTTTCAGAAGGGTACTCTGTTTTGGAAGCAAAGGGCTCCTATTCCGTCCCCCCCCCCTTAAAAAAAAAAAAGGACGATCAGCATCCGAACTTCAGTAAGGAAGTCCTGAGCCACTCTTACCACGAGCTCTGTGTGGGTTACTAAGACTTGAGTTTGTGGGCTGATTTTGATAATTAGTCTTTTTTTTTTTTTTACACATGAATAAATTCTCTCCTTTGATAAAGACATGATCTCTGTTTTGTATGGGGGGGGGGGCTAAATGGTTTGGAGGGTAGTAATAAACCGTCTGCATCCTCTCCCCTCCCCCTATCATCATAAAATCACCTCATGAATACTTGGAAGTAACAAGAGGCCAGTATGACATAGTAACATAGTAGATGACGGCAGATAAAGACCCGAATGGTCCATCCAGTCTGCCCAGCCTGATTATAGCCAGGGCATGCTGCTTTGACACCACCCATAGGGAGCAGAAGGGTAAGGTGCAATGCCTTCTTTCAGGGGTTCTGCTTCTTAAAGATGTTTTCTGGGTTCAAGTCTTTTAGGCGTTTACAATTAAAGAATCCCCACCCCCCCCACCCCCACCCCTTCAGTCTACACACACCTTGCTAGTCTTTAACAGCGGTGCAGCTATCACAATGCTGATGGGGTTTGCAGATGTGTTTAGAGCAGGAATGGGCCTGTCCGCCTCACTCCATCTGCACCAGATCAGCCAGTCGAGGTAATCGGATCGGCTCCCCAGTTTTCCAAGTTAACATTTTCACTCTGGCTGTGGAACGGAGGAAGGAGCAGAGAGACGGCAAGGGAAAAGAGAATCTGTCTTGTCCCTTTTTCATAATGTGAGCGTAAACCGAGGGTTGACTGTATTATACTATTTCCATGTTCTTGAATGTTCCATTGAATCTCTAGCAAACGGTGGGTTTCCTGGCTGCAAGCGACTGAGATATCGTCTCCTCCCCCCACCAATAGGCACTTGGCTGTGCAAGGGCTGAACATAACTGAATAATAACATACCTGTTCGGCTTTAAGTTTCGTGTTTACTTGAAACCAGCTAGGAAACGACAGAGAAGACTGCAATTTAAAACGATCGCTGGAATGTGTCGTCTTTGGCTGTCTTTAAAAGCATTCGAAAGAAAAGCAAATGCATCCTATAGAGGGTCTTTTTAAAAAATATATATATATATATTTATTCAGAATGTTAGCTCCTTTTTCCTCGGATTATTCTCATAACTTTGCTTTTTTTTTTTTTCTGCCACACTGATTCAAGCGTGGTCCATGGGTGACACCTATCTGTGAGAAGCGCGCAGTCCTTCACTGCAGAAAACAGAACACGCGTCACCTGTGAGTTCGAAACCTATTATCTCGGTGAACTGAGTCCCTGAAACAGTGATTTCAAGAGAAGAACTGAAGCTGTCAAATTATATTTCACATTAAAAAAAAACAAAAAACAGTCCTGGCAGCAACTACCAGGAACCAAGCTGAATGGAGTCGGGGGCCTTAACATCTAACATGGAGAAGCATAAATTTTATGCTTCCCCCCTCCCCCCACTCCCCCAAATTGATGGATACAGTTTTCTATAAATATTCACAGCCAGACTTCATGAAACATTCACCTTTGTTGAGAAAGATTCTCTTTCCTTTGGATTAGGTCTCTTTGTCACTCAAACGGTGATCAAAGCGGAACCGGCATCCCACAACCTCGAGTTAAGTTTAGGACTTTTTTTTGAAATTCTGTCGAGGCGAGAGGTTTTTGGATTACTGTAGCTCCAGGCCAATTACCCTGTTCCTGGAGGGTCACAATTTATCTTTGTAGCTGAAGCAAAGGAGGGTTAAGTGATTTAAGGTCACAAGCAGCAGTGGTGGGTTTTGAACCCTGACTTCTCCGGTTCTCAGCCTACTTCTCTAACCATTGGGGCAGGTTATTCTTATGACAATTAGTTGATCTTATCTTTTATGACATCATAAAAAAATATAGGAAAGCCACCCCCCCCCCTTAGTTTTGCTTGGTTGTGCTCATGCATAAATTATACTTTAAGATTCCCAATTAAAACTTTCCATGGACTTGCCTAAGAGCCATACTCATGCCCTGCCTCAGACAACATTGAGCTTTAACATGTTGGGGGAGGGGCTAGAGTGTTGGTGAGACATCCTGAGATCTCTCAGATCCTAAGGGTTACCGAAACTGTACCTGTCCTAGGACTCGCTCATTCCAATGGGCAACGCTCCTGCTTTCTGCCCAAGCTGAAATGATTCAACAGCACAACCCAGCCTAGAGACAAGACAAACCCAGTGCAATTAGACTTTGGTGCCCTGAAAGGAAAACTGTTGAAATCTAAACATGGAAACACGTCGGCATTTTAAAAATGGAGGAATCTCTTCAGGGTGTTTCCATAGTAAGTACCCAGCACTGATCTTTTTTTTTTTTCTTCCATTTATGTTATGCTAGAGGTTCTGTTCTCAGAACCGAGGGAGCCTGAGATTAATCTACGCAGTAACAAGCCATTTCTTTGCGGCCAAAAGGATATATACATGTATGCTATCCTAATATATAAAACTAGGTCACTAGTGAAAAATCTTCTTAACAAAATAACTTGTTCACTGGTATTTTAGAAAGGGCAAGAAAATTACATTTTTAGGTCACGCTCAGTCTGAGATATTTTAAAGTATCTCTTTGAAAACACGAGTGCGCTCCTTTCAAATGTCAGAATATTTATTTTAAAAAGATGTTACAGAATGTCAACATTTTCCTGGATACGTTTTTATGTTCTCTCCTAAATGACTGTATTATTATCTAGTAACCAGACAGAGACATTGCAGTTATAGCGCAGACATTTCGGGCTCCTTTTATCAAGGCGCGCTACGGGGGTTAGCGTGTCGGACATTTCTTCACGCGCTAACCCCCGCGGCAGCCTCGTCGATGGAGGCGTTAGGCACTAGCGCGGCATTCCGTGCGTTAAACCGCTACCGCGCCCTTAGTTCAGAACAAGTCGCTCGAAGAGGAGTCTAAAATGAGTTTGGACCGGTCTGAATTAGTTGTAGAACTCTGTGAGTGGCCTCTGATCATGGAGTCCACTTTAGGGCCCTCTTTTCCTAAGGTGCGCTAATTGTATGTAAAACAGGGGGTAGGTTCTTTTTTTCCCCTAGAACAAATAAACTATTTGGGGGAGAATGCTAAAGCAGCATTCAGTAGAAATGCAATCTTTGGCTTTGCAGATTAAACAATTAATTCCGATTGAAAAAATGTGCTATCACAAATCTACTGAATTAGATGGGATAAAGAATGTCAAAAAGAATTAAGTAATGTCCACAGAGCAAGTCAAATGATGCTTCACAGAAGGAGTCCTACGGTTTCTGATAAACTCCATAGAGCGAGTTTTAGCTTTAGCTCTCAAAATGCCAGTTTGCTTAGGATTTGGGGTTTGTTTGTTTTTTTTAACTTCCACTGGATTTACACTGGGTCACTTTGCTCTTTGTATCGTATCTATATTTCAAAATAATTTTATATATAAAATAATGCACTTTAAAAAAAAAAATGTACATCCTGCAGAAGTGTGGCTCATTAATGATGATAAACAGGACAGTAGCACCATGCCTCCAATAAAACAAATAAGAATACCTTGAAACAACTAGTTCCTATTTAAAGTCGGATAAGGAGAAAAAAAAAGACAGTTTTGTATTGTTCTGACATATTTTCAACCATTACTATATCTTTAAGCTGGCATGCCTTTGTTTCTTAAGGATTTTCATGACTTTTTGTAAATAAAGGCGAATTTATTTATAATGGACTCTTACGAAGAAAATATTGCAAAATTAAGGTTAACCTTTTGCAACTGAAGTCATAATATCATGCAAATGTTATGCCCAATTTAGTTATCCACAAAGATGTATGGCAATTCGATTCGTGTGATAAGCATGCTAGAATTCTTAATTAACTCTCTGTTGGACAGCTATTTCCTTTATAGCCTTCGTAAGAAACCACGGGCGCGTGATGATGCCGTTACATGGACCAAAACACCCTCCCGTAATTGGTAATCATTTTTCACCTCTCCTGTTGTCAAAGCAAAGGAACTATTTATCGTAACTTGTTTTTGTTATGATGGCAAACGCATACAAGCAGCGCAGTCTTTCGGGAAACGGAGATAAAGGTCGATTGACATGCGGTGGGTGAGATCCTTTCATTGGACCCGCTTAACACTTTTGTGGATAGCTAGTGACAGCGTCGTCACAGTATACGTTGAGAGATGAAGCTGTCCGAAGCTTAATCGCTAACCACAAAAGGTAGTCGGCGAGTTCAGTTTATTTAAAAAAAAAAAAAAAAGTTTTATCCATTCTCTGACCTTTGTATCCAGATGGTCAAACAGGGCAACTTCATTCGCTTATGTCAACAGAAATGTTTATATTTTGTGATGCTTTGGAAGATTATGAAGGACCCGCACGGTGCCTCCTTGCCACTTCATCCAGAGCTATTATAAACTGCTAGCAAGCATTAAACAAGATGGGCCATTACAGAAAGTCCAGATGTTTCCACAGGTGTCTGCAGGAAGCCCCCCCCCCCCCATTGCAGAAAGAACCACCTGTGGATTTACAAAGATTTGTACAGAAATGTGGCGCCTTCTCCGTTAGCAACAGCCGTTGCCAGAAAAGCCGTGCTCCTTAATAAATGATAAATTAAATTCTGTCAGGATTGCACTGGAGTTCATGGGCTATTACATTCCTAACTGTATCTAATGATTTATTTTGCCAATTCCTAGAAATGAATTATATCTTTAAAAAAAAAACCTTCTCGCTGGTGAAATTAACACAAACGCAATTGTAGTGTTTGGCATTCAGAATGCTGAAATGGGCTCAGATCAGTACTTCCAGGGGTTCTGTACACCGTCTCCTGCGTATGAAATCACAAATTAATTGTGTTGCCCTCCGATTTCTTGCCTCGCTAAGAAAAACAATTAAGCATGGGAGAAATATGCAATAAGAAGCAAAATAGAGCATCTTCCTAATTTTGGCAGTGAGGGGGAATCTCCTCGGGCTCTGGTTTGCTGAACAGACTTGTTCTTGAAACCTCTTCGAGACGTTTGGACAGAGCTGGAAAATGTGGCCGCAGGGCTACTGAGCTGCTTATGGAGCTTTTTTTTTTTTTTTTTCTTGCTAAGAAAAGCGATGCAACTGTAAGATGAACTGATTTTAAGCGGGATCTCAGGGCTTTACAAACACAGCAACTAAAGCCATTCAGTATAGGTATTTTCAAATGGATGGTGCTGAGAAACAACGAAAGCAAAGGTTCTTTGATCTGACAAGCATTGGGTTCTAGGAGGATGCAAAACTTTGGATTTTAAAATAAGGATCTCGGGTGATGCTTTCTGAAAGTTGTTTTGTCATTGATTAAAAAAAAAGCTCTTCTAACACCCTGGCTCCTTTGTTCTAGGCCTGGGTTTAAACGTAGAGACTGGCTAGAGCACCTGCTTTTGAAACTGCCAAAGTAGCAGATCTCAACGGGAGCCCAATTTTGCTTGTTTTAGGACCTGCTTTACGATACCTGGCGGAGAATTTGTCCCTCTCCGCCGCTCTCTGCTTATGGGTACTGACATCTGAAATCCTTCCCTGCCTGTTTCAAGTTTAGAGAAAGACACAGGAACAGAATTCCTGTCCTTGCGGATAACCGCGGGAAACCATCCCCTTGTCGTTCTTTAAGGAGAGATGGAAGAATCAGAGTATAAATGGGCCCAACCACTGACCCTCAAGCCTTGCATTGAAGAATGCTGGTGTAGAAGGGCTGAGCTTGAGACAGACACTAAAGAATGACACGGGATAGTTGGAACAAAAGACCATAAACGTTGCCATACTGGGACAGACTGAAGGTCCATCAAGCCCAGTATCCTGGTTCCATCAGTGGCCACCCTCCAGGTCCCAATTACCTGGCAGAAACCCAAAGAATAGCAACATTCCAGAGCTGAGATTGTGATGTCATAATGCCTCATTCCACCAATGCCTAAGAGCCAGCCTCATCAGTGATGTCACAATGGGTTCATTGTCCTATACTTGGCTCACATATGAATGGGCCCAGCCAATGACCCTCAAGCTTTGCATTGAAGAATGTTGGTGTAGAAGGACTGAGGTTGAGACGGACAGTAAAGAATGACATGGGATTGTTTTGCATGGTTATCCGCTGGGATGGGAATGGGGGTGAATTCTGTCATTGTGTCATTCTCTCTTTCAAGTAGCATGAGAGGAACATCCCTCCATGTTTGAGATAGTAAGGCTCAGGGTATGGGGTGGAGGGAGATATCTAGAAAGGGAAATTTTAAAATAAAAAAAGAGGAGGAAGAATTTGCATTCTGATTGGTATCTTTTTGGGTTGGTTTTTTTTTTTTTTTTTTTAATAAAAATTGAATTGCTCACAGCCAAATACTGTAGATTGGAGATGTCAGTACTAAGACCAAGTAAAGGTCCCTCCTCCCCATCCCCACCCATTTTTAAAATTCTCTCACTACGAACGATTTGGGGCCAATAGAAAGCCAAATTTAGCTAAGACAACTAACTATCTTTATTATGATGTAAAGATATGTGTTTAGGGGCCTACTTATCACAGTTGGCGACTGTTAATTCATGCTACTTTACTATTAATCCCAGTTATTAGGTGCTAGCTCTCATTGCGTAAGATTGCACAAGTTAGTGGGAAAATAGCCCACATTGATAACTTCCCTCCTTGATATGAAGAATTTCAGTGTTGGGTAACTAGAGCCAATATTGTGATGTCATAATGCCTCATTCTATCAATGCCTAAGACTATTACTACTTACACAGCACTGCACATTAAACATGTAAGAGACAATCCCTACTCGATAGAGCTTTCAATCTAATCAAAATAGACAAATAGGGGTTAGGGAATTTCTCGCAAAGGGAATAATAAGACAGATGTTGGTAAGAGTTAGGAGCTAAAAGCAACCTCGAAAAAAAGGCTTTTAGCCTAGATTGGAATACTTCCAAACGCAGAGCTTGACGTACTGACTCGGGCAGTCTGTTCCAGGCATATGGTGCAGCAAGATGGAAGGCAAAGAGTCTAGAGTTTGCGGTAGAGGAGAAGGGTATAGATAAGAGACACCTGATGAACTGAGTCAACTTCATCAGTGATTGTTTTGTACTTGGCTTGCTTATATAAGAACATAAGAATTGCCGTTGCTGGGTCAGACCAGTGGTCCGTCGTGCCCAGCAGTCCTGCGGCAGCCCTTAGGTCAAAGACCAGCGCCCTAACTGAGACTAGCCCTACCTGCATACGTTCTGGTTCAGCAGGAACTTGTCTAACTTTGTCTTGAATCCCTGGAGGGTGTTTTCCCCTATTTGAATCCCTGAGGGTGTTTTCTCCTATAACAACCTCCGGAAGAGCGTTCCAGTTTTCTACCACTCTCTGGGTGAAAAAGAACTTCCTTACATTCGTACAGAATCTATCCCCTTTCAATTTTAGAGAATGCCCACTCATTCTCCCTACCTTGGAGAGGGTGAACAACCTGTCCTTATCTACTACCTTGAATGTTTTGATCATGTCCCCTCTCAATCTCCTCTGTTCGAGGGAGAAGAGGCCCAGTTTCTCTAATCTTTCGCAGTGACTTTGACTTCTAGAAACTTTTTTAAAAAAAATTTAACCTAGGCTACCTTTAAGACATGATGTTTTACCAGAAGTAGGGAGATCCTGGATTCTCTACAAGGAAATGTGTTCTAGCAGTTGGGAATGGAACCAGTGCGGGATTGGGCCATACTAGAATTCTGGACTTAGTAAAAGGGGAAAGTGTTTCTGATGTTATAGTGGATGATCATCTGATATCCAGTGATCACCACCTGGTGTAATATTAAGACAGGTGTAGAGGGCTCATTCAAAAGCAAACGCTCTAGACTTTAAAAGAACTAACTTTGTTCAGATGGGAGATAAGTAAAAGAGTTATCTGGATAGAAACATCTAGATTCTAGAAGAAGTAGCAAAGCAGTGGGCAAAATTGATAGAAGTTATTGTAAAGGTGACAAACCATTTTGTAAAGCAAGAGGAAAAGAAGACCGCTTTGGTTCTCAAAAGTAGTAACTGAGAAGGTAAGGAGAAAAAAAAAAGATTAGTTTTCATAAACTACAAAAGATTGCAGAAAGAGAAAGATGAGGAAAAATATCTGGAAAAGTTAAGAGAGGCTAGACGAGTAGTCAGGAAAGCAAAGATGTAAGTGGGAGAAAAATAGTTGACACAGTAAAACGGGAGACAAGACATTTTTAGATACATCAGTGATAAGAGAGAGTGCAAAAGTAGCATTGTGAGACTCAAAAGATGAAGGGGAGGAATATGTGGAAGCTGATAAAAATAAGGTTGAATTGCTTAACAAATATTTCGGTTCTGTGCTTACAGCTGAAGCATTGGGAGTAGGTCCACAGAATGTTTTCTGCACAAATAGGAATAGAAGTGTGGTAGACCTGGAGTGATTTTCAGAGGGTGTTCATGGGAAGCTAATTGAATGAAAACTGGACAAAGCGATGGGGGTCGGATGGCATACATCCAAGGCTAAGGAACTTGGGGACGTTCTGGTGCCTCTACTGTCAGACCTCTTTCAATGCTTCTCTAGAGTGGGGAGTTATATTGGAGGACTGGAGAAGTGGGAGTGACGTAGAGGTAGGAAACTACAGATCAGTAAGTCTGACTTCTGTGGTAAGTAAATTAATGGAAACACTTTTAAAACGGAGAACAGTCAAATTTCTGGAATCCCGTGTGGATTACAGAACCTGAGGCAACATGGATTCACTAGAGGTAGGTCCTGTTGGAAAAATCTGATCAATTTCTTTGACAGGGTGGCCCAAGAGTTAGATAGAGAGAGACAGCGCTAGATGTGGTGTATTTAGATTTTAGCAAAGCTTTTGACAGTGTTCCATACAGGCGTCTAATAAATAAGCTGAGTGCCCTCAGTATTGGCAGCAAAATGATAGACTGGGTCAAGTGGAAGATGAGACAGGGCAGTGGATAACGGAGATCGCTCTGAGGGAAAGGGATGTTACTCTTGGGCCTGTTCTTTTTAAGATTTTTGTAAACGATATTGGTGAAGGACTGTCTGGTATGATTTGCCTCTCTGCGGATGATACCAAAATCTGCAATAGTGTGGATAACACAAGGAAAGTCCTCGCAAAGCTTCAGGACTGGTCAGAAAATTGGCACCTAAGATTTAATGCTAAGAAATGCAAGGTCACGTGTATGGCCTGCAAAAACCCAAGGGAATGGTACAGTTTTAGGGGTAAAGAACGTTTGTGCATGAAAGTACATCACGGAACGAATCGAGTCAGAAGATGATATCTTCTGGCTCATGGGACCCTCGACCACTAGAGGGCATCCGCTGAAAATCAGGGGAGGGAAGTTTCATGGCGACTCCAGGAAGTACTTCTTCACCGAAAGAGTAGTGGATCATTGGAACAGACTCCCACTCCAGGTGATAAAGGCCAGCAGCGTGACGGATTTTAAGAGAAAATGGGATACTCACGTGGGATCTTTAAGGGAGTAAATTCAGGGGAGGGGATACTTGGAATGGGCAGACTTGGTGGGCTATAGTCCTTTTCTGCTGCTTTTTTCTATGTTTCTATGACTTGGGTGTGATAGCATGTGATGATCTTAAGGTGACTGGCAGGTTGAAAAGCTGATGGCAAAAACTAGAAGGATGCTTGGGTGCATAGGAAGAGGAATGACATGTAGGAAAAAGGATGCATTGATGCCCCTGAATAAGACTCTGGTGAGACCTCATTTAGAATATTGTGTACCATTCTGGAGATCGTACTTCCAAAAAGCTATAAATAGGATTGAGTCGTTCCAGAGGAAGATAACTAAAGTAGTCAGTGGTCTTCATCATAAGATGTATGGGAACAGACTTAAATATACGTTGGAGGAAAGGTGGGATAGGGGAGATATGATAGAGATTTAAATACCTATGTGGCATCAATGCACTTGAAGCGAGTCTCTTTCAACTGAAAGGAAACTCTGGAAAGAGGGGCATAAGATGAAGGTGAAAGGGGATAGAGTCGGAAGTAACCTCAGAAAATATTTTTTCACGGAAATGGGTGGTGAATTTTCAGAATGGCACCACAGTGGAGGTGGTGGAGACCCAAAGCTTGAGCTTGAGACAAGTACGCTGGATCACTGAAGGCAAGAAGGGGATAGAAGATGGCATGGCTAGGCAGACTAGATAGGCCATGTGGTCTTGATCTGCCTTCATTTTTCTACGTCTCTACAGTATGTTTTGTTAACCCCAGTTACGATTAGTAACTAGGTCTCATTGCATGAAATGGGACCTGTGCTATTTTGCCTTAACTCATGCAATTTTAATGGTAGTCCACATTGATAACTATGCCCTCAAGTGTCTTTGGATGGAGTAGAAACATATAACATGATGGCAGATAAAGGCCAAATGGCCCATCTAGTCTGCCCATCCGCAGCAACCATTATCTCCAAGAGATCTCACATGCCTAAACCCAGGCTTTCTTGAATTCAGACACAGTCTTTGTCTCCACCACCTCTTCCAGGAGACTGTTCCATGCATCTACCACCCTTTCCGTACAAAAGTATTTCCTCTGATTACTCCGGAGCCCATCACCTCTTAACTTCATCCTATGCCCTCTCATCGCAGAGTTTCCTTTCAAATGAAAGAGACTCGAATCATGCACATTTACATTACGTAGGTATTTAAACATCTCTTATCATGTCTACCCTCTCCTGCCTTTCCTACAAAGTATACAGATTGAGATCTTTAAGTCTGTCCCCATACGCCTCATGACGAAGACATTCTGGGGATCTTTATGTGCAGGTCTAAATGAGGGTAAGATATCTGGGTCTACTGGAGGAAGCTGCCACAGACTTCTGGGAGCCACTTATTTATTTTATTAGAACAAAGGGCTTGTGCAGAGTGGAATTCCAAAGAGCTCCTTGATCACAATCTGGTAGTAGATTGTTGGTTAGGAAGCAAAGTTCCACAGTGATTTCTTCAGGATTCTAACAGGAAGCCATTGTACGTTGGTTCTCTAGCCTGTACAGTTCTATGGCTTTCCCACCAAGCCACATTCAGTGGCATATTAAGGGAGGGTGGACCACCCCGGGTACTATGTTTGCAGGGGGTGCCAGAACTGGAACTTCTCCTCGTCTCTGTCCCCTCCCCCCCCCACCGCATACCTCTTTAAATTTTCACCGGCAGAAACACCATCTTCTGCTTGCTGCTCACGCCAGCCTCATTTCCCTTCTGCCATCGCTTCCTGGTCATGCAACCAGAAAGTGATGTCAGAAGGTAGCTGAGGCTGGCGTGAGCGGCTAGCGGAAGGTGATGCTCGCACTGGCGAACATTTCATGAGGTGGGCGGGGGAGGGAGAGGCGCTCAAGTGGCTGGGAAGGGTGGGGGGCTCACAACGCGACAGTGCCGGGTACCACCGCCTGGGGTGCCAACTTCCCGGTGACCCATCAAATTCGCGCAGGACAAATCAAATGCGCACCGACAATTGCGCTCTGATATTTGTTTGCATGACAAATGTGAGCGCTGAATAGGTCTGTCCTGACAAGGCACTATTTTATCTTTTTGAGGGTTACAAAGTAACTCTTTTGTGAGTGGGTGGGGGAACGACCCCACACACACACACACACTACACTTAAAATATTCACTTCCTATCTAGTGTTAGGTTTAGATTTACAGCTTGATTATGGGAACTCTTTTAGTGGATATCTGGAAGGCCCTGAGGCGCCTCAAGCCCCTCCCAAGGGACGTGGCCTGAGTAGTCTCAGCAAATCAGGGCCTTCCAGATATCCTTCATGAGCTGCAATTTAGAGAATGACACGGTGACAAAATTCATCACCGTTCCCATCCCCGCGGATAACCGCGGGAAGCCATCTTCATGTCATTCTTTAAGGCGAGAGGGAAGAATCAGAGTATGAATGGCCACAACCACTGACCCGCAAGCTTTGCTCTGAAGAATGCTGGTGTAGAAGGACTGAGGTTGAAACAGACACTACAGAATGACAGTCTCTGGTATCCAGAGCAGATATTGTGATGTCATAATGCCTCATTCCACCAGTGCCTAAGAGCCAATCACATCAGTGATGTCACAATGGCTTCGTTATCCTTGGCTCCCATAAGAATCAGAGTATGAATGGCCACAACCACTGACCCGCAAGCTTTGCTTTGAAGAATGCTGGTGTAGAAGGACTGAGGTTGAAACAGACACTACAGAATGACAGTCTCTGGTATCCAGAGCAGATATTGTGATGTCATAATGCCTCATTCCACCAGTGCCTAAGAGCCAATCACATCAGTGATGTCATAATGGCTTCATTATCCTTGGCTCACATAAGAATCAGAGTATGAATGGCCACAACCACTGACCCGCAAGCTTTGCTTTGAAGAATGCTGGTGTAGAAGGACTGAGGTTGAGATAGACACTGAAGAATGACAGTCTCTGGTCTCCAGAGCAGATATTGTGATGTCATAATGCCTCATTCCACCAGTGCCTAAGAGCCAATCACATCAGTGATGTCACAATGGCTTCATTATCCTTGGCTCACATAAGAATCAGAGTATGAATGGCCACAACCACTGACCCGCAAGCTTTGCTTTGAAGAATGCTGGTGTAGAAGGACTGAGGTTGAAACAGACACTACAGAATGACAGTCTCTGGTATCCAGAGCAGATATTGCGATGTCATAATGCCTCATTCCACCAGTGCCTAAGAGCCAATCACATCAGTGATGTCACAATGGCTTCGTTATCCTTGGCTCCCATAAGAATCAGAGTATGAATGGTCACAACCACTGACCCGCAAGCTTTGCTTTGAAGAATGCTGGTGTAGAAGGACTGAGGTTGAAACAGACACTACAGAATGACAGTCTCTGGTATCCAGAGCAGATATTGTGATGTCATAATGCTTCATTCCACCAGTGCCTAAGAGCCAATCACATCAGTGATGTCACAATGGCTTCATTATCCTTGGCTCCCATAAGAATCAGAGTATGAATGGCCACAACCACTGACCCGCAAGCTTTGCTTTGAAGAATGCTGAGATTGAGCAGCAACATTCCAGAGCAGATATTGTGATGTCATAATGCCTCATTCCACCAGTGCCTAAGAGCCAATCACATCAGTGATGTCACAATGGCTTCATTATCCTTGGCTCCCATAAGAATCAGAGTATGAATGGCCACAACCACTGACCCGCAAGCTTTGCTTTGAAGAATGCTGGTGTAGAAGGACCGAGGTTGAAATAGACCCTAGAAAATGACATGGGATTATTTCCCGCGGTTATCCGCAGGAACGGGGACGGTGATGAATTTTGTCACCGTGTCATTCTCTACTGCAATTGTCCTGTGCGCATTTGTCAGAGCGGAACTGTCCTGCGTGGATTTCTTGGTGTACCCAACGTCCCTCACAACGCCCCTGGCTTATCAGAAGGATGTGTGCAGCTCAGGTCTTTGTGTCATCAGATTCATTAGTGTGTGCGTTTTGTTTTTCACCAGATTGGGCAAAAATGGTGTTCGTTGAGTATTTTGATCTTTTAAACTGAATTTCTGACCCCCTGACAAAGGCGGAGATTCTGAAACACGGCCCGTGTCGACTCCCATCATTCAAGCAGGATTACCCAGAACTCGAAGGCCCCGTGTGCTTTTTGGTGTGTTCCTTTGTGTTAATCGCTGCAACATTTTCCCTGGGTTTAAAAACAAAAGCCACATGCGCACAGTTTTAGTGCGAACTTTTGTTTGCAAATCCTCCAGGGGAAAGATGAGTTTTCCTAGCCCAGCTCCAGCGCCTCGCTTATGTCCTCTGCCATCAATAATGCACAGCCGTGAATTCTTCCATAAAACAGGATGATCGTACTTATAGAGAAAACATATTAAAGCACTTCATCTTTTCAGCACAACAGCGCGGAGCGTTTCTTTAGTTATCAGGGGATCAAAGGACTGCGTAGACTCACTGACTCTGTATTATCTCTGTGTACTTTGGTGGATTCTGGTTACTTTGATTCTTTCGGTCAGGAAATAAACCTCCCGTATTCATGTTCTACCGTTGTGTGCTGTGAAATAGCATCTTCCACATGACGGACTATCCTGGGACCATGACCGCAACTCTGGACGGTCACGGCAATATTCCCGCTTTCCCTAAATCAACCGTCTACTCGTCTGCGACATAGCTGGGTCACGTAATTATGCCTTGACCGTGGCGGAGGGAAAGATTTGTTTTAATCTGCTAGCATCACTTTGCAACCTTCTAGATGTCTTCCTGTTTTCCCCCCGATGCTTTTCTTCTCTCCTGCACATATGGGCGTGCACAAAAATCTGTTGAGTATTACGCGTCCCACTTTGCTGCTCTTAGCACTTATAGCTCATGATTAAATTGTAACGACGTTACTTCTCTTTTGAGCTGCAGAGAGCTGCATGCATGTCGATAAAATAGCCTAGCCATGAAATCTATTGCATCTGCTCCCCTGTAACCACTTTTAATCCAAAAGTAAGATGAGAAGGAACTATATATATATATATATATATATATATATATATACTAGTCTTTAAGCCCGTTACATTAACGGGTGCTAGAATATATGTCTGTCTGTCTTTCTTTCTGTCTCTCTCTCTCTCCTTGGTTCCCTTTTTCTGTCTGTTTTTCTGTCCCTCTCCCTGCCCCTGTGTCTTTCTTCCTTTCTGTCTGTCTCCCTCCCTCCTGCTGTCTGTCTGTCATTCTTTTCCTCCATTTCCCTGTGCAGTAGTATTTCCACCCCACTTCCCTGCAACAGCATTTCCCTCCCTCCTCCCCCCCCCCCCCCGACTTCCCTGTGCAGCAGCAGCAGCGGTATTTGTCTTCCCCTCCAGGTCCCTGTGCAGCAGTTGCAGCATTTCCCCCACCCCTTCCCTTCTCTTACCGCGATCTTGCCTGCTCCGTTCGGCCCCTCCCCCGTGTTCTGGCCTGCTGCGATCTGGCTGCTCCGTTCGGCTCCTCGCGGCTGGAGTCCTCTTCTTTGTAGCCCCCTCCCCTTCCCTTCCCTTGGTCTTGAGCTTTGGTCTGGTCTGGCCTGCTCGCCTTGCCGTATTTTTTTTTTTTTTAGTTGAAAGACGCGGCGGTGGCTCCTCTCATGATCCCCACCTGCGTCGGAAGTCCGACGCAGTTGGGGATCGTGAGAGGAGCCACCGCCGCGTCTTTCAACTGAAAAATGCAATACGGCAGGGAGCAGGCCAGACCGAAAAACAGATCCGTAAGCCACACATGCGCACTTCCTATGGGTCGCTACAGCTCACGGAAAACCGGCGCACGCATGGGAAGTGCGCATGCGCGGTTTATCGTTTTATTATATTAGATATATAGTTTTTTTGGGGTTTTTTTGGTTATTGTTTCCACTATCATTTCCAGCGTTATTAATTTGGTTTTGTTTTGGTTAATCTTCATGTTCATTTTGGACACAATGTCATTAAGGGCTCCTTTTACAAAGGAGCGTTAGGGCCTTAACGCACGGAATAGCATGCGCTAAATTGCCGTGTGCGCGAGCCGCTACCGCCTCCTTTTCAGCAGGCGGTAATTTTTCGGCTAGCATGCGCTAAAAACACTAGCGCACCTTAGTACATGGAGCCCTAAGAATTCACACTAGTTGCAAAAAAATGTGTCCTTTTTTTCCCTACTCTCGGCAAATGGAAACCGTGACATGATGTCGTGTCTTTTTTTCTGCTCGTTTTTGTTAAAGTATCTCATTACTGCAAGAGCCCCTCCTTAGAAACCATTACCCTCTCTTCTCTACACACCTTTAAAAGCATTTAGGAGGCCAGCGTACTAAATCGGGGGTGTCCAACCTCGGCCCTCACCCGGTCGGGTTTTCAGGATTTCCCAAATGAATGTGCACGGGATCTATTTGCATACAATGGAAGCAGTGCATGCAAATAGGTCTCATGACGATTTATTGGGGAAAATCCTGAAAACCCAACTGGATTGCGGCCCTCGAGGACCGACGGACGACAACCCCGTACTAAAGAGGTTTGTAGCATTTAGAAAATGGGAGCGTGGTGGGGGAAAATATTTAGTACAAAGGATCTGAATGAAGTACCTTTACGCCAGTGGTCTCAAACTCAAACCCTTTGCAGGGCCACATTTTGGATTTGTAGGTACTTAGAGGGCCTCAGAAAAAAAATAGTTAATGTCTTATTACAGAAATGACAATTTTGCATGAGGTCAAACTCTTTATAGTTTATAAATCTTTCCTTTTGGCTAAGTCTTAATAATAATATTATAATTTATAGCTAGAGAGACATATGATCAAGAAACTTTTATTTTACTTTTGTGATTATGATAAACATACCGAGGGCCTCAAAACAGTACCTGGCGGGCCGCGGGTTTGAGACCACTGCTTTACGCCTATTTCAAATTTTGAAGGGACTTTCAAACGTGAAAATATTGAGGCATTTGAAGAGAAAGCAAGGCCTACGTGGTGAAATTGTGCAGGGAAGACAAAGTGACCTGCCCAAGGTCACCTAGAAAGTTGGATCGAAAGGCGAGAAGCTTCTGCCTCTGTGCCACCTTTCTCATGCCTATTATAATATGATATGCTTTCCAGACACAGCATTTCACAACTGGTAAAATGAGCGTGTAGCATGAGAGACGGTATTGGCTGGTTCTGTAGTTGGCAATTAGCTGGAGAAACAAAACACAGGGTAATAAATAGCTGGCATGAAGTTTTTATTTTCTTCACGGATGTTGTAGCTTCCACTTTCTCAGTTTCTCGTTCTCTGGCTTAAAGAAGCGATTAATCTTATCTTATGGAAAATAACTGGTAATTATTATGAGGTGGGGAGAGAGAGAGAAAAATCCAGCCTTCCAAACGGAGAACTATAATTGAGTGAAAGTAAAACTTGAATTCCTTACACAGATTAGCTACAAAAAGCTCTCGTTATTTTGAAAGCTGGTTTGCAGTTCAGTGATAAATTGAAATATTCCTCCTGTTAATCGTCTTTCATTTTCCTAAATAAATAAGTCTCTTTTGTCAAGCTAAAGATATTCCTTTTTAATTTTGCATGTGTTTGTCATTAGTGCTAATTAGCAAAATACACGAATGGAGTACTTTTGGTAAGGGTGAAAATATGGGTTGGTTCTATTGCAGGGGTGGGCAACTCCGGTCCTCGAGGGTCGGAATCCAGTCGGGTTTTCAGGATTTTCCCAATGAATATGCATGAGATCTAGTTGCTTGCACTGCTTTCAATGCATATTCATTGGGGAAATCCTGAAAACCCGACTGGATTCTGGCCCTCGAGGACCGGAGTTGCCCACCCCTTTTCTATTGCATTTGTCATGCCGACTGCAGCGGAAAAAGTTTTCTGAGCCATGTCCTGTGCCCGCTGATGTCATTCCTGGCTAGTGCGACAGAGGCATATCAGCTTGATTTTTTATTAAATTGATGTGTGGGTTTTGCTTTCACGTTAGTTTCTAAAAATTCCAATCTGTATCGGCATCTCGAACTCCAGGACCACAGAGTCGTTTGTACAGATTTTAGCCTCATAAAATACCGAGAAGGGATTTCTGCAAAGCAGGCTTGATTCGTTCTCAAAGCCCAGCTTCAGTTTATGGATTCAGTTTGTAAGAGTTTATGCCTTTTTGTGCTTGTATGGATTAAGTGAGACGAAAATGGAGTATAAGACATTTTGTACAGAGAGAACTCTTACAAAAACACTGGGAAGTTGTGAGAAGGGTGAATTGAAAACAGAAGCAGAGAATCTCTGTTTGTGGCTATCTAATTGTGGCATTTATTTGAAGGAAAAAAGTACCATGCTAGGTACTACGTAGAGTTGGAAGACGTTTGGATTTAACCGGACAAGTCCTCTTTTTAGAGGACTGTCCAAGGGTCCAGATGGCTTTAGAAAACCCAGCACTTTGAGTTTTGAAAACCTTCAAGCTTGGGGCTGTGTCAGGAGGGCATCTGTGTCCCCCCCCCCCCCCCTTTCATTCTAGAGCTGTCGGTAACTGTTGTACATGTGTTATGCACACAAAACAATATTTTAAAAAAACCACAGCCCTGCTGGCAGGGGGACCCCAAAACCAGGACCATCCTGCAGCTCCACCCCCGATACCAAGCTCCCCTTCCGATCTCCCTGGCCACTCCCACCATCTGAAATCAAAATCCTGGTGGTCTAGTGGGCTGTGGGGGTTGGGTCAAACCCCCCTCCCCCTCAGCTAGAGGACCTACCACCTACACTGCTCCCCATACCTTTTCTCAAAAATCAGGCAGATGGGATGCCTACTCCCTCCTGCCTTGAAGGGCTGCCTCTTCAAAATGATGGTTCTTCCCCCTCCTGGTGCATACTGGGAGGGGCCTAAGGCTCTGATTGGCTCAGGCACCTAAGGTTCTTCCCCTGAGGAAGAGCCTTAGGTGCCTGAGCCAATCGGGGCCTTAGGCCCCTCCCAGTGCATCACCCATTGTGCTGAGCATTGCTGGTAAAAGAAAAATCGCTTCCACCACAGTATGTTTTACTATGGTGTTGGAGAAGGTTCGCATGTGACTGGTGGTCGGAGAGGAGGAGAGGGCCCCACCCCCAAGACCACCACCCCCGCGTCCCCTTTACTATACTACTGACCTGAGCTTCTACAGTAACTTATTTTGTGTGCAACTCCAAAGGGGATGTGGCCAAGAGAGAGTCATGGGCGTTCACAGGATGTAGGCATGCGGTTATAGAATGTGTGCATTTCTGTGACTGACAAGTAGCCTGGCATGACCATTTACACCAGGGGTCTCAAAGTCCCTCCTCGAGGGCCGCAATCCAGTCAGATTTTCAGGATTTCCCCAATGAATATGCATGAGATCTATTTGCATGCACTGCTTTCATTGTATGCTAATAGATCGCGTGCATATTCATTGGGGGAAATCCTGAAAACCTGACTGGATTGCGGCCCTCCAGGAGGGTCTTTGATACCCCTGCTATAGAGGAATAAAACAAACATTCTGAAACTATACTGGAAATGAGACAAAACAAAGGGTAGGTAGGGGCTAGTGACCTAGGCTACTGCCTGCATGAATACTCCCAAAAGAAATAACCACTATAAGGGGTCACCCACCTGAACTTAATGCTCAAATATAACAATGGTCCTTGTTTTGTGCTTAAAATGCCTCCATCAGCTATTAGTATCCACAATACCATAGAAATGCTTCTATTTCTTACTCCAGGGACTACCTATCTCCCAAAGAACCAAACTGGAGGTGTCCAAGTTGACGCCAGTGTCTGAGAGAGTAGGTGCGTGTGTGCCCACACGAAAATTTCAGAACCTATCAGGGGGCTCCAAAAGAACCAAACGGGGTTCTTTTTTTCCACGGTTCACGCGTGGGTGGACATGAGAACATATCCTGGAAAGGAAACCCTGTTTTCTTGTGATTCCCTAGGGATTTGTACAGACAACAGATTCATTTTCCGAATTTTTTTCCCCCCTATTTTTTTGGCAGTTTTTCACTTCTTTCATTCATTTTTAATAAAGAAATATGACGAGCAATAGAACATTATCACATGTTCAAGATGATTGTATGTGGATTAATTTATAGCTAATATGTGTAAAATTAATTCTTCAAGCACTAAGGCCTCTATAAAAGACACCAAACCAATCTAGGTGCCTAAATTAATTTTTTTAATTGGCTTAATTAGCACTGATAACTGAAAGCACCATTTAAAATCCAATTAAAAATGGTTTAAAAAAAAATCTGTGCTGGCTTTTATAAACCTGTAGTAGAGTTTTCTACCACAGGGCGGCAAGGCAAATGCTCCTATAGGGGTGGGCAACGAGGGCTGCGATCCAGTCGGGTTTTTAGGATTTCCCCAATGAATGTGCATGAGATCCATTTGCATACAATGGAGGCAGCGCATGCAAATAGATCTCATGCATATTCATTGGGGAAATCCTGAAAAAACAATTGGATTGCGGCCCTTGTTACCCACCCCACACTCTTAGGATTCCTATGAACATCGGCGCATTTACCATGCGGTCTACGGTAGAAACCTCTACCAAGGTTTGTAAAAGGAGCCTTTAAATTGCTGGTACGCATCTGCCACTTTGATGTACGCTAGTCGACTGAGGTGCTGATCTGTGCTTACTGGCAAGTAGACGTGGTTAGGGGTGGATTTGGGGAAGAGTTTAGGCATGGATTGACTTAGGCGTTGATATTTTAGGCCAAGAAAACCCTGGCTTAACAGGCCGGCACCCAAGGTGTGCATTCCTGTCACTGTTTAAAGTCAATTTAAGCGCTGCTAGGCGTGAGAAATGGCACCGAACTTTCATTGACGTGCGGTAAGTGCTGCTTTCCTAGTTATCTACCGAGTTGGGCGCTGTTTTATTAGGGTTACCAGATTTTCCAAATGGAAAATCTAGACCCGTGGCCCCGCCAACAGGCCCGCCCAGTTCCATCTGCCCACACCCCATTCTGCCCCCCCCCCCCTCGACCTGCACGAGCATTGAGTGAGGTTGGATGGCATTCGCAAATGCCCTGCTGTGACACGATGACATCACATGCATGCACGTGACGTCACCAAATTGCACGCGTGAATGCCATCCCAACATCACTCGTTGCCAGATGCTTTTCAAAACCCGAACAAAGTGCCAAGTTTTGAAAAGCCGTCCAGGGAAATCTGGTAACCCCAGCTTTTGTAGAATCTGGCCCTAAGGGCCCTTTTACTAAAGGGTGTTAAACCCTATGTATTAAACCCACTTTTATGAAGCTGCGTTGGTATGTTTATCGCCAGCCATGGCGGTAAAAGCTCCAAAGCTCATGGACTTCTGTGAGTGTTGGCACTAATCCCGCCATGGCTGGTGATTAAAAAAGCCTAATGTCAGCTTCATAAAAGAGGGCCTAAATCATTTTGTCGTATTTTGTCTGTTTGCGTGAGTGAGCGCATGCAATTTTTTCAAAATGTTTTTGGGAGGGTGTGTGCCAGGGGTGGAGAATGGGTGTGAAAGTGTGAACCAGCTAGTGCAGGGGTGGGCCATTCCGGTCCTCGAGAGCCGGAGCCAGGTCAGGTTTTCAGGATCTCCACCATGAATATGTATGAGATGAATTTGCATGCGCTGCCTCCTTGAGATGCAAATCGATCTCATGCATATTTATTGCGTTAGACCAAGTTAAGCCCAGATTTCAGCACATTTGAGTAGAAGGGCCCCAACATTTTAAGGAGAGTTAGTGAATAACTCAAATGCTCGTATTTGTGTAAGAAATTTCTAACTGATAATTGAATGATGACGTATCCATTAAGAATTTTCTAGCTGAGGACTGAATGCTGACGTTTACTGACTTTTCCTGTCTTATTATTAGTCATTAATGTATCCTTAAGTTAAGTTTTGTTAACCAATTCGAGTCCCTCAGGAGAATGACCCCGTATATAAGGCTAAAGATTAGATTAGTTATCCCTATTATTTTACACGCCCAAAGCAATAATTCATTGTAACTGTTCCTTCAAATTATCCACTTCCAAACTAGGGTGTCGTGTACTGTTTGTCATCAGAAACATCCAAAGTCAAATTAAAGCAAAATAAATATCTAAGAATAAAGACATTTAACTGAAACTGTTATGTTTAAAAATAATTTAGGAGAGACCGAAGTTGTAATCATTTGAATAACTTAAAGTTTCAATGTTTGTACAAAAAACTAAAGGCCTATTTTACAAAGCCGCCCGGTAACAGTCCCGAAGCCCATAGAGATTTAAAGGGCTTCAGGGTTGTTGCTGCACGGCTTTTGTAAAACACGCTATAAATGAAAAGCAGAAGTGGGACTAAGACTTTCTGAGAAAATTTGAGAAGCAGGCCTGCAGGTTAATAATTTATTGAATTTATTGAAAGGGAGTTTTGGGGTTTTTTAAGCGTGGGTAAGACCTGCAAGACCTTTGCACTGTGGCCTTTTATCATGTTTACCAATCTGGCTCTAGGAGGAGTGAACTCGGAGAATAGTTAAGCTGTGGAATGTGTTGCCAGTTGTGGTAAGAGTGGTAGCGTAGCTGGTTTTAAGAAAGGTTTGGACAAGTTCCTGGAGGAAAAAATCCATAGTAGGTTATTGAGAGAGACGTGGGGGAAGCCACAGCTTGCCATGGATCAGTAGCATGGAATGTTGCTACTCCTTGGGGTTCGGGAATCTTTTGTTACTCTTTGGGATTCCGGAATCTTGCTATTCTTTAGGATTCTGAATGGAATGTTCTACTTCTTGGGGACCCGAAATCTTTTGTTACTCTTTGGGATTCCGGAATTTTGCTATTCTTTAGGATTCTGAATGGAATGTTTTACTCCTTGGGGTTCTGGAATCTTTTGTTACTCTTTGGGATTCCAGAATCTTGCTATTCTTTAGGATTCTGAATGGAATGTTCTATTTCTTGGCAATCCGGAATCTTTTGTTACTCTTTGGGATTCCGGAATTTTGCTATTCTTTAGGATTCTGAATGGAATGTTCTACTTCTTGTGGACCCGGAATCTTTTGTTACTCTTTGGGATTCCAGAATTTTGCTATTCTTTAGGATTCTGAATGGAATGTTCTACTTCTTGGGGTTCCGGAATCTTGCTATTCTTTGAGATTCTGCCTGGAATCTTGAGACTCTTTGGGGTTCTAGAATTTTTTGTTACTCTTTGGGATTCTAGAATGCTGCGACTCTTTGGGTTTTGGCCAGGCACTAGTGACCTGGATTGGCCACCGTGAAAACGGGCTACTAGACTTGATGGACCATTGGTTTGACCCTGTAAGGCTATTCTTACGTGAGCTTGCATTTGGTCCTTTGGGGACCTAAGATTGTAGAGTGTTTACAAATTGTTTGTGTGTGCTTATACCTATGAATTAACATGCATAGTATAAAAAGTTATTGAATGAACATGTGCAATATTTCCTGGATTCTAGATATGATGCCCAGATTGGGTGCCTACATTTGCATGTGATCTCTAAATATGCATGCAAGTTAGTTAGCTGATAAGCAATAATTGGTTTCTAACAGCCAATTATTGGTAATTGGCACCAATTAACATCTACGTGCAGATCTGTCTGTGTGCTACTCTATAATGCATGGAGCCGAATCCCATTGCGTGCATCACAAGAAGGGGCTTGGACACGTCGGGAGACGCTCTGAAAAGCTGCATGCGTTTACAGGACTCTACGGTGCTCAGTTTCAAAGCACTTAAATGTACAGAGTTCCATAGCAACCTGTGGAACGTTGTAAGTCTATAGGCTTTGAAATAGAGCCTCTAAGGGCTTCTTTTACAAAGCCGCCTTAATGCGCGGAATAGCGCCCGCTAAATTTCCGCATGCACTAGCTGCTACCACCTCCTTTTGAGCAGTCAGTTGATTTCCGGCTCCGGTGTGTGCGATAAAACCGCAAGCGCGGCTTTGCAAAAGGGCCCCTAAGTCTTTATACCCAAGTTGGGTGTCCGCATTTATACCTGGTTTAGGCAGGCATAGGCAGGGTTACCAGACGTCCGGATTTCCCCGGACGGCTTTTCAAAACCCGGCACTTTGTCTGGGTTTTGAAATAAGTTGCGTCGGGAGGGGGCATCTGTGCATGACATCACATGCATCTGTGGTGACATCACATGCATGCACACATGTGCATGATGTCATCGCATCGCATCTGGGCATGCACGAATCAGGCAGTGGGGGGAGGGGCTGAGGGCAGTGCTGGGGTATATATTGGGGCAGGGATGGGTAGAACTGGGTGGGCCTAGTGACAGGTCTAGGGGGTCCGGATTTTACTGATGTAGGTGTAGGGTTATCATATTTCACAGAGTAAAAACCTGGACACGTGGCCCTGGTCTGCCCCACCCCCACACACAAACCTCCTCTTAAGATCTTGGCTGTGTCTGGGAAGGCCTCTGAGCATGTGCAGATGCAAAGCAATGATTCCACATGCCGAAAACCCGAACAAACTGCTTACAGGTTAGAAAGACGTCCGGACATCCTAGAAATGAATATACATTGAAAGCAGTGCATGCACATAGATCTCGTGCATATTCATTGGGGAAATCCTGAAAATCCGACTGGATTGCGGCCCTCAAGGAGGGACTTTGAGACCCCTGCTATAAACACACCTATTTCAGGATTTTCTAATATCACCAGTACAATCCAATGGGCGTCTGTTGCGTCCGTAAATGTAACGATTTCGAAAAGATGAGTCATTCTCAAAGAACTGCTCAGTGCAAATGCGGCTTGTGGAGGGCCACCAAATTTACATGAGATGAGGCGCTGGCGCTGGGCACATGCGCAGAATAGTCCACGGAAAGAGGCGTAAGTGTGCGCATGTGCCGGGAAAAGGCTACGCCCTAGGCGTGGATATCGTGGGCGTGCCTTAGTGTCGCACAATATATGCGCACGTCCTAGGAGCGTGTCGCATGCGGCTGTTGTCAATCATAGATCTGACCCTCGCCCCAGCCCCCACTATGGATCCTTCATGCAAGCCCTGAGATGAGAATGCACCGCCTTACTTTTGGCTGCCGATTGGCCCACGATGGTGAAACGCAGCAGAAAACCTCTTTCCTACAAACTCCTCGGTGAAGGGAATACCTTTTAGGCACAGCAGACCAAAACATGTTTCCTAAAATGGTGTCGCTCTCTTGCTAGTTAAAGATAGGCCTATGTTGTGTTTTGAAGCTGGCACTCGTTTGAGTTTTATTTTAGGTTCTGATTCCGTGCTCTTCCATGAAGCATGAGGTATGCTTGATGTTTGACCAAAGGGCAGTGGCTGTCAGCATGTCGGCAATGTGCCGCGCCATGTGTGGCACTGGCCTTCCTCGCATTCCTTTCTCATACAGAACACACTCTGTGCTTTCTTCCCCAAAATAGCCTTAAACCCAGGGAACAGCTGCGAGTGCGGTGGGGCTCGTGTAAGCTGCAGTTTTGTACGTGATTGTCTGGCAACACGGCAAACGGCAGCAGAAAAGAAAAAAAAAAAGAGACCAAAATGACCCTTTCAATCTGTTCCCGTTGTGTATCCTGGGAGCAGAATCTCAAGTAAGAAGAAAACTTGTTTCTACCACGCATTGTGGATTATAAACTTTCCTTAACAGTCTTTTCTAGGCCAAGAATCTCTGCTTTCTGCTACTCCACTGGTTCATTACTGGAATAAAAACGAAAGTTGGGGCGTTTTCTATAATGTCTGATCACTGGTATATTATTTACGTAAAAAAGAACCCCTCCCCCCTCACTGGAGAACTAGTCCCTACAAATGTAAGGCCAAATCCAAAACGTAGGGGGAAAAAACAAGAGGCAACCAGGGTAGCAAGTAAGAACCACCGAGTCCAATGAAATATTCTTTAAAAAGTCTTTATTGCACCTATATCGATAAAGACTTTTTTAAAGAACCCTTCGCTGGACTTACTGTTCCTTACTTGTTACTCCAGTTGCATCTTGGGTTTTTTCCTCTACATTTTGGATTTAATTTAAAATCTAATGGAAGTATAGGAACGTCTGCGCCGGAAGGGTGCAATTGGCTGGACTGCTGTGTCTTACTTGGATTGCTGGAATTCTTTCTAGAGTGGCTTGCTTCCCAGGACGCAGGGGTGGGGATGGGTTACACCCTATAACGGAACTGGCATGGAGGCTTCTTTTATCAGTTTCTTGGTGGTTTTACGATGTCTCATGTGGTTTGGTTATTTTGCTTACTGTACCTTCTGGTTTGACCTTTCTGTACTGCTTCTGTGCATTGTTCCTCAATAAATATATTTAAAAAAAAAAAAAAAAAAAAAATCTAATACGTTGTAAATATGCCGGGAAAAATGGAATGCGAGGCCGGCCTAGTGGCTCAAAACTCACCGTGCGCCTAACAATCCATGCTGAACCAGTTTTAACTGGTTTAGCGTCGAAGTATCCGTGGTTTGTAGCAGTCTCCGATAATTATATGTAAATAAGTTGCGATGAGTTCATCAATATTAAAACGAGCAGTCTGATCGATGCACAAAATGAAGCGCCGGCCTTTAATGATCCAAATTTAGGGCCCCTTTTACAAAGCCGCGCTAGCGGTTTTAACGCACGCGTCGGATTAGCGCGTGCTATGGTGCGCTCTAGCCAAAAATCTACCGCCTGCTCAAAAGGAGGCGGTAGCGGCTAGTGCGCGCTATTTCAGCGCGTTAAGGCCCTAGCGCGGCTTTGTGAAAGGAGCCCTTAGTGACAAGTCAGGAGGTGCCAGAAGCATTGAAGTGTGTGTGTTAGAAGTGTATACCGGCTGGTCTGGGGCTGCCGACTGCATATGTCCTGCCGAAGCAGTATAGAAAAAAGCGCATATATCTTGCGTTTTCGCATTTGCGTATTTTTTTGTTATTTCTCCGCACCTCCCCTCTTATAAAGTGCGCCAATAAAGCGCTATGAAAAGGCACGCCTATGGCTGATGCTCATGCGTTCCTGCGCATTTGCCAGTCTGTTTTCTCCTATAACGTATCAGATGCAAAAATCATTTGAACATTGATCACTGTTCCTGTTTGTCTGTCTTGGCTGTTTAGATTGTAAGCTCTTTGGAGCAGGGACTGTCTTCTTTGTGACTCTGTATAGCGCTGCGTGCGTCTGGTAGCGCTATAGAAATAATTCATAGTAGTACTGTGAAGACTTTCAGCCTTTGGGAAGCAGAGCTGAGCTTGTGATGTCATAATGCCTCATTCCACCAATAAGAGTCAACCCTCATCAGTGATGTCACAATGGCTTGATTGTCCTGTACTCCCCTCTGCCCTCCAACCCAGCCACCAGACTAATCGTTCCTCTTAACTGTGTCCATGACATCCTGTTTTCTCTCTTCGCTGTTTAGATTGTAAGCTCTTTCAAGCAGGGACTATTTTCTTCTTTTTTGCGACTCTGTGCAGCGCTGCGTGTGTCTCTTAGTGCTATAACATCACAGTGACCCACAGGAATTAACGGCGATTTTAGAGCATGTGGATCTTAGTGTTGGCTGTGTGCAGAACTGCTACAAAGTGGAATAGTCTGGGATTGATCTAAAGCCTCATGTCTCTCCCCCCCCCCCCATCCCGCTCCCTGGGTTGTACGTCATACTCACTTTACAACAGCGATCTCTAGTGGTCAGATATAGGTGCATGCTTGCAAGGTTCTGTAAGGTGCTCTGGCACATAGGGCTCCTTTTACAAAGCTGCGTTAGCGGTTTAACGCGCATAATAACGCACGCTAATTTGCCGGCCGTGCTAGCCGCTACCGCCTCCTCTTGAGCAGGCGGTAGTTTTTCGGCTAGCGCACGCTAAAAAGGGGCTTCAGCTAACGTGTCTTCGTAAAAGGAGCCCATAGTTTCTCAGTAAGGACTATACGTGCAACGACTGGACTTCAGTGAATCAATGAGGGGAGAGTCCCTGGTCAGTTGCAAGTGAGAACTCACGAGGCCAGACGCACCCTGATTCCAAACGGAGCTGGAGGTTCAAATGAGCAGAAAACTGCTAGATAAAAAATAAGAGGAATGGAAAAAAACCAGGGTGTGGCCTGGCCACATTGACCCTTTTCCAGAAGCGTTTGTCAGATATTTGATACTGTCGAGGCAAAAATCAAGAGGGTTGCTAAAGCACAGTCGAGTGTTTTGATGCCGTAAAAAATGTGTTTACGAACACCTACAGCCAAAAGTTTCAGGTAATAAGATAGAACAAATTCACTCAAGAAAGAGAAAGAAGCCTTTATGTACAGTCTCTTATATTGACTGCTTTTCCCATCCCATCACCATAACACCCGCAGCCTCCATTTCAGAAGAGCCACAACTCTTGGAAAACTAGAAGCAACCATTGGGCTGAAGCAGGCAGATTTATGGCCCTCTCTATGCTGCAAAAAAAGTTGGAGAACAGTAAAGCCATTAGAAAAGATTTGGCAGTTTCCCGATTCTTCACTTCTGCTTCCAGTAAGTGAAAAGTTAACTCGGCTCACAAGAAGACTGGCTGCACTGTTTGCTCTTTAATTAGTAATGGCAAAAAATATGTCTTATCACATACCTTTTCACGACAGATTTTTTTTTAAAAAAAAATTATGATTAATTTCTTACTCGTCCATTAGTAAATAAACAGTAACGATTGAGGGCTCTGTGCTTGTCTACCAAAAGGGATGCATTGTACCGAAAGAGGAATGAAACATCTCTATATGGATTCGTTGTGCGAGCAGATAATAGAAACTGACTATCCTGCTGTCCACGGAGAACCTATGTTACAGGTAAGTAGCTACATTTTACGGAGGGTAATGCCAAGAGGTTTCCAGGGGTAGGTAACTAGCGAGATGCCGAGAGTGTGACGCCGTGGTTAAAGCCAAAGCCTCGGCACCCTGAGGTTGTGGGTTCAAACCCACATTGAGTGACTTGCCCAGGGTCACAAGGAGCAATCCCCTCCATTGTCCCAGGTACATAGATTGTGAGCCCACCGAGATAGATGAGGAAAAATGCTCGAGTACCTGAATAAATTCAAGGAACCTGTTCAGTGTGAAAAGTTTCTGTTTCTGGTAACCAGAGCTGGTATTGTGACATCATAATGCCTCATTCCACCAATGCCTAAGAGCCAACCTCATCAGTGATGTCACAATGGTTCCATTGTTCTGTACTTGGCTCCCTTTTACTATGCAGTAGTTAAAGCTACAGTTTCAGCACCCTGGGGCAGGCGCTGGACATGTAGACCAGGGTTTACCTTTGATGTCGCCTTGAACCTTTTCAGGTATAGAGCAACTCATAAATACTAGATTAGATTTAGATCGCCTAATGCCACATTAGCCACGCATTGGGATACCAGACGTCTGGATTTTCCCGGACGGCCTTTCAAAACGTGGCACTTTGCCTGGGTTTTGAAAAGAAATTGCCTCGGGAGGGGGCGCCCACGCATACAACACAGTGATGTCGCACGCGCATGCGTGGATGCCTTCCTGCCCGACGAACAGGCAGCAGGGAGGGGTGGCTGGAGGCGGAGCTTGGGTGGAACTGGATAGGCCTGGGGGTGGGTCTAGGGGTCCGGATTTTACTGACATAAAATCTGGTAACCCTTCATGGCCAAAGTGGCATTAGGCAGCCTATGGAGGCGCAAAGAAAGCAAACAGGATGTTGGGCATGATAAAGAAAGAACTCACGAGTAGATCGGCGGACGTCATTTTGCCGCTTTACAGAGCAATGGTCAGACCACACTTGGAATATTTTATTCAACACTGGTCTCCATACCTAAAGAAGGATATAACCCTGCTGGAGAGGGTACAGAAGCAAGCCACAAAACTAGTAAAAGGAATGGAAAATTTGAGCTACAAAGAACGCCTCGGAAAACTGGGATTGTTCACCCTCAAGAAGAGAAGACTGCGAGGGGATATGATAGAGACTTTTAAAATACTAAGAGGTTTCGACAAAATAGAGCAAGAAACACCGTTATTCACATTGTCAAATGTGACACGAACAAGAGGTCATGGACTGAAACTGAGGGGCGGCAGGTCCAGGACAAATGTCAGGAAGTTCTGTTTCGCACAGCGAGTGGTTGACGCTTGGAATGCTCTCCCGGAGGAGGTTATGCCCAGAGAAGGGCAAGTTGGATGCACACCTTCTCGCAAATCACATTGAGGGATACGGGTAATCAAGGTCTCCATCAGGGAGCACCTAGCTTGGCCTCCGGGTGTGCGGGTCGCCGGACTAGATGGACCTAAGGTCTGATCCGGTGAATGGCGTTTCTTATGTTCAATTCCGGCACTAAATTTTTAGGTGCTGATAGGCGCCTTGAATCTCGGTTAAAAATGTTGTTTAAATGGAGTTTTTTTAAAAAATTGAGTTTGGCCACCAACCAGCACTAGTTAGAGAATCTGGGCTTTTTTGATAACTTTTCCACCCCCACTCTGCTAATGCCACACCCTCTCTGAGAAAAAAAAACCCTGAAAAATGTAATAACATGGTGGAACCCCTTAGGCCAGACAAGGGCAACTCCGGTCCACGAAGGCCAGGATCCAATCGGGTTTTCAGGATTGCCTCAATGAATATGTATTGCAAGCAGTGCATGCAAATAGATCTCATGCATATTCATTGGGGAAATCCTGAAAATTCGATCGGATTCCGGCCCTCAAGGACCGGAGTTGCCCATGTCTGCCTTAGGCAAACTACCTTAAAACCCCTTAAAATAGTTGAATGACCTCCTTTTTTGCACACATTAACTACATGTAAAGGGCCTCTTAGTTCTCTTGCTCCCTCTGTTAAATTTAATCCTATTTTTATATTTTGGTTTTTTTTTCTAACTGCATTTTATTTCTGGAAGGAAGGGTGTGAGCTTTATATTATGAAACTCTAGTGGTAACAGATGACAGCTATAGGGAAACCAAGAGCTTCTGCTGAATGGTAGGTTGAAAAGTGTGAAAATCCCAGCCAAAACTTACCGTAAACGGGGATATTTCCTGCTGGTCATGCAATCGGTGGAAAATTGAGATTTCACCCAGATTCTTCTGGAGAAATCTAAAATTTATTTTTTTTTTTGACGTTTGAGAAAACGTCGAGGGAAATCTGGACTTCACTGTGGCATGTTTACTTTCAGAGTTTCTGGAAAAATAAAAAATCTTGGGATTTTTCAAAAAATATGAAACAGAATTTTGACTATATGAACATAAGAACATAAGATTTGCCATTGCTGGGTCAGACCAGTGGTCCATTGTGCCCAGTAGCCGCTCACACAGCGGCCCGTAGGTCAAAGACCAGTGCCCTATTTGAATCTAGCCTTACTTGCGTATGTTATGTTCCAGGAGGAACTTATTCAACCTTTTCTTGAATCCCTGAAGGGTGCTTTCCCCTATAGCAGGGGTAGGCATTTCCGGTCCTCCAGAGCTGGAGCCAGGTCTGGTTTTCAGGATTTCCACAATGAATATGTATGAGATGGATTTGCATGCACTGTTTCCTCGAGATGCATATTTATTGTGGATATCCTGAAAACCAGACCTGGTTCCGGCTCTCAAGGACCGGAATTGCCTACCCCTGCCCTATAGCATCCTCTGGAAGAATTTTCCAGATTTCTACCACTCTCTGGGTGAAGAAGAACTTCCTTTCGTGTGTACGGAATCTTTTCCCTTCTAACTTTAGTGAGTGCCCTCTCGTTCTCTTCACCTCGGAGAGGGTGAACGATCTCTCTGTCTCTACTAAGTCAATTCCCTTCAATATCTTGAATGTTTCGATCATGTCCCCTCTCAGTCTTCTCTTTTCAAGGGAGAAGAGGCCCAGTTTCTCTAGCCTCTTGTTGTACGGCAACGCCTCCAGTTTTGAAGTAAGAAATTAGGAAACAAAGTCTGTGTTCCTTTAGGTTTAGTCGGGTTTAAAAATGGGGCCAAAAAGCCTGCTGTAGAAACTTTGACATTTTGAGATATTTTGAAGGACCTGATATATTTTTGTGGGTCTTTTGACAGGCCACTTTATTTTAGACTAGCTGATGTCCCGGCGTTGCACGGGTATTTAATTATAGCAATAACACAGTAAATGGATTGAAATAAAGATACTTTATAGTGGTGAATGAAATTATTTTTTTACAGCTTTATAAAAAGTACAATAATCAAATTATAATGTGAAATATTTGACAAAATGAATACAATACAACTAACACAAAACTTGATTATAAACAACATTTTTAGTTTCACCTCCAGGAGTAAGAACATATAAATTCTTGGGTGAACCCACCCTTGAGCAAGCAACATAGAGTTGTCCATGGGAAAAACAGGGGGATCTTAAATCCACTCCACAGTATGTAATAGTCTGTCCCTGTGATTTGTTGATTGTGATAGAGAATGCAAGTCTCACTGGAATTTGCAATCTCTTAAACTGAAAAGGAAGATCTGTTGCAAGTTTCGTTCAAATCGGGCAAGCCGTTTTTGCGTTGGCAGCTTTTTACAATTTTTCCATTGACATGAATGGGTGAAATCTGATTTTCTGTTTGTAGCTCCGCCCACGTGTGCAGGTGGGCCGCGAGACCCCCAGAACATATCACCCCAGGTAGTGAGGGATCTGCATACCAAGTTTCGTTCAAATCGGTCATGCCGTTTTTGCGTGATCGCGGCACATACACACACACATACATACCTCCGATTTTATATATTTCAGTGGTGCCTCACACAACGAACTTAATTGGTTCCAGGAGCAAGTTTGTTATGCGAAAAGTTCGTTATGTGAAACGCATTTTCCCATAACAATACATGTTAAAAAAAATAATTCGTTCTGTAGCATAAAATATGCTAAGATGACATAAAAAAAGATAAATTTTTTGTTATTATTTTTATTTAGATACATCTAAAAACATAATTGTTTTTTAAAACAACACACATTTTTTAAATTTAAAGACAGACTAAGTAGAGTCTAATTTTACAGTGAGAGAGGGCAGAGTCTCAGCGGCAAAAACTGGGACTTAACTGTTCATTTTTTTTTTTTTTTCTAGCATCGGGGAAGCGGCGAGAGTAGCTCCGCCCCCCCAACGCATCAGCAGTAGGCGCCGGGCCCCTGCGAGCCGACGGTCCGCCACTGCACAGGGAGCCAGGCGGAGAGAGGGCAGTTAAGCGCAGTGCCTGCGCGGAAGGATGCAGCTCGGGCGACTTCGTTGTGTGAAACGAAGTTCGTTGTAGGAAGCAAGACATGAAGTTCGTTGTGCGCAGCGTTCGCTGTGCGAGGCGTTCGTTATGCGAGGCACCACTGTATATAGATTGAGATGCTTTACTCAGTCATATGGATTGTTGGTTCTGACTGGGACTGAAATGTTCCTCCCTTGTTAATTAGTTGTTCTCTTGCTTTTGACACGTTTCCCCGCTTCTGTCTAAGCTTCACTGGCTCTCAGTAATCCTTAGGGTTCACTACAAATGCGCCTGCCTAACCTTCAGGTCTCTACACGGTATCCTGCCTCCCCTTTTTCCACTATCTTGGAACTCCTCTAATCCCAACACCACCAGATCCACTCAAAAATTCAAACTATCCTTCCTCTCTTTAAAGGGCATATCCCATGCAGGAAAACTAGGGACTTCCCTCTTCTTCAGGATCACTGAACTCTGGAACAGCTTTACTGCCCCGCTTCGGTGCCTGACCTCCCTCCAACTCTTCCGAAAACATTTGAAAACTTGGCTTTTCTCTAAAATGCAATGACCCCTCCCTCATCGATATACGAAGTCCCTCTAAACTTCTCTCTCTAAGTCCTTCTACTTTTCATTGTAGTTCCTTTCTATACCAACTCCTGTAAACCGTGCCGAGCTCTACTTCTATGGAGATGATCTAATCTAATCTAATCTAAACCTTAAGTTTATATACCGCATCATCTCCATGAGTATGGAGCTTGATACGGTTTACAAGAACTTAAATAGTAGGTAGAGAAGAAGAAAAAGGATTACGTGAACTTATGTGTAGAAGGGAGGAGAAAAAGGGGGGGAGGATAGAGTTACAATTTGATGAAAAGCCAGGTTTTCAGTTGTTTGCGGAATAATTGAAGGGAGTCCAGGTTCCGCAATGGGATGGTGAGGTCGTTCCAAAGACCTGTGATTTTGGAGAGAAGGGATTTTCCCAGTTTGCCTGCATAGTGGATGCCGCGTAGAGAGGGGAAGGCTAGTTTATACTTTTGGGCAGTTCTGGAGGAGTCAGGACTGGAGGAGTTGAAGGATAGCGGGATAAGAGGAGGGAGGATGCCGTGAATGATCTTAAAAGCCAGGCAGGAACATTTGAAATGGATTCTGGAGATTATTGTGAGCCAGTGAAGTATACAAACTTAAGGTTTAGTTTAGTTACAAGACTGAAAACGACCAAATCAAAGTGAAGCTGTTTGGTTTTGTATCGTAAAATTCAAATATTTAGGTTAATTACATCAGAGGAGAATATCCTGTTCAGGGCCGCCATCAGAAATTTCTGGGCCCCTTACTGAGCAATCCTATTGGGCCCCCCACGCACCCCTTCCCCCCCCCCCCCCCGATGCCCCCCCTTCTTCCATACTTTTCTGCTAATGCTCCACCTAAGCCAGTCCCTTAAAATCTTCTCACGTCCATTGGGTGATTTGGCATAAAGGAGATATTCATAAAAAGAACGTCCGTCAAGATCTTTACTCATAGACTGTGCCATTTGCTTTAAATCATCTTCCATCATTAATCCAAATTGCACAATTCTTTCTCTGTCTTTGTCCTGAATGGCATCTGGCCACATTGCTGGATCCTTCCAGTCAACAAATTTATGAGCAGGCGCGGAGAACGCATTTTTAAACAAATGTAGTTTATCCTTGTACTCCTTATGTAATTTTAATCATCTATGGATATGTTTGTATGTTTATTGTTCAAATGGTTTTATTTATTTCCCCAAATTTATTTTTGTTATACGCATTGAAAATATTTGATATTGCGTTTAAATCAAAATCTCAATAAACTTGAAACAAGTGCCCGTGAGATTGTGGGAGGGTTAAATACTCAAAACTTAGAAGAATAACAATTTACTTAAAGTTTTTGCTACGCCAGCTTTCTGGTATCTTTACATACAGTGGCGTAAGTAGCATATGTAACACCCGGGGCCCATCATTTTTTGGCATCCCCCCCCCATCTGTAAAAAAAACATGATTTTTAGTAACAAACCACACGTCACACATGAGTACCTAGGAAAAGGCAGCATCTTACATATTGCAGTGAGCAGTACATCAATACACCCATTGTAAAACTAAACAAGCCAGACCAGCACAGATCAATCCTACACCGTCAATCCTAACAGAAAACCATGTCTTTCAAACACACAGAACACAGAAAAACACCTTCGCCTAGTATGGAATATGTCATCACAAACTAACCCCTCCCCCTTTTACAAAACTGTAGTGTGGATTTTAGCCACGGTGGTAACAGCTCTGACACTCATAGAATTCTGAGCATCAGAGCTGCTACCACCACGGCTGGCGCTAAAAAACGCTCCACAGTTTTGTAAAAGGGGGGATAAAATAGAAATACACAGTTTCAACGCTCTAGCTCAGAGGTGCCCAAACTTTTTGGGCTTGCGAGCTACTTTAAAATGACCAAGTCAAAATGATCTACCAACAATAAAATTAAAAAACACAAAGCACACTATATGCTGAGAAAATGTTAATTATCATTCCTATTCTGGGTTTTTTTCAAAGAGGTCAAGGCAGATGACTCTATGCATTGTCACCTCAGTAACAACCATACAAAAATAGACAAATATACCCTCCATCCTTTTTATTAAACCACAATAGCAGTTTTTAGCGCAGGTAGCTGCGCTGAATGCCCAGCGCTGTTCTTGACGCTCATAGGCTCCCTGCGCTAAAAACCACTATTGCGGTTTAGTAAAAGGGGATCATATTGTAAAATATAGACAGCAGATATACATTCAGAACTGTGCATAGTAAGTGAAGGGAAGTTTTCATCTCTGGGAATTTACCCAGTTAACTATTAAGTTATTTGGGCAAATTCCTTTGAAAACTGTGGTAATACTGCCTCCACTTTGCTAAATTTAAAATAAAATCATTTTTCCTACCTTGTCTGGTGATTTCATGAGTCTCTGGTTGCACTTTCTTCTTCTGACTGTGCATCCAATCTTTCTTCCCTTCTTTCAGCCTGTATGCTTCCTCTCCTCCACACCTCATTCCCTCCCCCAACTTTTTCTTCCTCTCTTCATGCCCCCTTTCTTTTTTTCTTCTTTCCTTCTGTTTCCCTGCCTGCCCCCTTTCTTTCTTTCTCCCTGCCGTTCCCCAAGCCACTGCCACTGCCGCTGCCATTGGGGAACAGGACCCACCAATGGATAACAGGCCCCAAAGCTGACACCGACGCATGCTCTCCCTGCTTCGGGCCGATCAGTCTTCCTCTCCCCGACGTCAATTCTGCCGTCGGAGAGGAAGTTCCGCCCAGCCAGGCAGCGATTGGCTGGCCCGAACTTCCTCTCCGACGGCAGAATTGACGTCGGGGAGAGGAAGACTGATCGGCCCGATAGATTAGATCGCCAAGACAAAGTGAGTCCTGGGTGATCAACTCACTTTGCCTTGGCGAGCTACTGGCGCCCCTGCCTTAGAACAATGCCTATTAATGACTCTCAATGAGGGAATGGCCAATAAATGTTGATCCTGAGATCTCAGTGTTCTGGAAGTAGTGTAAGGAATTAAAACTCTAAAAATAAAAGCGGGGGTTTGAAATATTAATGATTTAAAAGTGAGCAAACATATTTTAAATAAAATGCGGTGTGCAACGGATAGCCAGTGTGCCTCCTTAAGTAAAGGTGAGACGTGGTCACATTTTTTTGCTTTGTGAATTATTTTAATAGAGGCGTTCTGTATAATTTGAAGACGTCTGACGTCTGACCCAACCATGAAGAGATGATCCCTGCTCGACAGAGCTTACAATCTAATCAAATGGGAGGCTGAGGACAAAGGAGGAAGTCAGGCTTCCAGGGCCTCACCAGTTTTTTCTAGATCTTTCTAATGATTATGCATGATGCAGCATTAAGGAAATCTTGTTTGTGACTCTCCTTCTGCATATCTGAAGTAGAAGATGAAGTGGATGAAATCCAGACTTTTGCCAACAGGCTCAACGATGAGCAAAAACATTCATAGGCGCTGCGAGGGTGGCAAAAGCTCGGGAGCACTTTGGAGCACGTTTGCTCGGTGATTCGTCTTCTTCCCTTCGCAATGACAAAGCGACGGGCGCTCGAAACATGATAAGCTTCTTCTACGGAAACTGTTTCGGTCTCTGATTAAAGAAAGCAGGCTTTTGCAGACGCAATAAATCGCTCCCCATCCAGTTTCACGGCAGCGGCGGTCGCATTTTTTGCTCTCGGGTGTGCAAACTCCAGCCGTGCAGGCTCTTGATCTGCGCACGCAGCAGAAATGCTGCCATCGTTCACAGCCCTGAGCCCCAAATGCACCTTGTCAAGTGGCTTTTTGTGCTCTGCTGCATTTTGCTGGCTCATGTCCTTCTTACCTGTACTTCTTGAAGGCCTTTATTCTAAAACCCAGAAAGAACCTGCCGCTCCCTCGTATGAAGGGTCCCACGACAACAAGAGGGCATCCGTTGAAAATCAGGGGCGGGAAACTACGAGGTGACACCAGGAAATTCTTTTTCACTGAAAGAGTGGTTGATCGCTGGAATAGTCTTCCACTACAGGTGATTGAGGCCAGCAGCGTGCCTGATTTTAAGGCCAAATGGGATCGGCACATGGGATCTCTTCACAGGGCAAAGGTAGGGGAGGGACATTAAGGTGGGCAGACTAGATGGGCCGTGGGCCCTTATCTGCCGTCTATTTCTATGTTTCTATGAAGTATGCACAGCAGTTCAAGTGCATTCAAATTCTAATCAGTTCCATTCCCGGATTTTCTCCTCTGAATTTTCATTGTTACATATACTATTACAGCATTATGCAGTCAGTATGGGTAAGACATTTTGTAAGTGATAATAAGGGTTCATAGACAGTAACGCGGAAGACAAAGGCGCGCGCCGACAACTGAGCGCAAGACGGAGGCGAGCGCCGAAGAAAAAGACTGTTTTTAGGGGCTGCGACGGGGGTTTTTGTTGGGGAGCCCCCCCCACTTTACTTAATACATATCGCGGCGGCGTTGTGGGGGGGTTTGGGGGGTTGTAACCCCCCACATTTTAGTGAAAACGTAACTTTTTCCCTAAAAACAGGGAAAAAGTTAAGTTTTCAGTAAAATGTGGGGGGTTACAACCCCCCAAACCCCCCCCCCAATGCCCCCACAACGCACCGCGATCTGTATTAAGTAAAGTGCCTCTGCGCTGCGCTCAGTTGTCTGCTCGCGCCTTTGTCCCGGCGCGCTTTTGACCTGACACCATAATAAGCTGGGGTTCCATCTTTATAAAGGGTTAAAATGAAGTGATTCTCTTGAGTATAGATATCTGGAAGGCAGTCATGTTCTGCGACTCATTCGGGATATATATTCAGGGAGAACTGGTATATGGGTTTGGATAGTTGTTTCTTTCATTTTTTTCCTTGGTTACTGCCATCCCTTCTGGTCCTAACTCCAAAAGAATTGCCATACTGGGACAGACCGAAGATTCAGAACATCAAGCCCAGTATCCTGTTTCCAACAGTGGCCAACCAGGTCCCAAGTACCTAGCAGATATCCAAAGAGGAGCAGAGCTGAGAGTGTGATGTCATAATGCCTCATTCCACCAATAAGAGCCAACCTCATCAGTGATGTCACAATGACTCGATTGTCCTACACTTGGCTCACATAAGAACTGGGACAGACCGAAGGTCCATCAAGCCCAGTCTCCTGTTTCCAACAGTGGCCAACCCAGGTCCCAAGTACCTGACAGAAGAGTAGCAACATTCCAGAGCTGAGACTGTGATGTCATAATGCCTCATTCCACCAATGCCTCAGAGTCAAACACATTAATGATGTCACAATGGCTTGATTGTCCTATCCTTGGCTCACATTAGAATTGCCATACTGGGACAGACCGAAGGTCCATCATGCCAACCCAGGTCACAAGCTAGATTGTGAGCCTTCGGGACAGCTAGGGAAATCAAAGTACCATTTTTATTTATTTTATTTTAATGTATCTTAATCTATCTTCATTGTAAACCGCTTTGAACCTCACGGTATAGCGGTATATAAGAAATCAAATCAAATCAAACAAGTACCTGGCAGAAGCCCAAAGAGTAGCAACATTCCAGAGCTGAGACTGTGATGTCATAATGCCTCATTCCACCAATGCCTAAGAACCAAACTCAGCAGTGATGTCACAATAGCTCAACTGTCCTATACTTGGCTCGCATAAGAACTGGGACAGACCGAAGGTCCATCAAGCCCAGTATCCTGTTTCCAACAGTGGCCAACCCAGGGCCCAAGTACCTATCTAGATCCCAAGCAGATTATATACTGTTTATCCTAGGAATAAGCAGTGGATTTCCCCAAACTATCTGAATAATTGCCTATGGCCTACTCTTTTAGGAAAGTATCCAAACCTTTTTTTTTTTTTAAACCCTGCTGTGCTAACTGTTTTCACCACATTCTCTGGCAACAAATTCCAGAGTTTAATTACATGTGGATCAGAGGGGAGTGGAACTGGCAGCAAAAGTAGTGCCAGCAGTAGCATATCGAGAGAGCCGTGGTCCCATGCGTTTTCATCACTTGTTTCCTACCACGAGCCTGGTGGAGTTGGCACTGGGAAGAGGAAACACAAGATACCATGTGGCATGGTGGGTGGGGTAGGGGGGAGTGAGAAAGGGGGCAATACCAGGAACGCATTGGGTCCAGTATGTGAGATAAATCTTGGTTGGGGCTGGGGTGGCTTAGCCTCCCTAAACCTATATTCGGGGTGCTTATGGTTAATATGTTAGTTCTGGAGAGAGAGCCCCAAGGAGATGCAGAATATTAGAACTGCAGGGAGCAGAGGGAGGGCTGTGGAAATTTGGTTAAAAGAAAGTCTGAAGTTTGACTGTAATCAGGGAACTAAGAAGGTGTTGAAAACAAATGCTGGAGGACACAGCGGCTTGTGAAGTCTCCAGCTTACAAATGCACATTAATAAAAATATCACAAAACGCTGGCAAGCTGTAAATGCCAAATCATTATTTCTGCCATGTAGAGTCTGAGAATATCTGAGACAAACATTTCTCTGGCAGTGAATGCCAGAATTTGTAGAAGCTTATGGAAGGGCACAAAGTTGAGGATGAGCCTGTTAAGTTTTCCTCTGGAGAATGTCGGGGTCTCTATCTCCATCACCCCACCCCCCTCCAATTCTGGACTATCACGTTACCTAATAAATCCTTTCACTATATCAAGAACATGGATTTCCTCTTTGACTCACAGTTCAGACTTCAAAGGACCAATGCAGATACATTGGTTGTCTTTTAACGTTTATTTATGGGGGTGTTTTTACCAGGTATTTCTCGCATCTTTTCATAAGCTCTCACGTCAGGTGTTTTTTGTTGTTGTTTGTTTTTTTTTTTTTTTAAATAAATTTGTGATTACTATAAGGAGTTCTGATGTCAATCAGATCAGCAACACTCCCTGATTTATTATTGATGGTGGGGATAAGAACATATGAATAGCCTTACTGGGTCAGACCAATGGTCCATTAAGCCCAGTAGCCCGTTCTCACGGTGGCCAATCCAGGTCCCTAATACCTGGCCAAAACCCAAAGAGTAGCAACATTCCATTCAGAATCCTAAAGAATAGCAAGAATCCGGAATCCCAAAGAGTAACAAAAGATTCCGGAACCCCAAGGAGTAGCAACATTACATTCAGAATCCTAAAGGACAGCAAGATTCCGGAACCCTAAGGAGTAGCAACATTACATTTAGAATCCTAAAGAATAGCAAGATTCTGGAATCCCAAAGAGTAATAAAAGATTCCGGAACTCCAAGGAATAGCAACATTCCATGCTACCGATCCAGAGCAAGTAGTGGCTTCCCCCATGTCTTTCTCCATAACAGACTAAGGACTTTTCCTCCAGGAACTTATCCAAACCTTTCTTAATGGCAGGAGATTTTGAAATCTTCAAAGCAAATTAAGATAACTTTATAGGTGCAGCACATTTACTCCAAAAGCCACCAGGAACAGAGAATCACTTCAAATCACTTTATAAGTTCCAACTTTAGAACTTCAGCGTGCTCATAAACCAATTGTTCATAGGCACCATGTGGTAAAAGAAAACTTTTGCCAGTGGTACTATTTGCAGCTTATTAACACACACAAATGGCAACAATGTCACACAGTGTTGAATCTTTCAAAAGTAACAAAGTTTCCAAGAAAGGTAAATTGAACACTCTTAGCTTTCAGGATCTGAAACATTTGACACAGGCCGTGTTTCGCAATAGCTGTTTCCAAAAGCTGAGCAGGAAACATTTATGAGCCAAAGAACCTGAGACCCTTGAACCTGACAGCTTTCAGACTACTAGAGCAAAACCTTAAAAAAAAACATACTACATTTAGCTACTTGCTAATATCTCCTAAGGCGTTGCTTCTCAACCAGGCCTTAGTGGAACACAGTGGCGTATCAAGGGGGGGGAGGTCCGCCCTGGGTGCCAGCCCTGAGGGGGTGCTCTCGGCCTTGCCATTCAGTCCCCCCCACCCCCGAAGGACCGCTCGCCCCACTGACCTTCCTGCACCACCTAAGAAGCAGCCCGCAGCAGGATTGCGACGTCAGCGTTCCCTGAGCTGCTTGGGCGCTGCTTCCTGCGCCGCGGTCCCGCTCCTCCTCTGACATCAGAGGAGGGGCGGGACTGCGGTGCAGGAAGCAGCGCAGGGATCGCTGATGTCGCGATCATAGAGGTAGGAGTGCACATGCGCGCTTAGGGTTTTATTATTATTGATTGTTCTTTCTTGTTCTCTCTCTGCCCCATCTATCTTTTATCCTTTCTTTCTCTCTCTCTCCCTGCCCCGTCTATCTTTTTTCCTTTCTTTCTCTCTCTCTTCCTGCCCCATCTATCTTTTTCCTTTCTTTCTTTTTTTTTTCTCTCTCTCTCCCTGCCCTGTCTCTTTTTTCCTTTCTTTCTTTCTTTCTCTCTCTCTATATATTTTTTCCTTTCTTTCTTCCTCTCTCTCCCTGCCCCGTCTATCTCTTTTCCTTTCTTTCTTTCTTTCTTTCTTTCTTTCTCTCTCTCCCTGCCCCTTCTATATTTTTTCCTTTCTTTCTTTCTTTCTCTCTCTCTCTGTCCCTGCCCCATCTATCTTTTTTCCTTTCTTTCTTGCTCTCTCCCTGCCCCATCTATCTTTTTTTCCTTTCTTTCTCTCTCTCTCTCTCTTCCTGCCCCGTCTATCTTTTTCCTTTCTTTCTTTTTCTCTCTCTCTCTCTCCCTGCCCTGTCTTTTTTTCCTTTCTTTCTTTCTCTCTCTCTATAATTTTTTCCTTTCTTTCTTTCTCTCTCTCTCTCCCTGCCCCATCTATCTTTTTCCCTTTCTTTCTTGCTCTCTCTTTCTGCCCATCTATCTTTTTTCCTTTCTTTCTTTCTCTCTCTCTCTATATTTTTTCCTTTCTTTCTTTCTCTCTCTCTCTCCCTGCCCCATCTATCTTTTTTCCTTTCTTTCTTGCTCTCTCTCTGCCCGTCTATCTTTTTTCCTTTCTTTCTTTCTTTCTCTCTCTCTCTCCCTGCCTCGTCTATCTATTTTCCTTTCTTTCTTTCTTTCTTTCTTTCTTTCTCTCTCTCTCTCTCCCCCTGCCCCATCTCTTTTTTCCTTTCTTTCTCTCGCTATCCCTGCCCCGTCCCTCTTCTACCACAGCTGAAGTGATGCGGTAGAGGAAAGGCCCTGAAGGGCTTGCCGCAAACAGCCTGTTTACAGCGCTGCCACTGCTGCTTTGGGTAAGGAATGGGGGGTTGGCGGGTCAGGACTGCTGCCACTGTGCTGACGCTTCCTTAGTTGGCTGTGCTTCCCTGCTCAGTGGCTTCCTCTACGGAGCCGCTGCCATGGTGTTTGCCACTTCAAACTCCGTGCCTCTGCATGCGCAGTAGAAGGAGCCAGAAAACCGCCGCACACAAAACACCACAGGCTCCTCCTACTGCGCATGCGGAGGCACGGAGCTACAGATCACAGAGGCAGGGATCATAGAGGTAGGAGTGCACATGCGCGCTTAGGGTTTTATTATTATTGATTGTTACAATGACAACTGTCTTATCAAGTTGCTAGCTGAGATGTCAATCTTCGTAGATTATTCTCTCTTTTTACATCTTGTATGCATTTTAGGAAATTGTTGAAATCAACATTGTTTGCAAAATTTTACTGTGATTGTTTCATTTTTTTTTTTTAAAGTTTATTTGAAATCAACACCAGGAGAAATGATTGTTTTCAGTCTCTAGTTTTTTAACTGCATAAAACTATAAAGTTTAGGGCTCTTCAGCATGGAAAAGAGACGGCTGAGGGGAGATAGGATTGAAGTCTACAAAATCCTGAGTGGAGTAGAACGGGTACAAGTGGATCGATTTTTCACTCTGTCAAAATTTACAAAGACTAGGGGACACTTGATGAAATTACAGGGAAATACTTTTAAAACTCCATAGGAGGAAATATTTTTTCACTCAGAGAATAGTTAAGCTCTGGAACGTATTGCCAGAGGATGTGGTAAGAGCAGATAGCGTAGTTGGTTTTAAGAAAGGTTTGGACAAGTTCCTGGAGGAAAAGTCCATAGTCTGTTATTGAGAAAGACATGGTGGAAGTCACTGTTTGCCCTGGATCGGTAGCATGGAATGTTGTTACTCCTTGGGGTTCCGGAATCTTGTTGTTCTTTAAGATTCTGAATGGAATGTTTCTACTCCTTGGGTTTTGGCTAGGTACTAGTGACCTGGATTGGCCACCATGAGAATGGGCTACTGGGCTTAATGGACCATTGGTCTGACCCAGTGAGGCTATTCTCATGTTCTTATGAGGTTTTGCGGTATATAAATGTGATTTTATGTTATGTCACTCATCCAGTCAAGTTTTTAGGATATCCACAATTAATATGCATGAGAGAGATTTGCATGCACTTATTAAGAGTTTCCAAACCTGACCACATCACCCCACAGTAGTTTTCAGACTTTTTAGAGCTGAATGTGCTTGAAGCCTCAAATGAATGGACATTTATGCAAATTTATCCCATGCATATTCATTTTGGACTTCTTGACTGTACGTCCACAGAACAGATTTGGGAAGCTCTGTATCCTGCATTACCACAATGTCCTAGTGGCTATTTCAAAATTTTAGTTATGCTTTTAGCTTTTGTGTTATGCCACTTTTCTGAAACACGGGTTGGTATGTCACGCTTGTTGAATCCCATGTGTGGGACAGACATGAGGTACCGGTAATGACTTTCAGGATTATTGAAGTGAAAGTCTATGTGCATTCGCACCCTTTAGCCGTGGTGCAGGGGGGGCAGAGAACAGGCTGGCACAGAGTCTCTTCAATTTAACACTCTGTTCAGGTAGTGTCAGACAAAACATAAGATGCCATGAGAAGCCGTAAATAGGTTCAGATTTCACACTTGATGGCTTTCTGTATTGTGTGTGCGTGTTTTTTTTTTTTAATGTTGTGCTCCAACAGCTCGCTATTCAACGGGAAGGGGTATAACGCGGACCTGACGGACCTCGCGGATCTAAACCCGCACGTCCTTAAAAATCTGAGGTCCGTGCCACTTGTAGTTAATTTCTGGCTCTGACAGACCTCGGTGACAATTTAGCGCTGACGGATCCTTCTCAGCATAGGGAGGGAAAAGTATTAGGATCCGTCAGCACTAAATTGTCACCGAGGTCTGTCAGAGTCAGAGACTAAAAGTAGCGCGGCTACTTTGCTGGCAATAATTGAATGTTTCTAGAGCCCGGGTCCCCGCCACTGGTATCTTTTGCAGGAGAGATTTTCTGCAAAACTTCATTAAGGGGAATGGTTTTAGTCTCTGGCTCTGACAGACCTCGATGACAATTTAGCTCTGACGGATCCTAATACTTTTCCCTCCCTAAGCTGAGACGGATCCGTCAGAGCTAAATTGTCACCGAGGTCTGTCAGAGCCAGAAACTAACTACAAGCGACACGGACCTCAGATTTTTAAGGACGTGCGGCTTTAGATCTGCGAAGTCCGTGAGATCCGTGTTTTACCCCTTCCCCTATTCAACTCAGAGAGTGCTGGAATATTGCTATTATTACTGATGACAGTTAGATTTTTGCAACGAACAACAAAGTGGCTCAGTTTTTAGGAAGTTCTTGTAGAGAGGTTTCATTTAAATTACAAAGAGGCTTTGCTTTGATTTCTTGCCCCTCCCCGCTATTACTTATATATAAAGGAAGGGGAGTGGGGACCTCATCAAAGTCATTGGAGATTGCATTCCCAGCACCCTGTTTTTAAATATACATGGCTGCGTACGCCTTTCAACGCTAAAGAAATTATGTGTAATAGTAGTAATTATAGGCAGACACCTGTATTTTTTATTTTTTTTTAATCAAGTTGTCTATTCATTATAGCAAAGCGTCGCACCTTTTTCAACCACAGCATGGCAACTTTATTTAGAGATCGCTCTTATTCCTTGCGTTAAGCTCCATTGGGCGGGACACGGAAAGCCACGGCCTTTTCTAGAATGAGTTGGTTTTACATTGTCCGTGCCCAATTCTGTACAAAACTTCCCTTTCAATTCTTGGACTGAGAATATCAAGAATCACGCTTAGAGCATATTGAGGAGAGGGCAGCTCTGCTTGTCTCGTTTGTGTTTCAACAAGATTTAAATGCTATAATGAAATTGTACTTCAGGAATGCACAGAATCCTTTCATGGGTCAACGGGGATGGATTTATCCGGATGTCAACAAAGAAACCCAAGAGAAGAGGAAACTTTTCCTAAATATGAGGCAAGAAGTAAAGGATTTGGGGGCAAATTTCCAACTAGCATATCCATGTAAATGCCTCATTAAATATCTCGGATTGAAGTACACTTTCTTTGTTCCAGACCATTTACGGTCGTTTCTGGACTTAAAGAAGATCAACAAGGGTTAGATTTGATCAACACGTCTTTAACCCTTTCAGGACCAAGGGACATATTTGTCCCATAACTTTAAAATCCTATCAATTTTGATTGGGATAGTCTACAGTTCTAAATTTGATATGTACGGATTCCATAGGATACTGCCTTTATGTAAACAAACTGGTTCCGACATTCATTCATTAGCGTCGTTGCTAGATTGACGAGAAGAGTCACTTGCCACACTGTCCATAAGCCAGAAGTGTGATTTTTTAAATAAAAATAATGATATTTCACAAAAAAAATCAATTTTTTGGCATCTGCAAGCCCTTTTTACCATAAAAATGTCGTCAAAACCACAAAAATTGGCCTACGATCCTTATGGTCCGAAAGGGTTAAGGAGAATACCCATTAATGGCCTATTTTGTTATAATGATTGCTTGTTGGATTTATAAGTCCTTATTTGCTTTGGGCCACCACACTATACTCTAAGTTGGGGGGTCTAAGAAGAAGTTATGGATGTTTTTGTTTCATTAATATTATATTACCTTGTATTTTGTTTCCTTTCGTTTTGCTTAAACAAGCGTTGATGCTTGCTTTATATTTTTAAACCTTAATAAATAAATAAATAAAAGAATCACTCTTAGAAATGGTCTCCAGACTCTCTTATTCTGCCACCGATCTGCCATGAAAATATGACTTGTTCTCCCAGACGGCATCTGGGGCCCAATTTCAACCATTCCGCGACTGTCTGGAAAAGGCTTTGATAAAACGGTACCATTGTCTGGATTAAAACAGGTACAAATTCTACAGATCAAGGCTGGACTCGTTTGGAAGCACTGGTCTTTGACCTGGGGGCCGCCGCGTGAGCGGCCTGCCGGGCAGGATGGACCACTGGTCTGACCCAGCAGCGGCAATTCTTATGTTCTTAAGGCATATTTTCAGTTACAGCAACATTTCAGTGCTGTGGAATCAAGTTTCAAGTTTCAAGTTTTATTAAATTTTGATTTTACGCAATATCAAATATTTCAATGCGTATTACATAATTGAAATGTACAATAAAAAAAACTGGGGTGACAAATACAAATACAGATAAGACAAAATTATACAAACTAATCCTTATGTATTATTAATACAAACTGAAACAAGTGGGTAAAGAAAAAATGGAATTACAATTTAAAAAAAAAAAATTTTAACAAATAAGGGTAGGGTAGGTGAGAAAAATGATGAAGGAAAGAAAGAGAGAAAAGAAAAAAAAAAATGTTTTGCATGTTTGATTCCTAAAGGATAAATATTGTGTTTATTATCATTATCTATTTATGTATTGAATGCATCTCTATAAAGAATGGTTTTCAAACCATGTTTAAATTAAATTCAATAAAAATATTGAACATAAATTTGTCTAGTGATGTTTCATTACGTAAATAAATAGGTAGATTATTCCACAGTTGAGGTGCCTGTACTGAAAATATAGTTGTTCTTCTTGTCCCAATTATTTTTAATGAAGGGATAGTTAGTAAATTTTGTTGTGTTGATCTTAGCGTCCTTAACGAAGAATAAGGGATTATTAGTCTATCTAGAAATAATGGCGCGTGTACTTGTTGGATTTTAAATGTTAGTAATGCAATTTTAAATGTAATTCTATGTATAATTGGTAACCAGTGTGCATCTTGTAAAAGCGGAGTAACATGGTCATATTTCTTTGAGTTTGTTATAATTTTAAAGGCTGTATGTCAAACCGGTGTCGGGGAAAGCCTCCAGGGGCCGGCGCTCCCCAAAAGCAGACCCAAGTTCTTGTTTACAAACTCCCTGGAAGGTGCCAGAAAACTGTGACCCTGCTTCTGTACGGATTCAGCAAAAGTGTGGGGCGTGGCAGGCGGGCCGTGCTCACCAGTATGGACATTTTCCTGGCCTGTGTCGCCAAGAAAGCAGTTCGGTGGACCCACATTTGAGACACCCAGAGCAAACTGGAAAAACCAACCGTCTTTAACCTATGTCTGAGAAACGTACTGAATAGCGGTTGAAATATTTTGCCCTTCAGTGATTTTCCTTTTCTTGGTCGCTGGGGTCCTTCACTAACCTACAGCAAAAACTGGCCTTTTCCCATGCACCAAGGCCATTTTTTTACCGCAGTGGAGGCACGAGTAATGTTTAAATTCTCATTCCTCTGTTTCAAGTCAGTTTGGGGATTGGCACCTACATACCTGCTGTCTCATTTTGTGTTACATAACCCTGTGCGGATAACCAGGAACTGCAACCTATTTGTTTACCCGAAGATTTTAGGCTGTAAACTCAGGTCTTATTTAGATAGCATCCCAAGTCCTCTAAATTTTCTTCACACTTCTACCTCTAACCCTCTGTTGTAGTTCCTTCCTATTTCTCCTACTGTAAACCGCGTCGAGCTCTACGAACGTGGTGATGATGCGGTATACAAACCTAAGGATTAGATTAGATTAGATTAGATAGCGGATGCTGCGGATGGGCAGACTGGATGGGCCATTTGTCCTTTATTTGCCATCATGTTTCTATAACCATAAAGCTCTATGACATCACAATGCAGGTGGAAAGAGCCTTAGCCTATAGGAAGAGGAGATGCAAATGTTAAGAGCCTTAGCCAATAGGGAGAGGAGGAGAGAGCACTTCTACCTCTAACCCTCTGTTGTAGTTCCTTCCTATTTCTCCTACTGTAAACCGCGCCGAGCTCTACGAACGTGGTGATGATGCGGTATACAAACCTAAGGATTAGATTGGATTAGATTAGATAGCGGATGCTGCGGATGGGCAGACTGGATGGGCCATTTGTCCTTTATTTGCCATCATGTTTCTATAACCATAAAGCTCTATGACATCACAATGCAGGTGGAAAGAGCCTTAGCCTATAGGAAGAGGAGATGCAAATGTTAAGAGCCTTAGCCAATAGGGAGAGGAGGAGATAGCACTTCTACCTCTAACCCTCTGTTGTAGTTCCTTCCTATTTCTCTTACTGTAAACCGCGTTGAGCTCTACGAACGTGGTGATGATGCGGTATACAAACCTAAGGATTAGATTGGATTAGATTAGATAGCGGATGCTGCGGATGGGCAGACTGGATGGGCCATTTGTCCTTTATTTGCCATCATGTTTCTATAATCATAAAGCTCTATGACATCACAATGCAGGTGGAAAGAGCCTTAGCCTATAGGAAGAGGAGATGCAAATGTTAAGAGCCTTAGCCAATAGGGAGAGGAGGAGATAGCACTTCTACCTCTAACCCTCTGTTGTAGTTCCTTCCTATTTCTCTTACTGTAAACCGCGTTGAGCTCTACGAACGTGGTGATGATGCGGTATACAAACCTAAGGATTAGATTGGATTAGATTAGATAGCGGATGCTGCGGATGGGCAGACTGGATGGGCCATTTGTCCTTTATTTGCCATCATGTTTCTATAATCATAAAGCTCTATGACATCACAATGCAGGTGGAAAGAGCCTTAGCCTATAGGAAGAGGAGATGCAAATGTTAAGAGCCTTAGCCAATAGGGAGAGGAGGAGATAGCACTTCTACCTCTAACCCTCTGTTGTAGTTCCTTCCTATTTCTCCTACTGTAAACCGCGTCGAGCTCTACGAACGTGGAGATGATGCGGTATACAAACCTAAGGATTAGATTAGATTAGATTAGATAGCGGATGCTGCGGATGGGCAGACTGGATGTGCCATTTGGCCTTTATCTGCCATCATGTTACTATAATCAGAAAGTTCTATGACATCACAATGCAGGTGGAAAGAGCCTTAGCCTATAGGAAGAGGAGATGCAAATGTTAAGAGCCTTAGCCAATAGGGAGAGGAGGAGATAGCACTTCTACCTCTAACCCTCTGTTGTAGTTCCTTCCTATTTCTCCTACTGTAAACCGCGTCGAGCTCTACGAACGTGGAGATGATGCGGTATACAAACCTAAGGATTAGATTAGATTAGATTAGATAGCGGATGCTGCGGATGGGCAGACTGGATGGGCCATTTGTCCTTTATTTGCCATCATGTTTCTATAATCATAAAGCTCTATGACATCACAATGCAGGTGGAAAGAGCCTTAGCCTATAGGAAGAGGAGATGCAAATGTTAAGAGCCTTAGCCAATAGGGAGAGGAGGAGATAGCACTTCTACCTCTAACCCTCTGTTGTAGTTCCTTCCTATTTCTCTTACTGTAAACCGCGTTGAGCTCTACGAACGTGGTGATGATGCGGTATACAAACCTAAGGATTAGATTGGATTAGATTAGATAGCGGATGCTGCGGATGGGCAGACTGGATGGGCCATTTGTCCTTTATTTGCCATCATGTTTCTATAATCATAAAGCTCTATGACATCACAATGCAGGTGGAAAGAGCCTTAGCCTATAGGAAGAGGAGATGCAAATGTTAAGAGCCTTAGCCAATAGGGAGAGGAGGAGATAGCACTTCTACCTCTAACCCTCTGTTGTAGTTCCTTCCTATTTCTCCTACTGTAAACCGCGTCGAGCTCTACGAACGTGGAGATGATGCGGTATACAAACCTAAGGATTAGATTAGATTAGATTAGATAGCGGATGCTGCGGATGGGCAGACTGGATGTGCCATTTGGCCTTTATCTGCCATCATGTTACTATAATCAGAAAGTTCTATGACATCACAATGCAGGTGGAAAGAGCCTTAGCCTATAGGAAGAGGAGATGCAAATGTTAAGAGCCTTAGCCAATAGGGAGAGGAGGAGATAGCACTTCTACCTCTAACCCTCTGTTGTAGTTCCTTCCTATTTCTCCTACTGTAAACCGCGTCGAGCTCTACGAACGTGGAGATGATGCGGTATACAAACCTAAGGATTAGATTAGATTAGATTAGATAGCGGATGCTGCGGATGGGCAGACTGGATGGGCCATTTGTCCTTTATTTGCCATCATGTTTCTATAACCATAAAGCTCTATGACATCACAATGTAGGTGGAAAGAGCCTTAGCCTATAGGAAGAGGAGATGCAAATGTTAAGAGCCTTAGCCAATAGGGAGAGGAGGAGATAGCACTTCTACCTCTAACCCTCTGTTGTAGTTCCTTCCTATTTCTCCTACTGTAAACCGCGTCGAGCTCTACGAACGTGGAGATGATGCGGTATACAAACCTAAGGATTAGATTGGATTAGATTAGATTAGATTAGATAGGATGCTGGCTTTTCAAGCAAGCAAACAACAATCCTGGTTGGGTAATTATATCAGCGGAGCCATGTTGTCCTATGGCGCTTTTAGAAAAGAAATCAAGACAATATTATTTGATAAATTCATTTCTTAATCTGTGCTTTGATCTTTACTTTTTAAACATAACTAATCTTATCCTATCAATTTTAAACTTTTCATGTCTTTTAATTCATTTTTTACTATTTTGTATTTCACTGATTGTCCGGTTTTTCTCTTTTGTGGAAACCGCCTAGAATTCTTTTGATTAAGGCGGTATAGAAAAATTAACTTATGTTATGTTAAATGTCTAATTTTCTGTTTTTTTTATATCAATTACCATGGCATTACCATTCGACCATTTTGACAGCTATTTTGTAAGCAGTAAGGGTCAAATCTTGTATTAACCAGTTAGAGTGTGGACATGCTAACTGATAAGCACAGGAACGCCATGACACATTTCCTCAGACAAAATGTTTTTAAAAAATTTAGCACACATTTTGTGCATGCCAATTTGGGAATTTACGACAGGATGCCCAAGCGTGTCCCCAGAGGTGGTGGAGTCAGACTGTGTCGAAATTCAAGAAAGCATAGGACAGACACGTGGGACCTCTTTAAACTAAATCTTAGGCTTATACGCCACATCTTCTTTATAATAGTGGAGCTCAGCACGGTTTGCAAAAAATTAAAAAGAGAGCAAATACAATGTGAATTTGGAATAGTATGGAGAGAAGCGGAATTTGCATCTTTGAAAATAGCAGTAACACCTTGGATTGCAAGTAACTTGGTTTGCAAGTGTTTTGCAAGACAAGCAAAACATTTTATTAAATTTAGCTTGATATACAAGCAATGTCTTGCAATACAAGTACATACAGTATACACGCGTCACAACTGAGTCGATGGTTCTCTCTCTGACGCTGCAGGAGTGTAGTGACTGTTCTTAAACGAGCAAAGTCTTGCAATACGAGTACATACAGTATATACGCGTCACATCATTACAACCGAGCCAATGGTTCTTCTCTCTCTGACACTGCGGGACTATAGGGACTGTTCTAAATGAGCAAAATCATGCAATACGAGTACATACAGTATACACACGTCACATCATCACAACTGAGCCGATGGTTCTTTTCTCTCTTATGCTGCAAGAGTGTAGCGACTGTTCTAAATGAGCGAGGTCTTGCAATACAAGTACGTTTAGTATTTTGTATTAAAGTTTTGGGATTATGGAACGAATCGTCTGAGTTTCCATTATTTCCCAGGGGGAAATTTGCTTTGATATGCGAGTGCTTTGGACTACAAGCTTGTTTTCGGAATGAATTATGCTCGTAAACCAAGGTTTTACTGTACTTGAAAAGAGCCCAGATCGCGCAATTGAACAGGAAAATTATTTCACAGTTCAGTAATTTTGAAAAGAGGAGACTTCCCTAATTTTCCAATGTAGATAACGCCTTTCGACGTAGGAAAAGACAATTTAAATTTTTGAGTACCGTATTTTCACGCATATAACGCGCGCGTTATACGCATTTTTACCTACCGCGCATACCCCTTGCGTGTTATACGCGTGAGCGCGGTATACAAAATTTTTTTTACATAGTTCCCACCCCGCCTGATGCCCGATTCACCCCCCCCCAGCAGGACCGCTAGCACCCCCACCCCGAACGACCGCTCGCACGCGCTCCCACCCGCACCCGCATCCACGATCGGAGCAAGAGGGAGCCCAAGCCCTCTTGCCCGGCCGACTCCCCAACTCCCCGACAATATCGGGCCAAGAGGGAGCCCAAACCCTCCTGGCCACGGCGACCCCCTACCCCCACCCCGCACTACATTACAGGCAGGAGGGATCCCAGGCCCTCCTGCCCTCGACGCAAACCCCCCTCCCTCCAACGACCGCCCCCCCCAAGAACCTCCGACCGCCCCCCCAGCCGACCCGCGACCCCCCTGGCCGACCCCCATGACACCCCCACCCTCCTTCCCCGTACCTTTGGTAGTTGGCCGGACAGACGGGAGCCAAACCCGCCTGTCCGGCAGGCAGCCAATGACGGAATGAGGCTGGATTGGCCCATCCGTCCCAAAGCTCCGCCTACTGGTGGGGCCTAAGGCGCGTGGGCCAATCAGAATAGGCCCTGGAGCCTTAGGTCCCACCTGGGGGCGCGGCCTGAGGCACATGGGCCCAACCCGACAGCGCACGGAGAGGCGGGGCAGTGCACGGAAAGTCAGGGAGGGTGAACGGATAGTCGGGACAGCGCACGGAGAGTCGGGGAGGGTGAAAGGAGAGTCGGGGTGGCCAGAGGAGAGTCGGGGCGGGCGAAAGGACAGTCGGGCTGCATGCGCGTTATACCCGTGAGCGCGGTATACAAAAGTTTTTGTACATAAAATCGTGGTTTCTGCGTGCTATACCCGTGTGCGCGTTTTACACGGGTGCGCGTTATCTGCGTGAAAATACGGTAGATCTGGTAATATCAGATCTTACAGAATTCCAAGACAGGGGAATTAAAAGAGGATGCCTTGCGAGATCTTAAATGTTAGGCAGGCACTTTTAAAGTAAACCCTGGAAACCATTGGAAGCTAATTAAGTTTTTGCAAGGAGGAGGAGATAGTGGATGCTGCGGATGGGCAGAATGGATGGGCCATTTGGCCTTTATGTTAAGCTATTTTAGTCACCTCACATTATATACTTGTATGGTTGCTCCATCCAGAAGAAATTAATAATGTCTCCATCCCCAGAGCTCCACGAGCTAGCTCCAATAATGCACTAAAAAAAAAATATATAAAAAAAGGCTTATCTGGCACCAGAACGAACTGAAAAAAATATGGAGAAGGTGTTGTGAAATGGAGGAGGAAGTACTTCTGGGGGGAAAAAAATCAAACTCGTGACATTTTCTATAAGTTTGAACATGCTTCTAACTTTCCCGATGACATAAGTCAATTGTGCAAAAATGTATTCACATATAATATTGCAACCTGGAGCCCTGCCACCGGGAAACAAAATCTCCCTAAAACAAACGGTAGCCTTATCCCTAAGTAATCGTAGAGTTTGAAAATAATGTTGTATTGTTCAGCCCTCAAGAATATGCTGTAATAGAACGCCTTGTCGCATACTGCTTTGCAACTGGGAGACGGAGCGCTCCAGGGGGCTTGAAATCGGTTGCACCTGAAGCACGGAAGGCCTCATTCCACCACGGTAATATATCCCAATGCAATCTGTCAGATGAGCGATCTCTTATGTCTCATAGGAAGAACAAGCAATAATATGTCCTTCTGTTATTTAACATCATCTGTACAGGTCATAGACACTGGGGGGGAGGGGAGGGGGAGGGGGGAGGAGGGGTTGTTAACCACCTACAAAATTGCAAGGTGCACTGCCATCATTCCAGCTCTGTGGATAAATGCCCCACCCCTCCTCAATACTGAGCAACAGTGGCATAGCGAGAGTGAGGGGTGCCCCTCCTCTGCTGCCCCCACTGCATGCATGCCTCTCTTCCTTTCCACTATACTTCTTTCATGTTCCAAGCACAAGCCGCATAATGTACTTACTGCCGGCATCATGTTGGCTGTCCCTCTGACATCACTTCCTAGATGCAGGACCGGGAAATGACATCAGAGAGAGCCGACACCAATGCGGGCAGCAAATTTGTGATACTGCTCGTGCCGGGAAAATTAAAGAGGTACGAGGGAAGGGGTACACGCACACGGGAGGGGGGCGAGAGGAGGACGGGGGCCGGCACCCAGGGTGGACTGCCCCGCTCTATCACCCTCCTCCTTAACGGAGCAGCCATTTGTGCCTAGTTCATCCAGAAAAGGTGGCTTCTATACTTTGGGTCCCCCGTGCAATAAAACCCTGCAGTGAAATATTTTATCTGTAGCCCAGTAACATTTTCACAGGCCGTGGATTTTTATGTTCGATAACCGTTCCGAAAAGCAAACTCATTTTTACCGCTGATAGTACAGCCTTGATCGCTTATCTGACAGATTGCATTGGGGTATATTACCGTAGTGGAATAAGGCCTTCCGTGCTTCAGGTGCAACCGATTTCAAGAAAAACCCACCCCAAAAAAGTCTAATATCTTTTCTAGCTGCCAGGGAACCTACCGAGCCTACCTCTCCAGTGATTTACACCACTAGGATGCTTTACGCCATCACATGATAGTGATGGAGCAGCCACAGTCACGTCATTCAAGAAGTGCAATGATGCCGGCAGGAGAAAATATAAACATAAGAATAGTCAGACAGGGTTAAGCCAATTATCCTATTTTCAACAGTGGCCAATCCAGGCCACGAGTACCTGGAAATTCCAAATAGTAGCAAGATTCTCAGCGACAGCAGTGTGGTTTCCCCCATGTCTGTCTCGATAGCATAAACCATGCACCCCGCTTGCCGCTGAGGGCGGTAAGATCAACAGAAAGGGTCCAGAGAAAAGCGACTAAAATGATTAAGGGGCTGGAGGAGTTGCTGTACAATGAGAGATTGGAGAAACTGGGCCTCTTCTCCCTTGAAAAGAGGAGACTGAGAGGGGACATGATCGAAACATTCAAGTAGATAAAGACAGTTTGTTCACCCTCTCCAAGGTAGGGAAAACGAGAGGGCACTCTCTAAAGTTGAAAGGGGATAAATTCCGTACAAACATAAGGAAGTTCTTCTTCACCCAGAGAGTGGTAAAAAACTGGAACGCTCTTCCGGAAGTTGTTATAAGGGGAAACACCCTTCAGGGATTCAAGACAAAGTTAGATAAGTTTCCTGCGGAACTGGAACATACGCAGGTAAGGCAAGTCTCAGTTAGGGCGCTGGTCTTTGACCTAAGGGCTGCCGTGAGAGCGGACTGTTGGGCACGATGGACCAGTGGTCTGACCCTGCAGCGGCAACTCTTATGTTCTTATGAGGCTGGGTCAAGATCTGATGTTTTTAGCAGCGGCTGTGGCGATAGCAGCCCCGACGCTCATAGGAAGACCGGTTTGATGCACTTCCGAACTGGGTGAACTTTACGGATGGAAACTTCAATTCGTCATTTAGAAGAGAGATATTATAAGGCTGTACATTGTGAATGTTGCATGTCCCTAAAAGGTCTGGCCTCTTGTCGAATCGCACTAAGCGCTGTTCTAGTCGGCACTGATTTTCTTTTTGTTTGAGCACTATATATAGAACCAGGTCCAAGGTGCAGCTGCTCCATGAGAGAGACTGTGATGCATTTGCATTAGGGACACAACATTTATCACCGGTTTCTGATAACAGTGATGCCAATGAACACGTTAATGATAAACCTGCAGTAATGGTATAGAGCAGAACAAAAACCCTTAATTGCCCAGATTAGATTCACATGCAACGGCTTATGGATGTGCTTTCATTAAAAATGATGTGTCGACAACAATAAGCTAATGAATACCTCTTTGAAATTAAACGGTCTAACCTACCCGATCAATCCTACCATCAAAATCCTGGGAGTTATCTTGGACCGATGCCCGACTTTTGAAGACCACACCAATGCTCAGGTTAAAAAAATGCTTTCGCACCCTCTGGAAACTCCGAACCATCAAACATTATTTTGACTTCCTCTCTTTTCGATTGCTGGTTCAGTCTCTAATCTTAAGCACCTTAGACTACTGCAATACCATATACTTGGGTTCCTTGAAGAAAACCATCAAACGCCTGAGAATCATCCAGAATAGAGCCGTCTGTCTCATCTATGGTCTCAAAAAGTTGGACCATGTAAGCCCGTTCTACAGAAAACTTCACTGGTTGCCAATAGAGGCAAGGGTCATCTTCAAGTTTGCCTGCCTTTGCTTCAAAACCTTAACAGGTTCATCCCCGATCTACCTATCGCACCATTTTGCATTCCCAGGCACTACCTGCCCTTGGAATGCCCAACTGTTTACCTTCCCCTCCCCCGAAAGGCTGCATCTACAAGAGATTCCTTGATAGAACTCTGTCATTCCAAGCTGGCAAATCGAATAAATGTCTAACCTCCCTCATTTCAAATACACCCTCCTACCAATCCTTCAGGAAATCAATCAAAACCTACCTATTTGATAAATTTCTTTGACTCCTTCCCAACTGGTTGCATCTCTGAGAAATTATTGTATATCTGTCACATTCCCGATTACTCCTATCCTCTCTCGGCTCACTAATGTAATTTGAATTATTTTACTAATGTAATTGACAATACCTTCTGTAACATCGCTGTCTATGTACAGTCTCTTTCTCTGTAAACCGCTCTGAACTGCTTCTGGTATTGCAGTATACAAAATAAAGTTATTATTATTATTATTTCACATGTCATTTCATTTTTTTTTCCCCAAAAATGACTGAACTTGAAATTTAATGGACTATTCTTAATGTTCATTCTTCCAAGAGCAGTGGCGTAGCAAGGGTAGGAGACGCCTGGAGCAGTGGCACCCCTCTTTGCTCTCCTCTCTGTCCCCGCTCCTTCTGTGCCCCCTCCCGCTCCTTCCTTACCCCCCATGTCACGCTCAAGCTCTCCCTTCCCCTTGTACCGCTTTAAATTTTTGCCAGGCCTGCTGCCTGCACCAGTGTTGGCTTTCTCTCTGATGTCACTTCCTGGTCCCGCGACCTGCAAGTGATTTCAGAGGGGATCCAGGTCGGAGCAAGCAGCAGGCCAGAGAAGTTGCTCGCAGTGATGAAGATTTAAAGAAGTACAGGGGTTGGGAGAAGGGGAGGGTGTGAGCGTGGCATGGGGGGGCAGAGAGGTGCCAGCACCAAGATGGCGCCTGAGGTGGTCCATCCCTCCCCCTACACTACGCCACTGTTTAAGAGTCCTGTCCCTCTATAGGAGGGACAGGACACACAAGGAGGGTGGAGGAGTAGCACTGTATATAAAGGACTCCATTCCTTCAACCAGGATGGAAACGACAGTAAGGGCGGACAGCTTGGAATCAATATGGGTTAAACTGACAGGAGGAAATGGAGCAGACATCAAATTGGGACTGTACTATCGCCCACCAGGACAGCCAGAAACAAACGACCAGGACCTGGAGGACGAATTGAGGCAGGTATGCAAAATTGGAAGTGTGGTGGTTATGGGGGATTTCAACTACCCTGGAATAGACTGGAACACTGGACACTCCAATTGCACGAGAGAAACTAAATTCCTAGAGGCAACGAGGGACTGTTACATGGAACAGCTGGTCACGGAACCAATGCGAGAGGATGCCACTCTGGACCTAATCCTCAATGGGCTAGGGGGACCCGCAAAGGAGGTGGTAGTACTAGCACCATTAGGAAACAGCGATCACAACATGATACAGTACAAACTAAACATAGGAACACAAAAGGTGAAAAGAACCACAACGACAGCACTCAACTACAGAAAAGGAAATTACGAGGCCATGAGGAAAATGGTGGGAAAAAAGCTCAGCAACAGCTCAATGAAGATGGAGACCGTAGAGGAAGCCTGGGCCCTACTCAAGGGCACGGTGCACGAGGCACAAGACCTGCACATCCCAAGGTTTAGGAAAGGGTGCAAAAAGAATCGAGCTCGAAACCCGGCGTGGATAAACAATGCAGTAAAAAAGGCGACAAGTGACAAGAAATCATCTTTCAGAAAATGGAAAAAGGACCCAACAAGGGACAACCAGAAGGAGCACAAAAGGCACCAGAAAGAATGCCACCGAGAGGTTAGGAAAGCAAAAAGAGAGTATGAGGAAAGACTGGCGGGGGAAGCAAGAAACTTCAAACCATTCTTCAGGTATGTGAAGGGGAAGCAACCAGCCAGGGAGGAAGTGGGACCATTGGACGACGGAGACAGGAAAGGAGTGGTAACAGAGGAAAAAGAGATAGCTGACAGATTAAACAAGTTCTTCTCGTCAGTCTTCACGAGAGAGGACATATCCAATATCCCAGAACCTGAGGAGATCATATATGGAGACCACGATGAAAAGCTGGTCCAATTAGAGGCGAGCCGAGAGGATGTCCTCCGACAGATAGACAGACTGAAGAGCGACAAATCACCGGGCCCGGACGGCATCCACCCAAGGGTAATAAAGGAACTGAGAAACGAAATAGCGGAAACACTTTGCCAAATATGTAATCTATCCTTGAAAACTGGGGAGATCCCAGAGGACTGGAAAATAGCAAATGTCACGCCCATCTTTAAGAAGGGATCAAGAGGAGATTCGGGAAACTACAGGCCGGTGAGCTTGACCTCGGTCCCGGGAAAGATGATGGAAGCACTGGTCAAGGACACAATCTGCGAGCACATAGAAAAAAATGGACAACTGAAGGCAAGCCAGCACGGCTTCTGCAAGGGTAGGTCATGCCTCACGAACTTACTGTACTTCTTTGAGGGAATAAACAGCCAGATGGACAAGGGGGAAGCCATAGACATCATCTACCTCGACTTCCAAAAAGCATTCGACAAGGTACCTCACGAAAGGCTGCTTAAGAAGCTGTGGAATCACGGGGTGCAAGGGGATGTACACCGATGGATCAGACACTGGCTGGCGGGCAGAAAACAGAGGGTTGGAGTAAAAGGGCATTACTCAGACTGGCAATGGGTCACGAGCGGAGTCCCTCAGGGATCGGTGTTGGAACCACTCCTGTTCAATATATTTATCAACGATCTGGAGACGGGGACGAAATGTGAGGTCATTAAATTTGCTAATGACACCAAACTCTGTAGCAGGGTCAAAACCAAGGAGGATTGTGAGGACCTGCAGAGGAACCTGACGAGACTAGAGGAGTGGGCAAAAAAATGGCAAATGAGTTTCAATGTGGATAAATGCAAGGTCATGCATGTAGGGAAAAAGAACCCGATGTTCAGCTATAAAATGGGGGGAATATTGCTAGGGGTGAGCGACCTTGAAAAAGACCTAGGGGTGATGGTGGACGCAACATTGAAGCCATCGGCGCAGTGTGCGACAGCCTCAAAGAAAGCAAACAGAATGCTGGGCATCATCAAAAAGGGTATCACAACCAGGACGAAAGAAGTCATCATGCCACTGTATCGTGCAATGGTGCGCCCGCACCTGGAATACTGTGTCCAGTACTGGTCGCCGTACCTCAAGAAAGACATGGCAGTACTCGAGGGAGTCCAGAGAAGAGCGACAAAACTGATAAGAGGTATGGAAAATTTTTCATACGCTGACAGGTTAAAAATGCTGGGGCTGTTCTCCCTGGAGAAGAGGAGACTTAGAGGGGACATGATAGAAACCTTCAAAATCCTGAAGGGCATAGAGAAAGTGGACAAGGACAGATTCTTCAAACTGTGGGGAACCACAAGCACTAGGGGTCACTCGGAGAAATTGAAAGGGGACAGGTTCAGAACAAATGCTAGGAAGTTCTTTTTTACCCAGAGGGTGGTAGACGCATGGAACGCTCTTCCAGAGGTTGTGATAGGCCAGACCACAGTACAGGGGTTCAAGGAAGGTTTGGATAGGTTCCTAAAGGATAAAGGGATTGAGGGGTACAGATAGAAGCAGAGGTAGGATATAAAAATGGTCAAATCACTTCACAGGTCAAAGGACCTGGTGGGCCACCGCGGGAGCGGACCACTGGGCGGGATGGACCTCTGGTCTGACCCAGTGGAGGCAACTTCTTATGTTGTCCAATTGACTTTCATATCTCCCTCCCCTTCCATGATTAGATATCGGGCTTTTTGCAAAAGAAATGCCAGGAGTTCTTCCCCACCACCACCTACTCTGCTCGCAGGATGTTTTGTCAGAAATTCACAAGCGACTGAGCTCCTCCTTCCAGTAAGCTTGGGTGGCTGACTTTGATTTATCACACTCCTTGAAAATGCTTTAGGACTTTGCTCGACCGGTTGATAGCTCTTGCAATCCTGGAGACGTATTTTCATCCTTTCAAATCGCTACGACAATATGCTTGCACGTTGCATGGTGAAATTCCATAAAAGTTGCAATGTCATCTAGACCGTGACTGGTGACAGACACTTTTATAAACGAAAGATACTGAGGTGCAAAACCTTGTATTAAGTGGACAAATAGCTAAAGGTGTGAAACTGAATTCTAACATATTCCATATGTACAGTGTTCCCCCGGTCATTCGCGGTTCGCTGTTCACGGTCCCGGTCATTTGTGGATTTTCTGATTGCAAATGACCGGGCAGGAGAAGACAACCGCAGCAGCAGGAGAGAGTAGCCAGAGCGCCGGCGAGTGAAGGAAATCACTTGTGGTATGCTCCGCCTACCTCTTTCTGCACTAAAGTCGGGCCTCACCAATCAGGAGCTGCGTGTCAAAGCAGGCAGAGGATGACGAAGCATACCGCGAATGATTTCCTTCACTCGCCGGCGCTCTAGCTGCTCTCTCCTATCTCCCCCGCTAAAAACCGTATTTGCGGTTTTTCAGCATTCGTGGGGGTTCCTGGAATGGAACTCCCATGAATATCGGGGGAGTACAGTTTTCTTTTCCTAATGAGAGGAAAGGGATCTGGATGTCCACAGACCTCTCCTATTAGAAACCCTGTAGAGCGAGAAGTGAGCAAAAAAAAATCTGAACAGATGGGCTAAAAGGTTTTCCCCATTTTTTTCAATGGAAAACAACCTTGGCACATCTTTCTCTGATTAATCAGCTCTTGCAGGCAGGGTTAATGAACGTTGATCTAATCCTGTGACTGTTTTAGCGGGAAACCTCTTCCCTGTTTGACCAGCTGCATATAACAGTAAAAATCACCTGAGGTTTTCCCAGTTTGGTAAAGTCGCACATCTTCTGGGAATGCTTTGTGTACATGAGAGATCCTATCGTGAAGAAGGTCAGCACAATAATATGCTAAATTATGGCAGATAAAGGCCTAGATCAGGGGTATCAAAGTCCCTCCTCGAGGGCCGCAATCCAGTCGGGTTTCAGGATTTCCCCAATGAATATGCATGAGATCTATTAGCATACAATAAAAGCAGTGCATGCAAATAGATCTCATGCATATTCATTGGGGAAATCCTGAAAATCCAACTGGATTGCAGCCCTCAAGGAGGGACTTTGACACCCCCAGCCTAGATAGTCCATCCGGTCTCCAAGCAGGCTACTCTAGTCTCAATTTGTTCCAAGTTTCAAGTTTTATTTAAAATTTTATATAAATGCTTATATAAAATTTCTAAGCGATTAACAATATAAAAATAGGCATCTTGAAACATTTAAATGACAGATATTAACCATGACGAACTTGGGGAGGGGTAAAAGCACATACAAGGGCTGTTCAAAAAGTATCAGACCTTTATTCATTAAAAAATACTCGTATTCAGATACAGCAATCTTATACTAATCTCCTTCAAAGGAGTCCCCTTGGGTTGCCACACACTTCTTCCAACGGTTCTGCCACTGTCGGAAGCAGCGCTGGAACGCCTCTTTTGAGATTGCTCGCAAATGGTCCGTCGCATTCCGCATGATGTCTTCTCTCGACTGAAATCTGGTCCCTTTCAGGGGCATTTTCAGCTTGGGAAAAAGCCAGAAGTCACACGGAGCCATGTCGGGAGAGTAGGGAGCCTGAGGAATCACAGGTTGTGTGTTGTGTTTGGCCAGGAAACTCCGTATCACATGTGAAGAATGGGCAGTTGCGTTGTCGTGATGGAGCTGCCAATTGCCCACTGCCCATAGGTCCGGCTGTTTGTGTCTCATAGCGTTACGAAGGCGACGCAGAACCTCTTGGTAGTACCCCTTGGTGATTCGATGATCCTGCATCGCCAGAGTCCTCCCTTGGTCAGTGATGATCTAATTTCTGGATGTCGAGGGCCTACCAGAACGTGCTTCACTCTCCACTGATGTGTGGCCATCTCTGAAGCGGTTCTACCACTCCTTTACCTGTGTGGTGCCCATTGCTTCGTCCCCGAAGGCCTGTTTAGTCTTGCGGACCATTTCCACTTGGGAATCGCCAAGCTGTACACAAAATTTAGTGCAGTAGTGTGGTTCAACTTTTTCTGTCATTTTGTCAAAAATGAAAATCCGGCGGCGCTCACTTACACTTCCTCACTCATCGGCGGTCTGCCGCCGACTGACAGCTTCTGTAGGCGGGAAAAAATTCAAGCATGCGCATTAGGGGTCGCCTACATATGTGCACCAAACCACGCCTCCCTAGCTTTATTTGTTTACGCAAGAAAAATTCAGGTCTGATACTTTTTGAACAGCCCTCGTAGGTGGCCAAAAAACAACATGGTACCATTGCTTCAATTTTCCAAAACACAGCCAAAGATAAGCTAGAGAACATCTACATTCATGCAGTGAGGTAAATCTGAGCCTGGATAGTCCTGTTCAAGCTGGCGTTGGTGAGGTGGTGGCCATTCCGCCGGGTTAACAGATGCCTGTAAGAAAGACAGGATTGAAGATGACGCTTTTGATGTAAAGAGAGCTGTTCAATGTGAGGGCATAAAATCAAAACTGTTTCACCTAAATAAGTTATTATCCCATTAGAGCAGGCTCATCTGATATACAGGGGCAGAAATAGAGCGATTTTCCAATCCTGTGATTAAGCTTGCAAGATCCGTTGGAGTCACTGGTTTGTGTTTTGTTTTTTTTTAAACTCTTATAAACCACCTCCCCAAAGTTCATTTTCAAACAAAACTTCTCACGGCTCCCTTTTTAAAAAATTTGCCACCCGTTCCCGGAGGGAGGCGTTTTGGTCAGTCCTGGCTCTTCTACCCATTGAAATCACTGCTGCAGGTCCGGTGAGGCTTCGGCATCGGCATGAGGTGGTCGTAAATCCAGGACTGGCCCCCAATCTCCCCCCTGGAAATGGATAACTTGGCAGCTCTGTGTCGGCTACACTGCAGTGTTTCTCAACTCGGTCATGGAGCACCCCCTTGCCAGTCAGGTTTTCAGGATACCCCCAATGAATATGCATGAAAGAAATTTGCATATAAAAGTTGATTTGCATACACTGCCTCTATTATATGCACATTTCTTTCATGCATATTCATTGGGGATATCCTGAAAAGCTGACTGGCAAGGGGCGACTCCAGTACCGAATGGAGAAACACTGAGTTACAGAATGCACTTTGCACCTCCTCCCGTAGCACTGAAGTAGAGAGTTGCGCGGGGACAGAAATCCCACCCGTCCCCACCCGTCCCCGCCAAAATCCCACCCATCCCCACCCGTCCCCGTGAGGAATCCCTCCGTCCCCACCCGTCCCCGTGAGGAATCCCTCCGTCCCCACCCGTCCCCGCGAGGAATCCCCTCCGTCCCCACCCGTCCCCGCGAGGAATCCCCTCCGTCCCCACCCGTCCCCGCGAGGAATCCCCTCCGTCACCATCCTTCCCTATAAACTTCAGAAATAGTTATTTTATTTAATTATGCTACTGAATTAAAGGCTCTGGTAGAGACCCATTTACAAATAAGCAAAGAGACTATTAATTTGGAAATATTAATTGGGAAGAATACATACTTTGTAAATGGGTTTCTACCAGAACCTCTAATGTAAATATAAAATATAAATACTCAGCTGATGAGAACCCACAAACTGTCAGCTGAGGACTTCCTTTGCAGTTGGCCTGGGGTCCCTTTTGCCAAGCTTGGCAGGCAGCAGTAGCGTCCCTGAGTCACAGATGCTGGCACCTCAGTGGCTCATGGATGCTGCCAGCGACTGCTGCGCTTGGTGGAGGGGAGTTCTGACCATCTCTAGAGGAGGTCCTCTGCTGGCGGTGCTTGGGGATCCCCACCAGTCACAGCAAGGGCCAACAAGTACTTCAACACTGTAGAAATAAAACCAGAAATGCATTTCCTTTTCTTTTGAACACAAAACAAAGATATCTGCCATATACATTTCCCAAGGCAGATGACTCTATGCAATGTCACCTCGGTAACAAAATACAAAAATAGACAAATACACCCCCTCCCTTTTTACTAAACCACAATAGTAGGTTTTAGCACAGGGAGTTACGCTGAATGCCTCGCGCTGCTCTCAATGCTCATAGGCTCCCTGCGCTAAAAAACAATATTGCGGTTTAGTAAAAGGGAGCCATAGTGCAAAATATAGACAGCAGATATAAATTCTCAAAACAGACACATTTTGATCACTAAATTGAAAATAAAATCATTTTTCCTACCTTTGCTGTTTGGTGATTTCATGAGTCTCTGGTTGCACTTTCTTCTTCTGACTGTGCATCCAATCTTTCTTCCTTTCTTTCAGCCTCCTGTATGTTTCCTCTCCTCCAGACCTCATTCTCTCCCCCAACTTTTTCTTTCTGTCTCCCTGTTCCCCCTTCTTTCTGTCTCTCTGTCTGCCCCCTTTCTTTCTTTCTCCGTGCCCTCCCCCAAGCCACTCGGTTTGCTGCCACCGCCATCGGGGAATAGTCCCCAAGCCACCGCTGTCCCAAGCTTTCCCTGCAGAAGCGTCGCGCTGACCAGCATTCCGCTCCCTGACGTCAATTCTGACGTAGGAGAGGAAGTTCCGGGCCAACAAGGCATTTCTCCTCATTCCATCCAGCCTGAGCCCCATCTCTCCTTGATCCAGCATTTCCCTTCTGTGTCTGTCAGAATTACCATTCCACCTATTTTCCAGCATCACCCTTCTTTGTGTCCATCTCACCTATATCCCTATCTCACCACTTTTTCAGAATCTTCATTTGTCTCTGTCCTTGTCTTTACCCCATATTCACCATTTGCCCTTTCAATGTCTTTATCTCCCCCCCCCCACACACACTTTTTCAGCATTACTTCTATGTCTCTATTTCACCTCCTCTTCATGTCCCCTCTGTATCTCTATCCTTATTCAGAAGGTCCTGCTTACCCTTTCTCTTCTTTGTGTCACTATCTCCATTTTCAGCTTTCCCCCTTTTTCCTTTGTTAATGCACCCTGTAGCCAGAATCTTTCCACCCTCTCTCCACTCCGGCCCAGCCCAGTATGAAATATTTCCTTTTGTTTCTCTCCCCTCTCTCTTCTCCTCCCTCACCCACGAGTCCTGCATCTGGCCCTCTCCCTTCTACCTGCACCTGGCAACACCCCCCTGCTCCGCGGCTCTCTTAAGCAACTCGTCAGCAGCGGTGATCAAGACAAGCTGCCGACATCGAGGCCTTCCCTCTACGAGTCCCGCCTTTGTGGAAAAAGGAAGTTGAAACAAGCGGGACTCGCAGAGGGTAGGCCCCGACGCCAGAAGCTTGTGTCGATCGTTGTTGCCGAAGAGAGCCGCAGGTAGAAGGGAGAGGGAGATAGGAAGGCTGTAGAAGCTCCGGAGCATGACACCGAACCCGGCCAGGATGATTTCTTTTTCAGGCTGCTGCTGCCGCTGCCATCCCCCACCCGAAATGACAAAAAACAGCCTAATGCCCGCGTCGGGAAATAGCCATGCTGAGCAGTGAGCTCAGCACGTACACAGATGAAAGCCTTGCTTGCTGATTGGTCCGGCGGCACGGTGGGGCGGGGCCGCCGGACCAATCAGCAAGCAAGGCTTTCATCTGTGTACGTGCTGAGCTCACTGCTCAACATGGCTATTTCCCGACGCGACGCCAGACTTGCATCGCCAGAATTTAGGTAGGTTGTTTTCATCCCCGTGGGAGTCCCGTGGGCAAGGGGGCGTCCCCGTGGGAGTCCCGTGGGTCAGGGGGGCATCCCCGTGGGAGTCCCGTGGGCCAGGGGGCGTCCCCGTGGGAGTCCCGTGGGCCAGGGGGGGAACCCGCGGGATCCCCGCGGGACCCGCGGGATCCCCGCGATCCCCGTTCCCGTGCAGACCTCTACACTGAAGTCTATGTTGTAATAAGAATTTATACGCTGGGTGGTCAATAATAGGAATATAGCCTGCAAAATCTTGTGGAAGAGCTAATGTCCGAAACCCTGAGTTCCATCTTTTAGAGTCCTGTACAACATCCACAGGGAGATTTCAAAACACAATCTCTACATGTATGTTGGTTCCCCTGAATTAGCCTGACCCCCTTACTCCCACTTTCTTTGATTCACACGGAGACGGGAGCTTTCTTAAAAGGATTTTTCTGCAGCTTGTTTTTTTAGCAAGTTGCAAATCTTTGAAACTTTCTAACTTCCAAAGTGTTCCCTGAAAAGATACGTTTTTAAGGCACGTCAAAATTGTCGATATGAAGTTAGAAGTGTAAATATATGTTAAATCAGTTCAAAGACAACGGCGCGCGCCGACAACTGAGCGCAAGATGGAGGCGTGCGCCAAAGAAAATTACAGTTTTTAGGGTCTCCGACGGGGGTTTTTGTTGGGGAACCCCCCCCACTTTACTTAATAGACATCGTGCCGGCGTTATGGGGGGTTTGGGGGGTTGTAACCCTCCACATTTTACTGTAAACTTAACTTTTTCCCTAAAAACAGGGAAAAAGTGAAGTTTTCAGTAAAATGTGGGGGGTTACAACCCCCCCCACCCCCCACAATGCCCCCACAACGTGGCGTGATGTCTATTAAGTAAAGTGGGGGGGTTCCCCCCATGCCCCCCCCCCCCGTCGGAGCCCTAAAAACAGTAATTTTGAGCGGCGCCCGCCTCCGCGCTGCGCTCAATTGTCTGGGCGCGCCTTTGTCCCGGCGCGCTTTTGACCTGACACCGTTAGTCCATGAGGCTGCCTGAAAAGATAATAGTCGTTCCTGAAATTTCTTGTATTTGCATCCTTTCACAGAAGGGAAAGAAAACAATGAATGAGTTTTCCTAGGATGTTTAGAATTTGTGATCATAAAACAAAAAAGAAACTCAGGAATTGAGCCTGTTAGTGCCTTAAACCAAATACAACCCAGCTTAAATTTAACCCGTGCCTCAACTGGAAGCCAATGCAGTTGACGATAAAAATCAGTAACATGGTCATGCTTCTTTAAATGGAAAATCAATCTAACTGCTGCATTCTGGGGACCTCGCCAGGATTAGAACCCAGCAGCAGCGCACGGTGTCAGGTCAAAAGCGCGCCGGGACAAAGGCGCGCGCAGACAATTGAGCGCAGCGCGGAGGCGTGCGCCGCAGAAAATTACTGTTTTTAGGGCTCCGACGGGGGGGTGTGGGGGGGAACCCCCCACTTTACTTAATAGAGATCGCTCCGCGTTGTGGGGGGTTTGGGGGGTTGTAACCCCCCACATTTTACTGAAAACTTCACTTTTTCCCTGTTTTTAGGGAAAAAGTTCAGTTTACAGTAAAATGTGGAGGGTTACAACCCCCCAAACCCCCCACAACGCCGGCGCGATCTCTATTAAGTAAACTAGGGGGGGGGCTCCCCAACAAAACCCCCAGTCGGAGCCCCTAAAAACTGTAATTTTCTTTGGCGCATGCCTCCGTCTTGCGCTCAGTTGTCGGCGCGCGCCTTTGTCTTTCGCGGGGTTGTCTATGAACCGCAGCGCACTCTTGGTGATCTAGGCCCCCAGGCAATACGGGTCATGGGCCCCTAACCACTCATCTAACCTACAGTATAATCCTGGGTGTAGATAGTTAAGGCAAAGCGATGTCCAACTGCAACTGCTTGCTTTGACGTATTAAGCCTTTTCCCAAATAGTTTCCTGTAACTTATCTCTCGGTAATTTTGATTCCTCCTTTCCTTTTGTTTGTGGTCTAAGGTAAGAGCTATTTCCATAAGATTGTTATTAGTTGTACTTAGCTTTATTTTCATGTTGGATTATGGCTCTGTATTTCCTTAAACAAGTTGTTATAGTTGTGAAAAAGGTAGAATTAATAAAAATAAAATAAAAACAAGATTAATTTTTGATAATTGTATGTTTAAAATTGATTAATAATAATAATTTTTTAAAAAACCTCTCTGAAATTTGTTGCCAGAGAATGTGGTGAAATCAGCTTAGCGGGGTTTAAAAAAAGATTTGGATAAATTCCTAAAATGGAAATCAATAGGCCATTTAGTGAGATGACTTGGAGAAGTTCACTGCTTATTCTTGGATAAGCAGCATAAAACAGATTTACTACTTGGGATCTAGTTAGGTACTTGGGACCTGGGTTGGCCACTGTGCTTGATGGACCTTCAGTCTGTCCCAGTATGGTACCTCTTATGTTCTTATGTGAACCAAATATAGGACAATCAAGCCATTGTGACATCACTGGTGAGGTTTGCTCTTAGGCATTGGTGGAATGAGGCATTATGATGTCACAATCTCAGCTCTGGGATGTTGCCACTCTTTGGGTTTCTGCCAAGTACTTGGGACCTGGGTTGGTCATTGTTGGAAACTGGATACTGGGCTTGATGGACCTTCGGTCTGTCCCAGTATGGCAGTTCTTAGGTTTTTATGTTCTCCTTGGTCATTGACAAGACTGGTCAGTCCACCCCCTGCAACCCAGGCGAGCTTGGATTGCCCTTGACTTTTTACAGAGAAGGGGAAGCGATGTTTTAAACTCGAAAAAGAAATCCTGTTTAAAACCACTCCAGTGCATCTCCTCCTATCTGATCAGATAATGCATTCATTACAATGGATGGCAGAAAGGAAATTTGATTTGGAACAGTACAGACAAAATTATGCCTGAATTTATTTAGGGAATGTCTTTCTCAGGATGGAGAGAGAACTGCCAGTCTCAATAAGCTTTAGGCATGGAGATCTTCAGCTCTGAAACAAGAAGCGCACCGGCAGCGGGGGGGTGGAGGGGGGGGTGGAGGGGGGGAATTCTCATCCTCCGTCTGTCTGTATTCTAACTAGTTATTACCCAGCACGGTTGTCAGACTGTATTTTAAATCTGACACAGAGAAGTACACGGATAGAAGCGATCTTTTGAGAATTCAGAGAAGGTTCCCCGTCATGTCCTGCAAACGGATTTATAAAGAGCCTGCGCTGATGCTTTCAGATATTCAGAATAATTTACATACCCAAAGGATGGACCTGACTTTCAGCTGGCATAGCAAACGCCGACACTGAATATAGGTTCAGGGTGGTCACTTTGCCAGCAAAGGGGGATTAATTCAATAACACGGTGCATGGTTTGAGAGGGCAGGTAAGTGTGTAACTAGGCACTATTTCACAAGGACATATAGGTAGCTAAAGCCTTTTTTATAGTTGAGTATCCAAGGGTAAATAGCAGTTTTTAAATGCTGTATGTAGATGCTCAGATACAGGTAAGTTAGATGACTGCCATTTGCACATGGCCTTCCTTACCATATCTAAAAAGGACTGTGGTGAGGGCTCAGAAATATGATGGCAGATAAAGGCCAAATGGCCCACCCAGTCTGCCCATCTGCAACATCCACTATCTCCTCCTCTCTCTATTGGCTAAGGCTCTTAATATTTGCATCTCCTCTCCCTATAGGCTAAGGCTCTTTACATCTGCATTGTGATGTAACATAGTAACATAGTAGATGATGGCAGATAAAGACCCGAAAGGTCCATCTAGTCTGCCCAACCTAATTCAATTTAAATTTTTTAATTTTTTCTTCTTAGCTATTTCTGGGCAAGAATCCAAAGCTTTACCCGGTACTGTGCTTGGGTTCCAACTGCCGAAATCTCTGTTAAGACTTACTCTACACCCTCCCAACCATTGAAGCCCTCCCCTGCCCATCCTCCACCAAATGGCCATATACAGACACAGACTGTGCAAGTCTGCCCAGTCCTGGCCTTAGTTCACTATTTAATATTATTTTCTGATTCTAGATCCTCTGTGTTCATCCCACGCTTCTTTGAACTCAGTCACAGTTTTACTCTCCACCACCTCTCCGTAAAGTAGAATTTCCTAACATTGCCCCTGAATCTACCACCCCTCAACCTTAAATTATGTCCTCTGATTTTACCATTTTCCTTTCTCTGGAAAAGATTTTGTTCTACGTTAATACCCTTTAAGTATTTGAACGTCTGAATCATATCTCCCCTGTCTCTCCTTTCCTCTAGGGTATACATATTCAGGGCTTCCAGTCTCTCCTCATACGTCTTCTGGTGCAAGCCTCCTATCATGTCATAAAGCTTTATGGTTATAGAAACACAGAAACATGATGGCAGATAAAGGCCAAGTGGCCCATCCAGTCTGCCCATCCGCAGTAACCATTATCTCTTCCTCTCTCTAAGAGATCACACGTGACTATCCCAGGCTCTCTTGAATTCAGACAGTCTCTGTCTCCACCACCTCTTCCGGGAGACTGTTCCACGCATCTACCACCCTTTCTGTAAAAAAAGTATTTCCTCAGATTACTCCGGAGCCTATCACCTCTTAACTTCATCCGTTGCCCTCTCATTCCAGAGTTTCCTTTCAAATGAAAGAGACTCGATTCATGCGCATTTAAGCCATGTAGGTATCCTATCTCCCCTCTCCTGCCTTTCCTCCAAAGTATACAGATTGAGATCGTTAAGTCTGTTCCCATACGCCTTATGATGCAAACCACATACCATTATAGTAGCCTTCTTCTGGACTGACTCCATCCTTTTTATATCTTTTTGAAAGTGCGGCCTCTGGAATTGGACACAATATTCTAAATGAGGTCTCATCAGAGTCTTATACAGGGGCATCAGTACCTCCTTTTTCCTACTGGCCATGCATCTCCCTACGCATCCTTCTAGCTTTTACCGTCACCTTTTCAACCTGTTTACGTTGGAGAAGGAGTGGTAAGGGTGGGCTGAAACACAATGGTAGATTCCACATAATGAAAGAGAAAGATGCATTATAGTCAATTAGCCCTGGAAGATATTTTCTCACAGTTTAAACTATATAATTCCACGAGGAATACTTGAAAAAATAAGATGTTCATGTACCCATCTGTAAAATTCGTTCGATACAAGAAATTTCTCGAAAGAACGTTTGCTTTCCAGGCAGGGAAAATGAATTCTTGCTGGAGTTCCCTTATTCCCCAAGCTGAATCTTACTATGCTTTTAGAAAGGGGTTAAAGACTAAATTATTCAAAAAACTGTAAAATCCTATGTATTTTTATCCTTACTGATTATATACTTCACTGAATGTACAGTCTTCTTTATGGAAAATGCTCAGAACTTTTGGCAGGGTGATAAATAAGAATAAAGATGATTATTATTATTGGGCTAAGTCTAGTCATCTGCTCTGAGGGTCTGAAGGAAATGCAGGTGCAAAGGTCAAGGCCAGCTCTGAGCCCCACCCATGGCAATAACCAGCTCCCTCCCCCAAGATATTTGATCCCTCCCCAAGCAAAAGAACTCCAACTGGCAACAAGCAGCCCCTCAAAGGGCCCCAGATAGACCCTCCTTCATCCTTGGATCCCCTAGCCACAGCTCTTCCTTGGCACGGGGGGAGGGGGGGAGGGAGAGAGGGGAGGAACACAATGATTCCTGGTGTTTCAACATCAATTGTTCCGATAATCACTCCAGCTCCCCAGTATCTTGGGTTTGAAATGGCATCTGTGATCCTGAAATGATAATCTTTCATAACTACTGCTAAGGCCAAGCCATGCAATAAGGGCTAAGGGTTGTGGGTGCCATCTTGAACCTTTGACAAGGTGCCCCATGAACATCTACTCCGGAAACTGAAGAACCATGGGGTGGAAGGAGACGTACATAGATGGATCAGAAACTGGTCGGAGGGTAGGAAACAGAGGGTAGGAGTGAAGGGCCACTACTCGGACTGGAGGAGGGTCATGAGTGGTAACCAGCAGGGCTCGGTGCTCGGGCCACTGCTATTTAATATATTCATAAATGATCTAGAAACAGGGACAAAGTGTGAGATAATACAATTTGCGGACGACACCAAACTATTTAATGGAGTTCGGATTAAAAAGGACTGCGAAGAATTGCAAAGGGACTTGAACAAACTAGAGGAATGGGCGATGTGATGGCAGATGAAGTTCAACATTGAGAAATGTAAAGTATTACATGTGGGAAGCAGAAACTCGAGGTACAGCTATACGATGAGAGTACCCAAGAAAGGGACTTGGGGGTAATGGTGGACATGACAATGAAGCCGACGGCACAGTGCGCAGCGGCCACTAAGAGAGCGAATAGAATGCTAGGTATAATCAAGAAGGGTATTACAAGCAGAACGAAATAAGTTATCCTGCCGTTGTATCGGGCGATGGTGCACCCGCATCTGGAGTACTGCATCCAGTATTGGTCGCCGTACCTTAAGAAGGATATGGCGTTACATGAGAGGGTTCAGAGGAGAGCGACATGTCTGATAAAAGGGATGGAAAACCTGTCATACACTGAGAGATTGGAATAACTGGGTCTCTTTTCCCTGGAGAAGAGGAGACTTAGAGGGGATATGATAGAGACCTACAAGATCATGAAGGGCCTAGAGAGAGTAGAAGGGACTGATTCTTCAAACTTTCGAATAATAAAAGAACAAGAGGGCATTCGGAAAAGTTGAAAGGGGATAGATTCAAAACGAATGCTAGGAAGTTCTTCTTTACCCAACGTATGGTGGACACCTGGAATGCGCTTCCAGAGGGCATAATAGGGCAGAGTACGGTACTGGGGTTCAAGAAAGGATTGGACAATTTCCTGCTGGAAAAGGGGATAGAGGGGTATAGATAGAGGATCCTAGACCTGTTGGGCCGCCGCGTGAGTGGACTGCTGGGCATGATGGACCTCAGGTCTGACCCAGCGGAAGCATTGCTTATGTTCTTATGTTCTTATTGCTTCTGCTCCTGGTAGACACCACGATCCACTGAAGGAATCAGGGAAGATGATTTGTGGGATTCATTAGCGACAATCCACAAATACAAGAAAAATCGCACTACAGGGTATCACAGGAGATAACGGAGGATGAAGGTCTCAGAAACCTATTTGGGTAGGGATCTGTCACCCAGTATCAAGTTCACAGTTTGAGTCACTGACCCTTGTTGCGTCCTCCTCCTAGTTGTATTTAACTTAATCCTCGCTGTGTCCTACATACTTCTCATTTTTTTTTTTAACTTTTGTATCCACAGCAAGATAAACTCCGTATCTCAAAGTGTGCAGAGTTTCTGACAAGCCTGATGAGGACCCGTTTCGCCACTCATGTGGCTTTTTCAAGGGTTCTCAGGACACTCTGTCAGTATTTTTTGATGCATCCTGCCTAGTTTGGGGTTGATTTTTGCTTGTCACTTCCTGGGGTTTCTTATGTAAAGGGGTTCGGATGGTGGTGGGGAGGGGCTGTTGATAAGGGGATTAATTGGCTAGAGGGAACAATGTTGGGGGAGGGTGATCGGGGATTGTGCGGAGAACAGGAGCAGTGATTATAGAAATCTGTTAAAAGCATGTCCCCCTCCCCTATACTCAGCCTGAGAGGAGGGGGGGCATCCTTACCCATATTTTACAAGATTTTTATTTATTTATTTTTTTAGTGGCAAAATGTGCAACTGAGGATTCAGGGGCTGGTGTTATAAAAACCCTTCATTTTTCAACAGTTAGTTGTTTTTAGGGGGTGGCTCATGGGGACTCATGTCAACAACAGTTCCTCAGAGGTCACTGTTGTCTCCTTCATTTTAACATTTAATGTAGCTTTCAGGGAACTTCGTATCTGATCAAGGGTTTACTGGATCTAGTTAATATCCATATGATGTACAACCGGTGACCTCCATTGAAGACCATTTTGGATTGTGGAGTCAGATGGATACTTCATTAAGGGTCGTTCCAGGCATCCATTGCTCCTAAGTATACCACCTCACAACCTCAGTTCATGCCCTCTGTTTCACTTCTCTGGAAAAGATTTGGTTCTGTATTAAAACCTTTTAAGTATTTCAACATCTGTGTCTTATCTCTCCTGTCCCTCCTATCCTCTAGTGCAATGGAACACAACCTTTTTGACATCAAGGACCACTATTATAGAAGCAATTTTTTCCAGGGTGGGTGGGGGTGGGGAGGATTTGGGTCGGGTTCGTAGGGAGGTTTTATACACACCATCTATTATTATCTAATATAATAAAACGCTAGGCCGCGCATGCACACTGCTTATGTGTGCGCCGGTTTTCCGTGAGCTGTAGCGACACATAGGAAGTGCGCATGCGCGGCTTACGGTCTGTCCTGCTCCCTGTTGAAAGACGCAGCGGTCGCCGCCTCTCCGCTCTCTCTCTTCCCCCTCCCCCCGAGGCCATCAAAAGCCAACCCTTCCCGATTTTAAGTTGGGCACTGCTTCTCCTGCGGCGCAGCGGCCCGAGTCAGATGTTGGCCGCGGCGGCCCGAGTCAAATGTCGGCCGCAGCGACTGCTGGCCGTGGCGGCTGTCGGTGGCTGCAGGCCGCGGCAGCCAAACCCGGAAAACCCGGAAAACAGTTCAGAAGGAATGTATGGGGGTGAGGAAAATACTGCACAGGAAAGTGGGGTGGGAGGGAAGTGCTGCAACACACGGAAATGGAGGGCAGAAAAGGGGTTGATGGACAGGGGAAGAGGTGCTGATGAACAGGGAGGGAGGGGCAGAAAAATGAAGACAGGCCTACTGCTGGACAGGGGGAGCAGGAAGGAGGTGATGATGGACAGGGGGAGGTAAAACAAAGGGAGAAGGCCTTCTGCTGGATAAGGTGAGCAGTGATGGGGTGGTGAAGGACACAGGGGAGGTAAAAGGAAGGGAGAATGGACAGGGGGAGCAGGCAAGGGGTGGTAGTGGACAGCCAAGGGAAAAAAAAAGACAGACAGAAATACAGAAAGCGGCTAAGGAGAGAGTAAAAAAAATAAAAACAGACACACACATATATATTCTAGCACCCGTTAATGAAACGGGCTATAAGACTAGTTAAGTTATAATATCGTAATAGAAATTATACAGCTTACCATAATGCAGAATCGGTGGGAGCCCTGAGCTTGTTTTCCTGCAACCAGACGATCCCATCTGGGGACGACGGAAGATGGTGACACGCGAAGAGGCGTTGCTTACGTTCAGTCTACTCCGTAATCTCGATTTGGCTGCTGTCACGGCAGAAAACGCTGGATGTTGGAAATGGAAGCAGACTTTTCAGTGCTTTTGTGGCACACTCAGGATATTCCGCCTTGACTTTGATCCAAAATATAGTGAGATTTGAAGTTGTCTCGAACATACTTTTAAGGCCACCATCATTTGCATCGTCTTCGAGCACAACGTTGATTCACCTGGCTTATTCACAAATGGGTCACAGACCCCTGGGGGAGCTCAGAACAGTTCACATGAATTTATTCAGGCACTCAAGCATTTCTCCTTGTCTGTCCTGGAGGGCTCACAATCTATCTAATGTACCTGTGACAAGGGGAGGATTAAGTGACTTGCCCAGGGTCACAAGGAGCAGTGTGGATTTGATCCCACAACCTCAGGGTGCTGAGGCTGTAGCTTTAACCACTGCACCACTCTAGAAATCAAATGCAGCAAACGTGAGCCAAGTAAAGAACAGTCAAGCCATTGTGACGTCACCGATGAGGTTGGCTCTTAGGCATTGGTGGAATGAGGCATTATGATGTCACAATACCAGCTCTGGTTATCAGAAGCTGAAACTCTTCACACTATTTATTTATTTATTCTATTTTCTATACCGTTCCCCCAAAGGATCTCAGAAAGGTTTACATGAATTTATTCAGGTACTCGAGCATTTTTCCTTGTCTGTCCTGGTGGTTCATTGTGGAAATCTTGAAAACCCGACTGGGTTGTGGCCCTCAAGGACCGGGATTTTCCCACCTCTGAGAGTGAAAGGTTAATGCACATTTCAGGTTTTACGTTAGACGACATTTAGCTTGGAAATTTTTTCAAAATACATTTCCTTATTTTTTTCCCATGCATTTAGACAATTTGCTGCTCGTTAAAGTAATCTGGGTTGGGTGAACTCATGTTTTCCTATTAGAAGTGCTGAGCACATTAAGATTCATTATAAACTATACCATGTTTTTTCCCACTTCAGCGTCTCAAATACCTACGAAAATTTAGGGATGAGGTCTCATAACAAATTATATAAAAATAAAATGGCTACACAATTACCTGGTAAAGGTTGGATCAATGGGGCTGTCTCTATCTTAGTAATGAGATGCAGAGGCCCTGTGAGCACTCCAACCCTTTGCAGGGCCACATTTTGGGTTTGTCGGTACTTGGGGGGCCTCAGAAAAACTAGTTAATGTCTTATTAAAGAAATGACAATTTTGCATGAGGTAAAAACCTCTTTATAGTTTATAAATCTTTCCTTTTGGCTAAATCTTAATAATAATATTGTCATTTATAGATAAAGAGACATATGATCAAGAAACTGTTTTATTTTACTTCTGTGATTATGATAAACATACCGAGGGCCTCAAAATAGTACCTGGCCGCGAGTTTCAGACCACTGCTCTAAGATGAGCGAGAGTCCTCCACCCACAGTCCAGCCAGTAGGTGGTGCTGTTTCACTATCACATTTTCAATAGCAAAAGGACACAATATCGAAGTGCCACCCCTAAGGTTGCTAGATTTTCCTTTTGGAAAATCCAGACACCTAGACCCGCCCCCCAGGCCCATCTAGTTACGCCCAAGCCTGCCCTAATCCCGTACGAAGTCCGCTCTAGCCCTGCCCCCCCCCCCCCCCGCCGCCTGCTCTTATCAGGCAGGAAGGAAGACCGCGCATGAGCGGACCCTACGTGATGTCATCACATGACGGCTGCGCATGCGCAGACTTCCTCCCTGGCCACACAGCTTTTCAAAACCCGGACAAAGTGCCGGGTTGTGAAAAGCCGTCCAGACCCCCGGACATGGCCTCAAAAGATGACATGTCCGGGAAATCCACCACCCCCACCCCACCCCCACTGGCAACAATGCATTTGGAAGAAGCCCACTCATTTTAGAACAGGGGTGTCAAAGTCCCTCCTCGAGGGCCGCAATCCAGTTGGGTTTTCAGGATTTCCCCAATGAATATGCATGAGATCTATAGCATACAATGAAAGCAGTGCATGTAATTAGATCCATGCATATTCATTGGGGAAATCCTGAAAACCCGACCGGATTCCGGCCCTCAAGGACCGGAGTTGCCCACCCCTGGTCTAGGTTAGCATCGGGTCACCAATCAACTGCTATATCACAGGGGTGTCAAAGTCCCTCCTCAAGGGCTGCAATCCAGTCTGGTTTTCAGGATTTCCCCAATGAATATGCATGAGATCTATTAGCAAACAATGAAAGCAGTGCATGCAAATAGATCTCATGCATATTCATTGGGGAAATCCTGAAAACCCGACCGGATTCCGGCCCTCAAGGACCGGAGTTGTCCACCCCTGGTCTAGGTTAGCATCGGGTCACCAATCAACTGCTATATCACAGGGGTGTCAAAGTCCCTCCTCAAGGGCTGCAATCCAGTCTGGTTTTCAGGATTTCCCCAATGAATATGCATGAGATCTATTAGCATACAATGAAAGCAGTGCATGCAAATAGATCTCATGCATATTCATTGTGGAAATCCTGAAAACCTGACCGAATTCCGGCCCTCAAGGACCGGAGTTGCCCACCCCTGGTCTAGGTTAGCATCGGGTCACCAATCAACTGCTATATCACAGGGGTGTCAAAGTCCCTCCTCAAGGGCTGCAATCCAGTCTGGTTTTCAAGATTTCCCCAATGAATATGCATGAGATCTGTTAGCATACAATGAAAGCACTGCATGCAAATAAATCTCATGCATATTCTTTGGAGAAATCCTGAATACCCACTGGATTGCGGCCCTCGAGGACGGACTTTGAGATCGCTGTTTTAGAGGGAACTGTGGGAGATACAGAGAGTAATGAGCAGACCTCATTTACATTAGCGGGGGCCAAATAGCAGGACCTTGTATGGCAAACCAAACCAAACCAAAACAACTGCTCATTGGAAGGATATTGCCCCCACTGGAAAAATCTGGATTGGTGTTTTTTGGGTAGCTATGGTTTTTGCACAACTTATTAAAAAGGCTGGTCTTCACAGCAGTAATGAATACTGCTAGATCAGCGTTGGCAGGAAAGGGGACAGAGGATGCAGGCAAGAACAGTTATTTTGCAGTAGAGAACATTGACAGCCAAATAGCAAGAAACAGAACTTAATGCAGCATTTCATACCATTTAAAAAAAAAAAAATTTCCAGTGACTGCAACACTTGGTTCTTGTTGTCAAGCAGCTGCTTGATCTCACAGCTGATTTGCTGAAGGAAATTGCAGCTTCTCTAATTAAAGGCATTGATATTCCCATCGAAACTCCGCAATTGGCTGCATAGAATTTTCCCTCTGCACGGCGCCGGATAAATTGGCCTCTTCGGCTTGAAGTGAAGCGCCAGCCCTCGGCGTGCAGGTGCGCCGAGCGAGGTGGAGTACAGGCATTTTGGTGCTTTTGCTTCCTGATATAATAGGCTCTGAATCATTTGGAGCTGGCAGGTACGCTCCGTTCAATGCCGCTGATTGTCACTGAGCGGCGAAGGACTTTGACATTTTCTCAATGCTGTTGCTACCACACTCCACTCGACTCTGATCGGCTGAATGAATGGCTTTGATTTCTGCTGATTTGGTTTCTGCTGGATCTGCCTGCATAAGCAAAATACCATCTTTTAATGGCAGTACATAACATAACATTTTGCCTCTTTATTTTGTTTTCCTTTTTCTTAGCGGGGAATCTGGAAAAGTCTGTGTTTTGTTTTTTTTGGAGGGGGGGTTGTGCATTTGGCCATTACATAAGCACTGTATCGTGCACTGGTGCGCCCAAACCTGGAGTACTGTGTCCAGTACTGGTCGCCGTACCTCAAGAAGGACATAGCGGTACTTGAGAGAGTCCGGAGAAGAGCAACTAAGCTAATAAAGGGTATGGGGGGACCTCTCATACACGGACAGACTGAAAAAGCTGGGGCTTTTCTCGCTGGAAAAGCGACGACTCAGAGGAGACATGATAGAAACCTTCAAGATTATGAAGGGCATAGAAAGAGTAGACAGGGACAGATTTTTCAAATTACGGGGAACCACAAGTACAAGGGGGCACTCGGAGAAATTGAGAGGGGAAAGGTTTAGAACAAACGCCAGGAAGTTCTTTTTCACCCAGAGGGTGGTGGATACATGGAACGCGCTACCGGAGGATGTGATAAGCAGAAGCACGCTACAGGGCTTCAAGGAGGGTCTGGACAGGTACCTGGAGGACAAAGGGATTGAGGGGTACAGATAAGAGTAGAGGTAAGGTTAGAGGGATAGGATTAGAGGTAATTTGTAAAATTAGTCACTGTTCAGGCAGTGGGCCTGATGGGCCGCCGCGAGAGCGGACCGCTGGGCGAGATGGACTTCTGGTCTGCCTCAGCGGAGGCAACTTCTTATGTTCTTTTACATATTGATTAATTGTCTAAGCCACAGGTGTCAGTTGGTCCTCGAGGGCCGCAATCCAGTCGGGTTTTCAGGATTTCCCCAATGAATATGCATGAGATCAGATCCCATGCATATTCATTAGGGAAATCCTGAAACCCGACTGGATTGCGGCCCTTAAGGACCGACTATGACACCCCTGCCTAAGCGGTTTACATTCAGGTACTCAGTCATTTGTCCCTCTCTGTCCTGGTTGGTTCACACCCTACCTAATGTACCCCGGGGCAAGGGGGGGGATTAAGTGACTTGCCCAGGGTCACAGGGAGCAGCGTGGGGCTTGAACCCACAACCTCAGGGTGCTGAGGCTGTGGCTTTAACCACTAGGCCACTCCTTATCGTTTTCAGAAAACAATAAGAGACTTGCATGTTTATTTTTTGTACTTAACAGGCCTAATTCTGTAACCGGCAGTGAAATTTAGTTGAATAGGCACGGGTTCTGTGCATAAATTTTATGCATGGATCTTATAAGGGGAGGGGCCCTGGGAGGGGCCATGGGAGGGGCGGGGCAGATCAGGGGCATTCCTGCCACGTGCTGTTACAGAATAAGGGAAATGCATGCCTAATTTAGGTATAAGGATTTATCCCACATTTCAGGCCGCGCCTAGAGTTGAAACTGTTTCTAATACCCAGGCGTAGTGTCACCTGGAGTAAAGTCGAAACACGGACCGTGTCGGGTCATCTACTGGATCGTTTCACTATAAGGACATTACACAGATTTGCGTAATAGGACTTTTTACTCATGTGCTTTTACAGGTATTTGATTTCGAGTTTATAGGAATAAATATTGTTTGTCTCAGCGTCGACATGTTCTGTCCCACTCCCCACTTGCTTTCTTCGTGTGGTAAGGGCTTTATTCTGCAGCTGTCCCACCTACGTGGGAACAGAAAGTCGCTGCTGGATGACGGCTTCTGGGGTAGGTGAACAGCAGCGGAAAACAAAACGCCAGGACCTGCAAAATAACACATATTGTTCAGTTTTGTGCATCCGTTTGCCATAAAGCAAGAAGCATCTTCCAATATAAAATCATATTTCCTCTTATTAAAGTACGGTGGAAGCGAATGAGAGGGAATTTCAGAGATGGAGACTGCATCAGCACATTTACCAGAGCTCTGCTTTGGAGGATTTTTTTTTTTTTTTTTTTTCTGCGTCCAGTTGACCTTTCATAGTCTCGGCCGAGAAACTGCTGACATCGTAGCAGAGATTAGAATTAGCAGCAGAAGAGCAAGCCTTTTGTTTTTAAGGTTTGTGGTGTTCGACAGAATCTGTTTCACACACACACCACAAAAATAAATCAATTGTTTTGCAGAGCCGGGGACGTTCCTTGCGGTCTCCATTGCAATGTAGCATGCGTTTTGCGTAGATATTCTGATCGGTGGAGCCGTGGACTCCCTAGTGCCTCAGACATTGTGCATGAAGCTTTTACCTGACTAGGCATTCAACGATCTTGGCGGGCCGAGCACCCCACGGACCACAGGTTCACCGAGGAGAGAGCCAGAAATTCCACTGTAGCTTGTAATGACCCATTTGTGGTTATTTTCCTTCAGTTCCTGAAGACTAATATAATGTACTGTATTATTAGAGTCAGCAGGGCATGCAACTACTGTACCAGTCTGTCAAGGATTTCAGAGGAACTAGATAAGTTCATGCCCACTCCTTTTAAATATCAGACTAGAAAATTAGGTACATCATTCCACTTACCATATGTTTAACAGGGCCTAGTTTGGTAAGCAAAGAAAGCTGATGTCAGCTTGACCAAGCAAGAGAGAAAATGTTACAAATTTGGGGGCCAGTGGCCAATTCCACTCTCCAGTTTAGTTGTACCGGGGAAGTGGAAGACAATTCATAAAAGGCTCTGGTTTATGAATTCACAGAAAATCACCAGTAGTTCTGTTTCACCCTCTCCCCCCCCCCCCCCCAAGTCTGCTATAGCTAGAGTTGCTTTAGGAATTTTCACATTACAGGAGGATGAGGGTATAAAGGTTACTCCAGTTCTCGGTGGCAAAGTGGTTTGAATTTTAGCATAACAAATAATTCTCCGCGCTTGGGACACCAGAAAATATTTCTTCACCGAAAGGGTGGTTGACCGCTGGAATAATCTTCCGCAACAGGTCATTGAGGCCAGCAGCGTGCCAGATTTTAAGAAAAGATGGGATTGGCATGTGGGATCTCTTCATGGAGGTAGTTAGGGGGTGGGCCATTAGTGCGGGCAGACTAGATGGGCCGTGGCCCTTTTCTGCCGTCATGTTCTATGTTTCTATGTTTTCTTTTGGTTTTTTTTAACCGGTATAATAAATGCAGCAATTACATTGAGGTGGGATTTTCTGTGCAATGTGTTTGATCAGTTGTGAAATATCTGACTTATAGCATACGGGTATTCATTTGTTAGTGAGCTTTTGGTTCATTAGTTAACTTACCCTCCGCCCCCCCCCCCCTTTACAAAACCACAAAACAGTACATACCTGCCCGTATGATAGCTTCAGATGTTATGGCCAGTCCTAGTAGAGCATCAACCGCCCATGAGGGACCTGGGACTCGGGTCCATCTCCCACACTAAGTTATTGGGGATTATGTGAGCCTTCCGAAATCCCCCCCAAATCCCACTGTACAGGTGACACCTGCAGGCATAAGGGCACGTAAAGCGTCAATGAAAGGCCTCCTTAAATTTTTAAACAACCCCCCCCCCCCCCAATTTTACAAAACCGCAGAAGTGGTTCTTAGCATAGGCCGGCGCGCTGAACGCTCTGCACTGCTCCCGATGCTCCTAGGAACTCTATAGGCCTCTTCTATCAAAGTGCGATAGCAGTTTTTCGCACAGAGAGCCGCGCTGAATGGCCTGCGCTGCTCCCGACGCTCTATGAGCGTCGGGAGCAGCGCGGCTCTCTGCGCTAAAAACCGCTAGCGCAGTTTGATAGAAGAGGCCCTACGAGTGTCAGGAGCAGCGCAGAGCGTTCGGCGCACCAGCCTGCGCTAAAAACCACTTTCGTTCACATTTTTGGGGAGGGGAAGGGTTCAGTGACCATTGGGGAAATGTGTATGGGGGAGGGGGAGAAGGGAGTCATGCTTTCAGTGGTCATATGGTCTGTTTGGGCACCTTTTGGCATTGTTAAAACAGGGTCTAGCTTGTATTGCTGGATAATAAAAAGATATAAAAATGAAAGAAACCCCAGGGTCTAGCCCTAAATGTCCAAATTGTGCCCTGAATGTTTTCAAAAATGTTTGATTTTTGCAGAAAAACAGGCATCATAAGCCCACCCAAGACTCGCCTCCAACACACCCCTTCATTTTTAGACACACTGTAGACAATCATCATAGACGTCTGCCTAGAAAATCAATTTAGTGGGCACTAAAAATTCACTATTAATACAAATGTGTGAAACCAACTGAAAACGACTAGAAAATCAAGAAAAAACTATTTTAAAAACAGAAATCGTACCAAACTTTTCTTGACTTTCACTTTCTGTCCATCATGATGAAAGACAAAAAGATTTTGTTCTTATTGTGTTGAGCCATTAGTTTAGATCAAGATTATTTGTTTTAAGATTTTTTTTTTTTTGAGGGGGTGCTTTTTTCTTTCCCTTTGTACTTGGATATCGATCAAAATCTGTAATAGAGGTCTGCATGGGAATGGGGATCACGGGAATCCCGCGGGTCCCACAGGGGTCCCGCAGGAATCCCCCCATAACCCACGGGACTCCCACGGGGACCCCCCTCTGGCCCACAGGACTCCCACGGGGATGGAAGGCTTTGGAAGCAGGGTTCGTCCATATAATATAATGGACAAGTCAGCCTTAGTAAAAGAGGGGGTTTATAAGTTAATTACCCGAACAGAAAACAAAAAAGGGTTCCACCAAAGAGATTCCACAAGGAAAACAACTGCGCAAACACAAAAGAAACTGTGGAATTGATGATCCTGTCAGAAGTAATTGCTGCTTTTTTATGGGGACGGGCGGGGATGGAGGTAATTCCTTGCGGGGATGGGTGGGGACGGAGAGGATCCTGACGGGGACAGGTGGGGATGGAGAGGATCCTGGCGGAGACGGGTGGGGACGGAGAGGATCCTGACGGGGACGGGTGGGGACGGAGAGGATCCTGGCGGGGACGGGTGGGGACGGAGAGGATCCTGACGGGGACGGGTGGGGACGGAGAGGATCCTGGCGGGGACGGGCGGGGATGGGTGGGATTTCTGTCCCCGCGCAACTCTCTAATCTGGAACCGTGAGCATTCATTGATTACTCTCCTAGGGATTTTTCCTCCATATCTTTTCTCCACCCCCACTCTTGAGCTTACTTTAGCCCGGCCATACCATCAACAGCCTTCAAACGTAAGATTACCATATTTTCAGCGGTATAACACCGGACACATGGCCCTGTCTAGCTCCACCTCTGGCCCTGCCCCATTCCGTCCCAGCCCCGCCCCCAAGCTCCGGCTGCGTCTGGAGAGCATGGAGCATGTGCGGATGTGTGTGACGATTATCCGCACAAGCTCAGAGGCCCTCCAGATGAAGTCAGAGCTTGTCGGAGCTTGCCAAAACCCAGCCAAGCTGCCAGATTTTGAAAAGTCCTTCCAGGAACCCAGACAGTCCTCTATATCTGGTAGCCCTATTCAAATGGAGCCCATGCATAAGTACTCCCTCCAGCACCTTGCTACCAGACCAGTAACACTCCCTCTGAAACAGTGGTCTCAAACTCACGGCCCGTGGGTCACATGTGGCCCGCCAGGTACTATTTTGAGGCCCTCGGTATGTTTATCATAATAACAAAAGTAAACTAAAACAGTTTCTTGATCATATATGTCTCTTTAGCTATAAATGACAATATTATTATTAAGACTTAGCCAAAAGGAAAGATTTATAAACTATAAAGAGTTTTTACCTCATGCAAAATTGTCATTTCTTTAATAAGACGTTAACTATTTTTTTTTCTGCGGCCCTCCAAGTACCGACAGATCCAAAATGTGGCCCTGCAAAGCGTTTGAGTTGGAGACCACTGCTCTAAAACATTCCCAGCTCCAGTCAGCCCAAGGAAAGGAAGATCTTAGCCAGGAACTAAGCCCAGATCATTCACATGAGTCACGAAGACACTCATTTAAAGCATGCATGACAGAGTGGAGGCCCTTGACACTTTAAAAATGAGGACACAGGAGACCCGGATGCAAAAGAGACCATAATTTGTACTAATAACATTAGATTTTTTTTTTTTTAGTCCTGTCTTGGTGCTGGTCGCTTTAAGATGGAATTCAAATCGAGTTGCTGAGAAAGATTGTAGTTGTCGGATGGATTTACCATTGTTCTAATACAGTCGCTGTGCAAACCATGTATTAGGAAGCTCTGTGCCTATCTTTCCATTTTTTCCCCCTTGTAAATCACATTGTTCGAACCTACTGCGTTGACAAATGGAAGTGCCTCCGTGAGGCCCTCATTAAACTGGATTCCCAGCTGTGAACTCGGGACCCTTTGCAGAGATACAGCCCCTAAAAAGAACAAATGTTCACAGCAATTGAATCCATCAAGAGCAAAGGAGCAAAATTAATAGAATGGAGCTAAGTCATTAAAATCTGAGAGAAGGCGTTGAAAGAGCTCGCTTTTTCCGGCACGTTCTGTGGAATAGTAACGAGAGAACAGAGTGGAAAAGGTTCAGTTCTAAGTTGGACATTGTTTCACACACTTCAAAATGATGTGTGTTGTCCTTTCTGGAGAAAAGGAGAGTATTTAATGGCAGGGATGTTGGATTTAGTTCTCGAGGGGAGGGGGTGTCAGCTATTCTATGGGGCAGTTAGGCGTTCCGATGCTGTTTGTTGAGCTTCAGCTCTGTCATGGCACCTGGATGCGAAGATGTCATTGTAGAATACTAGTGAAAACCTGAATTGGCATACCTACATTTAGGGGGTCCATGGCAGGCATAAATTAGATTGGACTTCATGCGCCATGCAAAATGCATAATTTACAGTACTCTGTAATTATTTTCATAAGTTGGAGACACGTCTATACCCTTTGAATCAGTGGCGCATTAAAGGTGGCATCCCCTGCGCCCTCCTCTCCGCGCCCTCTCCCACACATCCCATTCCACACTTGCACTATCCCTCCACCCGTACTTCTTAATCTTTGCTAGCACAAGTGGCTTCTGCAAGCATGGCTCCTCCCACCAGCGTTGGATTCGCTCTGATGTCACTTCCAGCTCCCCCACCGCATTCCCCTTACTACGTCACTGCCTTCCAGTCTCTGTCTCGCAATTACGCAATGAGGCACACACTCATAACAACGTAAGAAGAGCCTACTGGGTCAGACCAATGGTCCAACAAGCCCAGTAGCTCGTTCTCACAGTGGCTAATCCAGGTCACTAGCACCTGGCCAAAACCCAAAGAGTAACAACATTCCAGCATCTCAAAGAATAGCAAGATTCCGGAACCTCAAAGAGTAACAAAAGATTCCGGAACTCCAAGGAGTAGCAACATTCCAGAGTTGAGATTGTGATGTCATAATGCCTCATTCCACCAATGCCTAAGAGCCAACCTCATCAGTGAGGTCACAATGGCTTCATTGTCCTATACTTGGCTCACATAAGAATCAGAGTATGAATGGGCTCAGCCACTGACCCTCAAGCCTTGCATATTTATAAATGTCCTGGAAATTGGTACGACGAGCGAGGTGATTAAATTTGCAGACGATACGAAGTTATTCAGAGTAGTGAAGACGCAGAAGGATTGCAAAGACCTGCAATGTGACATAAATACGCTCAAGAAATGGGCTGCGACATGGCAAATGAGATTGAACGTGTCTAAGTGTAAGGTGATGCATGTCGGTAACAAAAATCTTATACACGAATAGAGAATGTCCAGTGCAGTACTCGGAGAGACCCTCCAGGAAAGAGACTTGGGAGTACTGGCCAACAAGTCGATGAAGCCGTCCGTGCAATGCAAGGCGGTGGCAAAAAGGGCGAACAGGATGCTAGGAATGATTAAGAAGGGGATCACGAACAGATCGGAGAAGGTTATCATGCAGCTGTATTGGGCCATGGTACGCCCTCACCTGGAATACTGCGTACATGAAGAAGGACACGGTACTACTCAAGAGATGAGCGACTAAAATGGAGGAGTTGCCGTACAGTGAGAGATTGGAGAAACTGGGCCTCTTCTCCCTTGAAAAGAGGAGACTGAGAGGGGACATGATCGAAACATTCAAGATAATGAAGGGAATAGACTTAGTGGATAAGGACAGGTTGTTCACCCTCTCCAAGGTAAGGAGAACGAGTTAAAAGGGAATAGATTCCGTACAAACGTAAGGAAGTTCTTCTTCACCTAGAGAGTGGTGGAAAACTGGAATGCTCTTCCGGAGTCTGTTGTAGGGGAAAACACCCTCCAGGGATTCAAGACAAAGTTGGACAAGTTCCTGCTGAACAAGAACGTGCGCTGGTAAGGCAAATCTCAGTTAGGGCGCTTGACCAGAGGGCCGCCGCGTGAGCGGACTGCTGGGCACGATGGACCACTGGTCTGACCCAGCAGCGGCACTTCTTATGTTCTTATGTTCTAAGGACCGAGGATGAGACAGACAGTAAAGAATGACACAGGATGGTTTCCCAACGGTTATTTGTGGGGACAGGGACAAATTCTGTCCCCGTGTCATTCTCAGAAGGTTCAGTGACTTGCCCAAGATCACAAGGAGCTGCAATGGGATTTGTACCTGACTTCCTTATTCTCAGCTCATTACTCTACTCCTCCATCCTTAATGACCACAGTTAAGAAGAGTTTGGCGCTGTGGTTAGAGCTACAACCTCAACACCCTGAGGTTGTGGGTTCAAACCCCCGCTGCTCCATGTGGCCCTGGGCAAGTCACTTCATCCCTCCATTTCCCCAGGTATATTAGATCGAATGTGAGTCCACCAAGACAGACAGGGAAAAATGCTTAAATACCTGAATAATTTCATGTAAACTGTTCTGAGCTCCCCTGGGAGAATGGAATGGCAAATTAAATAAGAATTATTTGAAATAGGTGAACTCTGAAACTTCAAATAACCTGGCAGGGCAGGTTATGAATGCAGCTGTTTCTGAATTTTCCTGGAGCTCCATTCTTTTCAGATTGTAGAATGGGTAGACTTTTTTTTTTCCACCTGGTTTGGATGTGAATATAAGGATGGCTAGTGAGATCCATAAGGTCTGTCTGCTGCATTTCACCCACTTAATCTAATCAGACATTCGTGTCTGACGAAAGCTGGCCTGTGCTCATCTCTGCCTTTTTCTCTGTTCTCATACTAGAGAATGACACGGTAACAAAATTCATCACCGTCCCCGTCCCCGCGGATAACCGCAGGAAATAATCCCATGTCATTTTCTAGTGTCTATTTCAACCTTGGTCCTTCTACACCAGCATTCTTCAAAGCAAAGCTTGCGGGTCAGTGGTTGTGGCCATTCATACTCTGATTCTTATGTGAGCCAAGGATAATGAAGCCATTGTGACATCACTGATGTGATTGGCTCTTAGGCACTGGTGGAATGAGGCATTATGACATCACAATATCTGCTCTGTCATTCTGTAGTGTCTGTTTCAACCTCAGTCCTTCTACACCAGCATTCTTCAAAGCAAAGCTTGTGGGTCAGTGGTTGTGCCCAATTATACTATGATTCTTCCCTCTCTCCTTAAAGAATGACATAAAGATGGTTTCCCGCGGTTATCCACGGGGACGGGAACGGTGATTAATTTTGTCACCGTGTCATTCTCTATCTCATACCCTTCGTTCCCTCCTTTCATGCATCTTTCATTCTTTCTGTGAAGATATATTTTCACTAGGGTCCCTCTGAGCTTTACATCATTTGCACATTTGATTTAAAACTTTTTATTGAAGATAAGTATACAATAAGAAATTCATTACAATTAGATTCACAATACTAATTTTCATACATATTTCTATCATTCCTCCAAAATATATTTCCAAATTACCTATTTCATACCTCTGTACATTCTCCCAATTCCCATCCCCCCTTTTCCCCCCCCCTTCCCTACCCCCTATTGTTTTATTTAAATTATAACATTGTAATTAATGAATTAAGCAAATATACAATTCAAGTATTTCCAAACATATTACCGTCATCCCTTCCATTCCCTCCCTTCCTCCAGAATGAAAAGTGACACATATTACCAGATGTTGAAATGCAATGAATGTTTCCAAAGCTTCAATATAAAACATTAAGAATCAAACTTCGTGCTCTAGAGGAAAGATTTTGAATATACGGGTCCCAAATTTTCAAAAACATACGAGTTTGTCTAGGAAATGTACGAACCTCCCAAACCTCAAATAAAATTAAACGATGGACCTGTTCACAATTTGTTTGAAGCTCTCCAGCTAGGAAAACCGAAGCAAGTTCACCCAAGCTCAGAACATTTACTGTATATCATGGTATTTTACAGGGAGACAAGAATAAGGAGGGAAAAATGTACAAATATCGTTAACTGAGAAGTTGGTTGATGCCTCAGAGCCTGTTGCCAGAAGTAGGAACAACCCTACCAAATTGAAAATATGATTGGGCCAGACATGGGAACAAATAAAGTGGGGAAGGGACACAGGTCAAACCACTGTGTGGACAAATACGTTTCTTTATAATGTCAAACAAATTTCAATTAAAATCACACAGATATACATAAATAATTAAAATGTGGCAGGCATATAAAGTCCTTTCTATTTAGTTTAATTTTGTTGTTCTGTTCTTTTAGGCTACTTTTTACACCCCTGAAGAAGGCCGTCGTGGTGCGGAAACGATGCAGTGACGTCTCGCACACGCGTGGGCGTGTGATGTCATCGTGACACATCCGTGCATGTGTGGATGTCCCGCCTGATGAGAGCGGGCAGTGGGAGGCGGGACCAGGGCGTGACAGGGCGGGGATGGGTAGAACTGGGCGGGCTTGGGGGCAGGTCTCAGGGGGGGGTCCAGATTTTCCAGATGGAAAATCTGGTAACCCTAGGTAAGATGAAAGGGAGTGATGCGGGCAGAGGAGTGTCTGGGATGGTAGGGTGAGTGTACGAAGGGAGGAAGAGTGATTCAAAGCAGAGGAAAAGAAACAGATGATTTAGTACTTAGGGGGTATTTGACACTTGGGGCACTCAACCCCTCACATCACCGCCTAACCAGCTGCCTTCTGCTCTTCCTCTCCAGTCAGTCAATTCCTGGTCTGGGACATTATTGTCATATGAGACCCAATAGTTTTCCATGTTCTGATTTTGAAGGGAAGCCATATCTGGCAAAGGAGGAAGAGGCGGCTACAGCACCGTGGCAAAGTGCACGAAGTAAGGAGAAACAGGAAGTCCTCCCCTGTCTCCTCGCTGCTTTGAAAGGCAGCACCCCTCGCTACAATACGTCCTCGGGCCACGATCATCTTGCCCTCTCCCTTCTCTCTGCAGCAGCAGAGCAAGCTCAGGCTTCTCGGACTTGCAGTGGGCCCCCTTCCCATCGGATACAGTTGCCCAGTTTGCCTAGTGCCTTAAGCCCAGCCTGGAAGTAGTAAGAAGTGGTGGAGGACAAGGAACACGCAGGAGAAGGAAACGGGGAAAGTTAAGGGATGAAGAAAATGTTTTGAGGGAAGGGGGAAAAAAATCGAAGGAATGGGGCGAGAGTACTTGGAAGTAGAGGAAGCAAAGTAGAGAAATATGGGAGGGGAAAAGAAGAACCTACAATCTACCCAAAAGAAAGGAATAAAAATGAGAAAATTAAGAAACAAGCAAATTAACGTTCCAACGCATCTACAAATATAATTATACCCCTTGCACGTTATAATAAAAGTCCATTTAAATAGCTCTAATGCAAAACTTAATTAGGAAAATGTTGCCTTTTAGATAAGAGCAATTTTTCTGACAGCAATTGACACTCTGCAATGCAAGACAGGAAAGAAAACCCGGTTCAGATGCTGCAAATTAACGAAGCACAGAGCAAAATGTGTGGCAAGGAAAGATGTTTAGTATACCCTGAATTATAATCGAGGAGGCCTGGGAGCCTTAACTGTCATGGTTGCTAAGACATTTAGAAACATGTTAAGAGGGAAATTAGGTAGTACCGAAATACATCTTAATTACTTGTAGAAATAACATATAAGGGAGAAAATTAAAACCAAAGGTATCTTACACCTCTCCTCAGAGCCAATGTTGGACTCACAGCTTGGAGAAGAGACGGTTCAGGGGGGATATGATAGAGCTCTATAAAATACTGAGTGGAGTGGAAAGGGTAGATGTGATTTGCATGTTAACTCTTTCCAAAAATACTAGGCCTAAGGGGCATGTGATGAAGCTACTAAGTAGTAGATTTAAAAACAAACCAGAGAAGATATTTCTTCACACAATGTGTAATTAAACTCTGGAATTCATTGCTGGAGAATATGGTGAAATCATTTAGCTTAGCGTGGTTTAAAAAAAAAAAAAAAAAAGGCTTGGATACTTTCCTAAAAGAGAAGTCCACTGGCTATTATTGAGATGTCTTAGGGAAATCCATTGCTTATTCCTAGGATAAGTAGCATAAGATCCCTGGGACCAGGGTTGGACACTGTTGGGAACAGGATGCTGGGCTTGATGGACCTTCGGTCTGTCCTAGTATGGCAATTTTTATGCCCTTATGCCTAACACCAGGGCTTAACTTCTGGGAGAATGCCTAGAACAGTGGCATACCAAGGGGGTAGCGAACAAGGATGGGGGCGGTCCACCCAGGGTGCCCGCTCTAACAGGGTGCACAGCCAGCCAGGTCCGAAACCTCCCGCGCTGCTCTAAATGGCACCTCAGCGCAGCTTCCGTACTTATTCCAGAGCATAGTCAGCAGCCGTGGTGAAGTGCAGGAAGGTCCCGCGATGACTGTGTCTACCGCCTCTGCTTTGGAAGAGGTAAGTGATGTCATGGGGGGGTGGACCAGCAGCCACAGTCATCGTGGGACCTTTCCACAACTCCCTGCGTCTTCCGGCCCACCCCCCACTCCAACGTCACTTACCTCTTCCAGAGCAGAGGCAGCAGAAGTAGTCATCGTGGGACCTTGCTGATTTGGATGGAGAGAGAAAGGAGCATAGTATGGTATGGAAGGGTGTGGAGGGTGAGAAAGGGGGTCAGAGTGATATGGAACTGTGGTGGAGGAAGAGAAAGGGGGCAGATGCTGATGGAAGTGGGGGGAAGGGAAAGGGGAAAGAGACATTAGAAGGAAGGATACTACATGGAATTGGGTTGGAGGGAAAGAAAGGGGGCAGATGCTGATGGAAGTGGGGGGAAGGGAGAGGAGAGAGTGAAATGCCAGACCATGGGGGTGTGGGAGAGGGAAGGAGAGGAGAGAGATGCCAGACCATTGGAGGAGGGAAGGGAAGAAGATGGATACCAGACCAATGGGGGTGAAGAGAGAGATGGAAGGGGGAGGCATAAAGTTTCTGGAAGGGGAATAGAAGGAGAGAAGATGCCATATATGACGGGCAGAGAGAGGGTAGACAGTGGATGAAAGGAAGAGAGTGACAAGAAGATGAGGAAAGCAGAAACCAGAGAAGATAAGATAGAAAAAAAAAATTCTATTTATTTATTTTTTTTTTTTGCTTTAGGGGAGATACTTCTGTTTCTGTGGTGTTGCATTGTATTGGTGCTTCAGTTTAACCTTTGTCTACGTATTTTTATTCTATCTCCCCATTTACAAAACTGAAGAGCGTTTTTTAGCGTTGACATCTGAGCTGTTACCACCGTGGCTAAAAACCGCACTACAGTTTTGTAAAAGGGAGAGGGGTTAGTTTGTGATTATATATCCCATACTAGGCGAAGGTGTTTTCTGTGTTCTGTGTGTTCGAAAGACATGGTTTTCTGTTAGGATGGGCTGCAGGATTGATCTGTACTAGTCTGGCTTGTTTAGTTTTACAATGGGTGTATTGATGTTGTATTGCTCACTGCCTTTTCCTAGGTACACTCTTGTGTGACGTGTGGATTGTTACTAAAAATCATGGTTTTCATACAGATGGGGGGGGTGTCAAAAAATGATGGGCCCTGGGTGTCACATAGGCTAGGTACGCCAGTGGCCTGGAATGCTGTTTTATCACTTCTTTTCAGACTCCAGAGTGACAAAGGTGTTCATCTGTGTGTTTTAGGTGCCATCTACCCATGTTCGAATCCTAGCGACTTGACGAATTACAGATCTAAAAAGAGATGGGTTTTGTGTTAGTCTGGTAAGATCCTCCAGCGTCAGCCCCATTGTTGTTTTCATCAGGTCCAATCAGCCGATTGCAGATCACCCTCATAGTTCAATGGTCCATCAAGCCCAGTATCCCATTCTCACGATGGCCAATCCAGATCACTAGTACCTGGCCAAAACCCAAGGTGTAACAATATTCCATGCTACCAATACAGGGCAAACAGTGGCTTCCCCCATGAATTTCTCAATAACAGACTATGAACTTACCACAACCTGTCTGACAACGCGTTCCAGAGCATAATTATTCTTTGAGTGAAAAATTATTTCCTCCAATTGGTTTTAAACATATTTCCCTGTAACTTCATCGAGTGTCCCCTAGTCTTTGTCATTTTTAACGAAGTGAAAAATCGATCCACTTGTACCCGTTCTACTCCACTCAGGATTTTGTAGACTTCAATCCTATCTCCCCTCAGCCGTCTCTTTTCCAAGTTGAAGAGCCCTAACCATTTTAGTCTTTCCTCATACGAGAGGAGTTCCGTCCCCTTTACCATTTTGGTCGCTCTTCTTTGAACCTTTTCTAACGCCACTATATCTTTCTTGAGATAAGGAGACCAGAACTGAACGCAATACTCCAGATGAGGTCGCACCATGAAGCGATACAGGGGCATTATAACACTCTTAGTCTTGTTAACCATCCCTTTTTTAATAATTCCTAGCATCCTGTTTGCTTTTTTGGCCGCCGCCACACATTGGCCAGAAGGTTTCATCGTATTGTCTATGATCCTTTTCTTGGGCCCTAATCCCCAAGGTGGACCCTAGTCCACATTAAATTTCATCTGCCATTTGGACACCCAGTCTTCCAATTTCCTAAGGTCCGTCTGCAGTTTTTCACAGTCCGCATGCATTTCAACAACTTTGAACAGTTTAGTGTCATCTGCAAATTGAATCACCTCACTCGTCGTTCACCAATCAAAGTGACCTTCCTCTTTAGAAGCCTTTAAGAAGAGGCGGAGACTGGACTAGCCTGGTGCATAGCAGAAAACAGTCAATCTGCTCCTAATCCAGAGCCTCTTTTCCGTTTGCCCCTATCCTTGGTTTATCCACCCAAATCTCGGTTACACTTTCTTTTTGACTGCCCGACAGTGAAAGAGACAAGTTCTGGAGCTCCTTCTTAAATTTCTGCCTGAGGTGACAGCATATCTTAACTCCATCTCTGCTTCTCCTATCTCCTATACAGTGAGGGCAGGTGGTAATTCAAGGGGTCAAGGGTCAATTCTGTGATTAGTTAGAATAGTAGGACTGGAAGTAAAGTGTCTCTTTACCTTCAGGGCACATTCTTCTTTCGTTCACAGCTTGAAATTGCGTACCTGAACTTTAACAAAGTAAAGGGGAAACAATCGTCTGAGAAAGCAAACAGGTTGTGTTAGGGACTATTCAAATGATTTGTCTGGTTAAGTTTGGGAGCCCTCTGGAGAAATCTTCAGTTCCTACATTTTTTATTCCTGAAGCTGGTCATCTTTTGTCCAGGCAACTAGCTAAACGTGGGAAAAGGCTCCTACCCGCAAACTGCGCCTGACCCGGAAGCCTTCTCTCTGACGTCGCAACGTCAGAGGGAAGGCTTCCAGATGAGGCGCGGGACGCGCGCGAGGAGCCGCTTCCCACAGCTTTGTGCAATGCAGCACTCAGGGAGCCAGCCCGAAGACCCTGCGCTGATCGCATTGTGGACCGGGGGGGGCAGGCCAGAAGGCAAGGCACATGGAGGGAGAGAGACAACAACGGTAGGGGAAAAGCTTTTATTTTTTTTATTAGTGATTTTACCAGGGCTGTGGAGTCGGTAGATAAATGTTCCGACTCCGACTCCTCAGTTTTTTGTACTTCTGACTCCGACTCCCCGACTCCGACGCCTCAGTTTTTTGTACTTCTGACTCCGACTCCCCGACTCCGACGCCTCAGTTTTTTGTACTTCTGACTCCGACTCCCCGACTCCGACTCCTCAGTTTTTTGTACTTCTGACTCCGACTCCCCGACTCCGACGCCTCAGTTTTTTATACTTCTGACTCCGACTCCCCGACTCCGACTCCTCAGTTTTTTGTACTTCTGACTCCGACTCCGACTCCCCGACTCCGACTCCTCAGTTTTTTGTATTTCTGACTCCGACTCCCCGACTCCGACGCCTCAGTTTTTTGTACTTCTGACTCCGACTCCCCAACTCCGACGCCTCCGTTTTTTGTACTTCTGACTCCGACCCCGACTCCGACTCCTCAGTTTTTTGTACTTCTGACTCCGACCCCGACTCCGACTCCTCAGTTTTTTGTACTTCTGACTCCGACTCCCCGACTCCGACTCCTCAGTTTTTTGTACTTCTGACTCCGACCCCGACTCCGACTCCTCAGTTTTTTGTACTTCTGACTCCGACTCCCCGACTCCGACTCCTCAGTTTTTTGTACTTCTGACTCCGACTCCCCGACTCCGACTCCTCAGTTTTTTGTACTTCTGACTCCGACCCCGACTCCGACTCCTCAGTTTTTTGTACTTCTGACTCCGACCCCGACTCCGACTCCTCAGTTTTTTGTACTTCTGACTCTGACTCCCCGACTCCGACTCCTCAGTTGTTTGTACTTCTGACTCCGACTCCCCGACTCCGACTCCTCAGTTTTTTGTACTTCTGACTCCGACTCCCCGACTCCGACTCCTCAGTTTTTTGTACTTCTGACTCCGACTCCGCGTGAAACAAGATCTTCATCCACGTAAAAAGATGTTGTGCCTATGGTGGGAGAGCTTGGTTGGATGAATTTTTCGAGTCTACACCAGGTGATTTCTACCAACGAGGTATTGAAAACCTTGTTGAACGTTGGAAATAAGTTGTAAACAACAACAAGGGAGAATACATTTATAAGTATTGGTGCTCCGAATTGGGCGTTGCGTGCCATATAGTCAAGCACGTGTTCGTTTTGCGGTTACGTGAGGCACTGCGTGCGTTGGTCTTTATTCTTACAGGAGAGAAGTCATTAATTATAACTTTTTGTGAATTGGGACATTTAAACTTGCTTTTTTTAAATTCCAATCTAAATTTAGTTGGAGTCGGAGTCGGTGCATTGTTTGGCAACTCCGACTCCGACTCCAGGTACCCGAAATTTCCTCCGACTCCTCGACTCCGACTCCACTACACTGGATTTTACGTCTGCCCTAATTGTCTGTCTTAACTGTTCAGGAAGAAATGCATTTGTTTCTTTTCCTCTGGGGTTGTACTGCCTTCAGAATCTTGCATCTTAGGGTTGGTTTGTGAATATTAGGACTTTTAGTTTTTGGTCCTGCATTTGCATGGGGTTATCTGTTTTCTGGTAGGAATGAATGTTGAAAAGCATAAAGTGTGCTTTGTGTAGTTTAATTTTGTGGTTAACCATTATATGTTGTTAATACGATTATATTGTGTGTATATATGAAAAATGGATGGAAAAAATGGTGTTACAATTAGTACTATTATGGGGTGGGATCAGGGGCAGAGATTGGGTGGAGATGGGCACGACTTAGCCCAGTGTTCTTCAACTGCCGGTCCGCAAAATAATTCTTTTATTTCCGCCGGTCAATAGGTGTCAAAAGGTTGAAGATAACCGTAGTGCTCACCCACCTTACCCCCTGGCAGGGGCACAGCTACGTTTGAGTAATCCCAGCAAAATATCTATGTGGGTTACAAAATACATACAGATGCTTTTTTAAACAAAGAGTCGCACACTAAAATGACCATTTACATACAGATTTAAAGCTTGTGTTTTATTCAAGTAGCCAGATGTGGCTGCATGTCGCTCACTTCTGTGCTGTGTCAAGGGATCAAAGTGGAATATAGTATAAATAATTAAAATCTTTCATAACCTTATTTTTTAAAAAAGATAGATAAACTTACCCTCTCTTTCACTAAGGGGCGCTATGCTTTCTAGAGTGCAGTAAACATGCGCAGCATGTTATCCTATGGACGCGTTAGCGGTTAGTGCACGCGTTGATTTCGCGTGTGGTAAATGCGCGTTAAAACGCTTAGTGCACCTAAGAGGGGTGCATTTTGATCAACTCAGCCCCTTATTCGCTTTTCTGGTTCTTTCTGCTGATCGGGTTCAATCCGTCCACATCCGTTTGGGCCTCCTTCTCTCACTCCAGACTGCCTCATTCCTTTTTTTCTGCCTTTCTCCTAACTTGCTTTCTTCCATCTCATATCCTTCCCCCCCTCCCTCCTGTCCTCTATTTTGTAGTACGGGAATCTGACTGGTGTTTTCATAATTATTGTCTAACATGTTCCCAACCAGACTGATGCAATTCTGCTACCTAGGTCCTTTAAAGAATAAATAAATACATAAATTTATATATATATCCTTTTTATTTATTGCCATTTGCATGACAAAGGAACCAGTTTATGGAAAATAAGTGTCTTCCGGATTCAATCGATAAAATGCATTCAGAGGATGCTGATGTATTTAAGCTCTGTTTAATGAGGTCCTTTATTTACTCTCAGACCGCCCAGTGTATTCAAATACTGCGGCTATGAATTGTAATTAAAAAGCTACCATGTCCTTATTTTGCTAGAGTATTTGGAGCAGCTTTTTGGTACGGGGTATTTGTCCTTTATTCAGAAGGACTTTCCCAACTGAAACAAAACAAACAAAAAAAAATTCAATAAGACCCGTAGAATGTATTTAACTGGGACAGCGTTGCCTCTTTCGGGTTTGTTTGAACTGGAGCATCTGGGTTATAAAAGTGGTTTGTTTCTGGCTGCGGTGGGAGTTGTTGGGGGATTGACTAGGACTAGAGCCAAATATTTTTGGAAGATACAGGAAGAGAAAACCAATAAAAAAAGGATACAACTCAACTAATCTCTTCCTTTCGTCCTTTGTTCCTTAAGTCTCCTGTTCAAGCCTTGAAAAAATGTTAATCTTCGCTGGGGAGGGGGAGCTTTGTAAAAAGCTTTAGCTCCTCTAAGAAGGCATGGTGGGTGCATCTTGTGTGGAGAAGGTTTGTCTGGCGCTAAGCTAAATCTAGCTTTTCAGGTGAGAAATAAAGGTTTGGTTTTTAAGCAGATGTATCGGGCTTTGCCGTGTACTGGTCAAGATTTGAGAGGCCTTCAAATCAGTGGTGGGACAGATGGCTCTTAGGATCTCATCCCTGTAAGTGATACATTTTTTTTATTATTATTATTGAACTAAAGTAGTGCGAATGCTTTTATGAACTCTGCTGCCTTTATCCGTTCTCTTTGCAGTAGTGCAATAAAAGGCCTCAGCTCAAGCTTATTTACCTTCTGAACTAAAATTTGTACTGGAACTTGGATTCTTAGGCCAAACTGAAGATGGTAGCCCATGGTAACTAAGCATAGGCAGAGGTTTAGTTGAAAATTAGTCTCAATGCTTATAATAGGTCACTAGATTCAAAATAGGGCTATTCTGAGTCAGAGGCTCGCAATGATCCGGCTATACTTCAGATGACCAGATGGCTATAAGTCCTTCTTTTAAAAAAAATGTGGTAGGGCTCAGGATGCCTTCAAGCAGAAAGCCCTTATTTAGTGAGTCTTCCCCAGATGGAGCTCTGGTGTTTGGAGATCCCTTTCTCTTTGGAGATGTTTCTGGAACCTTCTTTAGTCCTCTCCAGGCAGATCTTTGTACTGCTTTTCCTGGGAAGGCAATGCCGGTGGGCTGGTCCCCATTACAGAATTCACTATAGATCAGTAGAGCAGCTTGGTAGATCCTGGTACTGTTTCACTCAATCTTCCTCTTCCTGTGTGCAGTAGCTGAGTTGGTCGCTCGTCAGCTCCCCTTACAGCACATAAGCAGAAGCAAAACGCCAAAGAAAAAATTTACCCACAGGACTACGTATGTTTATCGCCTTAGCTTTTCCTCCAAAGAGGTTTCTCCTATTACTATCAGTCAGGTAGGAGATACATCCCTCTGATTTGGAGGAAGGACCTTTCCAGGTCAAACGTTCACACACCTAATACTGGTAGAGGCTCTAGAGCAGGGGTTTCAAAGTCCCTCCTCGAGGGCCACAATCCAGTCGGGTTTTCAGGATTTCCCCAATGAATATGCACGAGATCTATGTGCATGCACTGCTTTCAATGCATATTCGTTGGGGAAATCATGAAAACCCGGCTGGATTGCGGCCATCAAGGAGGGACTTTGACATCTCTCCTCTAGGGTACACATATTCAGGGTTTCCAGTCTCTCCTCATACGTCTTCTGGCACAAACCTCCTATCATTTTCGTCACCCTCCTCTGGACCGCTTCAAGTCTTCTTACGTCCTTGGACAGATACGGTCTCCAAAACTAAACACAATACTCCAAGTGGGGCCTCACCAACGACCTGTACAGGGGCATCAACACCTTCTTTCTTCTACTGCAGGGGTCCCCAAAGTCCCTCCTTGAGGGCCGAATCCAGTCGGGTTTTCAGGATTTCCCCAATGAATATGCATTGAAAGCAGTGCATGCACATAGATCTCATGCATATTCATTGGGAAAATCCTGAAAACCCAACTGGATTTGGCCCTCAAAGAGGGACTTTGGGGACCCCTGCCCTATTTACATTGTCCAATAACCACAATATTTTGTTCTCTAAGGAAAAGACTGTGATAAAGCAAGCCTCGATGTTATTAAAAAAAAAAAAACATCCTGAGACTTTCTAGAACAGTGACATTCTTATGTTGTTTTTTTAAATCTGGGGAGGGGTTGGTTGGAGGGTTTGGGAATGTGGAATCAAGATTCAAGTGCACATGGTCAATTTTATTTCTTGGACGAAGGCGGAGAGGGTTTCACTGTCCCGGCTGGTTTGTAGGTCTTGGCAATTTCCTTGTGAGGCTGTAAGCAAGATTTTTTTTTGTCAGTGTAACGTTCCTGGGGGCTCCTTTTACAAAGCTGCGCTAGCGTTTTTAACGCACGCACCGGATTAGCGCGCTAGCCGAAAATCTACCGCCTGCTCAAAAGGAGGCAGTAGCAGCTAGCGCGTGGGGCCTTTGTAAAAAGAGCCCTAGATCTTTGGGGGGTTTAGTATAGAAGTTTGTTTCGTGGATAGCTAATTTGCAATCTACGTAGTAACTTTCTTCAGCGTGTTTTGTCATTTTTGGTTTTGGATTTGCACCATTTTCTTTCTGCTTTTCGTAATTCTTTATTATTATTTTTTTTTTTTTATTCTGAGGTGGTTGGTAAACCAGGGAGAGGAGAATTTCCCAGTGCTAAATATTTCTTTCTTTGGCTTTGGGTAGATTCTCATAGAGGGTATTGACTCGCGTGTGCCAGTATGATGAGGCTTCTTCGATGGATGTGAGGTTAGGCTTATTTGTTTCTGTTATTTCAACGATACCAGATGAGATTTTTATTTTTAGGTCAACTGAGTTAGGATTAAGTACTTTCTTGAGTGGGGTTGTGTCCTTGATTGTAGGATCTGTTGTGGCGTCACTGAGGTTGACTGAAATTAGGTAGTGGTCAGACCAGGGTACTGGTGTGGTGACAAAGTCTGGGGTTTGGGTGTTTTGATATTGGTCTCTTTGTATGAAGACTAGGTCTACTGTAAGACCAGCAGAGTGAGTGGTTGAGGTGATGGTCTGGTAGAAGCCTAGGTCAAATAGTATTGCTATGAAGTCAGCTGGAGCCCTGGTGGTGCTTGGGTAGTCTGAGAAGTTGAAGTTGCCAAGGATGATCTGTTTACGAGAAATAAGTAGCTTGCAGATGATGGTTATAAGGTCATCTAGGGCTCTCATAGGGGAGCTGGCAGCTCTGTATATCAAGGCAAAGGTCAAGTCTCTGGTGTGGCCAATGGAGAAAGTGAGGCATTCAATGCCGCTCAGAGTGGTGGTGTCTATCAATCTTGGGATGGTGCTTGATTTTATAATGCAGGGGTGTCAAAGTCCCTCCTTGAGGGCCGCAATCCAGTTGGGTTTTCAGGATTTCCCCAATGAATATGCATGAGGTCTATTTGCATGCACTGCTTTCATTGTATGCTAATAGATCTCGTGCATATTCATTGGGGAAATCCTGAAAACTCAACTGGATTGCGGCCCTCCAGGAAGGACTTTGACACCCCTGTTATAATGGCTGCTGCTACTCCTCCTCTTTGGATGGTTCTAGAGCAGTGGTTCCCAACCCTGTCCTGGGGGACCACCAGCCGGTCGGCTTTTCAAGATATCCCTCATGAATATGCATGAGAGAGATTTGCATATAATGGAAGTGACAGGTATGCAAATCTCTCTCATGCATATTTATTAACTCAAATTCTTAAAACCAGCTATTAAATATTTAATACAAAGAAGTATCTTAATCAATTCAATTTTAATATTATCTCCCACAATTCATTTCATTACAGTACAACTTACCAATACTTAATTTATTAATAAATATCAGAATAATTTAGTCAGTGAACCTAATCCCCATCAAGTCACACTCACTTCCCAACTTTCACACACATACTACAGCCATTGTGATTACTTTTATCCAAAAGTGGATCTTAGTTACACTTCCCCCTCCCCTTTCGCGGTTTCTGCACTCGCGATTTCACATAATCGCAATTTTTTTCTGGGGAGGGGGAAAATAAAAAAACTCATATTTTTTACCTCCCTGCCGCCTTCCCGGCCTTACCTGGTGGTCTAGAGGGCTTTCAGGGCAGGAGCGATCTTCTTACGCTCCTACCCCGTGCAGATCGCCATGAGGAAATGGCTGTAGGGAGTTCCCGTCGTAGTTTCGAGAGACTACGGGAACTCACGGCAGCCATTTCCTGATGGCGATCTGCACGGGGCAGGAGCGTAGGAAGATCGCTCCTGCCCCAAAAGCCCTCTAGACCACCAGGTAAGGCCGGGAAGGTGGCAGGGAGGTGGGGGTGGGTCAGAGCCGGATAATCGTGGTTTTTTGCCATTCGCGGTCCGGCTCTGCCCGTATCCCCCGCGAATAACGAGGGAGAAGTGTAATTCATTAGTCCATGATCATCTAGTCAGAGAGGCTTCAAACTGAGAGTTGCAGAACAGTTTTAGCACATGAGAATCACAGTTTCTGAAACACAACCGGCAGGCCTCTCTGTGCTCATGATGATCCTGTTCTTCAATTCATGCGCGGACGCCCTCCAGACACGGTTCCGAGCTTGGGAAGGTTCGTACAGGGGCAGGACCAGTTGTCCATTTTTTTATACAGGAAATCTGGCAACCTAACTTTAATTCGTGGAAACTGTCATTCTTGGCTTACGGTTTCTGTTGGTACCAAGGATCAGCCCGGGACTAACCCCCTCTCCCCCCCCCAAAAAAAAAAAAAAGACCTCAGGACCATGGGCACATTTGTTCAGTCTCACTTTAAATGTTTGTACCATGAAATTGTAACACCTATTCCAGGGTCAATTTTATGTTCAAAGCAGCACTGATGGATAAAAATAATGGGGAGGGGGTTGAGGAGGGAAGAACTTACTGAAATTTTTTAATCAGTTGGCAGACTCTTGCAATGAAAATGTGTGTTCTCATTTGTCTCCCTTTTAAAACTGCTCCTGGAAATGTGGAAAACCTGCTGTCAGTAAACTGGTGAATTTAGCTGAGCTGCGGTGTGCATTGGACCTGCCTGTGAGACGGATTGCCAGTACAGACTGGAAAGATAGAAGTGACTTAACCTAGTTTTCAGAAAAGAAATTAAAAAAAAACCCCAGGTGTCTGCTAAGATGCAATCAATGTTGCTTTTGGTGACGGAGACACACCTAGACGGGGGACGATTCACTTTTAGCACTTTGGCTCTTTCATCATAAGATTTTTGTTGGAGAATTATCAGTATGATATTTTAATAAAACCTTTTTTTGTTTTTGTTTAAGATTGTGCAAAGGCTGGTGGGGATTGGGAAGAGAAAAAGAATTTATTCCAGCCTTCTCACACTCAAATAGGTTTGACTTTGATAAGAAAGAAAAAAAAACAGAGCAGGAAAAAAAAATGATATACAATGTCCAATGTGACACGGACAAGAGGACATGGACTGAAGCTAAGGGGGGACAAGTCCAGGACAAATACCAGGAAGTTCTGCTTCACGCAACGAGTGGTGGACACCTGGAATGCTCTCCCAGAGGAGGTTATTGCGGAATCCACCGTTCTAGGCTTTAAAAGCAAACTAGACGCACATCTCCTTACGAGAGGCATAGAGGGATATGGGTGACTAAAATTACGCCAGGTGTACACCTGGCTGGGCCTCCGCGTGTGCGGATCGCCGGACTTGATGGATCGAAGGTCTGATCCGGAGATGGCAGTTCTTATGTTCTTATATATATAATGGGGCTGATATTCAGAGCAATTGCAGGGGGCCAGACCCTCTTAAATCGCTTATGGCCCCCTAATTGCCGATATTCAGTGGAACTAAACCTGCCAGTGCCATTCAATATTGTCTCTGACGGTTCATAGACAACGGCGTGAAAGACAAAAGCGTGCGCCGACAATTGAGCGCAGCGCGCGCTGCTGCGCCGCTCTAAATTACAGTTTTTAGGGGCTCCGACGGGGGGTTTTGTTGGGGAACCCCCCCAGTTTACTTAATAGACATCGCGCCGGCGTTATGGGGGGTTTGGGGGGTTGTAACCCTCCACATTTTACTGTAAACTGAACTTTTTCCCTAAAAACAGGGAAAAAGTGAAGTTTTCAGTAAAATGTGGGGGGTTACAACCCCCCACACCCCCCACAACGCCCCCACAACGCAGCGCGATGTCTATTAAGTAAAGTGAGGGGTTCCCCCAAGCCCCCCTGTCGGAGCACTAAAAACAGTAATTTAGAGCGGCGCGGTGGCGTGCGCTGCGCTCAATTGTCTGGGCGAGCCTTTGTCCCGGCGCGCTTTTGACCTGACACCGTTTCTGACCGCTCACAAAGAAAGTGGTACAAGGGTTTGGAAAATCTGTACCCCTAGACCCGTCCTCAGGCCCGTCCAGTTCTACCTAGGCCTGCCACATCATGCCCCAATCCTACACCCCCCCCACTGCCTGCTCTTGTCTGGCAGGACATCCGCGCATGTGCGGTGATGATGTCATACGCGCATGCGCGGATGCCCTCCTGCCTGACGCGATGTGGGTGAAAGCTTTTCAAAACCTTGCCAAAGTGCCGGGTTTTGAAAAGCCATCAGGACCCCCAAACATGTCCTCAAAAGGAGGACATGCCTGGGGAAATCCGGATGTGGGGTAACCCTAATGTGGGGGAGGCGCTTTCAACTCCCACTCACCATAAAATTACCTATCATTCTCTCTGCAAGAAGCTCCCCCAACCCTTATATATCCTGTCTGTCTGTCTAAATTAGATTGTAAGCTCTTCTGAGCAGGGACCCTCCATTGTATGTTAAATGTACACTACTATTACTATTAATCATTTATATAGCTCTAACAGACACACACAGCACTGCACAGAGTCACAAAGAATAAGAAAACAGTCCCTGCTCAGAAGAGCTTACAATCTAAACAGGCAAGACAGACAAACAGGATGTCATGGATGCAGTTAAGAGGAACGGTTAATCAGCTGGCTGGGTTGGAGGTCAGAGGAATAGGCTTAAGGGTTGAAAGCGCTGTGTTTGCCTTTCAGTGCTGGAGATTGAGCATGATGTTTGTGGATGCTGGCAATATTTAGCTCAAAAGCTCTCCTAAATTAGCTGCTTACTATTAATTATTTCTAGAGCGCGACTAGACTTATGCAGCGTGGTAGAGAGTCCATGCTCAAGTGAGCTTACAATCTAAACAATGAAGACAGCCAAACAGGATGCCAGGGTAGGGGTGGGAGAGGGCAGATGGATTTGCATGCACTGCCTCCTTGAGATGGAAATCTAGCTCATGCATATTTATTGTGGAGATCCTGAAAACCTGACCTGGCTCCGGCTCTCGAGGACCTGAGCTAGGGTGATGAGCAGGGATTAGTTCTGCGGGTGCTGACACTGAATATCAGATACCACCTGCTTAGCCTTCTTTTGTTTTAAGCCCTTTGATCGTCTTATAAATTCCCCTTCCTTCCCTCTCCCAGCTCACCACAACCATCTCCCTTCCTCCCGTTGCCCCAGGAGGTCAAACTCCACCTGGCTAAAAGGTAGGCCGCTCTGGGCTTACCTTCTGTTCCTGGTGGTCTGTGGGGGGTCATTGAGAGTAGGAGGAAAGGCCACTCACTCGGTATCTCTACTCTCTCTTTTCTCAACACACTCCCCCCCCCCCCAGGCACTCCACTCGTCGGGTAAGTCTCAATTATTTGTACCCTTGTCCTCTAAGGCCAACTCTGGACTCTGTCCTTTCTATCTTGCTGCACTGTATGCCTGGAACAAACTGCCTGACTCGGTACGTCAGGCTCCGACTCTGGCAGTCTTCAAATCCAGACTCAAAGCCCACTTCTTTGAAGCTGCTTCAGTTCCAAACTCCAACCCACCTTCTAAGCCCCAATATCTGTCTTATCATTGCCTCTGTAATTCCCCCACCTGAGATGCACCTTCCTGTCCAGTTTGTCTGTCCTGACTAGACTGTAAGCTCTTTTGAGCAGGGACTCTCTCTTCTGTGTTTTGATGTACAGAGCTGTGTATGTCTAGTAGCACAATAGAAATGATTAGTAGGAGGAGCCTGGAATGTTGCTACTCTTTGGAGATTCCAAATAATAGCAACATTCTAGAATCTCAAAGAACAACAACATTCTGGAATCCTGACTCGATACGTCAGGCTCCGTCTCTGGCAGTCTTCAAATCTAGACGCAAAACCCACTTCTTTCAATTCCAAACTCCAACCCGATGACGGGTCAAATGCGGGCAAGACAAAAGCGCGCAAATAAAAACGCCAAGACAAATCAGCGCAAATGTCTTGCGCTCAGTTGTCCCGCTCGTGCTTGTTACTGAAAATGATTTGCGCGGAATTGTCTTGCGCTCAAATGTCTTGCGCTCAGTTGTCTTGCCACTCAGTTGTCTTGCGCTCACTTGTCTTGCACGCATTTGACTATGAACCCTCCAACCCAGCTGCTAAGCACCAACATCTGTCTTATCATCCCCTCTGCAATTCCCCCACCCGAGATGCACCTTCTTGTCCAGTTTGTCTGTCTTGACTAGATTGTAAGCTCTTTGGAGCAGGGACTGTGTCTTATGCGTTTTGATGTACAGCGCTGTGTATGTCTAAGTAGCGCTATAGAAATGGAAATATTAGGTTCATGGTGGTGCATCTGGACTTTCAGTAGCCATTCTAGAATAGCCATCTATTTGTTATCAGGGTGCCCTATTCGGAAGCACTCTTTGGTAGAATTGCTACGGTTGGGGGTCAAATACTGACACTTGTTTATATAGCTGGTTATTTTAGAAGCCCTGTTTGTGATTAGGAAGTGCATAAGCCAACATTTAGATGGTAAGTTATCAATGTGGGTTCCTATTAAGATGTGTCTCATTTTATATAATTCCCTCCCCCCCCCCAACACATTAATTAATACTTCTAGCTGGATCCTGATTCAAAGGACACAATTGATCCAGTCCTGGATTTACCCAAGTGCATGCTGGGACTTGGAGTTCTGCTTTTTCCTCATTGCATCCCCTAAGGCAGGAGTAGGGAACTCCGGTCCTCGAGAGCCGTATTCCAGTCGGGTTTTCAGGATTTCCCCAATGAATATGCATGAGATCTATTTGCATGCACTGCTTTCAATGCATATTCATTGGGGAAATCCTGAAAACCTGACTGGAATACGGCTCTCGAGGACCGGAGTTCCCTACCCCTGCCCTAAGGAAAGCAAGGCTGCAAGTCCCTGCATGCAACAGGATAAACACCCTAACCTGCATATCTGGATCCACTTGGCAGCCTTATTTTTAATTTTTAAAACAAAAAACAACAACAACTGTCTATAGAAAACAAAATCACTGCTATAAATAATAAAAGTGTGCCAAGCATAGGGCATCCAGGTATTGTGACATCATTGAATTGGTGGAATAAGCCATTATGACATCACAATGGGGCTCATTTTCAAAACAGAAAATTGTCCAAAAAAATGGCATAAACCAACACTTATTAATCACCAAAACGCCCAAGTGCTGATTTTCGAAACTAATTTTTTAAATGTCTTGCAGGGCATTCACCCTCCAGGACATCTGAATATTAAGGGGACAAGTAAGAGGCATGTTTTGGGTGGGATTTGGGCAGGCTTAGCACTTTGGCATCTTGCAGGAATAATCAAACCTTTGTGAGATGTTCAAAGAGTCATAAAAACATTCCGAGTTAGATCTCTTGAAAATGCAAAAATAATAAGAATAATAATTTTTTTTTTGTATACCGCTATACCAAAAGTTCAAAGCGGTTCACAACAGAAAAAGATACATACAGTCAAAGTATATAAAGTCCATAATAACACAGTTGATAAAAAAGAATACATCAATTAAAAAGCAAGAAGAAGTTAAAACAGTAGCACAACTAAAATGTAAACATGTCAAACAGGCGTGTCTTTAGTGATTTTCTAAAATCAAAATAAGAAGTAGCCTCAAGTATAGGTTTTCCAAGCCATATATTCAGTTTAGTGGCCTCGAATGATAAAATTCTGTAAAAAAAAACTTCTTATATTGACATGACATGCCAGGAAGTTCTGCTTCACACAGCGGGTGGTGGACACCTGGAACGCTCTCCCGGTGGAGATTGCTGCGCAACCCACCATTCTAGGATTTAAGGGCAAGTTAGATGCACATCTCCTCGGAAGGCAAATAGAGGGATACCGGTGACTAAGTTTTCGCCAGGTCGCACCTGGCTGGGCCTCCGTGTGAGCGGATCACCGAACTTGATAGACCCAGGGTCTGATCCGGTGATGGCAATTCTTATGACTTTAGAGAAGGGTAATTAAATGGATTTATTCTACGTGTACTCTTATTAGAATAGTCCAAAGGAAACTGAGAGGCCAGGTAATCTGGTAGCATCCCGAAAACTGCTTTGTAACAAATGCAAAAATTTAACAGAACTCTGGACTCCACTGGCAGCCAGTGAAGTTTTTGATAGAAAGGGGTGATGTGCTCCCATTTTTTTAGTCCAAAAATGAGGCGAACCGCAGTGTTCAGAATCAGTCTCAATTTTTTGAGTATTTTTTTGTAGTCCCTTAAATATATAATATTACAATAGTCCAAAATACTCAAAATGGATGTCTGCACCAGCAAACGAAAAGAAGGTTCATCAAAAAACTTCTTAATGGTGCGGAGCTTCCATGAGACCGGAATAATTTTCTTAAACAGTAGATCAATATGTTTTTCCAGGATCAGATGTTTATCGAGAGCTACATCCAAGGGGGTGAAGGGGGGGGGGGGGGATTGGGACTTATATATAGCCTTTTTGCAGTTTTACAACCACATTCAAAGTACTCAAACTGACCAGATAATGACTAGAGAGATGAAAGTGTGCCCTTCCACACTCTCCTGAGGCTGTGGGTTCAAACCCACACTGCTCCTTGTGACCCTGGGCAAGTAACTTAATCCCCCCTTACCCCAGATACATTAGATAGATTATAAGCCTACCAGGACAGACAGGGAAAAATACTTGAATACCTGAATAAATTCATGTAAACCATGCTGAGCTTCCCTGGAAGAATAGTATAGAAAATTAATTAAATAAATAATGTGAAAAGTTTCTGTCCAGAGCTGGGATTGTGATATCATAATGCCTCATTCCACCAATAAGAGCCAACCTCATCAGTGATGTCACAACGGCTGTTTGGCTCACTTTTATTACATTTCGATTTCTAGAGTGGAACAGTGGTTAAAGCTACAGCTTCAGAACCTTGAGGTTATGGGTTCAAACCCACATTGCACCTTGTGACCTTGAGCAAGTCACTTAATCCTCCCCTTACCCCAGGTACATTAGATAGATTATAAGACCAGACAGGGAAAATGCTAGAATACCTGAACAAATTCATGGTATAGAAAATTGAACAAATAAATATTTTGTACTGAACTGGTCCACTACAGGAGAATGAAGATATACACCAAGAAAAGACATAGCTTTAGAAACCAAGTGATTAAAGAGATGTGAATGGTTAATGGAGTTTAATCTAGCTGAAAAGTGATTGCAATGAACAAAGCTTCTAGAACAAGATAGGGCGAACGACTGATATAGCTAGAAGGAGTATAATAGGATGTATCATACTCGGCAGACATTGTATTATCTTCTAAAAATAGCTGATCCCCTAATAAAACAATCCAGCATTCATACAGAAAGGATTGTAGCCAACAGATGATATAATTAGCAAACACTATCGGTGCATCGTAGTCCTGATATAATGTGGATTTACTTATAAAGCAAATACTGCATCTTGGACCACAAACTCAACATTATATCAGTTCTACTGAGCAATATGATAAAGGGGGAAGGGGGAGAAAGAAACTGAGTCCAACCCTCGACTATTTTATTCTGAGCCATTTTTTATGGTGGTCTACACTACCTCGTATATCTGATTTCATTTTTCACTTTTTAAATTTAGGATCTTATGCATTTTTTTTTTTTTTTACCATGCAAATTCTTTAAAATCTTACAAAAGCTACAGATTCTCAGTATCTCCCCCATCTCACGACTTCCTATACCTCTCCCCAGGAAGGGAGGAGTGTGGCGCAGTGGCTAAAGCTACAACCTCATCACCCTTTGATCGTGGGTTCAAACCCACCCTGCTCCTTGTGACCCTGGGCAAGTCACTTAATCCCCCCATTGCCCCAGGTACATTAGATAGATTGGGAGCCCACCAGAGCAGACAGGGGAAAATGCTTGAGTACCTGAATAAATTCATGTAAACCGTTCTGAGCTCCCCTGGGAGAACGGTATAGAAAATAGAATAAATAAACAGTGTGAAAAGTTTCAGCCGCTGATAACCAGAGCTGGTATTATGATGATGTCATAATGCCTCATTCCACCAATGCCTAAGCTCCGTCCTCATCTGCACAAGCCTCAAACACTTTAATATCCTAAGTAGCAACATTCTAGAGCTCAGATTGTGATGTCATAATGCCTCATTCCACCAATGCCTAAGCTCCGTCCTCATCTGCACAAGCCTCAAACACTTTAATATCCTAAGTAGCAACATTCTAGAGCTCAGATTGTGATGTCATAATGCCTCATTCCACCAATGCCTAAGCTCCGTCCTCATCTGCACAAGCCTCAAACACTTTAATATCCTAAGTAGCAACATTCTAGAGCTGAGATTGTGATGTCATAATGCCTCATTCCACCAATGCCTAAGCTCCGTCCTCATCTGCACAAGCCTCAAACACTTTAATATCCTAAGTAGCAACATTCTAGAGCTCAGATTGTGATGTCATAATGCCTCATTCCACCAATGCCTAAGCTCCGTCCTCATCTGCACAAGCCTCAAAGACTTTTAAATCATATGTTCAAGGCTTGTGCAGTTAAGGCAGAGCTTCCAGGAATGGAGCAGGGACAGGGAAAGTGACAAAACTCATGGGAATGGGGCAGGAAAACTGAGTTGCTGATGTGGTATATCACATCCATGACCTTTCACCTTTACCCTTGCTGCCATTATTATGTCTTCAGAGTTCTGGTTGAAATGCAGACAGTTGTAGATCCTAATTGTAGCCACTGTCCTAGAGCTTGGTAGAACTCCCCGGATATTTGGATTACCGCAATCTACTTCTAACTGATCTCCCGCAGTGCCTCCCCCCCCCCCCCCCCCCCACTGCATGGCTCATCTTCAACCAGCCTCGCTAGACTCTACTTAAATCCGCCTTCGCATACAGTTCAAGCTCTTATTGCTGACCTACAAGTTTATTTATTCACTTAATTTGGTTTTTATCCCGTTGTCCCCAAAGAGCTCAGAACAGGTTACAGGTTAAACACACATATCATATGGTTAACAGGTTACAATTTCACACAATTACAATACAAAGTTATATCCTAACTTGATACAAACTACGAGTCTAGTACCAACAAATATGGAGTTTCCAGGTTGCCTCTCAATCTCTTTCCTCTCTTCTCTCTCCTTATACACCTCCCAGAGAACTCCGTACCTCAGATAAGCTGCTCTTAGCTGTACCCTTCTCTTCTACTGCCAATTCCAGGCTTCGTTCCTTTCATCTAGCTGCCCCCTATGCCTGGAATAAACTAACTGAGTTTGTCCGCCAAGCCCCTTCCCTTGTTTAAAAGCAGACTGAAAACCCACCTTTTTGATATAGCCTTCAAACCATAACCCTACTCCCTACAGCCCGCCAACCCAGCCAGCAGATTAACCCTTCCCCTTAACTGTATCCATGACATCCTGTTTGTCTGTCTTGCCTGTTTAGATTATAAGCTCTTTGGAGCAGGGACTGCCTTCTTTGTGACTCTGCTATAGAAATTATTCATAATAGTAGTGTGAAGAGTTTCAGTCTTTGGGAAGCAGAGCTGAGCTTGTGATGTCATAAAGCCTCATTCCACCAATAAGAGCCAGCCTCATCAGTGATGTCACAGTGGCTCGATTGTCCTGTACTCCCCTCTGCCCTCCAACCCAGCCAGCAGATTAACTGTATCCATGACATCCTGTTTGTCTGTCTTGCCTGTTTAGATTGTAAGCTCTTTGGAGCAGGGACTGTCTTCTTTGTGACTCTGAACAGCACTGGCATACGTCTGCTAGTGCTATAGAAATAATTAATAGCAGTATTGGTGGTACCAGGACAAAGCACGGCCACCATTTTCTAAGCCTTATTTAATATGAATGGTATGGCATTCCTGCCGTCCTGCATAATTTGCTCTTTTTAGCATGCGTAAGAGATCCTCGATTTGGATGGTAAGGTTTATTGTTTAGAGGCCCCATTATTTTTCTGTATAATCGCTGTCTGAGCAGCCTTGGACTTCACAAATACTTGCCATTAAGATGTCGGCAAACTCTCTCTGTCATCAAGGGCAAACTAAGTGGGTTGTTCTTTTTTTTTTTTTTCCACTGTTGCAATTAAGGACAGAATATAGCCTGGTTTGTCTTGGCAGATTCATACATAAATTTTAATTTCATTAACTCAAAACATGTCACTTTTAGCTGCTTGATGGAGAAACGTTTCTCCATTACTTCATGTATTGTCTAAACTAGAGCTTTTTTTAAAAAAAAATTATTTGCAAGGACTTTGCTTGCAAGCTGTAGCAAAGGATAAACAGTGGATAAGACCCTGTTCCTAGGATGTACAGTAATCAACGGTGACCCATCAAAAGCGCGCCAGACATTGGCACGCCAACAATCACACAGGACAAATGCGCACTTTTACCGCTCTTAGGCCTTCCCGTTTGCGCTCTGAGGAGGGGTGTGGGGAGGATACCCCCCCCCCACTACTCTAACAATTCCTTACCCTCCTATTCAGGGTGTGTGTTTGGGGGGGGAACCCCCCCAGTACACTTAAAAGTCATGCTTTCCTCCCGAAGCACGGCTCTTCCGCTCTGAGAGGGGCCAACCATCCTTCACTAGAATCACGCTCTCGTTCGGGGGATTCCGATGCCGTCTCAATTTCAAGATTGCCGCAACCCCCTTCCCCTCCCCCCCAGTTGTGCCCTGAAAATCCTGCTCCCTTCATGTTTGCACTTGTCGGTGCGTGCATTTTACGGCTTGGACTTGTCGGGTTGCAATTGTCCTTTGCGCTATTGATGGTGTACCGTAATAAACTCCTATTTCATTGGGTATACAAGCAGTAAGCGTAATAGGAAACGAGTGAACATAAGAACATAAGCAGTGCCTCTGCTGGGTCAGACCAGAGGTCCATCATGCCCAGCAGTCTGCTCACGTGACTGAAAAGGGTTTGGTCCCAATTACTGCCTCACACACTCTGTCATTAGTAAGTCAGATGCATCTGGGGACAATATCTTAGAGACAACAGACACCTATTATCTCCCAAACATGTCCAGTGAAATAGATCTCATGCATATTCATTGGGGAAATCCTGAAAACCCGACTGGAATACGGCTCTCGAGGACCGGCATTCCCTACCCCTGTTTTTGAGCTACAAACTATAACATTTAAGCAAATAAAATAGGACATAGGGCAGATGTCTGCGTAGGTTATAATTACTGCCAACCAAGTCCAATTAATGTCAATAATTGCGAGCACCTAATTGACAATTTATTTTACGCACCTGCCTGGGATTTGCACCCAAATTTGTATGACCTACATAGAATTCAGGGGTGTATCTTCAAGGGTGTCTTGCGTGCTATTGTCTAGGGCGATAATTACCTGCGCGCATGTGTCCGCGCGCATTTCTCTTGCGTGATATTGCCTTGCGCGATATAGACCTCCCCGCTATTGCCTTGCGCTCATATGTCTGCGCGCATTTGACTGCGTGCATTTGTCTTGCGCGGATTTGCCTACGAACCACCTTCAAACCTGCAACAAAATTCTGCATGTCCAAAATGTGAAAATAGGTGGGCAGTCTGGCTTATACGTCTTCCCCTTGTTCTATAAAAAAGGGTTTTCACGCTGAGCTGAGAAATATTTCTCTCTGCCACATGGATATTTTTTGCCTGGGCACAACATTGTGTTCATCTCTTAACTTTGCCCGGTTGCCTCATAGATTTTATTCACAATGTGAAAATTTTTAAAACAAACGTAGAAAAAGAAAGGACGTTTTCTTATGGGGTAAATACATAACTTCATGTATTCAACTCCAGCCTGTAGGGACTGGCAATAGAGCTAAGCCTTGTGTTTCTATACTATTGAATTAATAGGTTGGTATACTATAATTAGTCAACGTAGGACCCCACCCATCGAGTAAAGCTACTATATCACATGCCTTTTCCTGCTAAAGATGATCTCATCATACTGGTATTTGCACATTAAGTTACAAGAAGACTTCCAGAAGACCTAGAAGTATACGAAAGAGATGCCTGAGGATATATCCAAGAGTAATACTATTTATACAATAATAGAGATTTGTATAACTACAGCATCCAAACAGGATCTTGAGGTGTTCTGCAATTATAACGCATCAGAGTAATGACTTGCCAACCCAAGCACCAGGTGTCAAGACTTAGGTGAGCCTTATGAGAGAATGAAAACGGGAGCGTGTGTAATTCTTTACAATCTGAACGGAACTTCAAAACGGATCAAAAAAAATGGCAGTTGTTCTAGAGTCCAGCAGTCAGATTAATGTTTTTTTCTATAAAGATACAAAAGTGTTTGTATTAGACTCTAAGAATAAAATAATAATAATTTTATTCATATATACTGCCATACTGAAAAATTTCTAGGTGGTTCACAACAAGGTGAGCTAATACATGGGATACAGATAAAATACAAATTAGAATAGTGGACTTAAACAGATAAAGACAGAAAGCATTTACAATATAATGCAGAAAATATCGGCATGGCAGGGAAAGAAGAGAATAGAACAGATCAAATACATCAAGTTGAATCTAAGGAACTTGATTGAAAAAATGAAGCAGAATGTATTAAGATACCAGACTATCAAGATTCCAGAATCCCAGAGAGTAACAACATTCCTTACAGAATCTCAAAGAATAATAATCATTTTATTCTTATATACCGCCATACCGAAAAGGTTCTAGGCGGTTCACAACAAGGTGAGCTAATACATGGGATACAGATAAAATACAAATTAGAATAATGGACTTAAAAAGAGATAAAGACAGAAAGCATTTACAATATAATGGCAGGGAAAGAAGTAATACATAGAACAGATCAAATACATCAAGTAGAATCTAAGGAACTTGATTGAAAAAATGAAGCAGAATGCATTAAGATACCAGCCTATCAAGATTCCAGAATCCCAGAGAGTAACAAGATTCTAGAATCCCAGAGAGTAGCAATATTCCATACAGAATCTCAAAGAATAGCAAGATTCCGGAATCCCAGAGAGTAACAAGATTCTAGAATCCCAGAGAGTAGCAAAATTCCATACAGAATCTCAAAGAATAGCAAGATTCCAGGATCCCAAAGAGTAGCAACATTCCATACAGAATCTCAAAGAATAGCAAGATTCCAGAATCCCAGAGAGTAACAAGATTCTAGAATCCCAAAGAGTAGCAAAATTCCATACAGAATCTCAAAGAATAGCAAGGTTCCAGAATCCCAGAGAGTAACAAGATTCTAGAATCCCAAAGAGTAACAACATTCCATACAGAATCTCAAAGAATAATAATCATTTTATTCTTATATACCGCCATACCGAAAAGGTTCTAGGCAGTTCACAACAAGGTGAGCTAATACATGGGATACAGATAAAATACAAATTAGAATAATGGACTTAAAAAGAAATAAAGACAGAAAGCATTTACAATATAATGCAGAAAATACCGGCATGGCAGGGAAAGAAGTAATACATAGAACAGATCAAATACATCAGGTTGAATCTAAGGAACTTGATTGAAAAAATGAAGCAGAATGCGTTAAGATACCAAATTTTCTAAAATCAAGATAGGAGGAGACCTCGAACATCATTTTTCCAAGCCATACATTCAAATGAGAGGGTTCTCTCAAGAAACTTCTTATAACGACAGGATTTTATGGAGGGATATGAAAACAAGTGCACTCAAAGAAAAATGAGACACAAGATAACCTGGAAACAAACCCAAAACTGATTTATAACAAATACAGGAAAATTTGAGCAGAATTCTCGACTCTATCGGCAACCAATGGAGTTTCAAATAAAAAGGAGTGATATGCTCCCATTTTTTTAAAACCAAAAATGAGGCGAACGGCAGTATTCTGAATCACTCTCAATTTTTTGAAAATTTTCTTGTAAGCACCTAGGTATATAATGTTACAGTAATCGAGACTATTTAAGATAGAAGACTATACCAGTAACGAAAGGTAGTTTCGTCAAAATACTTCTTAATGGTACGAAGCTTCCAAAGCACAAAGATACATTTCTTAAACAATAAATCCGTATGTTGTTCCAATGTGAGATGTTTATCCAGAGTCACACACAATATTTCTGTGGATTGTTCTATATTATAGTCCAACCCATTCATGTGTATTGTTGTTTCTTTAATCTTATCGGTGGGAGTTGCTAAAAAAAATTTTTGTTTTTTTCCGCATTTAATTTAAATTTATAAGCAGTCGTCCAAAGTTCAAGCTGACTTAAAATAATCGCTAAAAAAATTATGAACTCCGGTCACAGACAAGTTAACGGGATGACGATAGTAATGTCATACGTATAAATGTAGAACTTGAGCTTTAAACTTTGCAACAAATTTCCCAAGGAAGCAAGATAAATATTAAACAGGTGATTGGTTGAGAGGCGCATTAAGTTTAAGTCGGCTTGCATAGTTCATTGCGTATTACAGACTGACTCTTCAGATAATCTGATTTTGCATTTTTCTCATTTGCCTTAAGGCTCCTTTTACGAAGGTGCACCAATTTTTTTTAGCGCACGCAGGGAATTACCATGCGCTACGCTTCTAGAACTAACACCAGCTCAACGCTGGCCTTAAGGTCGAGCGTGTGTGGTAATGTAGCGCATTAAAGCCCTAGTGCACCTTCGTAAAAGGAGGTCTTAGTCTTCCACCAGATTATGTGGTATTTTCCACAGATTAGAGAAGTTTGGTTATTAAAAACTTTATATATCGCGTATATAGCCAAAAAAAGGATCCAAGCGGTTTACAATGTATAATTTAAAACAATTTTAAAAGAACTCCATTCAAAAATAGAAAATAAGAAAAGGATTTTTTTTTTTTTTTTTAGTTACATAATATTCCATAACAATTAAACGACAGCTCAGGTCCTCTTTTGCTTACGCTGCCATCACAATTTGGAATAATCTACCTGTTCACATTAGGACTGATTTTATTCACTTAAGGTTTCGTAAAAATCTGAACACTTTTTAACATGACTTCTAATATTCATATTATGATGATATTTCAATTATTATTGATTGCTTTTGTATTTTCCCGTCGATTCTGCGGCCTCTTTGAATGTAAATCGCCTTGAACCTTTTAGGTATAGTGCAATTAATAAATTGTGGATCAGATTAGAATGTTAAGTCATTTGAATTATTCTATTTGGCGCTTTTGTAAAGTTTAGGGACCTCTGTCCAGGTCCAACTTTTGGCGGAGAGGAAAAGAGCAATCCAGCGCGACAACATGGAGAACAGACGAGAGAAAAAGTTTGCTTGAGCAACAAGGAGAGACGCACTGATTTCAGGCACTTGTGTCCGGGACTTTTCAAAGGGAGGGTTAATGTAAACATATCCTGAGGGGAACCTGGGAGTGTGCAAATGCCTGTGACGGGATTAGAATCACAGAGTCATCGGTCGCTGTTATATAATATGTGTTATCGTCTCCAGTGAAGATTTTGGCTTTAAGTAAAGACCATCTGACATCTGAAGAGTCATTTTTCAGAACTAAATTATTAGGAATAAATAAGCTCTTCAGATGAATTTTTAATAATGGAGCAAGATGTTTCAGGAGTAGATCCATGTGGGGAATATGGACTTGATATAGATTTTGGTAATACAGTATATCCATAAAGACAATATTTATTTATACTGTAAACTAAACTAAACTAAACTAAACCTTAAGTTTGTATACCGCATCATCTCCACAGAAGCAGAGCTCGACACGGTTTACAGGAATTGATATAGAAAGGAACTCCAAAGAAAAGTAGATGTAATACAGAAATAAACATCATGTTTTAACAGGGTCTTGGAAAATGGACATGTTTAGAGAGGAGAGACATGTTGAATGCCCTCGGCCACAAGAGGGCACTCGCTCAAACTCAGGAGCAGAAAATTTCATGGCAACACCAGAAAGTATTTCTTCACAGAGAGAGTGGTTGATCATTGGAACAAGCTTCCAGTGCAGGTGATCGAGGCAGACAGCGTGCCAGACTTTAAGAAGAAATGGGATACCCATGTGGGATCCCTACGAGGGTCAAGATAAGGAAATTGGGTCATTAGGGCATAGACAGGGGGTGGGTAAGCAGAGTGGGCAGACTTGATGGGCTGTAGCCCTTTTCTGCCGTCATCTTCTATGTTTCTATGATGGGTCATTTGGCCTTTATCTGCCATCATGTTTCTATGTTTCTATAATCAGAAAGTTCTATGACATCATAATGCAGGTGTAAAGAGCCTTAGCCTATAGGCAGAGGAGATGCAAATGTTAAGAGCCTTAGCCAATAGGGAGAGGAGGAGAGAGTGTTGATCATTGGAACAAGCTTCCAGTGCAGGTGATCGAGGCAGGCAGCGTGCCAGACTTTAAGAATAAATGGGATACCCATGTGGGATCCCTACGAGGGTCAAGATAAGGAAATTGGATCATTAGGGCATAGACAGGGGGTGGGTAAGCAGAGTGGGCAGACTTGATGGGCTGTAGCCCTTTTCTGCCGTCATCTTCTATGTTTCTATGTTTCTATGATGGGTCATTTGGCCTTTATCTGCCATCATGTTTCTATGTTTCTATAATCAGAAAGTTCTATGACATCACAATGCAGGTGTAAAGAGCCTTAGCCTATAGGCAGAGGAGATGCAAATGTTAAGAGCCTTAGCCAATAGGGAGAGGAGGAGAGAGTGTTGATCATTGGAACAAGCTTCCAGTGCAGGTGATCGAGGCAGACAGCGTGCCAGACTTTAAGAATAAATGGGATACCCATGTGGGAACCCTACGAGGGTCAAGATAAGGAAATTGGGTCATTAGGGCATAGACAGGGGGTGGGTAAGCTGAGTGGGCAGACTTGATGGGCTGTAGCCCTTTTCTGCCGTCATCTTCTATGTTTCTATGATGGGTCATTTGGCCTTTATCTGCCATCATGTTTCTATGTTTCTATAATCAGAAAGTTCTATGACATCACAATGCAGGTGTAAAGAGCCTTAGCCTATAGGCAGAGGAGATGCAAATGTTAAGAGCCTTAGCCAATAGGGAGAGGAGGAGAGAGTGTTGATCATTGGAACAAGCTTCCAGAGCAGGTGATCGAGGCAGACAGCGTGCCAGACTTTAAGAATAAATGGGATACCCATGTGGGATCCCTACGAGGGTCAAGATAAGGAAATTGGGTCATTAGGGCATAGACAGAGGGTGGGTAAGCAGAGTGGGCAGACTTGATGGGCTGTAGCCCTTTTCTGCCGTCATCTTCTATGTTTCTATGTTTCTAATATGTCCCCTGAGAGGGCCGAGATGACAGTTATATCCTCAAAAAATAAAAATGGAGGGAGACGAATAGATTTGAGGGTACAGATGTTTGCAGAGCAATGATGATTGGATCTCACCTTTAGAAGGTGGCCTCTCTAGAGCAGAGCTTTCAAAACCTGTTGTGGGGACTCCACAGCTTGTTGAGTTTTCCAGATATTCACAAGTAACATGTTCAGAGGTTAGTCTGCACAATGACTTTTAAGACGATCTGATTTCATTAAGGATTTCCTGAAAAACCTGACTAGTTGCGGGGTCCCTGGGGCAAGTTTGAGAAGCCCCACTCTAGAGTAAGGTTCAGGGTAAATCTTTCACTTTTGATGCTTGTGCTGTAGTTTCCAGTGGTAGGGCAGTGTGCCCGCGCTTGCGTATAAAGCCCCACTGAGTGACAAATTGAGGTTGCAGGATGTGGCAACAGCGGTTAGCGTAGCTGGGTTAAAAAAAGATTTCGACAAGTTCCTGGAGGAAAAGTCTGCTATTGAGACGGGCATGGGGGAAGCCAATGCTTGCTCTGGGATTGGTAGCATGGAATCTTGGTCCTTTTTGGGATTCCGGAATCTTTCTACACTTTGGAGTTCTGGAATGTTGTTACTGTTTGGGTTTCTGCCAGGTATTTTTGATCTGGATTGGCACTGTGGAAACAGGATATTGGACTGGATCAGGGATCTCAAAGTCCCTCCTTGAGGGCCGCAATCCGGTCAGGTTTTCAGGATTTCCCCAATGAATATGCATTGAAAGCAGTGCATGCACATAGATCTCATGCATATTCAGTGGGGAAATCCTGAAAACCCGACTGGATTGCGGCCCTCAAGGAGGGACTTTGAGACCCCTGGGCTAGATGGACCACTGGTCTGACCTAGTATGGCTATTCTTGAGTAACAATGGGGACTACTTTTCCAAAAGAAAGTGATGAATGCCCGGAATACCTTCCAGGGAGAAAATCGGTGACAGAATTTAAAAATGCATGGGCTTCCTACACAGAAAGAGGATGAAATCAAAGCAAAATTAAATGACCTTCACACTTGAAACAGGTCATAGAGGTGTGTAAGCTGCGCAGAGTTGGGCAGGCTGGATGGACCGTACAGGTAGGGTTACCAGATTTTCAGCTTATTTTTCCCAGATTGGATTTAACCCAAAAAAAGAGAGTATGCATTAGAATATTTCAGCGTGCACAAATTGATTATGCATGCCCTAATTTGTAGAATAATGTGTGTTAAATTGATTTTGCATGCAGTACATTTTTTTCAGGGTGGGTTGGCGAGCCAAAATGGGCGGTAACAAACGCACATCCGTACCTGCTATATTATAGCTTCCAGATGTTCATGAACGTCATACTTTCAACTATATACGACTGTTAATGAGTTTTTATGCTCAGAGAAATGGAGGCGATAACAGGGGAGAACCCCAACGCTACCACCTCACCCCGCCCGATCATCGCATTTTCAAAAACTGGTTGTAAAATTTATCACTGTTATAGGTACTTATATGGGTGCTGAAGGCTACACTTCTGTTAACTTTTTGAACGTACGAGTGTCATGTTCATAGTCTGAAGAGCAACCTGCAAGCTATAAGTTAAGTTTGAGGTTCAGACTATTAACATGACACTCGTGCCTTCAGCACCCATATAAGTATCTATAACAGTGATAAATTTTACAACCAGTTTTTGAAAATGCGATGATTGGGCGGGGTGAGGTGGTAGCGTCGGGGTTCTCCCCTGTTATCGCCTCCATTTCTCTGAGCATAAAAACTCATTAACAGTCGTATATCGTTGAAAGTATGACGTTCATGAACACCTGAGTGATTATTCCACTCTGTTTTCTGATATCATTTTCAATCACGCTACTCTCGATTATCTAGAGCAGGGGTGTCAAAGTCCCTCCTCGAGGGCCGCAATCCAGTCGGGTTTTCAGGATTTCCCCAATGAATACGTATGAGACCTATTTGCATGCACTGCTTTCGCGGTATGCTAATAGATCGCATGCATATTCATTGGGGAAATCCTGAAAACCCGACTGGATTGCGGCCCTCGAGGAGGGACTTTGACACCCCTGATCTAGAGAGTCTTTTTGCCCTATTTTTGTATATTATATCTTCCAGCATCAGATTTAGCACCGCATGGAAAAAAGACAATTCTTTCTACAGTTTGTTTGCAACTAAGGGCTCCTTTTACGAAGGCGCGCTAGGGGCTTAACGCGTGGAATAGCCGATACCGCCGTCCTTTAGAGCAGGCGGTAGATTTTTTGGCTAGCGCGCTAATCCAGTGCATGCGATAAACCCGCTAGCGCACCTTCGTAAAAGGAGCCCTAAGTGGTCATCTATATCCTGGACTGACCTCTTGCTTTTCTGTTATTTGAAGAGTTAAACAGTTACTTCCCGTTGAACTGTTCCGCGTCATTCGGCGTCCCAACCTGCTGTCATATCTCCTCTCTGTCATCTCTTTTCTAAACTCGAGTCCTTTTTAAATAAGCGAGGAATTCAGACTTTGTCAATTTTGTCGCTCTTTTCTGAACCTTTTTCTAGTTTCACATATTATACTTGAGACTAATTAAGATGTCTGCACCGCTAGGCACATTGCCACCCCACCCCCCATCCCCCGAGCCCAGTCTATTCAGTGATTCAAAATGGTCCTATGTGGCCCTTCTTTTGAAAAACTTAGAAACATAGAAACATAGAGTATGACGGCAGAAAAGGGCCAACGGCCCAACAAGTCTGTCCACTCAAGAACCCTCCCTCCTCCCTCCCTCCTTCGGGAATCCATCTTTTAAGCATTCCTCTGGAGTGACCCCCCCTGTCTGTCCCATCGTCCCTTGACGTCGAGCGTGGTTCTGGCCTCGACTACCTGACGTGGAAGACCATTCCATCGATCAATTACCCTTTCGGTGAAGAAATACTTACTGGTGTCCCCATGAAATCTTCCCCCCCCCCCTGAATTTTAGCGGATGCCCTCTTGTCGCCGTGGGACCCGTAAGACAAAAGATTTCTTCCTGCACATCAATACGGCCCGTGATGTATTTGAATGTTTCTATCATGTCCCCCCCCTTTCCCTGCGCTTTTCGAGAGAATATAAGCGCAGCCCGATCAAACGTTGTTTACCCAGAAATCCCGTGTTCCCAGATATATCTTTTGGAGCGAAGGAGAGGAAAGGAGCCGATCCCAGTATTAACAACATGGAGAGCAGACGAGGGTGTGTGTTCTTTTGGAACAGGGAGAAGAACGGCATTGGATTTCAGGCACACGTGTACCAGTCAAAGCTCTCACAGACTTTTGAAAGGGAGGGTTGAAATAAATACCTCTTAAGAGCAACCTGAGAGAGTGAGCAAAACCTGTGATAGGATTAAGCATGGAGTCATCAGCTGCTTTAAGTTATCAGGGCTTTAAGTAAACATCTGAAGAGTAATTTTTCAGAAATAAATCTAGGATCGGGCAGGGGAAGATTTAAAATACATTTTAAATGGTTTCCCCAGTTGCTTTTTCCTTTTTTGGATATAATTGGTTCTGCACCTATCTAGAAATCAAAATGTAGTCAAAGTGAGCCAAGTAGAAAATAATAAAGCCATTGTGACATCACTGATAAGGTTGGCTCTTAGGCATTGGTGGAATGACACATTATGATGTCACAATACCAGCTCTGGTTATCAGAGGCTGAGACTTTTCACACTATTTATTTATTCAGTTTTCCATACTGTTCTCCCAAGTAGAGAATGACACGGGAACAAATTTTTCACCATCCCCGCGGGAATTCATTTTCCTGTTCCGGTGAGTTCCTTTCCTGCCCCTGCCCCATTCCTGCAAGTTCCATCCTCATCTGCACAAGCCTCAAACATTTTTAAATCATAAGTGTTGGAGGCTTATGCAGTTAAGAAAGAGCAAACAGAAATGGGACACGGACAGCGACAAAACTCATGGAGAAATTGTGTTATATGACATCCTAGAATAGAATGAAAACGATCACAATCAAATTGCATATCCCTAAAGCATACTAATATGCATAACACTACTACTGCTAATTATAATCTCTGTGGTCTTCATCATAAAGTGTATGGGGACAGACTTAAAGATCTCAATCTGTATACTTTGGAGGAAAGGCGAGAGAGGGGAGATATGATAGAGAAGTTTAAATACCTACGTGGTATGAGTCGAATCTCTTTCATTTGAAAGGAAGCTCGGGAATGAGAGGGCATAGAATGCAGTTAACCGGTGATAGGCTCAGGAGTAATCTAAGGACATACTATTTTTACAGAAAGGGTGGAAGATGCGTGGAACAGTCTCCCAATAGAGGTAGTGGAGACAGAGACTGTGGCTGAATTCAAGAGGGCCTGGGATAGGCACGTGGGATCTCTGAGAGAGAGGAAGAGATAATGGTTACTGCGGATGGGCAGCTCTATGACATCACAATGCAGGTGTAAAGAGCCGTTAACCTATAGGAAGAGGAGATGCAAATGTTAAGAGCCTTAGCCAATAGGGAGAAGAGGAGATAAGGATGCTGCAGATGGACAGACTGGATATTTCTATGTTTCTTCTGTAGCGCTACTAGAAGTATGCAACACTGTATGTGAGAGTCCCTGCTCCACAGAGCTTACAAACTCTTCAAGGCAGACAAACAGAACAAGTAAGGGACTAGGGAATTACTTATGGTGGGAATGGGGACTTATATACCACCTTTTTGTGCCTTTGACATTCAAAGCGGTGGGCACTGGAGGATTAAGTGAGTTGGTCAGAGTTACAAGGAGCAGCACCGGGTTTTGATCTCGCAACCTCTGGGTACAGAGGCAGCAGCTCTACCAGTGAGCCACAGCCCTTCCTCTCACTTTAACACTTAAAACCTCTCTCTCCATCACCATCACCATTCAGAATGAATTTAGGATGACTGACAAGTGTATCAGACCTTAGCTGGTCCCCCAGTGTTACTCTCCGACCCCTCCCCTTCTCCATAAGTACACAGAAGGACAGCTACATATTTGTGAGAGGGAGGCTTACTGTATTGCTAGTCTGTGGTAAGGCAGAATAAATGTATAAGGTTGCCAACAGGATCTAGAGTTGCCCAACAGGGACGATCCAGTCCTGATTTGCCCAACTGCATGCAGGGATTTGTAGTTTTGTTTTTGCTTAGGTAATGCAAAGATGAATCCTGAAAAAAAACCAAGTCCCTGCATACAATGGGGTAAATCCTGGATGAATCCTGTCAGGCAAACCTGGAACCAGTTGGCAAACCCTAGTGTGTTCGTGTAAAAACAACAAAAAAAACCAAACCCTTTAATATATGTGGTCATTGTTGTTCTGTTTCAGCAGACAAGGTCCTTAAGGTTTTTATGTGGATTGCTCAATTATATTTTTGGAACTTTGACATTTTTAATAAAGTCCATTTCAGGAACATCATGGTGCCAGCCTATGGATTTCCCCCCCCCTCCTAAAAGACACAAATCATTCCTTGACAATTAACCCCGAGCTAAATGTTTTTGTTTTGTTTTTTCAAGTTTCCAAGTTTTATTTAAAAGTTGATGAATCGCTTAATCTTAATACGAAGCGATGAACAAAGCTGAAAAATAATACATCGCAATGTTCGGGGAAACAGTACAAATAACAGAGAAATCACACAGCACAGACAGGGCCAAGAGGGACGAGGGGGTAGAAATACAGTGGTTTAAAGGAAATGGGACGAGTAAGAGACGTAACCAAGGGGAGCGTTACAAAAGATCAGAGGCCGGAATTAAAAAGTATGACCTAACTATGAGGAACCAGCAGTCAAAAACATCTTTTTTTTTTTTGTAAATCTTTATTAGTTTTCAATTATTAACGGTGCAATACAGTGAATTTAAACATAAACGAATCAAACAAAAGCACTTTAAATATGCAAATATTTCAACAACGTCAAAAACATCTTTAAAAAGAAAGCATTTCAACTTGCTTTTAAATCTGTCGACAAAGACGCTCTTCCCTTATGTAGATTGGGAGGGAGTTTCACAATTGTGGATTTGAGAGATGGAACAACCAGCAAATGTTGGTCATTAGATCTGAGTGATCTGGTGTGGGGCATAGGGTATAAAGACTCTTTATATAGTATTGATTTAAGGCTTAGCGGACATATTTTTAGGTTATTCGATGTGACGCCGGGAGCCAATGAGATTTTTTGAGGAGTGGTGAAACGTGGTCGAATTTTTTAATCCATGCACACATTAATCATACGTCTAAATTTCTATGGTATGTTTCGTGGAAAGAATATTCCAGAGCTCGTTATTCACGGGTTCTGTCCTGGGAAAATTAGGACTAATACCCAGGCAACACGTGTCTGGCTTCCAAAGCGTACAAAAGTTTCTGAGAAGGCAAAAGAGGATAGGCAAGGGCTGGAGGGCGCTATTCTTTGGAGGTCTTTACCTCATTACATTACATTCTATTACATTAGGGACTTCTATTCCGCCTATACCTTGCAGTTCAAGGCGGATTACAAAAGAGCTAACTGGACATTTCCAGTGAAGTTACAACAGTTTTGGGGTGTTTTTTTTTGGTTACAAGGGAGGAGAGGTACCTGGATTAATTCCGGAAGAACTTGCAAATTGGATATTAAATTGACTGTACGTTACTGTGTGATATAACAAATAGATTACAGTTAGAGTACAAATAAGATTAAGTTACATTTCAGGGATCTGAATACTTGGTTGGTGTTTTGGGGAGGAAGAGATTATTTAAGTGGAGGTTTTGGGGGATAATTTATCTAGGAGGAGGGGGAAGGGTTGGGTTAAGATATCTGGATACATTATTTGAAAAGTAGGGTTTTGATTTCTTTTCGAAAAGTTTTTGAAGTCGCCCGTTGCCGTCAACAGGTTGGAGATGGAGTGGTTAAGTTTTGCTGCTTGCGTCGCCGGAAGGTTATCAAACATCTTTTTGCGCTGAGTGCCCTTGAGTGGAGGGAAGGCAAAAGGGTTCGGAGTTCTTCTTTGTCTTGAGGTGAGGATCTGGTTTAGGCGGTTGTTTAGATAGGGGGAGGCGGAGCCGTTTAATGCTTTGAATAATAGACAGTAGAATTTGAATTGAATTCGTGCTTGCATAGGTAGCCAGTGAGAGTCTAGGAAGGCAGTTGTAATATGATCATATTTTCTCAGGGAGTAGATCAGTCTGAGGGCAGTGTTTTGTATAGTCACTGCGTTCATGTATATTTTTTTTCTTATTTCCCCCAAAACAAAGGCCTAAAACTCCATTCATAGAGGTAAAACTGAGACTGGATTGACCTCTCCCAAAGAAATGGAGCCAGATGGCAACTAAGCAATGATTGGCGTTATTTCCAGTTAATGTGACACGTCCTTTCTAAAGTTACTCCGAATTCAAGGAAGAGGACATGGAAACCTATGTTCTGAGGTCTGGCTGCATAACTGCTTAGACTTTTCACATACTAATTAGTGGTGGTGGTGCATTCACAGTCAAAAGTAAATTCTCATGAATTCTGTACCAGGGAAAATCTTTTTCCAGTGTTCCATCTTGAACGTTGAGTCTCGTAATTACAAGCTGGTAGTTAGTTCTTTAAAGCGTTTTCCTGCTGATGCCCTCTAGTGGTCACAATTGTTTTGCACATTTCCAGGCAGGACATATGAGACTTCAATTCCGTATTAAAACGGTAGAAATATTGTAACATTTTTCATATACATGAGAGGCAAGGTCATAAAACTGAAAATAATGATTAAAAATAGTTGAGTAATTCAGTGTACTTTGTTAGCCTTGTGGAATTCGTTTTCCATCTAGAAGATACAGCTGTGATTTTTATTAGAGAATGACATGGTGACAAAATTCATCACCGTTCCCGTCCCCGCGGATAACCGCGGGAAACCATCTTCATGTCATTCTTTAAGGAGAGAGGGAAGAATCAGAGCATAATTGGGCACCACCACTGACCCTCAAGCTTTGCTTTGAAGAATGCTGGTATACAATAGCCTGAGGTTGAAATAGACACTAGAAAATGACATGGGATTATTTCCCACGGGGACGGGGAACGGTGATGAATTTTGTCACTGTGTCATTCTCTAATTTTTATTTATTTATTTAATTCGTTATCTATCCCATTTTCCCCAAAGAGCTCAGTAGGAGGTTACAGGTTAACATACATGATTAAAATATCCATACTTGAATCTGACAGCTCTAGGTTCCACAAATTGGAAACATCTACTCACTCTCCGAGGCAGCTTCTAAGAAGATTCAGTTTTTGGGATCATTCTGGGTCTTTGGAAACTAGTATGCTGAACAAAGTCTTTGAACAAGCCAGAAAATTCATGACTCATTGAGCTAGTTCATGAATTTTTATTTTAAAGCTTTGAAAACCCTTAGTCATCAACTGCTCAGTTGCAAAATAATGATTAAATACTTTGTTCCTTGATTTTCCAAGGTCAGTCTTCTGCTTAAATAATGTTATACACTACCTTTGCTTTCACTCGGCTCACTTTGCATTTTTACAATGTAGCTAATTAAACTTTATGCTAAGTTCGGTGGCTGAAGAACTTTCATCCTGATTCGGAATCACTATTGTTGCTTCTTGTTAGAAGTATTTTATGATTATGATTATGGAGAGCTTCTATACCGTTGCTAATGACTGGGGAGTCAATACAGAACGGTCTACATGAGCTTCTGTAAAGGTGTTGTGATGCATTAGCTTCTGTAGAGATCTTACCATAAGTAGTTGTGAGGTGTTACAATGCATGGGCTCTATACTGAAATACACGGAGCTCTGTGGTGGTGTTACAATACAGAGCTATTAGTCCTGGCATGATTATGCCATAACCAATCATTCTACTGAGACATCACTGATGAAGTTGGCTCTTAGGCATTGGTGGAATGAGGCATTATGACATCACAATCTCACTCTTTAGGTTACTTCCAGGTACTTGTGAGCTGGGTTGGCCACTGTTGGAAACAGGATGCCAGGCTTGATGGAAGTCTGTCCCAGTATGGCAATTCTTATGTTCTTATGTGAGCCAAGTAGAGGATAATGTTTGTTTATTGAGAGCTTCTCCACCACTACTAATGACTTGGGAGTCAATTTGGAGTGGCTTACATGACCTTCTGTAGATATGTTAAGATAAAGAGTTACAAAGAGCTTCTGTGAGGTGTTACAATTTACGGAGCTCTGTGGTGGTTTTAGAGTTATTAATACCGGCATGGGTATGTCATAATCCATCATTCTACTTATATGCACATGTTTATACAAAATCAATTGTCCTATGTATATACACATGTAATTCCAGGTTTACTTTTGCTGCTAAATACGCTATACACTTTTTTACATACCTCTTAAGGAGGTTGGCCATTTCAACTAGATAAAATCTATTTACATGCATCCTTGAAAGTTCTAGCTTCCTCTCTCTGTCAACTTCATAATTTCAGTTTAAGTAGAATGATGAGGGAACATAATTGCATTCTTATTGCTCTCCAGCAGATAACCCCAAAGTTGCGGAGTAGAAGAGTGACCTAGTGCAGTGGTTCTCAGCTCAGTCCCAGAGGCATTGCACACCCAGCCAGCTAGGTTTTCTAGGTTGTCCACCAATGAACTTGCATGGCCTCTGATGCACGCAAATCTGCCTCATGTTTGATTGTGGGTCTCCTGAAAACTAGGGTTGCCATCTAGAAACGGGAGGGGCAGACTGAGACATCTAGGTCAGTGGTTCCCACCAGGCCGATCGGGTTTTCAGGCTAGCCCTAATGAATATGCATGAGAGAGATTTGCATATAATGGAAGTGACAGGCATGCAAATCTGCTCCATGCATATTGATTAAAGTTATCCTGAAAACCCGACTGGCCTGGTGGTCCTCCAGGACAGGGTTGAGAACCACTGATCTAGGTTTTACTTTCACTAAAAGCAATGGAAGCGAGGAGGACAGATTGAGACATCTGGGTTTTACTTCCATTGAAAGTAATGGACGTAAAACCTGGATATCTCAATTTGTCATCCTTTTTCAGGAGCAATATGGTAATTCTATTGAAAACCCAAGTGTCTGGGTATGTGTCAGGGACAGATGATATATATAGTGGTTAGAGAACCAAGAGAACAAGATTTCAAATTTCATTTCTACCAATAATGCTTCTTGCAACCTTGGCTAAGGCGCTTTGTCTTCCATTGCCTTGGACAGTGGGATAGTATAGGGGGGAGCGAGGGGGTGGTCCACCCCAGGCGCCATGTTGGTGGGGATGCCGGCACCCCTCCACCTCTCCTCCCCCTGCCACTTCGGGGTTCAAGCCTCCTCTGGACGCATGGCTGGCGGGGATGCCCAAGTCCCATCAGCCAAAGAGATTCTCTTCTGAAGCCTTGCTTTATGCTGCCTGAACAGTGAGGAACTCTGCTGATCCTGGTACTTCCGCACATGCTCATTTCATTCATTTTAACCGAGTATGAACGGCAGTGCCAGACTAGAGCACTCTGCAAAGTTCCTCACTGCTCAGGCAACAGGAGGCCGGCTCCAGCAGAGAATCTCTTTGGCTAGTAGAGCTCGGGCACCCTACCAGCAAAGCTATGATACATTAGAGAGAGGGGAGAGGAACAGATGAAAGGCATGGTCCCTCCAGTCCACCTCTGAGGGCCCCCATCCCCCCCAAAAAAAACATCGAGTTCTGGTTATGCCCCTGCAAAGGACATGGCAAAATCTTTTGAAATACATTTGAAACAGAGAGATTTTGGAAAACTCTGGTTGTTTTTTCAGGGTTGTGGGAGTTATGTTGATTCAAGCGGTATCTAGATTTATTATAATGTGAGCTGATTGAGGAGCAATCTTTAATGACCGTGTTGAAAAATAAACGTGCCGTATTGATTTATATCGGCAAAATGAAAACTGGCACCATCGAATAAATGACGGTGGATTTCTCTGGTCGTATTATAAAAATGCAGCGTGAACAAATGTTCTTGTGTTACACCAACCCCCCCCCCTCTTCTACCAAGCTGTGCGGTAACGGCCCCGAAGCCCATAGAGATTTAAAGGGCTTCGGGGCTGTTGCCGCGCGGCAGCCGTTAGCACGGCTTTGTAGAAGAAGGGGGGGTAAGAGTATAAATATTTTGAAACACAGGATTTGAAGCGTGCTGTCAGCATACTTTTCATTAAATGCTTTTCGTTAAAATACAGTAGCAGAATATTAAAAGCATCCTTTTTTTCTTTTGAAACAGGCGCATCAAGCCGAGCACAAAACGGATGAGAGCCTTACAAAGTGACAGAAGAGTCTACAAAGAGGCACTGCTGCTCCAGTTCCAGTTGACTCCAGTTCCAGTTGACTCTTAGTAACTTGAAATTGCTTCTTGCCGGCTGAGAAGGCTAACCTATTAATCAGAATTTCACTCCTCATGGATGAAAGCAGCAAAGCGTGCAATCCTGGATAATGAGACTACAGTTTTTCTATCAAGGGCACAAGATAGGCCATTAGAAAAGGATTATTTTACCTTAGGCCTAAAGGAGTTTATTTCTCACCGCCAAGTTGCTCATAAATATAACAAAACTAGATTCATCCGTTGGGTTTTTGCTATCTGCTTTTTTGTTTCTCCATTTACCTGCAGTGCTTTCATTTCATTTTTATATTTTTTTGACAGTTGGAAATGGGCCTTTGGATTAGAATGTGGTCCCAAAACTGGGATTCTCTGCTGAAATCATGGGTTCTCTTTTATTTGGGATTCTATCTGCAGATCTCCAAAACGATGGCATGTCCCACTGTATGCCGATGTGACCGAAACTTTGTTTATTGTAATGAGCGAAGCTTGACCTCCGTGCCTCTTGGGATACCGGAGGGCGTAACCGTGCTCTACCTCCATAATAACCAAATTAATAATGCTGGATTTCCCACAGAGCTGCACAATGTTCAGTCTGTGCATACAGTCTACTTGTATGGCAATCAGCTGGATGAATTCCCCATGAATCTTCCCAAGAATGTCAGAGTGCTTCATCTCCAGGAAAATAACATTCAGACTATTTCAAGAGTAGCCCTGGCGCAGCTTTTGAAACTAGAAGAACTGCATCTTGATGACAACTCCATTTCAACTGTTGGGGTTGAAGATGGGGCTTTTCGGGAAGCTGTTAGCCTCAAACTGTTGTTCCTGTCCAAAAATCACTTGAGCAGTGTTCCAGTTGGACTTCCAGTAGACTTACAAGAGTTGCGATTGGATGAGAACCGTATTGCCACAATTTCCAGTCAAGCTTTCCAGAATCTCACAAGTTTAGAACGTTTAATTTTGGATGGTAATCTTCTCACCAATAAAGGCATATCTGATGGCACATTCAGTCACCTACCCAAACTTAAGGAGTTCTCAATGGTGCGGAATTCTCTAACCACCCCTCCTACTGATCTCCAAGGTACACACTTACTAAAACTCAACCTACAAGACAACCAGATCACCAACATACCTGTGACAGCCTTTTCAAATCTCCACAAGTTGGAGCGCCTGGATATTTCCAACAATCAGCTTCGAATGTTGACACCAGGGGTATTTGACAGTCTCACCAACTTGAAACAACTTACTGCAAGGAATAATCCTTGGTATTGTGACTGCAGCATTAAGTGGGTCACTGAGTGGCTGAAATCTCTTCCTGCAGCCATCAATGTTCGAGCTTTTATGTGCCAAGGACCAGACCAGGTTAGAGGAATGGCCGTCAGGGAGCTCAATGTGAATATGCTATCGTGTCCCACTACCACTCCTGGTTTGCCACCTGTCACTCAAGCCCCTGCTACAACTATCCCTACCACATATGTTCCTATGGTATTAGTTCCTATACCTAGTATCAAATATACTTCCACAACACCCATTGCATCCATAACTCCCACTGTGCCTGACAAGGAGGTCATCCAGAAGGCGACACCTCCCACTGGTGAACGAATCCAACTCTTTATCCATTTTGTGAATGACACACATATCCAGGTTAGCTGGCTGCCTCTTGCTTCTGTGATGGCCTACAAGCTCACTTGGGTTAAAATGGGCCACAGCCTGGTAGAAGGAATTATTAAAGAACGCATAGTGAGAGGTGAGATGGAACATTTAGTAAATCTAGAACCGAAGTCCACCTATCAGATTTGTTTGGCCCCATGGGAGACTTCTAGTAACTACCAAGCACGAGGAGATATTGTTTGCTCAGAGGCCACAACCAAAGCCTCCCTTACAAATAATGGCAGCAACACAGCTTCCAGCCATGAGCAAACGACTACTCAAAGCGTAGGCTCCCCCTTTTTATTAGCAGGGCTAATTGGGGGAGCAGTGATCATTGTACTAGTTGTTCTGCTCAGTATCTTCTGTTGGCACATGCACAAAAAGGGTCGTTCCACCTCCCAGAAGTGGAAATATAATCGTGGTCGCCGGAAAGATGACTACTGCGAGGCAGGCACCAAGAAGGACAACTCCATCCTGGAGATGACGGAGACCAGCTTTCAGATTGTCTCCTTAAATAATGACCAGCTCCTTAAAGGAGATTTCAGACTGCAGCCCATTTACACCCCAAATGGGGGTATTAATTACTCAGACTGTCACATCCCCAATAACCTGAGATACTGCAAAAACAGCAGTGTCTCGGATTTGGAACACTGTCATACGTGATAGTAATGGGATGGGAGAGCAAAGCAAATAAAGAGAACTCGACTTTCAAGAGGAACCTTACATTTGATAAATGTTGCTCAGATACGTTTGTGCATCTGAAATACTCTGTAATTTATACGACGTACTATATAATGGAATTTTAAAAAAAAAGTGCTATCTTTTCTATTCCCAGTTAATTGCAAATGGTTTTGTAACTCTTTGCTTTTTAAATCTTTAAAAAAAATATATATTGCTGAAGTACTGTACAGGGTTGTACGATAAGAACCCATTGCCATGGTCAAAGAAGAGACACAAAACATTGTCCTTACCGTTTTAACCACTTTGCTGTTGAAATCAACAGGGCCGGCTGCTGAAAAGTTGGGCATTCCCTCTGGTGATCCTTGAGCTGCTCAGGAGTTTGGGATCCCCATTACAGTAGGAAAAAAAAAATTGTAATGTTATAGCAGGCATCTGCAAATTGTCATCAAAGTCTCAACGGAATATCCAACTTATTAGCAGTAAATGGGTGTGCCTTTCATTCTCACAGAGAGTCAAGGTATTTAGGAACACCAGTAATAGAACTGGGTGCACTGGTTGAAAATAGAAGGCCTGCCTTACGCTATGAAACAGTTGGGGATTTTTATTTTTTTTTTTAGGTCTGGTTTGCATCTTTGGAAAGGCGATAAGCATCTCTCAGAGGTCATGTTCTGCTTTTATTTTATTTTTTTACTTTTATCATGTGCGATTGTGGGATTTGGCTGGGGGGTTTTTTCCCCTGCTTTTAGTCCTTTCTCACTAGCATCGAGGGTGCCATTCATTTCACTGTGCTTTTTAAAGCCCTACGTAGGAAACATTTTCACAGAGTCGCAACAGGATCTGGGTATGAGAGATTTCGTTCCATTTTGGTAATGGAAATAAAGCATTGAACATTAAACCCAACTATGGGAGAAATCCTTTCCTAATTAAGCCTCGTCTGTTAGATCGCTGCCTCATAACTGTAATAGGGAGCTGATTTCAAAGAAAAAGCCGGACTGCATTTTCCATTTAGGATTGGTTCTATAACTCATTTCTCCAGTCTTGTGTTACGTCCAATTGCCTGTCAACACAGGGAGGATATTAGAAATGTGTTAGCATCTGCGGGTAAATATTTGGATGCCTTCCTGCTGGAGGTTCAATTTCTGTATAATTTACAGAACTAGCTTTGGTCATTGTTGCATCTTTGTGCGCTTTATAAGATATACATATAGAGGGAAATTCTATAAACAGCGACTGAACTTAAGCGCCTATGTTAATTGAAAAACACTGTTTAAAATTGCAAAAAAATCCCATTAAAGCACCTACTGGGACCTAAATAAAAGGCGTTGGAATTGTGCCCATGTAGGCGCTTTGTGGCGCTTAATGCCACTATGGGCGTGGCTAATGCCAGAAACGCCTACAGAGGTGTGATTCACATGAAAGACAGGCTCTGGAAATGTAAGTAAAGAGTTTTCTGGGCCTACACGTCCAGAGCCTATCTTTCCCGGAGGCACGATTCTCTATATCAGGGGTAGGGAACTCCGGTCCTCGAGAGCCGTATTCCAGTCGGGTTTTCAGGATTTCTCCAAAGAATATGCATGAGATCTATTTGCATGCACTGCTTTCAATGCATATTCATTGGGGAAATCCTGAAAACCCGACTGGACTATGGCTCTCGAGGACCGGAGTTCCCTACCCCTGCTCTATATGGTGCCATTGCATGACTGACATGTGACCGGCACCATATAGAGCAGACATGGGCAACTCCAGTCCTCGAGTGCCGGAATCCAATCGGGGTTTCAGGATTCCCCCAATGAATATGCTTTGAAAGCAGTGCATGCAAATAGATCTCATGCATATTCATTGGGGAAATCCTGAAAACCCGATTGGATTCCGGCCCGCGAGGACCGGAGTTGCCCGTGTCTGGTATAGAGAGTCCGGACCCTAGGGATTTATATTCAAAACACCCCGAAATTCAGTCGGTGAAGGATAGCACTTTTTTTGACCATCGCCAGTTACTAAAACCGGAAATTGAATGCCGTGCTCTGTGCAGGCTTCGGCGCTGAATTTCTAGTTTTTTTTAAAAAAGCCAGTTAGTTAGCCCATGGCTGGTTAAGTCAATAGTCTGACTTAAGCAGCCCTGGGCTAGTGTATAAAGATAGGATGGCTGCTTACGCACTAAATACGGCTCTGAATATTGGGAGCTTGCCAGATTCTGCCCCTGAAACACCCCTGGAAAGTCCCTGATGTAGACTGGCCATTTTCAACAGCACTAACTGGTGAATAACCTCCCCCTCCCCCCCCCCACACACACACTTGTATCAAGCTGCACTGCCAAGCAGCACAAGAAACAGGCTGAGCCACCTATATTATTCATGTGGGTGGCTCGATGTTTACCTTGCACTGCTTGGCAGTGAAGCTTGATAAGGGGGGGGGGGAAGAAGTGCTGCTGAAAATGACTGGATAGTCGCATACAAGCACGTTACCTGGTCGGCGGCTGTATATGGCTAGTTAACTTGCTTTGAATATTGGCTGTCCAGTTAAAACCCCGCCTAGCTGGCCATTCCCTGGTCGTGCCACCATCTAGTTGATATTCCCTCTGACATCCAAAGCATTAACTGGTTAAATTAGGGGCAGTCTGCAGGCAGAATGTGGGCGGAGCCAGAACCTATCTGGTTATTGGTGATATTCACACTATTACCTGCTTAAGGGGCCTTTCACTATAGGTTATTAAACCCTAAGGTACAGTTAGCATACATTTTAAAACATTTTGTAGTAATTTGTCTGTTGCACATACTAATCATGCCTAATTAAGTTTTATGTCAGGGAATGGGCATGCTCCTGTTATCTAGCTAGCATGCTCTGATTAGTATGTGCTAAAAGGATAACGGGGACTTAACATAGGAGCTCTTAGCGCCCCTCCCCCCCCCCCCCAATAGGAGGCAGGAGATGCTGTTCAATTAATATTTTGCAAGTCCCAGAGGCTAATGGAAAAATTAATTTGAGACCTGCCCCCCCCCCCAAAAAAAAAGTCAAATTTAAAATACTGCACCTTAAATATGATCTTAGCGCATGGGAAAATCCCACATTAAAACACGCTAAGCCCAAATTTTCCCATGTTCTACTAAAAAGGCCTCTAAGTGAGCTAACAGACTGTCCTAACTTTAACCACCAGGCAAACTGTGCATCGCCCAGGAAACTGGCCGGTAGTGCGTTACCTTCTGGATTGCTGGACTAACTTGGATATTGAGTACTGGAAGCCGGCAGGGTAGGATTAAAGCATGGGCTAGGGCCCAAATATTTAGGAGGGGCCCTCTCAAATCAGCCCTGGCATGTTATCTGCTGCCACAGAGAAGAGAATCGGGAGGGCGCAGAGCCATTGTTCACCACAGAGGTCTGTCTATTCTTCCTCACTCCCTGTGTACTGCCTTCTAGCCAGCAGGGGCGGCAGCGAGCAAGGCCTTTTCTCTGCTGTTTCCTCCTCTGCCAGTTTTCCTCTGTAGTCAGAATCATGCAAGGCTCCATTTGTGGGAGCTTTCAAATTTATTTAAATTACAGTGAGGGGCCCCAACATATCTGTTTGCCTAGGGCCCACCAAAGAGTTAATCCTGCCCTGGAAGCCGGTATTTAGAGTTAACTGAACCCAAAGCCACCAAGCTACTTACTGCTGCGGCCTGAATAAGGGACCCCACGAGGACCAATTCCGCCCTCATTCTCCTTCTTCTCATCTCCTGGGCGCTGCTGTATAAACGCAGGTGATATGCTCTCCTTGTCTCACCTGATAAAAAGTGCATGCACTAGGGCAAGTCTGAATAGCCCACAGTGTTTTGCAGTGCGTGCATTGGTAGCTGAATTACACTGTGCTCAGCTTTCAAAGAGAAGCAGTGTTCTCAGTCAAAACATGTGCCTGCCCAAACTGCCTCCGTCCTTTGCACCCACGAGTGGGGGAGGAGGGAAGCTTTGTGCATGCATTTGAGAACGAGAACGACCACTTCCATGAGAACACCTCTCCTAGGATTGCCGCAGTTGTCTGGGCCTTGCCTGAGTCTATTTCAGCCATCAGGCTGCGGCTTTCTTCAGCATATGCTGAAATGTTGGCTCCACTTACTCGGGTGCGGCAAAGCCCGGACAATGGCAACAATCATGACACTAGCTGTAGCACTAGGGTTACCAGATTTTTTGTCTTCAAAAACAGAGGATGCGTGGCCTTGCCCCCTTCTGCGCCCGACCCTGCCCACGCCCCACACAAACCTCATCTCCTCGAGGCCACGTGCATATGTGTGTTGTCATCACGTCGCAGCCACGCGTGCACAAAGGCCCTACAGATGCAGCCCCGAGCTCAATGCTTTTCAAAAACGGAATGAGCTGCTGGGATTTGAAAACCCATCGGGACACCTTAGATAGTCCTCTAAAAAGAAGACATGGCAGGGTAAAAGCGGACATTGGTAACCCTATGTAAGACCAACCAGGGCCACAGGAAAAGAGTCTAAAACAAGAGAGGTAAAGTTTAACCCTTTCAGGACCAAGGGACCTATTTGTCCCATAACTTTAAAATCCTATACATTTTGATTGGGATAGTCTACAGTTCTAAATTTGATAGAAACATAGAAACATAGAAAGATGACGGCAGATAAGGGCCATAGCCCATCAAGTCTGCCCACACTATTTACCCACCCTCTTAAATCTACTGACCCCCTAAAGAATAATTGTAATTATAATGTCACTCTACTGACCCGCTCATTCAGTCCTAGTGACCCTATCCCTTGGCATGACCTCGTAGGGATCCCACATAGGTATCCCATTTGTTCTTGAAGTCTGAGATGCTGCGTGCCTCGACCACCTGCACTGGAAGCTCGTTCCAATGTACGGATTCCATAGGATACTGCCTTTATGTAAACAAACTGGTTCCGACATTCATTCATTAGCGTCGTTGCCAGATTGACGAGAAGATTCACTTGCCACACTGTCCATAAGCCAGAAGTGTGATTTTTTAAATAAAAATAATGATATTTCACAAAAAAAATCAATTTTTTGGCATCTGCAAGCCCTTTTTACCATAAAAATGTCGTCAAAACCACAAAAATTGGCCTACGATCCTTATGGTCCTGAAAGGGTTAAGAAGGAACAGCAGTCATCTTTTGCCTGAGTACCTGCATATAAGTGTATGTCAACCCTTTTGGTTGTACTCGCAGAAAGGTGGTATATCAAATTCACAATCCTTGAATACTTGATTATGTGACTGTTTGGGATGTCATCTTTTCAAAGAAAACATAGTAGATGATGGCAGATAAAGACCCGAATGGTCCATCCAGTCTGCCCAACCTGATTCAATTTAAATTTTTCTTCTTCTTCGTTGTGGATATCTTTGGTGTCCACAAAGCCACCAGTGAGCTCTTTGCAAATAGTGCTTTTGCATTTGAAGTGAAAAGCTACATTTCTCTTCAGTGGCGTAGTGAGAGCGAGAGGCGCCCCTTCCCCTATCGCGCCTGCCACGTGGTCAACAACGTGCTCCTCGCGACCCCGTCGGCTCTCCCTCTGATATTACTTCCTATGCGCAGTGCCCAGAAGTGACATCATTGGGAGAACCGACAGGGTCAAGAAGGGCATGTTGTTACCCAACGCAAACAATTTATTCAAATAGAGGAAAGGGGGGGGGGGAACGTGTGCATGTAGAGGAGGAGGGGTGTTGCACCCCCACCAACATGGCGCCTGGGGAGGATTGCCCCCTCGCCCTCCCCCCACCCCCATTACTGTGCCACTCTTTCTCTTTCCTTCTGGATCTGGAAGCATGCAAGAGCCTGGATTTAGTGCAAGTTGATGCAACCATCTTGAGTCGGCATTGTACTTTCCACCACTGCTTAAGCATGGGCGCTAAGCTGTGCAACATCATACCCTCTCCTCTCCATCTCTCTTGTCCCCACTAACTTATTTGGTGATTTAGTTTGTCATTCTCTCTTTGCCTGGCTGAGGGAAATGAGCGAGAAGCAAACAACTTGCATGAGAAGATAAGTAGAACAACTCAATGTAAGAAAATAATATTCTAATATCCAGGATCTCCATACTCATGACATTCTTGATTGCCATGCCTAAAAGGCAACCAACCTATAGTTTTTCTTCTTTGGATAGTATTTCACAATCTTTGTTAGCAATGACCGTTTTGTAAAGCAGCTTAATTTGTCGTCATATTATTAGAAACTCAAAACTCCACTTTGATACATGCGTTCGATTTCTGATGAAGCAACTTTTTGATTTTGAAGAACATTCCTCACTCTAGAACAGGTGTAGACAACCATGGTCCTCAAGGGCCGCAACCCAGTCAGGCTTTATGGATTTTCCCTATGAATATGCAGGAGATCTATTTGCGTACAATGCCTCCGTTATATGCATGTAGATCTCGCGCATCTTCACTGGGGAAATCTTGAAAACTCAATTAGGTGGTGGCCCTCAAGGATTGAGGTGGCGTAACCCATGCTCTAGGACATATCGCTTAAGATCAGGGGGGGGAGGGTTTCCCCTCATGGTTGGACATGTAATTATTTTCACTTCCAATTGTTTATATAAAGTTGGCAAGTGATCCGAATCCATGCCATGAACAGAAGGATGGCGCACGGTACGTAGTTGTTGTAACATGCAATGACGTAGAGAGGGTGAGAGGCACCTGAGGCGGTGGTGCTCCTCCCCACCCTCTTCTCCACTCTCCACTTCCACATGCTCCTTCCTCACACCACTCATGCGCGCCGATTCCCTTCCCCCATACCTGTAACGTTCCTGGCGCCAGCAGCAACTCCCAAGCTGCTGTCACTCCAGCGTCGGCTCTCCCTCTGACAGCACTTCCTAGGCACGGGTCCAGGATGTGACGTCGGAGGACGAGCAGACGCTGGGGCGACAGCAGGTTGGGGGTTTCTGCTCCAGCCAGTAACGTTGCAGAGGTATGGGGGAAGGCAAGTGGCAGGCATGTGTGGCAGTGGGGGGGGGAAGGAGCAAGTGTGTGGGGGGGGGCAGAGAGTAGGCCGGGTACCCCCGCCCTCCCCTTTCCTATGCCACTGATAACATGGAACAGACAAAATGTAAACATGGACAGCGACAGGCTGATCTCATCACGCCACCGTACAACCACGAAGAAAATGGTGGGCGAGCCCGTATATTACTTCGCTAGGACGACGGCTGATTTTAAACAGCTGTCCTTGTCAGTTATCTGTCTTTCTTTTCTTAGCTCACGTGAATTGCTTTCCACAAAGTGTAACGTTTTTAAACTGTAAAAAATCTCTCCGTAGAGTTTTATTTCATCCAATCTCATTTCTTTTAAAACTAAGCGCTATAGGATCCTTCGTGCTTGCTCTGAAGTAAAAAGAGCAAGGGTGTCAAAGGTTACATATAAAGAAATACAAACTATTTTATGCCATTTCCAGGGGCCACAGCGAGAGCCACATATCACTAAAAAAAAAGAAAGAGAAGCTGAAATTGGTTCTGGTGTTAGCCTCTGGTTTTTGGTTAACTATTTGTTTCTTCCTGCTTGGTTTGGGTTCAAATTTGCACTCCATTACAGCCTGTTTTGCCTGAACCACCACCTTTGTGAAATGTAACCAATAGGAAGTCATGTTCCAGCGGGCAGGGGGAAAGGTTGCGACCACTTATCTAGATTCTAGAACAATCATGCAAGTGGTCATAATTATGCCCGGTCCTTAAAAATGATATTTTGGGACATGACACTGGTTGGATGAATTTTGAAAAATTTGAGACTGAAGAAGACTTGGAGGGCCTGACGAGTCTCGCTTAAACATGAACGGGAGGGGGGGGAGAGGCAGTTTTGCTCTGCTAAGACCTGGCAATGTTATGTGCTTTCAGGAAATCAGTTCATGTGTGGGCTACTCGTGCAAACGTTCTGCCCAGTAGATCATGTTTTCGTGAAGACCTGGCCTGAAATATCTTTGTAATAGGCTAAGGTCTCTTTGATGGCAATTGGTTCCCTCAAATTTTTGAATAACCATCATTTGCTTCGGTTCTCACACTGTTGAAAGCGTATCGGGCGTTTTCAAAGGGCTACGTGAACAGGAAATGAGTCGACGAGAAACGTATGAGAAGTGTTATGTTTTAAGTCTGTCTATCTCCTTGCAACCGACAATCTTTTCTTTTGCATTAGAGTATAGGGGTGTACAAGGTTTAAAAGATGTTTTGTTTTCGGAGATTATTCCTGATTTTCAGGGGGGGAGGGGGTTCATTTTAGTAAATCTACACATATTAAATCGTTTTTACATGTGCAAATCGATTTTATATACGAAATGCATAGGTTTACGTGTGGGTAATCGATTTTGCATGCACTTTTTTTTTTTTCAGACAGCCAAACTGCAAACTCATGAATCCACACCCCCTATCCGAACAAGACAGTTCCCTAGAAGACTTCTGCTATTAAACGTCGAATCATTACCGACATACGGTGTTTGTTACCTTTTCAGTCTATTAAAGCATAAAAAAAACCAGGGAGGCAGATCTCGGCTTCAGCAGTGAAGTGGTTAATCTGTTCCATCTGATTCTTTGTTTATAGCAGTTCTTTGCTCTAACTTATAACACAAAAAAAACATTAAAGTTTTACTTTAAGAAAGCGACTGGAGGTTTGTGTTATTTTTTTTTTTTAACTCATCGTGGCTTGCTTTTCAGCAGAGGCAAAAACCCAGGCAAACACAGCCCCCCCCCCCCCCCCCCCCGACCTCGTCGGGGCACAGCCGCTGGGTCACCCGTACAAAGGAGGCCGCAGAGACGTCGGATCTTGCAGCCTAAGCAGCCTTCTCAAGGTCACCTTGAAGCAACGGAGTGGAACAGGCGCTTGGGAAGATTTATGGGTGAGGTCCAGCAGACACAGCTGCGGGCTTAGCAGCTGGCTTCGGGTCATTGGGAACTGGCCGGACTGATTCTTGCTTTTTTTTTCATTCATTCATTCAGCTAGACAAATCCAGGACTGCTTTAATCTTGTCTCTGCCATGCATCTATTAGCAACAGTTGCTCCCTTTATTATACTAAAGAAGATAATCGGATGAGCCTGCTCTTTTTGGCAAGGGAAAACACAGGCAACAGAACAGTACGGTAAAACGCGAACAAAAAATTCAAACCACATAGTTGCAACTGATTTTTGCTTTCTTTGTAATGGCCACCAATGACCAGGTGGCATTGGTTTGGAAAAGGACTAGCAAGCTCTGTATAGTACCATTGAATCTATTGTCTAAACCAGAGGTGTCAAAGTCCCTCCTCGAGGGCCACAATCCAGTCGGGGTTTCAGGATTTCCTCAATGAATATGCATGAGATCGATTAGCATACAATGAAAGCAGTGCATGCAAATAGATCTCATGCATATTCATTGGGGAAATCCTGAAAACCCGACTGGATTGCGGCCCTTGAGGAGGGACTTTGACACCCCTGGTCTAAACCATTTGAATTTCCCTCATTATGGAGGTAAAAGAAACATAAGTTTCAAGTTTCAAGTTTATTTAAATTTGATAAATCGCTTATTACATACTAAGCGAATAACAGTAAAATATAAGATAGATCTAAAGTTCATTATACAGCTTTAAAAGGGGTTAAAAACAAACTGACAAAACAGACAGACTCAGATACATAAGGGAAAGAAAAAAAGAAATGTTTGCCCCTAACCAGACGTCTGGATTGCCCCGGACGGCTTTTCAAAATTTAAGATACAAAACTCTGCTAGAAACATATAATACAACTACTACTACTACTACTTATCATGTTCATAACGCTTTTAAATGTACGCAGTGTTGTACATTAAAACATTTAAGAGACAGTTCCTGCTCAGTAGAGCTTACAGTCTAAACCAGGGGTGTCAAAGTCGATCCTCGAGGGCCGCAATCCAGTCGGGTTTTCAGGATTTCCCCAATGAATATGCATGAGATCTATGTGCATGCACTGCTTTCAATGCATATTCATTGGGGAAATTCTGAAAACCCGACTGGATTGCGGCCCTCGAGGACCGACTTCAACACCTGTGGTCTAAACAGACAACAGGACAAGATGGCTAAAAAAAATGCATGGCCTATCCAGTCTCCCCATCCATATCAACTACTAGTCCCTCTTCTTTAGAGCTCCTCTGTGCATGTCTCATGCTTTCTTGAAGTAAGATACAGTCTCTGCTTAGATTATTCCTGAGCCTCTCACCTCCATCCTACAGCCCCCCAGATTCCAGAGCTTCCTTTGAACTGAAAGAGGCCCAGCTGAAGTGCATTTGCCAAAGATGTAAAGCTGTATTTGAACAATAAAAAAGGGTTAGTGCTGCTTAAAATAATAGACGCTTAGAAGATGAAGGTTGAAAGTATAGAAGACCTTCGGGAGTTCATTGGCCGCCTTAACTCAAGGCCTGGCTTTCTAAGGGTTTTCAGAAACAAACAAAAATTGACCCTTGATACTCCACAGACCCGAAGGGCAACCAAAGACAAATACAAAAACACTGTGGAGAAGATGTCCAAGATGCAGGCTTTACTGAAGATACAATCAATAAATCCACATGATAAAATGTCTAGGACCCAAATAATAGGGACTATTGACCCAACACAGACCGTGTTTCGACAACCCTGTCTTCCTCAGGGGTCCCTAAAAGTCCTAAGGCAAAAAAACTGTGGATCACAGGCTAAAGACGGTTCTACTCGAGAACTCTATAGACCCAACACGGTCCATGTTACGACAACCCTGTCTTCCTAAGGGGTCCCTAAAAGTCCTAAGGCAAAAAAACATGGATCAAATTCTAGAAACGGTTCTACTCGAGAACTCTATGGACCCAACACGTCCATGTTACGACAACCCTGTCTTCCTAAGAGGTCCCTAAAAGTCCTAAGGCAAAAAAACGTGGATCAAATTCTAGAAACGGTTCTACTCGAGAACACTGCACGATAAGAGTTATCGAGTAGAACCGTCTTTAGCCTTTGATCCACGTTTTTTTGCCTTAAGACTTTTAGGGACCCCTGAGGAAGACAGGGTTGTTGAAACACGGACCGCATTGAGTCCATAGTCCCCATTATTTGGGTCCTAGACATTTTATCATATGGATTTATTGACTGTATCTTCAATAAAGCCTGTATCTTGGATATCTTCTCCACAGTGTTCGTTTTTTCTAAGCCTTTCCCCCCAATAAACATGGAATGGGAGAGAATGTCTCAGTCAACAAGGTCCTCCATTGTGAATTCCTATAGAACAATCCGAAGAGCCCTAATTGCTTAGTTTTCAACATGGGCTACAATTAAGATGTATTATTTTACCGCTAACTTGTGTTTTAGCGCAGGCTCCATTTTGTGTAATAAGACCTAGTTACTAATACATGGTATTAAAGGTAAAGAGAGGCATTTTCAAGAAGACATCTAAATCCAATTTTGGATGTTTTGGGAGAAACAATCAAAAATCCAGTACAGAAAATGACCATTTTCAAACCAAGAAAAAATGGCCATTTCCTGGATATATTTGGCCTTAGTGCATCTACTTTTTGAACTATTTAAAAAAGTGCAAATGAAAAAATGCACAAAAACCAACCATTAGGGTATAGGAGGGGCCAGAATTCTTAGTAGACTGGCCAGATGCATCCCAACAGAGCAGTGGGGACCCCTAGGGGACACTGCTGTGAACTGCACATAAAAGGTCCAAGGTACACATCTCACTATAACCCCCTTACATTGTATGGGGAACCCTCCAAAACTCACTCACAACCTATTGTACCCAAATGTACACTTCCCCAATAACCCTTACGCCCAGTGGCATAGTAAGGGGGCAGATCCTCCCCAGGTGCCATGTTGTTGGGGGCGCCGGTGACCCTCCTCTCTGCCCCAACTCTTCCCACTCCTCCCCTCGCCATGAACGTGCCCCCCCCTTTTCCTTCCCCATACCTCTAGTGGTTCACCGCCATGAGCAACAACGTCGACGTGCTCCTCGTGATGCGTCATCTCTCCCGCTGATGTCACTTCCAGGTGCCGCGCATAGAAGTGATGTCAGAGGAAGAGCTGATAGGGTCGCAAGGAGCACATTGAAGTTCTTGTTGCTGGTGGCATTGAACAACTAGAGGTAGGGAGGACAGGAAGGGGGCATGGGAAGGGGGCGTGCATGCATAGCAGGAGGAATGAGGAAGGAGCGAGGGGCAGAAATGAGGGCAGCAGAAGGGCACCACCACCCTGGAAGCCTCTCATCCTCGCAAAACTACTGCTTATGCCTGCAGGGGTCAGCTATAGACACCAGTACAGTAGCTTTTCATGGGTTTTAGAGTGCTCACACTTTCCAACACATATATACCGTGTTTCCCCAAAAATAAGATAGTGTCTTATATTAATTTTAGGCCCAAAAAACGCACTAAGGCTTATTTTTGGCTTATGTACATGATCATCTCTCCTTTCCTCTCATTCACCCCAATTCTTCCTCTTTCCTTTCTTTCCTCCCCTCCCTCCCCTCCCTTGTGTAGCAGGACCCTTGCCCATCTTCCCTTTCCTCGTACAGCAGAACCCTTGAGCGAGCAACCGCCCCCAAAGCCAAACCCCCATCCTTCCCTCCCTCCCATTTAAACCCTGCCAAACATGAGCGAGCCCTACATACCTCCCTAAGCAGCGTCGGGCCGGCAGCACTCTAAACAGGCTGCTTCGGCCTTGTCCGTCTATGAATTCACGGGTGGACAAGGCCGAAGCAGCCTGTTCAGAGTGCTGCCGGCCCGACGCTGCTTAGGGAGGTATGTACTAGGGCTCGCTCGCGGTCGGCGGGGTTCAGATGGGAGTTTGGCTGCGCGGCGAGTGCAGGTGCTCGGGGGGAGAGAGGGGTGGTGCTCGCTCAAGGGTTCTGCTGCACAAGGGATGGAAGGGAGGAAAGGGGAACTGCCAGCGAATCCCGGGAGTAGGACTTATTTTTGGGGGTAGGGCTTATATTAAGACCTACCCCAAAAATCCTGCTAGGGCTTATTTTCGGGGTAGGTCTTATTTTCGGAGAAACACGGTACTGGTTAGAATGAGATATGGTCCTGGGTCCCCTTCTCTGCTGCCCACTGCATCAACCACCCGTCTACTCCAGAGACCTGTTTTCTGCTGTAATTGGACTGGGCATAACATCTGAAGCTGTTATACAGGTTGGTATATACTGTTTCATTCACATCTTTTTTTTTTTTTTTGGAGGGGGTGCAAAGGGGTCAGTAACCACTGGGGGAGAAAAGAGGGACATGCCTTTATGCCTCCAGGCCTCATCTGGTCAGTTTAGCCACCTTTTTGGCACTTATTCATGAGGAAATTGGACAACTGGGCATCCAAATGGTAGATGAAATTTCATGTGGACATTTGCAAAGTGATGCACATTGGGAAGAATAACCTGAATCACAGTTACCAGATGCTAGGGTCCACTTTGGGGATTAGCTCCCAAGAAAAGGATCTGGGTGTCATTGTAGACAATACGATGAAACCTTCCGCCCATTGTGCGGCGGAGACCAAAAAAGCAAACAGAATGCTGGGAATTATTTAAAAAGGAATGGTTAACAACACTAAGAATGTTATAATGCTTCTTTAACGCTCCATGGTGCCACCTCATCTGGAGTATTGCGTTCAGTTCTGGTCTCCTTATCTCAAGAAAGCTATGGTGGCGCTAGAAAAGGTTCAAAGAAGAGCGACCAAGATGGTAAAGGGGATGGAACTCCTCTCGTATGAGGAAGGACTGAAACGGTTAGGGCTCTTCAACCTGGAAAAGAGACAGCTGAGGGGAGATAGGATTGAAGTCTACAGAATCCTGAGTGGAGTAGAACGGGTACAAAGGAATCGATTTTTCACTCCGTCAAAAATGACAAAGACTAGGGGACACTCGATGAAGTTACAGGGAAATACTTTTAAAACCAATAGGAGGAAATATTTTTTCACTCAGAGAATAGTTAAGCTCTGGAACGCATTGCCAGAGGTTGTGGTAAGAGTGGATAGCAAAGCTGGTTTTAAGAAGAGTTTGGGCAATTTCCTAGAGGAAAAGTCCATAGTTTGTTATTGAGAAGGACATAGGGGAAGTCACTTCTTGCCCTAGATCAGTAGCATGGAATGTTGTTATTCCTTGGGGTTCCGGAAGCTTTTGCTACTCTTTGGGATTCCAGAATCTTGCTATGCTTTAGGATTCTGAATGGAATGTTGCTACTCCTTGGGTTTTGGCCAGGTACTAGTGACCTGGATTGGCTACTGTGAGAACGGGCTATTGGGCTTGATGGACCATTGGTCTGACCCAGTAAGACTATTCTTATGAAATAGGTCTAGCCTCAAGAGTCCATGTTTGTCATAGATGTTTTCTGCAATGCTCCATTATTGCAAAACAATGTCCAAATGATAAATCTGCCCTAATCTTACTCAAAATACACCCCCACATGCCCCCTTGAAATTTAGACACACTTCAGAGGAACAGCATAGAAAACCGTCTTTAAAAAATGTGTTTTGAAAATGGCAATTTGAATGTTTTAACAAACAAAAATGTCCAAATGCTACCTTATGCCATTTTGGGGGGATGTTTTTCTCTTTTGAAAATGAGCCCCAAAATAGCATGGCTTAAGGATAGTCCACCTTGATAACTTATCCCTTAAGTATTAGATGGTGGAAGGTATGGCTCACTTTTAGAGCTGCTGCCTCTACACCCAGAGGTTGCGAGATCAAATCCCAGAGCTGCTCCTTGAGACCCTGGACTAAGTCATATAATCCTCCAGTGTCCACCATTTTGAAATACCAAAGCTACAAAAAGGTGGTATACAAGTCCCTATTCACTTTCCTCTGGTAGAAGCCCAAAGAGTAGCAACATTCCAGAGCTGAGATTGTGATGTCATAATGCCTCATTCCACCAATGCCTAAGAGCCAACTTCATCAGTGATGTCACAATGACTCGATTATCCTATACATGGCTCACATAAGAACCGGGATAGACCGAAGGTCCATCAAGCCCAGTCTCCTGTTTCCAACAGTGGCCAACCCAGGTCCCAAGCACCTGGCAGAAACCCAAAGAGTAGCAACATTCCAGAGCTGAGATTGTGATGTCATAATGCCTCATTCCACCAATGCCTAAGAGCCAACCTCATCTGTGATGTCACAATGGCTTGATTGTCCTATACTTGGCTCAGATAAGAACTGGGACAGACCAAAGGTCCATCAAGCCCAGTATCCTGTTTCCAACAGTGGCCAACCCAGGTCCCAAGTACCTGGCAGAAACCCAAAGAGTAGCAACATTCCAGAGCTGAGATTGTGATGTCATAAAGCCTCATTTCGCCAACGCCTAAGAGCCAACTTCATCAGTGATGTCACAATGGCTTCATTGCCCTATACTCAGCTCAAATCAGAACATAAGAATTGTTATATTAGGACAGACTGGAGGTGTGGCTCACTTTTAGAGCTGCTGCCTTTGCACCCAAAGGTTGTGAGATCAAATCCCAGTGCTACTCCTTGTGGCCCTGGGCAAATCACTTAACCTTCCAGTGCACACCACTTTGAAGTGACAAAAAAAAGGCAGTATACAAGTTCCCTTTCCTTTATAATTACTGTCTTTACAAAGGTGTAGTACAATCATACTATAGTTACAAGTACAGTAAAACCTTGGATTGCAAGTAACTTGGTTTGCAAGCGTTTTGCAAGACAAGCAAAACATTTTATTAAATTTTAACTTGATATACTAAAACTAAACCTTAAGTTTGTATACTGCATCCTCTCCATAATTGTAGAGCTTGGCACGGTTTACAAGAATTGGTATAGAGAAGGAACTCCAATGAAGGGTTACAAGACTTGAATGTTTAGACTGGGACATAGTATACCAATGTCTTGCAATACAAGTACATATAGTATACACACATCACAACTGAGCTGATGATTCTTCTCTCTCTGACGCTGCGGGAGTGTAGTGACTGTTTTAAACGAGCGATGTCTTGCAATATAAGTATGTAAAGTATTTTGTATTAAAATTTTTGGGTTGTGGAACGAATCGTCTGAGTTTCCATTATTTCCTATGGGGAAATTTGCTTTGATATACCAGTGCTTTGGATTACAAGCATGCTTCTGGAACAAATTATGCTCGCAAACCAAGGTTTTACTGTACTTATTTGGCTATAGTCTTTCTTGAATGTAGAGTTAGAAAGCAAGTTAGAAGAAAATGCATTGAAGCCAGAAGAAGAGAAAACTAATGGAATCCCTCTTTATTCCAACTCCCTGGAATGGAAAAAAAAGCCCTTGAGCCAGAGCGGGGTTTTTTTTTTTTTTCAAGTCCAAAATTACCCTGTCCTTGGATGTGCACTTGAGAAGGACTGAATGCTCTTCCAAATATTATAAACCAGAGTCTAGTTGTAGTCTCTGAATATATTACATATTACCCAAAAAAGGAAATATTTTCTAAGGCTTGGTGTCGTTTAAACAGATGCAAAGAGTGAATCTTTCTAAGTCGGGGATGCAAGAGATCAGAAACTGAGTGTAGCAAATGCCAGATTTGCAGGGCATCCTGAATGAATATGCATGCAGCAGATTTGCATGTCTACTGCCTCCATTATATGCAAATTTCTTTAATGCATATTCTTTAGGGATATCTTGAATACATGACCTGCTTATGGTGCTTGAGGCTTGAACAACTGCATCCCTGTTCTAAATCATCTGGATTCTGGATTTTTAGACACCTGAAAGAATATAAATACAGCCGAACTGTGCTTTTGGAAACTGGGAGAATAATTCAGTAGACGTTGCTTAAATTTAAGTGCTGGGATGCTGCAGGCTAAGTGCAAATTCTCTTTTGTGTTGCCTTTAGAGCAGTGGTTCCCAACCCTGTCCTGGAGGAACACCAGGCCAATTGGGTTTTCAGGCTAGCCCTAATGAATATGCATGAAGCAAATTTGCATGCCTATCACTTCCATCATATGCAAATCTCTCTCATGCATATTCATTAGGGCAGTGGTTCCCAACCCTGTCCTGGAGGAACACCAGGCCAATTGGGTTTTCAGGCTAGCCCTAATGAATATGCATGAAGCAAATTTGCATGCCTATCACTTCCATCATATGCAAATCTCTCTCATGCATATTCATTAGGGCTAGCCTGAAAACCCGATTGGCCTGGTGTTCCTCCAGGACAGGGTTGGGAATCACTGCTTTAGAGAATATGAACATAAGTCGGTATTTACACATCCAATATTTTTGCGTGCTTATTCCTCTTCCCCCTGTCACCCTCACTAAACTGAGGGGACCTACCAAGACCAACATGGAGATTCTTCAGGTCATGGTCTATACCAGGGGTCCCAAAGTTCCTCCTCGAGGGCCGCAATCCAGTTGGGTTTTCAGGATTTCCCCAATGAATATGCATGAGATCTATTTGCATGCACTGCTTTCATTGTATGCTAATCGATCTCATGCATACTCATTGGGGGAATCCTGAAAACCCGACTGAATGCGGCCCTCGAGGAGGGACTTGGACACCCCTGGTCTAGAAGAATGGGAATCAAGATGAGGTGGATTTTTAAGGAGCCATGTGGGGCATGAACAAAGTTATGTGGGTCCCAGCTGATATTTCGCCTGGGGACCCACATAGCTATCCTAGCCTTTTTGAGACAGCTTTTGTGGTGTCTTAACTTGACTTTGATAACTATGCAAGTCCCGGCACTGAATATTGCTGGTAACCAGAGGCGTGCGCTCATGGTCTTCAGGGGATTCACCCCACCCCCTAAAGGCCCTGAGGGCACTGTTCTGAATTTTATTGGTCGAGCAGGCAACAGGCAGCTGCTGCTCAGCCAATTAAATTCAGATCAGTACTGTCAGGGCCTTCAGAGGGGTTCAGAGAATCCCCAGCCTAAGAGCTCTACTTTTTTTTATTTGTTTGTTGCAGTTTGATTGGTTGAGCAGTTGGTACAGAGGAAGGCTACTAAAATGGTGCGTGGTCTTCATCATAAGGCATATAGGAACAAACTTAGTTACCTCAATCTGTATACTTTAGACCAAGGGGGTATTCCAGTCGGGTTTTCAGGATTTCCCCAATGAATATGCATTGAAAGCAGTGCATGCAAATAGATCTCATGCATATTCATTGGGGAAATTCTGAAAACCCGAATGGAATACGGTTCTCGAGGACCGGAGTTCCCTATCCCCTGCTTTAGACGAAAGGCAGAAATATCATAGAGATGTTTAAATACCTACATGGCATAAATGTGCATGAGTCAAGTCTCTTTCAATTGAAAGGAAGCTGTGAAATGAAAGGGCAAAGGATAAAGTTAAGAGGTAACAAGCTCTGAAATAATCTGAGGAAATACGTTTTTACAGAAAGGGTAGTAGATGTGTGAAACAGTCTCGCGACAGAGGTGGTGGAGACAGAGACTGTGTCTGAATTCAAGAGGGCCTGGGATAGGCACATGGGATCTCTGAGAGAGAGGAAGAGATAATGGTTACTGCAGATGGGCAGACTGGATGGGCCATTTGGCCTTTATCTGCCTTCATGTTTTTATGTTACTAAAGTTCTGTGACATCACTATACAGGTGTAAAGAGCCTTAGCCTATAGGGAGTGGAGATGCAAATGTTAAGAGCCTCAGCCAATAGAGAGAGGAGGAGATAGTGGATGCTGCGGATGGACAGACTGGATGGGCCATTTGGCCTTTATCTGCCATCATGTTTCTATGTTACTAAAGTTCTGTGACATCACAATGCAGGTATAAAGAGCCTTAGCCTATAGGAAGAGGAGATGCAAATGTTAAGAGCCTTAACCAATAGAGAGAGGAGGAGATAATGGATGCTCTGGATGGGCCATTTGGCGTTTATCTGCCATTATGTTTCTATGTTACTAAAGTTCTGTGACATCACAATGCAGGTGGAAAGAGCCTTAGCCTATAGGAAGAGGAGATGCAAATGTTAAGAGCCTTAGCCAATAGAGAGAGGAGGAAATAGTGGATGCTCTGGATGGGCCATTTGGCCTTTATCTGCCATCATGTTTCTATGTTACTAAAGTTCTGTGACATCACAATGCAGGTATAAAGAGCCTTAGCCTATAGGAAGAGGAGATGCAAATGTTAAGAGCCTTAACCAATAGAGAGAGGAGGAGATAATGGATGCTCTGGATGGGCCATTTGGCCTTTATCTGCCATTATGTTTCTATGTTACTAAAGTTCTGTGACATCACAATGCAGGTGGAAAGAGCCTTAGCCTATAGGAAGAGGAGATGCAAATGTTAAGAGCCTTAGCCAATAGAGAGAGGAGGAAATAGTGGATGCTCTGGATGGGCCATTTGGCCTTTATCTGCCATCATGTTTCTATGTTACTAAAGTTCTGTGACATCACAATGCAGGTGTAAAGAGCCTTAGCCTATAGAAAGAGGAGATGCAAATGTTAAGAGCCTTAGCCAATAGAGAGAGGAGGAGACAGTGGATGCTGCAGATGGACAGACTGGATGGGCCATTTGGCCTTTATCTGCCATCATGTTTCTAAATAAAAGTAAACAAAAAAAATAAAAAAGCAGGGCTGTAGAGCTGGGGCTTCACTGAATCCCCTGAAAGCCCTTACCACAAGCCACTTTTGGTACCTGTATAACTGTCACTCCTCCCCAATACCACCCCCTGTTCAATCCCTGTGCCCATATAGAGGGCCCATTCAGCGTATTTTTACCTATGTGGCGGGCGGATGCTTTTCAGCCAACTTATTTCCGAACACTTTTCAGTCAAAATAGATATCTGGCACAGAAAGCTAAACATTTATTTATCAGGGTTTATGTACCATTTTAGTGAAACAAAGTTCACTCTGTGTCACAAGTTACAATTTTAGAAACATGACCCTTAAGCAATCACCACTTGCTGCCAACCGCATGAGTGGCACCTGAATAAGTCCAAATCAGTGAACTCGTAACTCACACTGTGAATGTGTAACTGAATCAGCTGACAGCATTTGGAGCTGGGCGAGTTAGAACCTAATGGCCGGATACTTTAAACAGCCACTCTGTCAATTAAACCACTAATTGCCCCTTATAGAATCCCGCCTACTGGCACCTAGGCATTTTTAGGCATCCTGGAGGTAGACGTTGGTATATTAGGCCAGGTTGGGGTTATCAGACATCCGGGAAAACCCGGACAGGTCTTCTTTTAGAGGACTGACTGGGTGCCTGAACGGACTTTCTAAAACCCGGTAGTTTGTCTGGGTTTTGGACAGTCCCGAGCTCCAGCTGCGTCTGGAGGGCCTCTGAGCATGCCTGGATGACGTCGCATGCATCCGTGCATGCTCGGAGGCCTTCCGGACGCGGCCCGGAGGTTGGGAGCGAAGAGATGAGGCTTTGTGGGGGCGGGGCCAAGGCGGAGCAGGGCATGGCTGGAGTTGGAGCAGGGCAGGACTGGGGCCGGAACGGGGGCAGGGCCATGCATCTGGGATTTTACTTCGCAAAATATGGAAACCCTAGGCCAGCGCCTACCTCGGATACCTAGTGATGCCTAAGTCAACCACGCCTATTCTTTGCTCCCTAACCACGTCTATTTTTCAGGGGGGTAGAAGTCAGAGGATGCCTCGGCAGACCTCGCTAGGTGTCTTAAGAGTTTGGCACCAAATTCTTAATTTTTCTTTTTTGATTGGCTGAAAACTGGCACGGTCAATTATTGCATCACTTAATAAAAAGTTGCACGTGGATTCTGAAGTTAGGCGTCACTAGGCATCCTTGAAAAGAGCACCTAGCGGTGCTTAATGTAAGCATGCCATACAGACTCTGGCCTTAAATGTCCACAAGGACATAAGTGCTTCACAGGCAAATGTTTTGAATACTAGCAGTTAAATGCAAATTTTTTTATTTTATTCAATTTTCTATACCGTTCTCCCAGGGGAAGCTCAGAACGTTGTACATGAATTTATTCAGATACTTGAGCATTTTCCCCTGTCTGTCCCAGTGGTCTCATAATCTGTCTAATGTACCTGGGGCAATTAAGTGACTTGGTCAAGGTCACAAGGAGCAGCGTGGGTTTGAACCCACAACCTCAGGGTGCTGAGGTTGTGGGTTCAAACCCACAACCTCAGCACACACTCCCTAATGGGCCTATTCACGCTTCTGAAAAAAAAACTGTATAACTTACATACTGCAGGATTCCATAAATGGAACCCCAGATCTGCACAGAAACGAATTAGACAATGAACCATTAACATCGATTATCGACATCAACTGGCACTACATTGGATCAGTGCACAGCAATGGAAGTGAAACCCAGATGTCTCGATCTGTCCTTTTTCTGGAGCCATCCGATAACCCCGTTATAGAATAGGCATCTTCCACATGTCCTCAGGGCTCTTACATGAAGGAACCCACATATAGAAATGCCTCTTTAGTGTATATTAACTATCAGTCATGGTCTACTTAGTTATAGACCAACAACAACAAAGGAGGCAGTCAACTCTGCCCACAAAGAATCCAATTCCAAGAGAAGGAGCAGAGCGGGCCTGGTCTTCCAACCCTCTTTATTAATAGCAAATAAAATACATGCAAGTGCTCTAAACCAGTTACATCAAAGTGCAGCTATTAATAAAGAGGGTTGGAAGACCGGGCACGCTCTACAACAGGGGTGTCAAAGTCCCTCCTGGAGGGCCGCAATCCAGTTGGTTTTTCAGGATTCCCCCAGTGAATATGCATGAGATCTGTTTGCATGCACTACGTTCATTGTATGCTAATAGATCTCATGCATATTCATTGGGGGATATTCTGAAAAACCAACTGGATTGCGGCCCTCCAGGAGGGACTTTGACACCCCTGCTCTACAATAATCGATACGAAGAGTAGCATGATCCTGCAAACATTTAATACAATGAGCACTTTAACATAGTTTCACTCAGTAGGCCCGGCTAGGAGCAAAAAAATGACCGCAATATGAATTTGTAGTTACGCTCCTTTTCCGTGACTTGCGTAAGATATTTGTGTCCCAATTGTAATCCTGTTTTCATCATACCTGATGCCATAGAAACCTGTAGGTCCTGAGACCATTTCTAAGCCACTTCCACACAATTCACTTCTTCCGCCAGTTCCTGAACAAAATTTGTGATGAAATCGTAGCGGTATTGGGACTTGAGCTGTCAAAGAGCCTCTGACGTCTTCGCTCGGGTCTCCTCCTTCAGGACAGCAGGTGATAGCGCCATTAAGTAATGGCGAAGTTGAAGATGCGCCTAGCAGTTTGCAGCTGAAATCCGATAAGTCTGACACAAATCTTCAAAAGGCAACGGAAGTCCCGCAGAAGTCGCAGCCTGCGACACATAAATACATCATTTCCGAGCCCACGTTGTAAATGATGCTTGAAGCGTCCCTGGACAAAAATTCCCAATACCCACTATGGGCAAACAGGGAGTAGCATGTGGTGAGATGCGCAAGAGTTCAGCCACCATGCCAAGCACAGGGCAGGCAAGAAAACATCATTCTGCAAGTGTGGTTCGTCTGGTAATTTTTTTTAACATGTAACAAAACTCTAAAATGATAAGGATTATAAGAGGCACATTCTACTTCAGTCATATGTCTAATTTGACCAGCAATATTAAACCTTTGAATACTCAACAACCCCAATCCTCCCTGGTCTCTGGGCAACATCAAAATGGACGACGGCAAGCGGGCACGTCTACCCTGCCAAAGAAAAGCGGACCAGGATGCATTGTGTTGCGTGACATGCTGCTGTGTCAACATGAGTGGTATGCCGGGAACGTTAATGAGATACAGGAGAAAGGAAAGGGAGCACGCACGTGGTAGCGGGGGCAGGGAGCAAGGGCAGAGAGAAGGGTGCCGGCGTCCCCATCAAGATGGTGCCCAGGGCGGACCGCCCCACCCCTCCATTACTACGCCACTGGTTTCAGTGATGACGCCTTTGATCGCTGCCCACAGTTTGTCTAGCCCCCTCCTTCCTGCCGGAGCAAGTTGAACCTGTTACTCACTTCGATCGCATACCGCACAGGGATCTCACCGAAATTTTATTTATTTATTTTTATTTATCTCTTCCATCTGTGCGTCGCACATACCTGATACAAGCTCATGGTGACATTACAGAGGAAGGGGTTAGGACAATGGAGGGAGGAAGATACAGGAGGAGAAGAGGATACAAGTGATTAGGTGTCAAATAGATGAGTTTTCAGTTTCTTGATGTGGTCATTTCAGTAAGGTCATTCCAAGTTTTTACGCCTAGAAAGGTGAACATGGAGCGGAAAACACGTTTGTATTTCAGATTTTTTGTGGAAGGAAGATTTAGAAATATTCTGTTGAGGGTTCTGTGGGAAGTAGACCATGCCTTGGAGAAGAGCTGGATGAGAGGAGCCGCGGAGTTTCCATAAAGTATGCGGTGAATGGGGCATGAAATTTTGAAGGTTATTCGTGACAGGATGGGTAGCCAGTGCAGATGCCCGATGAAGGCTGTAATCGAGTCATATTTTCTCAGATTAAAGATTAGTCTGACAGCGGTGTTTTGGATGAGTTGCATTTTGTGAATCAGAGTGGTGTTGATTCCCATGTAGATGGAGTTGCAGTAGTCCAGTTGTGGTAGTATCATCAGTTGTACAACCAAGGCAAAGTAGTCTTGGTGAAAGTATGGTCTGATTAGTCTTAGAACTCAAACGTCCTCTGCTTGTCTGGATGCTAGATCATGCCTAGTCTAAACCTGACTTTGAGTACAAGGAGTTGGTGATCAGATCTACAGTCTGTGCCTTTTTTCCCCCTCATTTTTTCTTCTTTACTTTCAATGATTGTAATTATTTCCCTTATTCCATATGTTTCTGTTCGTCATGTCGTGTATTATGCCCCCGAGTCATTTATATTTGTTAACTTTAAGTATTTTACATGTATTTTATATTGTACACCACCTAGAATTTTGATTAGGCGGTTTATCTAATTTTAAATATACTTGGAAACTTGCAGAGAAAATTGATCCCTTCCGTTTTTGCTAGCAGATGATGTAGTCAATTTGATTGCGATACTGCCCATTTGGGGGTGTCCAGGTGCAGAGGCACCGCTTCGGCTAGGTGAAGGTGGTGTTGGTGATTCTAAGCTTGTTCTCATGGCAGAATCGCACAAGGTGGTCCCCAGCGTGCTTAGCGCATGCTACATTGCTTAGCACCCTTTGATGAATTCCCTCCTAAATCTGTTAGCGCAACTGAGTGAAGCGTTGCCAGAGGTTGTGGTAAAAGTGTAGCTGGTTTTAAGAAAGGTTTGGACAAATTCTTGAGGGAAAAGTCCATAGTCTGTTATTAAGACATGGGGGAAGCCACTGCTTGCCCTGGATCGGTAGCATGGGATGTTGCTACTCCTTGGGGTTCCGGAATCTTTTGTTCCTCTTTAGGATTCCAGAATCTTGCTATTCTTTAGGATTCTGAATGGAATGTTACTAGTCCTTGGGGTTCCGGAATCTTTTGTTACTCTTTAGGATTCCGGAATCTTGCTATTCTTTAGGATTCTGAATGGAATGTTGCTACTCCTTGGGGATTTCGGAATCTTTAGTTACTCTTTGGGGTTCCAGAATCTTGCTATTCTTTAGGATTCTGAATGGAATGTTGCTACTCCTTGGGGTTCTGGAATCTTTTGTCACTCTTTAGGATTCTAGAGTCTTGCTATTTTTTAGGGTTCTGAATGGAATGTTGCTACTCTTTGGGTTTTGGCCAGGTACTAGTGACCTAGATTGGCCACCGTGGGAATGGGCTGCTGGGCTTGATGGACCATTGGTTTGACCAAGTACGGCTATTCTTATGTTCTTAAAATGGATTTGAGTGCAAATAAATCCTTACTAAACCAAGCCTTATATGGCTCAAAATGTTTCAGCAAAATCCGTAGCAAATTGGTATGCAAAAAATGATTTTCTGCAATATTATCAGAGCTGGAAATCAATTGCTCGTCTGTTCTCCAATCAAACCATATAGCTTTCAAATGCGGTTTAATAATATATTCTGGGCGGAAAAAGTCATGCTCAATAATTTAAAAGTTATGCTTGTGATTACCCTACATCAGCAGGCAAAGAGGCACCGGCCGTAAATTAAAGGGAACAGAGAATGCTAAGTAGAAAGGAAACTGATGACATTAAACTGGGTTTGGACCAGAGAAGAGCAAAATAAAACACATTTCGTTTTCCCAAGCTGCCAAAGGCTTTAATATGTGTCTGGGAAGAGGGAGGATAAAATCCAAATGGTCCCCTTGTGTAAGTACATTGAGGTTACTAATTACATAGGAATCTTCAGCTTTGAAGTGGTGCATTCTGGGATTCTGTGTTTTTGTGGGACGGCTATTTTTCATCTTCTCAGCGCTGAGAAAGAGGAGAGTTTCAAAGGCTCTGATTCGAACCATATTGCTTTTTATTATCTTGAAACACTTCCAAGAACTTGGCAAAAACACCCTCAAACAATGAGTACATGTTTTTGCATTTCTTAATCACAAAAGATTTAACTGCCTACTTAATGTTCCTGCCATTTGATATAGATATTAATTATTGATTTTTTTTAACTTTTAATTAAACTGACCCTGATTGGTGCAAAGTATTCTAGACACTACAGTGAGGGGTATCTGAAGTTCCCCTTTTTCTCCTTTGCATTTAAAACTGTATATAAGAACATAAGAATAGACTTACTGGGTCAGATCAATGGTCCATCAAGTCCAGTAGCCCATTCTCACGATGGCCAATCCAGATCACTAGTATCTGGCCAAAACCCAAGGTGTAACAATATTCCATGCTACCAATACAAGGTAAACAGTGGCTTCCCCCGTCTTTCTCAATAGCAGACTGTGGACTTTTCCTCCAGGAACTTGTCCAAACCTTTCTTAAAACTAGCAACGCTATCCGCTCTTACCACATCCTCTGGCAACGTGTTCCAGAGCTTAACTATTCTCTGAGTGAAAAAAAATTTCCTCCTATTGGTTTTAAAAGTATTTCTCTGTAACTTCGAGTGTCCCTTAGTCTTTATCATTTTTGACGGAGTGAAAAATCGATCCGCTTTTACCCGTTCTACTCCACTGAGGATTTTGTAGGCTTCAATCCTATCTCCCCTCAGCCATCTCTTGTCCAAGCTGAAGAGCCCTAACTGTTTTAGTCTTTCCTCATACGAGAGGAGTTCCATCCCCTTCACCATCTTGGTTGCTCTTCTTTGAACCTTAAGTGGATGAATTTTCATTAAAAATTTATATAAGTTATATATTTTTGTCTCCTTCTATATTGTGGGTCCGTGGATGATTGATTGCAGTGAGTTTTCCTTTTTTTTGAAGTATTTCCTAAGTACAACAGATCTCATGTTGACAATTGCTGAATTTACATATTCGAATGCCAGTAAACTAGATATTTTTAACATTTTTGTAAGCGATATTGCTGAAGGGCTGTCAGGTTAGACACCTCTGATGGTGTGGATAGCATGAGAAAGGATCCAGTATAGCTTGAAGAATGGTCTGAAATTTAGCAGCTAACATTTAAAGCCTCTTCTATCAAACTGCGCTAGAGTTCCTATGAGTGTCAGTGCAGCTCCCTGCGCTAAAAACTGCTAGTGCAGTTTAATAGAAGAGGCCCTTAATGCTATAGAAATACAAGCTCACGCATTAGATCGGCAAAAACCCGAGGGGCAAACAGGATCTCTAATCAGAAAATAATGGGTATACATTGAAGGAACTAAGGCCAGCACTGGGCAGGCTTGCACGGCCTTTGTTCCTTATATGGACATTCAGTTGAGGACGGGCTGGGGAGGGTTTCGATGGCTGGGATGGTTAAGATGGGCTGGAGTGAGCTTTGATGGAGACTCTAGTAGATGGAACCTAAGCACACTACCGGGCAGGTAGTGGCTCAGAAATATTTAAGAAAAAGGACCATTTAAATTAAATGAATTTATGGAGTATGTATGGTTGGGCAGACTGGATGGACCATTCGGGCCTTTTTCTGCCATCATTTATTATATTACTATGGAATGGTACAGATTAGGGGGTGAAGAACTTTTGTGCACGAAAGAGGAGCGGAACTTGGGTGTGATAGCATCTTAAGGTGGCCAAACAAGTTGAAAAGGTGATAGCAAAAGCTAGGAATATGCTAGGGTGCATAGGAAGAGGTATGTCCAGTAGGAAAAAGGAGGTATTATTGCCCCTGTGTGAGACTCTGGTGAGACTTCATTTAGAATATTGTATAGGCCACGCCAATTCTGGAGATCACACCTTCAAGAAGAAATGAACAGGAATAAATTGGTCCAGAGGAAGGCTACTACAATGGTCGATGGTCTTTATGGACACACTTAAAAATCTCAATGTGTATACTTTGGAGGAAAGACGGGAGAAGGGAGATATGATAGAGACATTTAAATACTTACATGGTGTAAATGCGCATGAGTCGAGTCTTTCATTCGAAAGGAAGCTCTGGAATGAGAGGGCATAGGATGAAGTCAAAAGTTGATAGGCTCAGGAGTAATCTAAGGAAATACTTTTTTTTACAGATAGTGTGGTAATATGTGGAACAGTCTCCCGGAAGAGGTGGTGGAGACAGAGACTGTACCTGAATTCAAGAAAGCATGTGACAGGCATTTGGGATCTCTTATTGAGAGGAAGAGATAGTGGATGCTACCGATGGGCAGACTGGATGGGCCATTTGGCCTTTACCTGTCGTCATCTTTCTTTGTTTCTAGGATTCTCAGTTCTGATTCCAGTTTCAGCGGGGTGTTATGCAGTGTTATTTGAATGTTCTCATTAGTGATTCTGAGTGGGCTTATCAGTAAAAATTTGTGTTTTCTCTTCATTTAATTTCAGTTTCATGTTGGAAGCCCAGTCAGCAACCAGAAATGTGTGCTGTAATATCTTCTGCGTAGAAGAAGTAATTTAGGTCATTCTTGTCTAAGAAGTGTCTTAGTGTTGACATTAGTAAGTTGAAAAGTATTGGGGAGAGTGGCGAGTCTTGGGGTACTCCGCTTGATGCCGACCATTCTTCTGATCTTTCTCCATTCATTTTGGCGTTGTATGTTCTGTTGGTTAGGAATCCTTCTAGCCAAGTGTGCACTTTACCATGTATCCCTAGAAAGTTTAGGATCCATAATAGGAGTTGATGGTCTACCTGCCACATCAAAAGCACTAGCTAAGTCGAATTGTAGTTCAAGGACTTGTCCGGTGCTCATGCATGTTCTAATCTTGGATGTCAGGGCACTGAGTAGTATTTCAGTGCTATAGTGTTTTCTGAAACCCAATTGTGTGGTACATAATAGTTTATGGTGTTCCAGATACTTTGTGATTTGATTTGTTACCACGCTTTCTAACAGCTTATCATGAAGTGGGATTTAAGCTACTGGTCTGTAATTCTTGACAACGTTCATGTCTCCATTTTGATCTTTTGGGATGAGTTTTAGGGAATATTCCTTTTTCTAGTAAGTCGTTCCGCGTTCTAATAGATAGTCGCAGTATATGCAGATAAGGCTGAACTGCTTAACAATTATTTCTGTTCTGCTTTCCTGAACGAAGACAGGGGGTAGGACTGCAGAAAAGAAACATAAATGGGAGTAGATGTATGGTAGACCAGAAGAGATTATCAGAAGACTGTGTTTGTGAGGAGCTATTTAAATTAAAAAGAGACAAAGCAATGAGGCCTGATGGGATACATCCGAGGATACTAAAGGAACTCAGAGAGGTTCTGGCAGATCCGTTGTCTCATATTTTCAATGTTTCTTCAGAGTGTGGAATGGTCTCAGAGGATTGAGGAAGGGCAGTTGTGGTCCCTCTGTACAAGACCAGAAGTAAAGAGGAGGTTGGGAATTACAGCCTGGTTAGTCTGACCTCAGACGTGAGTAAACTAATGGAAATGCTTCTAAAGCAGAGGTAGTGAGATTTCTAGACTCTAATAGAGAGCAGGAGCTGAAGCATGGTTTTACAAGAGGCAGGTTTTGTCAGACCAGTCTGATTGATTTCTTTGACTGGGTGACCAAACAGTTGGATATGAGAGGGGCAATAAACATGGGGTACTTGGATTTTAGCAAAGCCTACGACACGGTTCTGCAAGGATGGTTGATAAATAACTGGTTAAGTGGAAGGAGTGGTAAATGGAATTTGCTCAGAGGGAAAGCATGTTGTTAGTGGAGGATCTGTCCTTGGACTGACTTTAAAAAATATATATATATTTGAGTGATATTGTGGAAGGTCTGGCTGGTAAAGTTTGTCTTTTTGCAGATGATACCAAACTCTGCAATAGGGGAGACACTCCAGAGGAAGTGGTTAATAGGAGGCGGGATCTAGCGAAGCTTGAAGAATGGTCAAGTAATTGGCAACTGAGATTTAATGCTAAAAAATGCGGGATCATGCACTTGGGTGGCAAAAATCCAAGAGAATGGTATATGATAGTGTGCAAAATACTTCTGTATACGAAAGAAGAGCAGAACTTGGGGGTGATTGTGTCTGGTGATCTTAAGGTGACAAAACAGAAAAGGTGACGGCCAAAGCCAGGAGGGTGCTCAGGTGAATTAGGAGAGGAATAGCCAACAGGAAAAAGGAGGTGATAGTTCTGTTGTATAAGTCTCTGGTGAGGCCCCATTTGGAATACTGTGTGCAATTCTGGAGACCGCACCTTCAAAAAAATATAAATAGAATGGATTTGGTCCAGAGGATTGTTACAAAATTGGTTAGTGATCTTTGTCATTAAGTATATGGGGACAGACTTAGAGACCTCAACATGTACTGTATACTCTGGAAGAAAGGCAGGAGAGAAGAGAGATGTTTAAATATCTCTGTGACATTAATGTACAGGAGATGAGTCTTTTTCAAATGAAGGAAACCTCTGGAAGATGTGAGAGGCTCAGGAGTAATATAAAGCAATACTTGTTTTTTTACAGAAAGGATGATAGATGCATGCAATAGTCTTCCAGTAGAGATGGTGGACACAAAGACGGTGTCTGAATTCAAGAAAACTTGGGACAGGTACATGAGATCTCTTAGGAAGAGGAGGAGATGGAGGATGCTGCGGATTGGCAGAATGGACGGGCCATTTGGCCTTTATCTGTTGTCATGTTTCAGTTTGGATCCCAACAACTTTTAGCATAGTCAACGATGAGTCGATTATGTCTGTAATCTTCCATAAAATGTGGACAGTCCTATTAGGATGTGAACTACCACTAGGAATGAGTGAACTAAATAATTTGGGGAAAAAAAAACCAAAACAAAAACTTATACAATAAGTATGGACCATTTGCACAGAATATGATGAGCAGTTCCCGTAGAATGTGGACAATCTCGTACAACGCAAACAGTTCCTGTAGAATGTGGACAATCTCGTACAACGCAAACAGTTCCCGTAGAATGTGGACAATCTCGTACAACGCAAACAGTTCCTGTAGAATGTGGACAATCTCATACAACGCAAACAGTTCCCGTAGAATGTGGACAATCTCGTACAATGCAAACAGTTCCCGTAGAATGTGGACAATCTCGTACAACGCAAACAGTTCCCGTAGAATGTGGACAATCTCGTACAACGCAAACAGTTCCTGTAGAATGTGGACAATCCTCATGAAAGCGCGTACACAAACAGTATAAAATATGTTACAAGAACATAATTTATGACCATGGAAAGAAGGTTGACTCACCTATTTAACGAATTGCAATCAGAGCAGACTCGAACTCTGGCACATTTGTTCTATAGAGTACCTAGGAAACATCAATGTTTCCAGGTCACACAGCTCAGCCAGTTCAACTTTAATTTAAGATGTTGTTTGATTTATTGAGTGTCAGGTCACGAAATTCTGAACACATGTCTCCTGGGAAAATTGTAAAAAAAAAATCAAATTTGGCCCATCAGCAGTCAAACGCAAATGCTGTTAAATCAGATTCTTGCGAGAGGATCCAAGATGGCCGCAACTCACTAACTGCTGCTCAGACGCTGACAACTTTGCTCCTACCTCGTACAGAAATGCCGAAAAGGAGGGGGAAAAGTGCTGGTGCTGCCTCCCGACGCTTAGTACCCCCGTCGGCTACAATTGATGAACTTTTGCGGCGACTGCAACGGGAACAGGGATCGCCAGGGACATCACCGCTGGGAATGCCGCTGGAGAGTATCGCAGCAACGAGTTCCCTAGGGCCCGACATCTCCTTGAGCCCTGACGAACGGACGCCACCCCACCAGCCACAACCACAGGCAGCCAGCTCACCGCGAGAGTTGAGTGTATCCGGTCAGGAAGTTCACTCCTCTCGAGAGGCAAGCATGCAGGTGGGCTCGCTGAATGAGACAACTCAGCCTGCAATCGGGACACCAAGTGCTGGAGGAGGACAAGGCTTCACGGAGGTAATTCAGTCCCAAGAACAGACTCTAACTACACAAGTACAATTATTTTCAGTGGTAAAACCCCCACAAGTCACATTAGAAGCTCTTTGGGACTTGGTAGTTAATTTGGGGAATACTTTAAATCCTCAAATAAAAAACTTGGATACAGAAATAAAAGTTCAGAAAAAAGAAATTAATTCCCTAAAACAAGATGTATCTTTATTAAAGCAGGAAACCAATAAAGAATTAATAACTGTTAAACAAAATCAAGATCAACTGGTTAAAGATAATATAATCATGATGAGGAGGAAATTAGAAGCTTTGGAGAACAATACTCGGGCTAATAACCTGCGGATTGTAAATTTTCCTATGATTTTATCAGTTTCCCCTCGAGATATGATAAAGCGATACTTCATAGAGATTCTCAAGATACCTGAAAATTCTCTACCTCCTCTTACAAGGGCTTATTATCTTCCTGTTAAAGTACAAACTCTTCAAAAAGAAAAAGCTGAAGGACCTCAGGAACATCCATTGGATATTTCCGCTATATTGGAACAATCGGACAGAGAAGTGGCTACGCCAGCCACTTTTCTGCTGACTGTGGCTTTGGCTCCAGACAAGGACTGGATCCTGAATCTTTACTTCAAGAATAGATCCAAGGATTTCCTGGGTCTCCATATTCAAATTTTTCCAGATGTCTCAAGAGAGACTCAGAAAAGAAGAAGAGAATTCCTAAACTTGAAGCCTGGAGTGACTCAAATTGTTTTTTCTTTTCTTTTTAAGATACCCTTGTAAATGTGTCATTAGATATGGTTCATTGAAATATGTATTTGTAGATCCTTCTCATCTGATAAGATTTATCTCAATGAAACGCCTTGAGAATGAAGTAACAACAGCTCCTATTGGAAATTAGTTCTCGTTATTAGTAGTAGTTAAAGTGCCTCTTTATATTTGTTTGCATTTAATTAAGATACTCTATAAATCTTGGATCTAGTTTAATTTAGAGGACTCGTGTGTGATCAAGGGAAGTTGTTCTTTTCTTTTCCTATTATAATTTGAGCGAATTATTTTTCAGAATTGAAAATTAATTTTAACAGAGATGTCTTGATCATACTTTTCTGTACAAGATGTTTATGCTTGGAATTTTATAAAATTGCATAAATAAATAAATTTAAAAATCAGATTCTTGCCTTTCAGCCGGGTTTAGAAAGAGGAATATGGCTTTTACCTCAGTCAAAAAGCTGTAGCCAGGGTGTGGGTACAAGGGGTTGCCGAAAAGTCCTCAGCCCAACCAACTTCCCCAATTCTGAGCATTATTTTGCCACTGTAGCTGAAACGACTGTTGTCTTATTCCGTTAAGTGCTAATTTACAGAAACAAAATTCTCTGTTTTGACATTGCTTCAGATCATTGATTGAACCGTATCCATATCATCCTTTTCTTGGTTGGGCGGCCCCGAAGGGCTATCACTGATAGCACGGGAAGAGCACACGTGACCTCGCTGCTCTTTATTCCAGTCTTGTTACCAAAACAAGGAGGAAGAGAATGAGCTGAGAATGATTTCAGGATAGCGCTACCCGCATCCACAGAGTGTCTCCCTGCTGTGCTATAGATTATGTGGAAGGACAGTGACGGAGAGGATGAGACACACATTGAAATTATAAGGACAAAATAAGGATACGAGGAAGATAACATCGAGTAGTTTGGCTAAGAGGGATAGGAGATAGTGATAGGTGGAGTAAAGGAAGGGAGATGTGTGAGTCGGGGATGAAGAGAGAGAAGGGAGAGGAAACAGATGAAACGAAGCAGAACATGAAGAGAAAACAGTAGCTGATGGATGGAGAAGGCAACTGAAGGCAGGTAAAACAAACAGGCACAACAGTGGGGGGAGGGAGGGAGGGGGGAGACATCATTTGCAAAGAAATTGAAAAGAAACAAAAAATGTGACAGGGCAATTTTCAAAATTAAAATTGGATGAAAATTGTAGCCGCCTATTGATCCACATTTTCAGGTGGACTAATGCAGTAACTTGGTATACAGTGAACCCCCGCAAATTCGCGGTTCGCAAATTGCGGACTCGGTAATTCGCGGTATTTTCCGACCGCCTCTTCCTGCTACTAAAGTCATGGTTACGCCAATCAGGAGCTGCTTTGACACGCTATCTGGCGTATCAAAGCAGCTCCCGATTGGTGTAACCATGACTTTAGTACCAGGAAGAGGCGGTCAGACAATGTGCCCGGCTTCGTAAGTACAATTTAAGCACCCGCCGGCGCCCCGGCTGCCCTCTCCTGCCTTCGATCAGCTGAAAAACCGTATTCACGGTTTTTCCAAAATTCGCAGGTGTTCCTGGAACGGAACCCCCACGACTTTCAGAGGAGTACTGTATATTACAGCGAGAGAGAGAGAGAGACAACTCATAGATAATTCTAGAAGTGAATAGAAGGGTGAGGAGGGAGGGAGAGGACCTTTCTGGAAGGCATTGATATAACTAGTCTCTGCATTCCTGCTCACATTTTGTAACTGTTCAGGAGAGCTCAGGAAGTGGCACGGGAGCCGGGAAAATGGGACCTGGAGGGGATATTTGCTGAGGGATTGGCGGCAGCCCATCCTGGGATTGGATCGGATTCTTTCAAGTCTCCGTCACCTTGGAGCTTGAGCAAATAATGGCGCATCTACTTTAGGAGCAGATCATCAGGCCAATTTATATCTTTTGGAGTTTGGCAACGATCAACTGTAGGAGCAGAGATATTTGTGTTCAGCTTCCAAGAAATGAAGCTCCTCTTTTAGATTTTATTATTGAATTGGAATATGAATCGGGGTTTGTGCCATATGTCCTGGCAGGGTTTCAAGACCAGGGCTCCATGTTTCCCTCTGTAATGAATAGGCGAATCATGAGAGTGGTTGTGTTGCTGAGTTGCTCAGGGGATCGGCTTCCCTCTTTTCCTGGCTCCTGCTGTTTCCTGCTTTTCTTGGTACAGCTCCTATGCTTTTATTTGGTCCAAGCGACTGCATTCTCAAATTTGTATATTTTTTTTCTTTACAATAACTTTTTTAGTCTACCCACCTACCTAAAATCACCCAACATCTGATTAAATTATATTCAGTGCTTTAGTTTCCTACGTTCTCCACCATGCCAGGCCCAAGCTGATCTTAGACATTAATATTATTTAACTAAGGTCAAGGAAGTTGGGTAAGATAAGATAATGAAAATTTAGCAGCCCTCGCTTTTCATTCGGAGGCTCAAGTGGAGTTAGTTTCCAGGTTCAGTAGGTACTGGGTAGAGTTGTTCAAGACCAGCCCAAGACAAATCTTCATCTGTATACCTCCCCCCCCCCCCCCAACCAGGAGCGACTTTACTAATGCCCCCTCTCCTCCTGTGGCTAGCATTTCCCCTTTCTCACTGTACATCTACCTTATAACCAGCATCTCCCCTTCCTCTCTCTATCGCTTCCCCCTTGGCCAGCTTCTCTCCTTCCCTTCTCTACCCTCTCAAAAGTTGTCAGCATCTCCCCCTTCTAAGCCCCACCCACATTTTGTATCTTTTTTTCTCTTGGGGCTACTGGCACCCTGCTATCTGCTCTCATCAAGGCCATAAGCTAAAATGAAGACTAAGCATGGCACAGACCCTGCAAGAATAGGCCCGAACTAAAGTGCTGCCATGTCTATCTCAGCTCCAAAAGGAAGTGTTCATTGGAGGAGGGTGGGCCGAGGTAAGACTTGAGCATGGGCATGTGCTTGCGGTGCTTGTAATGTATTCAGTTTTCATGCTTGTTTTATTTTTTTATTTAAGGAATTTCAAGATTTAACTACAAGCACCTGAATTTGATAGAGAAAAATTGAATAACTCCGTTACTGAGAAAGAAAAGGAATAACAAATATAAATCCAAGTCCATTAGCAATGAATGGCCAAGAAAAAAATTACAGCTCAATCAATATAATAATAATATATCCCAATGTTCAATTTATTTTCAAACTAAGGCTGGTACAGGATGAGTTTGGGGGAATGGGCGGCAGCAACCTTAGAACATAAGAATAGCTTTACTGGGTCAGACCAATAGTCCATCAAGCCCAGTAGCCCATTCTCACGGTGGCCAATCCAGATCACCAGTACCTGACCAAAACACCAAAGAGTAGCAACATTCCACATAGAACCTCAAAGAGTAGCAAGATTCCAGAATCTCAAAGAATAAGCAAGATTCTGGAACCCTAAATAGTAGCATCATTCCATGTGAAATCTTCAAAGAGTAGCAACATTCCATTCAGAATCCTAAAGAATAGCAAGATTCTAGAACCCCAAGGAGTAGCAACATTCCATGCTATTGATCCAGGACAAGCAGTGGCTTCCCCCATGTCCTTCTCAATAATAGACGATGGACTTTTCTTCCAGGAAATTGTCCAAACCTTTCTTAAAACCAGCTACGCTATCCGCAATGCGTTCCAGAGCTTAACTATTCTCTGAGTGAAAAAATAGTTCCTCCTATTGGTTTTAAAAGTATTTCCCTGTAACTTCATCGAGTTTCCCCTAGTCTTTGTCATTTTTGACGGAGTGAAAAATCGATCCACTTGTACCCGTTCTACTCCACTCAGGATTTTGTAAACTTCAATCCTATCTCCCCTCAGCCGTCTCTTTTCCAGAAGCAGTGTGGCAGCGGGAAGTTCCTAGCCTATACCATAGTCACACCGCTGCCCCCCCCCCCAAAAAAAAAAAAAATTTAAAAAAAATTCTGTTGTTCTATATGGATGCTTAATTCACCTACTGCACGATTGACTGCACTTCTTCTACGTCTTGACTTCCAATTTCATTTCTGATGTCATCAACACCAAAGATGTTTTTTAATTACTGCAGTCTCCAATCGGAACCCCTTGTTCTAGAATTTGGTGGTAGTTCAGGGTTGCGATAACACTTGGCCAAAGAGGGACGAGATTTTGGATTTAGCTCATGCCTTTTCAGCAGTATTTTCAAATAAGTTACATTCAGATGTACATAGTAGCTAGCTTGCTGTCTGCAGAGGGCTTGCAATCTAAGGAGCTCTTTTTCTAAAGAGTGTGGTAAGTTATTGCACTTATCACGCTTTAATAAATACGTATGCAAGGTAAGTACAAGGTCTATGTGATAAGTATTGAGGGCTTGCGCAGTATGCAGTTCCCTCATTGAAAATTTACATAGTAACATAGTAAATGACGGCAGATAAAAACCCAAATGATATATGCAGTCTGCCAAACCATACACGCTTCTTAAATTAATCATTTAATTTAAATGGTCCTTTTTCTTAGATATTTCTGGAGCAGAAAGCTAGATCCCTGCCCAGTGCTGTGCTTAGGTTCCATCTACTGGAGTCTCCATCAAAGCTCACTCCAGCCCATCTTAACCATCGAAGCCCTCCCCAGTCCATTCTCAACTGAACGTTCATATACGGGACACAGACCGTTAAGACCAGGGCCTTTTTTTGAGGGGTTACTCAGGGGTACCGAGTACCGGCACCTTTTCCATTGCTTAATAAAAAATGACCCGTGGTCCCCAAGTATTAATAAAAGAGCTCAGGTTCTGCGCATTGAGACCTGAATTCTAAAAACGGTGTCATGTGGTAGGCAGTGGTAGGCACCCTACCGCAGCCTAACTTAATTGCTTTAATTGGCACAGTAATTGGCTTAATTGGCACAGTAATTGACTGCGCCATTTAAAAACAAATGAAAAGTTCATTTTTTAAAAAAAAAAAAAGGGACGTGCCAGCAAGCGCCTACCTCGATAGGTATCAGAATTGCAGCTATGTCATTATGAGCTAATCTTTTACTATTTGCCGTGCACATATTATGTCCCTAATTTTGCATGTGGTTTATTCATTTACATTCTCGGAATTTCAAATGTTACCTCTTCCTCTGTTTCATCAGACTGTAGAGAAAAGCCTTCCTGTGCAGTATGCTAATGTCATCTTTCAGTGCTTACTAAGCGTTGTTCCAAAGGATTCCATTTAACCGCGACCTTACTGTGAAATTAATTCTTCTGAATGGACTCCACAGCTTCTGAGGACCGTCCGACCCACACTTCATGTTTTTTCTTCTTTATAATTTACGTCGGCTAACGTAATATCTGTTAAATTATTCAGCTAATGACCAGGCAATCTCACCTGCCTGTCGGGGGAAAAAAAAATGAAACATCGCCTTCTGTAACTAATTACTAGGTGGGACAATTTATAGGGAGAGCAGAAAAACCCTTCACATGCTTATTGGCCCATGAATTATTTAGAAAGGATTTCGTTTGTTCAGTTCTTGCGGAATGATTTTTCCGTCCTTGCATCTCACCCACTAGCTATGACCACGGGGCTAATATTTCTGGCCCTGTCTCGCTTTAAAGGTTGATAAACAATGGCCTGAAATTCCAGGTTTGCTAACTTCGGCCTCTAGGCTGGAAGATTCCTGAGCCGCATAGACGACCATCTGTATTCTTTTAAGGCTTTTACCAAAATACACACTTGGGGGCTAGCATTGTGTCCATATTTTTTTAGTTTGTCATTTTAATGTTATGTGTTTGTGGGGGGGGGGGGGGGGGCGACAGGGGTTCATTTTTTTTTTTTGCCTTAACACACGTTCTATGCATATACAGCTTGCTAAAAACATGAGAGAAAGCTAATTTCATTCTGGGGGGGGGGGGGGCTCATTTTGAAACAAAATAAAATCATCCATGCCTGTTTCATTTCAAAATGAATACACCTCCCCGTTTGGGCCAGCCTGTGCAATATTTTTTTCTGTCCTGTGGAGGTTTGCTCCTGCAAAGGATATTTTTACCAACCTCTGAATTATCCAGAAGAGAAGCCTTAGAGGGTCTTTTACTAAGGCGTGCTAGCCGATTTAGGGTGCGCTAAATGCTAACGCGTCAAATACATTCTATGGATGTGTTAGCGTTTAGCGTGACTTGGTAAAAGTCTATCAATCAGCCTGTTGTTGTCCTAACCTTAAAGCTACTTTCAAAACTTTGCAGCAGGAAGCACGAGGAGAGGTCATGGCGGTGCCGGGGGGAGAGGGGGCATGGAGAGGAGGGTACGGGGTCTCCACTGCCCCAGGTGCCTTTCACCCTTGCCACGCCACTGGAAAAGTGATCAACTTATCCAGTTGTGTAGACTCAATATCATTACTGCGCTAGATGTAATCTACTTAGATTTCAACAAAGTCTTCGACAGGGTTCCTCATAGGAGACTCTTAAAACAGACTCCATGGGCTGAAGGTAGGGCCCAAAGTGGTGAACTGGATTAGAAACTGGTTGATGGTCAGACGCCAGAGGGTAGTGGTAAATGGAATTCGCTCAGAGGAGGGTCAAGTGAGTAGTGGAGTGCCTCAAGGATCGGTGCTGGGACCGATTCGGTTCAATATGTTTGTGAGCGACATTGCTGAAGGGTTAGAAGGTAAGGTCAGCCATTGTGCAGATGATACCAAGATTTGTAACAGAGTGGACAGCCCCGGAGGGAGTGGAAAACATGACAAAGGATCTGCAAAAATTAGAAGAATGGTCTAGGGTCTGACAAGTAGAATTCAATGCGAAGAAGTGCTGAGTGATGCATTTGGGGGGTAGAAATTTGAGGGAACCGTATGTGCTGGGAGGTGAGAGGCTGATAAGCACAGATGGAGAGAGGGACCTTAGGGAGATTGGGTCCATAGACAACCCCGCGAAAGACAAAGGCGCGCGCCGACAACTGAGCGCAAGACAGAGGCGCGCGCCAAAGAAAATTACAGTTTTTAGGGGCTCCGACGGGGGTTTTTGTTGGGGAGCCCCCCCCAGTTTACTTAATAGAGATCGCGCCGGCGTTGTGGGGGGTTGTAACCCTCCACATTTTACTGTAAACTTAACTTTTTCCCTAAAAACAGGGAAAAAGTGAAGTTTTCAGTAAAATGTGGGGGGTTACAACCCCCTACACCCCCCACAACGCCCCCACAACGCGGCGCGATCTCCCCCCCCGTCGGAGCCCTAAAAACAGTAATTTTCTGCAGCGCGCACCTTTGTCCCGGCGCGCTTTTGACCTGACACCGGGAGATTGTGTCTGAAGATCTAAAGGCATCTAAACAGTGTGACAAGGCGGTGGCTGTAGCCAGAAGGATACTAGGCTGTATAGAAAGAGGAGTAACCAGCCGAAGAAGGGAGGTGTTGATGCCCCTGTATAGGTCTTTGGTGAGGCCGCACTTGGAGTATTGTGTTCAGTTTTGGAGGCCGTATCTGGCGAAGGATATAAAAAGACTTGAAGCAGTCCAGAGGAAAGCGACAAAAATGGTAAAGGGTTTAAACATAAAGAAGTATGAGAAGAGACCGGAATACCTAAATATGTATACCCTGGAGGAGAGGAGGGACAGGGGAGATATGATACAGATGTTTAGATACTTGAAAGGTATTAATATAGAACCAAATCTTTTCCAGAGAAGAGAAAATGGTAAAACTAGACGACATAATTTGAGGTTGCAAAGAGGAAGACTCAGGAGCAATGTTAGGAAATTCTTCTTCACGGAAAGAGTGGTAGATGCCTGGAATGCCCTCCCGAGGGAAGTGGTGGAGAGGAAAACGGTGATGGAATTCAAAAAAGCGTGGGCTAAACATTCAGGATCTCTAAGTAGAAAACGAAGAATGTAAATTAAAGCGCTAAGGCAGACTTGCATGGTCTGTGTCCCGTATATGGTGATTCGGTGTAGGGTGGGCTGGGGTGGGCATCAATGGGAACTCCACTAACTTGGAACATGAGGATGTTACTGGCCAGACTTTACGGTAGATATCCTGCAAACAACGGGATGGTTGGATAGGCTGGAGTGAGCTTGGACGGCACCTTCAGCATTTGGAACCTAGGACAATACCAGGTGGACTTTACAGTCTACGGCCCAGAAATATCAAAGAAGAGACAAGTTAATTTAATCAGGTATTTTTAATGGGTATAACTAACGGGCAAGTTTTTATCTGCCATCATGTACTATGAAACTATGTTACCTGGCAGAAACCCAAAGAGTGGCAACATTCCAGAGCTGAGATTGTGATGTCATAATGCCTCATTCCACCAATGCCTAAGAGCCAACCTCAGCAGTGATGTCACAATGGCTTGATTAGATGGAACCTAGGACAATACCAGGTGGACTTTACAGTCTATGACCCAGAAATAGCAAAGAAGAGAAGTTAATTTAATCATGTATTTTTAATGGGTATAACTTATGGGCAGACTGGATGGACCATTCAGGTCTTTATCTGCCGCCATTTACAATGTTACCATGATTTCTCTTCAGATTTCAAGAGAAGCATGGTCTAGCATAGACTTCACACAAAAAATATTCCCTCTGCCAGCCACTACCCATGGGCTGTTTTTAATTTGGATTACATTTCCATTAATAAAGCTCTGAGAAAGCCAGCTGCTAACTTTCTGAAATGGTAATTTAACAGCAAGAATCCAAGAGAAGGTGCCATTAGCTTTGCCTTGATCTGACCACACCGTGGACTTTTCAACAGACGCTGGGATCGTACGGCGTGGGGTTATTAATGGAGACGGTGACTCCGTTGAAAAGGCGCCTTTAAGACTCGGAGCTGGAACAGGCCCCACACAAATAGTAGAGAAGCTGAAAGGCTCTGTCAAAGGGGGGGGGGGGAAATGAAAAGGTGGAATCTAGAGTCCAGATGTTGCCTTCGAAGCGAAGCCTTTTGATTTGCGTCCTGTGGATTGCCTGTAATTTGTAAACAGCCCTTTCATGATAAGGGGAAATATATGCAAGATGAACATTAAAAAGGCATTACTGTCCATTACTTTTAATAAAGGGCATTTAAGGCTTTACAAAAAAAAAAAAAAAGATTTTTTTAAAAAAATTCTGTGCCTGTAGGAAAAAAGGATTGAATTATGCTCTTTGTCAGGAAGTGTTTTCATGCTATTTATATCATGCTGCAAATTATATGTGTGAATTAGGATTCAGCCATGTGTTTCTTTCTAAGCATAGATTCCAGTGACTTTGGTGCAAAGAGTGTGAGGGGGTCATCTCAGCGTTAATAGAAGTGAAATCTTTTCATAGTATGTTTGGGGATGAGAATGACTTATTTTACTTTGTATTTATGATTTTTATCACTATTTAAAAAACAGTGTTTCCTCTTTGTCCAATGAATTAATAATGATTTTTAAAAAAAAACAAACATTAACAAATGAAGAATTCTCCAAATGACATGGGGAACTAAACAGACTATCATGCTTTGACCTGAGCGCTTCTAATTATCAACAAGGATTTATATGACAGAAGAAAGTAGATGACCTCGTCCTCAGCACCCCAAAACGATCCGTTATTCAACCTACAAAAAAGGTTTTTTGTCATTACAGTATATCCAGTGGTTGGAAATAGAGAATGACACGGTGAGAAAATTCATCACCGTCCCCGTCCCCGCGGATAGCCATGGGAAAGCATTCCATGCCGTTCTTTAGTATCCATCTCAAACTCAGTCCTTCTACACCAGCGTTCTTCAATGCAAGGCTTGAGAGCCAGTGGCTGGGCCCATTCATACTCTGATTCTTCCCTCTCTCCTTAAAGAATAACATGAAGATGGTTCCCCGCGGTTATCCGCGGGGACGGGAACGGTGATGAATTTTCTCACCGTGTCATTCTCTAGTTGGAAACGTGTTCTTTGTTGACTTGTAGGAACGTGGCGAATATTCACATTTCATGATGTACGTTAATGGAGCTCATTAATTCACCAGAAGGTTGACGGCACGATGCCACTAAGTCAGGACAATGTTCACATTATATAAGAAAAGTCATCATAATGTCCTTCACAGTACATTAAAAAAAAATGCAAAACAGATAAATATCTTTTCAGGAAAAACACATTTACTATCTAAAGGTATTCGGGTAGATATGGTGTACGTGGATTTTAGCAAAGCCTTTGACACGGTTCCACATGGGCAGTTGATAAATAACCCGAGTGTCCTCGGTATGGGACCTAAAGTGACAGACTAGATTACAAACCGGTTAAGTGGAAGGAGATGTGAGGGAGGCATTTTGGATAGGATGTCTAATTCAGACTCGAGTCCCAAACAAACCCAAGACACAAAGATAAGAAATATAGTATGTAAAAAATCTTTCAAAATAAGAGACTGCGGAGAACTGAATAAGATTGTTCAGACTAATACAACGACCAATCTTAAATGTGTATAGAGGGTTCTCAGTCTTTTTTTTTTTTTTTTTTAATAAATCTTTATTGATTTTCAAGTAGTAACAGTGCAATACATATGAATCTGAACGTATAACAAATCAAGAAAAGCGCTTTGAACTTACAAATATTTGAAAGTAATATTTCCCCCACCCCCTTTACTTAATCAATAATATAAATGCAATTATTCTTCCAATAACCCACTCTTATTTAAAGTAGTAATACATTCCCACTCCCCTCCCTAGATGTGTAAGGAAATCAGACATAAATGAAAGAGAAATGACAGCTATATAGAAGCAATAAAAGATGCCAATGGGCCCCTCACCAAGTTAAATACATTACTATGCCCCAATATCTCAGCATTCATTTTTTCATATTTGTAACTGGAGCATAAGTTCGCCCACCAAAAAGGAAAGTTAAGGTGATCATAGTTCTCCCAATTGCATTTTATCATCTGCATGGCTATTCCCGTCATAATTAAGAAAAGTCAGAATTTATAACGGTCCATAGGGGGGTTTAACATGTAATGTAATATAGTGGTGGGATGATTTCCCATGTTGAAAAATTACATTTTGAAAGTCTGTGGAGTTTTTTGCCCATGATATAGAATTAGCACGGCTAAAAAAACCTCATTGGGTTGCCATCTGCATATTATATAAAGTTGATGCTTTTTTTCACTTAATTTACATGATTTTTCAGGGGGTACACCCACCACTTGGCTAATAACATTGCTATATAATTTTTTAATTTAAATGTCTCTGTCATATCTCCCCTTTCCCACCTTTCCTCCAAAGTATACAGATTGAGATTTTTAAGTCTATCCCCATACGCCTTATCATGAAGACCACACACCATTTTAGTAGCCTTCCTCTAGACCGACTCCATCCTTTTAATATCCTTTTGAAGGTGAGGCCTCCAGAATTGTACACAAATAAGTTTTAAAACATCCAAGAACCCTTCAGTGTATAAGTGTAAAATGCAAATTAATAAGTGCAAAATCAAAAAGTGAACTCTCCGTAGACTCAAATAGCATCTAATCAATATATATTCAAATGTTCAATTCAAAAGTCCAGACAGAAAAAGCGTAGAGCATTGAAAAAAAAAAACCCAGTATCCAAAGTTAGTAAATCCACTGTACTTAAAACTTGGTTCAAACGTGTCTTGCAGTATTTGCTCAACAGAGCTCTGTTTCGGAAGAGACTCCTCCTTCTTGGGGAGCGGATGCACTGTTTGGCGTATCCGATTGAACTGTCTGAAAAGTTTGAAAAGATGGCGCTGAAGCCGTCAGGTTGAAAATGGAACCAGCAGCCCACGTAGGTGGTCTCATGGAACTGCAGCCAAGGAGTCAAGCTGCTGTTTAAGGTCCTTTGGTGCTCACAGTACAGGAAGAGGATACAGGGTAGGTTGTAAACAAGAAATGGAGAGAATTATAGAACTGGCAAAGTGTAGAATTTAAAATCCTCAAAGTGTTCCTGAATGGCTTGGCAACACATACGTGGAAAAGGGATTACCCGATATGGACCAATAGGTCTATATTTTGTGTCGCCAAGCATGCATGTTCATATCTGTGTGATTTCTTCATTAATGCAAGTGCCAAAGCTGCTTAGAACTCAAGTCGCAAGCAATCGCTTAGCTTGATCAAAGGTTCCGACGGGGCCCGTTTCGATCCTGCGTCGAGGAACCAAATGGAGCACTCGGCAAAGCTCTCGAAAAGTGGTGGTGTTTCAAAAATTCAAGTTTCATTCATATATACGAGACACCACCACTTTTCGAGAGCTTTGCCGAGTGCTCCATTTGGTTCCCCGACGCAGGATCGAAACGGGCCCCGTCGGAACCTCTGATCAAGCTAAGCAATTGCTTGCGACGGTTCAAAGCATAAGAACTTTTTCTATGTTAGTTTGCAGCAAAGGATTTTGTTTTCCATTGGAATTTACAATAGAAACATAGAAACATAGAAGATGACGGCAGAAAAGGGCTACAGCCCATCAAGTCTGCCCACTCTGCTTACCCACCCCCTGTCTATGCCCTAATGACCCAATTTCCTTATCTTGACCCTCGTAGGGATCCCACATGGGTATCCCATTTATTCTTAAAGTCTGGCACGCTGTCTGCCTCGATCACCTGCACTGGAAGCTTGTTCCAATGATCAACCACTCTCTCTGTGAAGAAATACTTTCTGGTGTCGCCATGAAATTTTCCGCCCCTGAGTTTGTGCGGGTGCCCTCTTGTGGCCGAGGGTCCCTTGAGAAAGAAAATATCATCTTCCACTTCGACACGTCCCGTGAGGTACTTAAATGTTTCGATCATGTCTCCCCTCTCCCTACGTTCCTCAAGAGTGTAGAGCTGCAACGATTGGGCGGTGAGGCAACTTTCTCTTGGGTCTGCGGCTCCATGTTGTTGCCTTCGGGTCTCGGAGCATATTTTTGAATTCTAAATGTGTGTTCTAGAAGTATTAATTTCACTATTACACCTATTGAGTGATTTTTTGACTTCTGCACAGCTGGTAAGAGGCAGCAAATCCTCTGCTGATGACTTCATTGTAGCTCCCGCTGTAATTGGGATCATACAATATTCAGAAACATTGCAGAACAGAAGGTGCTTTCCACATGTACTGATTTTCATTTTTAATTTGAATGGTGTCATGACTTCAGTGCAATGGATACCTGGAAGGCTCATGTCCCAGTACGTGAGACATGCTCAGCGGTCTCTCACACCTTACAAACTCGCCATGTTGTATTAGGCTCATTTTTTGAGCATTCTTCCATCTGCGCCCTTGAACTCATGTTTCATAACACTTTTAATGCAAATGGAAAAATCGCATCTTATCCTGAAACTTGATTTCATACAAACTCTATGAGTCTGGCCACTAGGGGTCTCTGTTATACGATGGCTATGACTGTTAGAGGCCTATCTGCTGCCTTATTCTGTTTTTTTTTATTCATATATAGAAAAGGAAGAAACTCCACAATGAACAAAACATGAGACTTCAGTATTATGAACAGTGTCCAGGGGCACTACTAAAACGAAGGTCATATATAGTTTTCTAAATCTGCAACTACTTTGAGTTTCCTAGGGTGCAAAATTTGTGAACAGAAGAGCTAAACCATGACTAATTCACCTCTTCCTCGTGCTCTAGAACCTGGTCATCGCCCCTGTCTTCCCCTGCAGTTGAGAAGTTGTTCCTCACCTTGGTTTCTCTGCATTGTCCTACTCGCAAGAAGTTTTTGTTGGTTAACAAATTATTTCTTATAATGACCGGGGTTGCCATTCAACAAATTACGTACAATTGGAAAAACTGGAGTAGATTAAATTATAATTTCTGGTGGAATTCCCTATGTCATATATATAAAATGGAAAGATTTATTGCAATATAGCGAGGGTGTTTTAGAAAATTTCAAGATGTGCGGGAGCCATTAACAAAATATTGCAATGATTAAATAATTCTTTTCCCTTGATTTACAGGTTCAATTATGAGGGGGGAGGCGGGATAATTTTATTAATGTAATATTGTACATTGTATATGATTATATAATAGGAAGGGATGGGGAGGGTGGGGGTTAATAGCATTTTATGTGTACTCTTGATGTCTATTAAGTGATATATTTATGATCTATTTTTTATATTATATCGATGCACTTATTGTGCGTTTAAAAATGAAGAAAGAATTAAAAAAAAAAAAAAAAATGTCGATAGAGTGGAATATAAATTTTTTAAATATATCATAATAAATAAACATGATCTTTCTTTAAAAAAAAAAGAAGTTTCTGTTGGTGCTGAAAGCTTACTATTTGTTTCTTCTCCACGTCTGCCTTACATTTGCTGTTTAGTGATAGGGGTATCAGTTATACAGCATGAGTACAAAGCCCTTTTGTCTATGGCCAATAGAAACACCTTCTTTCTTTCTTTCTTTTTCTTGGGGAGACTGTTGTTCTCTTTCCTTCTGTCTTCATGCTTTTGTTTCCTGGAGTAGCTGCTTCTGTGGGTGTGTGGGTGTGTGCGAGGGAGTGTGCCTTCGGGCTGTTGGGTGGATTGAGAGCGGAGTGGCTGCAGTGGTTTGTGGTGTGGGCTTGGGGCTGGCTGGTGTGTGTTTGTCTGGGAAGGGGTATTATCTCAAAATGTCAATTGTGATGGGCATCCACCCATGGGGTTTTTTGTACTGTGTACCTCTTGTTGGCATTCTCTTTTGTACTGTTTCCGAATGCTCTGTTTCTGTTGTCCTGCTCGTGGTTGTTTGTTCCTTTGCAATTGTTAATAAAGATATTATTAAAAAAAAAGAAACACCAAAACCAAGAAGGAAAAGATGCTCCAATTTTGCCGACTGCCTTGAAGTCTTCAGCTATGCAATAAAAGAACCATCAATATCAGATTGTTGAATCCATTTCCACATGGATTCAACAATCAGCGTTACAGTTACTAGGATGCATTTCACTTAGGGTTACCAGACATCCGTGCATATGCAGATGCACTCCAGCCCCGGCCCGAAGAGACAAGGTTTGTGTGGGGCTGGGTTGGGGGGGGGCGTAAAGGGGCGGGGCTGGGGGGCAGAGTAGGGCAGACCCGGAGTATAATGGGGCGGGCCCAGGGGGTGTATTGGTGCGGGGCCAAATGTCCTCTTTTTACTAGATGGAAACTCTGGTAACCCTAATTACACTTGAGTTTAAAAGCCTCCAATTTGTTCTCAGTCCACTGCTTTAACTTTACACCTTATAACCCTTTTCGGAGATGAACATAAGAACAGCCTTACTGGGTCAGACCAATGGTCCATCAATCCCAGTAGCCCGTTCTCACGGTGGCCAATCCAGGTCACTAGTACCTGGCCAAAACCCAAGGTGTAGCAATATTCCATGCTACCGATCAAGGGCAAGCAGTGCCTTCCCCCGCGTCTTTCTTAATAACAGACCATGGACTTTTCCTCCAGGAACTTGTCCATACCTTTCTTAAAACCAGCTACGCTATCCGCTCTTACCACATCCAGGTTCTATGTTTCTAATTTGTAATAGACTTCCTCGTTGCTTTCCATAAGTCACCTCTTTATACTTTTCACAACCGTTTAGTAGGTAATGACAGTTATACAGGTTCAAGGTGAGTTTTCAGTTTGCATTGCTAGAGGTTGTGGTAAGAGCGGATAGCGTAACTGGTTTTAAGAAAGGTTTGGACAAATTCCCGGAGGAAAAGTCCATAGTTTGTTATTGAGAAAGACATGGGGGAAGCCACTGCTTGCTCTGGATCGGTAGCATGGAATGTTGCTACTCTTTGGGTTTTGGCCAGGTACTAGTGACCTGGATTGGCCACCGTGAGAACGGACTACTGGGCTTGATGCACCATTGGTCTGACCCAGTAAGGCTATTCTTATGTTCTTATGTCACATTGAAACTTGTTAACAAGCAAACAAGCCCATCCTAGCTTCAATTATTTAAAATCCCATAGCTGATAATGTCGGCAGGACATTAAATCTATTCTAATCTAATCTGAATTTCTGTATCACCTTTAACCAGGTGATTTACAAGTAAAGAGGGACAATATTATAAGGAATTACAATGCCAGAATATGTTGATTACAATCATTAGCGTTTGCACAGTGTTCAGACAGTATCTGAGACAAGATGTTTGTATTTTAGCATCAGACTATGAAGTTTGAGTTGAATTTCTTGAGATAGTAGAGGAGGTTATGTTGCAGGTTGTTTTAGGCTGTCGAAAAGGTAAGTTTTCAGTTGTTGGGGTTTTTTTTTTTTTTCCCAAAACCTGAGGTAATTCTGTTCAGTCCTAATGGTTGTTGGGAGGCCATTTCAAGTTCAGGTGGCTGTTTAATAATAATAATAATAATAACTTTATTCTTCTATACCGCCATCATCGTTTGACTTCTAGGCGGTTCACAACTGAAGAGAGCTGGACAATCAGCGAGTTACAATATGCAGATAGTCAGTGAAATTACAATATACAATTTGTTAAGAATTTCAGGGGGGACATATTAGGAAAATAGAAATGGAAATTAATGTTTGGTGTAGTTAATGTTTAAGGCAGTTTTTATGGCTTTTCTAAAGGCGACATAGGTCAGTCTAGCTCCATTAATCAAGTTTCAAGTTTTATTTCACATTTGATGAATCGCCTATTTCGAAATTCTAGGCGATGTACATAATAATATAATATAGAAACTTTAACCTAATTACAATAAAATCAATTATGACTCACATGAATGATAGGGAAGGAGGGTAAAGTTACATTGGGGAAGAAGAAAAAAAAACAAAAAAAACCAGGGAAGAACGAAAGGTAGGGTAAAAATTTTCAAAGCTTTTCTTGCATATTTGTTTGAGCCAAATCAACAATTTAGAAGAATAAAAATTGGTTAAAGGCGTCCGTAAGTTAAGTTATAAATCGAAGGCGTCCTTAAATAAATGAGATTTTAAAAGCTTTTTAAATATTAGGATATCACTTTCTATTCTGATGTAATGGGGAAGGGAATTCCACCATTGTGGACCTGCAACAGTAAACATATCAGCTCTTCTCGTTCCAATGATTTTTAACGATGGCACAGTTAATAAATTTTGATTAGATGAGCGCAAAGATCTTTGGGGTTTGTATGGGATAAGTGATTTTAAAATAAATTGTGGTTCGCTGAATGTGAGGGACTTAAAAATTAGGAACATCAGTTTGTAGAGGATCCTATGGTTAATGTAGTTGTCCAGACAGTGTTGTTGTTTCTTTGCTTGGTACATAAAAATTCTATCCAGGAAGGTTTTGTATTTACAGCCGGTAATGCTTGGCTATGCAAATAGATTGCAATTTCTGGTTTGCCTCATGGGACTGTATAATACGAAGTGTGATAACAAGTATGTAGTGAATAGGGAGTTAAAATCCATTTGGATAAGGGAAGTGTTAATTTGTATGTATCATGGACAGGGCCGGATTTTCCTATAGGCTAACTAGGGCCTATATTCAGCCTAGGGCCTATATTCAAATTGTTAGCAAAATTAAAATTACACTATTCTAAAAACAGTGAACACTAAAACACTGAACCGAAAATAAGGAGAAATTCTACGCTTCGGGATCGGAACCGGCTCCGGCCTCAACGGGACGCTGACTCGGCTTCTCCCTTTCTTTTCCTCGCCCTGGGAGGAGGATCGGGGAGGGAAAGACGTCAGTCCGGAAACAGCTGGGCAAAGCCCAGCCCCGCGGTGAGAGAGGCAAACCATGGATCCGTCAGGACAGGGTGGCCCAGACTGGCATTGGGGGGTGGGGGTGGAGGTTCAGTGGAAGGGGGATGGGAGGCAGGCGGGCATCGGAGGGGGGGGGGTGAGGTGAGGAAGGACGCACTGGGGGCACTATGGACATAGGAAGGGGCAATGTTGTGTGTTATGTTTGATTAGTTATTGTTACAAGTACTATATATGGTGCTGAGAATAAATGTCCAAATAAGTGTTCTCGACTTTTTTTTATTTGTTATCCGTGTCACATTTTTTATAAAGGTTAGTACCAATAACAACATGCTTCATTTAACATATTGATATATATCACAGTAATTATGCATTTTATTATCTCTCATGTAATTTACAAACTTAAAAATGGGAGATGAAAGGGCCTCATAAGTGGAATAGCCTAGGGCAGCGATGGCGAACCTATGGCACGCGTGCCAGCTGTGGCACGCAAAGGCCTTGCAGCTGGCACGCGGGAAGGTCCGCAATTAAGATATGCGGCGCGGTGGGAGGCGAGTGTGCCGGTGTCTGCTTTGCAGCTCACCTGGCAACAGGGCCGGACTGGCCATTGGAAGGACCGGGCATTGTCCCGGTGGGCCGCAGCCCATCCTCCTGTGCTGGCTGCAGTCCTGTGAGTGGATGTTTAGCCTGCCTGTCTTCCCCTTAGTATCCTATGAGCCAGGCAGTGTGTGAGGGGGAAGTGGGGGGAGGAAGAGAAGCTTCACACTGAGTCTGTCACAGGAACTCAGTGAGGCTGTAGTGTGACTCCACATGTGACATCTGTAATCAGGAACAGTTCCTAGTGCTTCCATGCTAGAGAGGTGAGGATATGGGGGGAAGTTAATGTGTCTAATAATGTGCTCCTCTGTAAAAACCTCTGTATCTTCCATGGGGGACATGCTAAATTCGAGGAAATAAAAAAGCTGCTTATGATGATTGCATAGAGAAGTTCAGTAAGCTGAGAGGAGGGCTGGGCTCTCTGTGAACAACCAACACACTAATCCTCTGCGCTGTACCTTATGGAAAACTCAATATAGCAAAAAACAGTAAAGTGTATATGTGGCCCTTCACAGTGCTTTTGTAAACATCATAATAAAATAACAAAGGCTCCAATAATGAAAAATAAAAGTCCTTTTCCCATACACTCAGGTCACCTCTTAATTAGTTGTTATTGTGATGAATCCAATGTTGTATAGTCATTAATGCGATTAATCCAGTTTGCAGGTCATTTTATTTGGGGAATCGCAGTCACTTCTTATTAGTGGCTGGATGTGCCTCTCAAGTGTGCTTCTGCATTTTAGCCCTGCCCCTGGACTTCAATGGGCGGGGCCTGCGTGAGGTCATGTGATTGGGCTGCTCAACCTAAAATGCCCGGGCCTATTTTTTGTCACAGTCCAGCCCTGCCTGGCAATGTGTTCCTCGCGGCTGCTTGAACCGCCGCGGGGCTGTGAGACAGTATATTTTTTGACCAAAACGGATGTCTACAATTAGTAAAATTCCCCAATCACATATTTTTTTATGGGGACGGATTTGTATACAGCACTTCATTAGATTTTTTTTTATTATACAAATTTTATCTTTTTGTAGACTTGAAGTCTTGAACAAAGAAAATGAGTACAGCAAAAAAAGCAAAAACAGATAGTGGAAGACCATTCCAAGAGGCCTGGACAGAGACATATGGAGTGATTGAACGCAGTGGGAAAGCATTGTGTATTATGTGTAATGAAAGTGTTGTGTCTCGCACATCAAGTGTCAAACGTCACTTTGAGACCAACCATAACAGTGTTGCTGAACTTGGTTTAGCTCAAAGAAAAGAGTTACTTGTAGGAAAATTAAAGAAATATCACTCCCAGTCTCTTAGTTTTAGCAACTATCTTTCAAAGACTAATCATCTTACAGTTGCCAGCTTTCAAATTTCACTGTGCATGGCAAAACATGGTAAGCCCCTCTCTGATGGAGATTTTATCAAAAAGGCAATTTTGGCTGGGAGTAATTCACTCTTCCATGATTTCCAAAACAAGGATAAAATTGTGCAGCGCATCTCTGAGATGCCGCTAAGCAGAAATACTGCAAAAGATAGGGTTCTGCGAATGGCTGCTGATGTTAGTCAACAGCTTACTTGCGACTTACAAAAAGCACCCTTCTACTCCATGTGCTTGGATGAAAGTACAGATATTACTAACCATGCAAGACTAGCGCTCATTTTACGTTATGCTACTGGTGACATCATGAGAGAAGAGCTGGTAAAACTGCTGTCTTTGCCTGGAAGAACACAAGGGATAGATATCCACAATGCTGTGATGGAGGCTTTTTCATCACTAGACATAAGTCCAGAAAAAGTGGTTTTAGTTACTAGCGATGGAGCACCTAGCATGGTGGGGACAACATCAGGATTCATTCATTTCTTTGCTAAGGAAGCAAAACATCCACTGATTCAATTTCACTGCATAATACATCAAGAGGCTCTCTGCGCAAAAGATGTCCTCAAAAATGTAACAAAAATGGTGAACTTCATCATGGCGCGTGCTCTTAATTTTCGACAATTTCAAGCCCTTCTTGATGAGGTTCAGGCACAATATAACACTTTACTGATGTACAATAATGTCCGGTGGCTGAGCAGAGGACGAGTGTTAGAGAGATTTGTGGCCTGCTTGGAAGAAGTTAGGCTATTTATGAACGAAAAGGGGGAAGACTATCCTCAACTCACCAATATGGCCTGGATTACCAACCTCATGTTCTTTATAGATTTTACTAACCACTTTAATGTACTAAACAAAAAATTACAAGGCATGGGAAAAACAGCAGAAAGCATGTTTAGTGACATCAAAGCTTTTGAGAGAAAATTGCATGTTTTTGAAAAAGACCTTGAGAGTGGACAGCTAAAATATTTTCCCAACCTAAAAATACATTTGGATAATTCTACAACATTTGTGGACAGTCATAAAAAACACCAGGAAATCCGCAATGCATATTCCACCATTGTAGCCAAAGCAAAGGAGAATTTTAGTAAAAGATTTTCTCAGTTCCGTAAGATGGAGACAACCCTTTCATTTATAACTTCCCCAGAAAAGTCCACATTTGAAGATCTTGATCTTTCCTGCTTACAGTGGTTGGATATTCAAAATTTGGAAATGGAGCTACTGGAATTTCAAGAAAGCTCTATCCGGAAAAGTAAATTCAATGACCTGCGTGCGGCTCTTGAACGTATTGAGTGTGAAAGGGTGACAAATGAAATCACTGCTAGCAGTTCTGAAAATGAAATCCTAAAAGCGTGGAATTCTCTGCCAGACAATTGTAAATCCATGAAAGCACTTGGGATTGCTCTTCTTACTTTGTTTGGGTCATCCTATGCTTGTGAGCAGCTGTTTTCGGCTTTGAATCATATAAAATCTGATGCTAGAAACAGATTAATGGATGACATGAGTGCTGCATGTGTTGCTCTGAAATTAACGCACTATGAGCCAAGGATTGACAAGTTATCAGCATGCATGCAACAACAAAAATCACATTACTTTTTTTCAGAGCATGCCCAATGCATATGTTTACATGAAGCAGTGTTTTCAGTTTGCAGTTAAGACACTTTCTAAGTTATTTAAATATTATTTAAAGATGTTATTTAAAAAAGGGACTTTACATGGCCCTGTTGTATTCCAATCTGGAATTTCCAATAAAAACGGTTGGTTTAATTGAAAGCTCTTTTGTTTTCTTTACATCATATTATTAGAAATGTAATGATTTAACTATTTTCAAATTTGATTGTAAATTTTACAAAAAAACATGTATAGACTCTTTGGGAATACACACCGAGTCTTGACACAGTTAACAGTTTTAAGAAGTTTATCTTTTTTTTTATTCAGGATGCATTTGACATGTTATGTGAATAATACATTTAAAATATATTGTGTAACTGAATCAAATTCTTCCTAAATTCATTAAATTGAATGAAATCATTAAAACATTATAAATTGCCAATAAATTGAAATGAAAACCAAAGGATTGTGAATCAAATTGATTCTCTGACAATACAAAGATTCCAACCTTTAAAAATGATGTTACATAGTTCAGGCAACTTTATAAAGAGTTTTTAGATACTAAAATCTTGTTATTAAGGTTTAATTGACGTGCTGGCACTTTGAGGAAATTCTTTGGTTTTGTGCGGCAGTTTGGGCACTCGGGCTCAAAAAGGTTAGCCATCACTGGCCTAGGGCCTCTTTTCATCTAAATCCGGCCCTGATCATGGATCCTGAGTGATGCGAAGAATGATATGGTGAAGAGCTGAGTTTTGTGCTCTGAGGTGTTAGCGTGTAGGGTGTGGAACATAATACAGGATAATCTGAATGTAATTTGTGCGTTTATACATAACCAGTGAAGCCTGTGATAGCAATCTGATATGGCATCACATTTGTTTAGTCTGAAGATCAATCTGATTGCTGTATTTTGAGGAGCTCAAGCCAGCATAGAGTGAGTTGCAGTAGTCTATCTCTGATATGACCAGCATTTGAGCTAGGATGGCAAAATGGTGATTGTGGAAGTAAGATCTGGTCAGCCATAGTTGCTTCAGTCTGTAAAAGGTTTTTGGGTTGGTTTTTCCCCCCCAAATTGTCAATAGAAGCTAGAGTACTTTTCAAATTTGCTTGTATTTGTTATAAATTGCTATCTGGATTATCTCCATCTTACTTTTTTTCTCGTTTTGAATTGTATAGTCCAACTAAGTCTACTCGGCTCTCTGGTTCGTTTACTTTTCCTAATCCCACAAATTGCCGTTATAAAAAGTTTTTTGATAGGAGCTTGGCCTATCAAGCGGGCAAAGTTCAAGTCTGGTTAGATGATATGATTCGACAGACGGCATATTGTTGCACTTTCAGGAAATTAGTTGAGACTTATTTGTTCAAAAAATTGGTTACTTGATCAATGATTATATCATAGTATTCATACGATAGAACTCCTTTTACAAAGGTGAGTTAGGGCTTTAATGCGTGGAATAGCGCATGCTAAAATGCCACGCATGCTAGCCGACACCGCCTCCTCTTGAGCATGCGGTAGTTTTTCGGGTAGCGCGTGCGCTGATCCGGTGCATGTGCTAAAAACGCTAGCGCACCTTTGTAAAAGGACTCCATAGTTTTATAAAAGGGTTTATTGTACTGTGGCTTCTTATATGTTCTGTTTCATCATTGAATTGTTCAGCTCTCTTACTTTGTGAACAGCCTAGAACTTTTTGGGGGTTGGTGGTATCTAATATAATAAAATTCTAAGCCGCGCATGCGCACTCCCACCTGCGTGCTCCCGTTTTCCGTGCGCTGTAGGGCACCGCAGGTAGGAGTGCGCATGCGCGCTTAGCTGTGGCAGTGACCGATTGACAGAGGCAGCGAACACGCCGCGACTCCCCCCTCCCGCCCTCACTCACCCACCGTCAGAGAAACATCGCTATGGCTGACCGCATTGGACCGCGAGGAGGTCATTGGGAGTGCTGGCGGCGGACACGTGCACAGAATTGGCACTCGGGGGCAAGTATAATGGGAGATGGGCCTTAAACCGCTGGCCTACCTGCTATCCACCTCGCGCAAACCTAAATCCAGGAAAAGCGGCACTACCGGTAGAAGTTTATTGTTAACATTAAAGGTGCTTCGGCGACTCCTCTCACGAGCCAACATGGCTTCTGCAAGGGAAGATCGTGCCAAACAAACTTACTGCACTTCTTTGAGGGGGTAAACAGCCAGTTGGACAAAGGGGAACCTGTAGACATCATTTACCTTGACTTCCAAAAGGCCTTTGACAAGGTACCCCATGAGCGGCTACTTAGGAAGCTGTGGAACCACGGGGTGGAAGGGGACGTACACAGATGGGTCAAACACTGGTTGGCAGGCAGGAGACAGAGGGTTGGAGTGAAGGGTCACTACTCGGGCTGGAGGAAAGTCACGAGCGGAGTTCCGCTGGGGTCTGTACTTGGACCGCTGCTGTTCAATGTATTTATTAATGACCTGGAAACGGGGACGTAATGTGAAGTTATAAAATTTGCGGACGACCCTAAACTCTGTAGAAGGGTTAGAACTACGGAAGAGTGTGAGGACCTACAAAGCGACCTAAACAAACTGGAGGAGTGGGCGAAAAAATGGCAGATGAAATTCAATGTAGGGAAATGCAAGGTCATGCATATAGGGAGAAAGAACCCGATGTTCAGCTACCAAATGGGGGGATTAGTATTAGAGGGAAGTAGCCTTGAAAGAGATTTGGGTGTACTGGTGGATACAACAATGAAGTCAACGGCGCAATGCGCAGCAGCCGCGAAGAAGGCAAACAGAATGTTGGGTATTATTAAGAAGGGTATTACGACCAGAACAAAAGAAGTCATCCTGCCGTTGTACCGGGCAATGGTGCGCCCGCACCTGGAGTACTGTGTTCAGTATTGGTCACCGTACCTTAAGAAGGAATAGGCAATACTTGAGAGGGTCCAGAGGAGAGCGACACGAATGATTAAGGGCATGGAAAACCTTTCATACACTGAAAGATTGGAGAGGCTGGAGCTCTTCTCCCTGGAAAAGCGGAGACGCAGAGGAGACATGATAGAGACCTACAAGATCATGAAGGGCATAGAGAGAGTGGAGAGAGACAGATTCTTCAAACTTTCAAAACATAAAAGAACAAGAGGGCATTCGGAAAAATTGGAAGGGGATAGATTCAAAACAAATGCTAGGAAGTTTTTCTTTACTCAGCGGGTGGTGGACACCTGGAATGCGCTTCCAGAGGACGTAATAGGGCAGAGTACGGTACTGGGGTTTAAGAAAGGATTGGACAATTTCCTGTTGGAAAAGGGGATAGAGGGGTATAGATAGAGGATTACTGCACAGGTCCTGGACCTGTTGGGCCGCCGCCCAAGCGGACTGCTGGGCACGATGGACCTCAGGTCTGACCCGGCAGAGGCATTGCTTATGTTCTTATGTTCTTATATGAGCCGCACCTGCATCGGAGAAGGCTTCCGACGCAGGCAGCGATGGTGAGAGGAGCCGCGGCGGCAACTTTAAACTTAGAAATAAACTTCTACTGGTAGTGCCGTTTTTCCTGCTGTGCCCTCTCGATCTCCTTGACCACTGTGAATGCGATGGTAGGCCACACTGCGGGAAGCAAAGGGGGGGGGGGAGGAATGCTGCTGCACAGGGACCTGCTTCTCAGAGAAATGGACGTAGAGGGAAATTTTGCTTCTGTTGCTGCACAGGGAAGTGAGGTCGGGGTAGGGAAATGCTGCACAGGGAAATGAAGGGGGAGGGAATGTTACATATGGAGCAGGGAGAGAGACAGATAGAAATAAAGACAGACAGACAGCGGGAGGGAGGGAGACAGAAAGAAAGGAAGAAAGACACAGGCGCAGGAAGAGGGACAGAAAGACAGACAGAGAAAGGGGGTCAGGGAGAGAGAAATACAGCAGGAGGTAGAGAGACAGAAAGAAAGAAAGACAGACAGACATCTATTCTAGCACCCGTTAATGACTTAAAGACTAGTAGACTTTAATGACTTAAAGACTAGTAGAAAAATAAAGTTATTATTATTATCCGGGATTCATATGAGAGGGTGGAGTCGAGCATGATTCCAAGGGCCTTGACAATTTTGCCTATATTTGATACTGATGTTAACGGCAGGGAAGTGGGGATTCTGAGAGGAGACGTAGAACCATAATAGTTTGGTTTTGGATGTGCTTAGTTTGAATTTGTTGCACAATGCCCAAGAATTTTTGCTACGCTGTCTGATACTTTAGTAGACGTTCCGTTTTAGTTCCTGGTGGGATAAGTAGAAAGATTTTGTCTGCTTAGGATAGTATGCATTCTCCCTTGGTAAAGAGGATGTTGTCCAGGGAGCTCATGAATTTGTATTTCTTTATTTATACCCCGCCTTTCCCAAGGCGGGTCCCAATAGAGTACATATACAAACGGAATCACATATAGTACAACAAATCGAACATGAATAAAACATAACAGTGATAATGTAAAGCCTCCTAAAATTACAAAGAGGCTACCAGCGCCTCACATCGAAAAACTATAAATCAAGTCCCATATTTCATCTTACAGACGAACATGTTCTTCAACGTGTTCTTAAAACTACTCAAACTTGTTTGCTGTCGTAAATATCCCGGAAGTTTATTCCACTCCCGAGGACCCACACACGAAAATATGCCAGCTCTAGACACGGCTAGTGGTAGCTGTTTCACTATCGGAATATTGCGGTCATCGTGAGTCACCGAGCGCAACATGCGCTGTGGTTCTTATGGCAGAATGCTATCCATCAAATGTTTCGGTGCCTTATCGTGTATTCAAAGATGCACCATGACCCGTAATTTATAAAGGATTCAATGTTCTAATTTTAACCAGTACAAAGATATATAGCATTCTATCACATGATCACTCTTTCTTAATCGAAGCAAAGTTTGAACAGTCGCGTTCTGGACTACCTGCAGCGCACTCAGTGATTAGTATGGGGGATGGCGTACTACCAAAATAACAGCAAGACTCTATCGCCTTTTACTGAGGTTGGAAAATGCAAAACACGTCAACTGTGCTGGAGAAAAAGACCTCACACTTAGGGCTCCTTTTACAAAAGTGCGTTAGGGCCTTAACGCGCGGAATAGTGAGCGCTAAAATGCCCGCGTGCTAGCCGCTATCGCCTCCTCTTGAGCAGGCGGTAGTTTTTCAGGTAGCATGCGCTAATCCAGTGCGTGCGCCAAAAACGCTAGCGCACCTTTGTAAAAGGAGCCCTTAGTCAAGAAACTCATCAAAAACAGCATAAGTTCTTAATTCATAGGCCATAAACGCCACCACCAGCCCGGAACAACTAAACTTTCCAACCAACAGCAGGAGTAGCGAGAATGGAAAGGTAGTCGAGTATGTCAACTAGGTGAGACGAAATCAAGTAATCAACTAGGGCAGCAGACGGAGTTGCATCCAGTCCATACAGATAATTCCGCAAAAATGCGCGTTCCCACTAAACAGGAGAATATATAATAAGAACATGAGAACAAAAGAATTGCCACTGCTGGGTCAGACCAGTGGTCCATTGTACCCAGCACTTCGCTCACGTGGCGGCCCTCTAGTCAAATACCATCGCCCTAACTGAGACTAGCCCTACCTCCATACGTTCCGGTTCAGCAGGAACTTGTCTAACTTTGTCTTGAATTCCTGGAGGGTGTTTTCCCCTATGACAGACTCCGGAAGATCGTTCCAGTTTTCCACCACTCTCTGGGTGAAGAAGAACTTCCTTACGTTTGTACGGAATCTATCCCCTTTTAACTTTAGAGAGTGCCCTCTTGTTCTCCCTAACATGGAAAGGGTGAACAACCTGTCCTTATCTACCAAGTCTATTCTCTTCAGTACCTTGAATGTTTTGATTATGTCCCCTCTCAATCTCCTCTGTTCGAGGGAGAAGAGGCCCAGTTTCTCTAATCTTTCACTGTAATGATGAAAATATCCAATGGTAGGCTAAAGTTAAAGTGCTCGAACCATGCAGTCAAGTCAATCCAAAACATACAAATAACACTGCAGGGATTACATTCCAAAGTACATAGCTCTAGTAGTTGGTCAAGTCCATAGCTGAAATTACATCCATGAGGGCTGGAAAACCGTATCCGAGACTCAGCTGTCCATTTCACAGTTATAAACCATACTGCGCTGTGCACCACAGAGAAAAGAAAAAGAAAGTCCCTAACACATCTCAAACTAATTCACATTAACCACGCAGACAGAAAGCTAGAATAAATGCTCACAAGAATTGCCGGAAACTAGTTACAAAAAAATGCCTTCTGTGGCATAATTCAAGCCAACTGGAGCGACTGAGCCCAACATAAAAATCCAACGTTGCTCCGGTCGACGCAGTGTACGATGTACGTCACCACGTCAAGTTGTCAAAACCACTTGCTCAAGTACCGTGCACCGAAATGAAGCAAAAAGTTTGGTGCATCTGAACACAGCGTTCAACAAGGGGATCCGTTAGTTTTTTGGGCAGAAATACAATGCCGGTGCTCAATCAGGCAGATTGAGTTGCCAGGATGTCTGACCCACATACTACAAGTCACATGGGCAGAGAAGCAGATATACAACGTTCTCAGAAGAGCAGGAAGTAGAAACTTTAAGATCAAGAGTCCTATTAGTGTGGGAATCTTGAAAGGAGGTACCCTCTATCGTCATTGGACAATGATGTTGAGAAACAAGAGACTTGTCTCCCCGATAAGAATTTTAATTGGCACAACCACTGGCCCTCAAGCCTTGCATTGAGGAATGCTGGTGTAGGAGGACTGAGGTTGAGATAGACACTAAAGAATGACACAGGATGGTTTCCGACTGGAAAGGTGATGAATTTTGTCTCCGTGTCATTCTCTAGTTGGGGGTTCAAATCCCTCACTGGGAAATATGATAAAGTAGCTGAATGTAAATACCACTTAAGATATAAGTGGTATATAAATAATTAAAAGATAAATAAGTAACAGAGTGGTGTATACTAATGCTCAGGTTAAAAAAATGTTTTTTCACCTTATGGAAACTTCGTACCATCAAACACTATTTTTGACTTCCTCTCTTTTCGTTTGCTGGTTCAATCTCTGATCTTAAGCATCTTAGATTACTGCAATATTATAGACCTTGGAATCCTTCAAAGAAAACCATCAAACTATTGAGAATCATTCAGAATGCTGCCGTCCGTCTCATTTATGGTCTCAAAAAGTCAGATCATGTAAGCCCGTATTACAAAAAACTACACTGGCTGCCGATGGAAGCAAGGGTCATCTTCAAGTTTGCCTGCCTCTGCTTCAAAACCATTAACAGGTTCATCTCCAGTCTACCTGTCGCACCATTTTGAATTTCCAGGCACCACTTGCACACGTAGTGCCTACCTGTTTGCTTTTCCATCCTTGAAGGGCTGTATCTACAAGAGATTCCAAGCAGGCAAATGGAATAAATGTCTAACCAACTTCATTTCAAATGCACCCTCCTACCAAACCTTCAGGAAATCAATTAAAACCTCCTTGATAAATTTTTCCAACTCCTTTCCTGTCTTCTTGTATCTTTGAAATGCTTCCGGATAAATCTTGACTACTCTTGGCATGCTAATGAAAACTGAAAGTCTTTTTTTTTTTTTGTGTAACATCGCAGTCTGTATACAGTCTCTTCCTCTGTAAACCACTCTGAACTGCTTGTGGTATTGCGGTATACAAAAATAAAGCTATTATTATTCTTGGGGAGGAAGAGCCTGACCAGCAGCCTGGACTCCCCCTCTGTAAAATTGGGCTGCCTCTTGCATACCATTTTATTGCATACAATTTTTTTTTTAATATTCTTTATTCATTTTCATATTTTACATCAAGTGCACAAAATATTAAATTACAACAAATTATTACACAATGTCACTTTTATATCTACTACATAACATTCTAATAATATTTTTACCCCCTCCCTTCAACTGCTTTCCAATCACCATATACACATTATATAACATATTATAACATATTATGTAATATTATTTCCATTACCCACCCCTCCTGATGTGCCATAAAGAAGAAAAAGAAAAGAAGAAGAGAAAACCTGATGATCATTCACCACCATATTTTGTCAATGGCCCCCATATTTTTATAAATTTAGTATATGTCCCTCTTTGTATTGCTATTGCTCTCTCCATTTTGAATATATGACAAATTATATTCCACCAAAATGTATAACTAAGGTTACTATGATTCTTCCAGTTGTTGGTTATATGCTGAATGGCAACCCCTGTCATGACTAATAAAAGCTTGTTATTCTCTGGTGAAATTTGACTTTCTTTCCTCATCATCATTCCAAATAATACGGTATCATATGATTTTCCATTTTGAGGCCAAATAGCATTCCAAAAAATTTTAATATGGGGACAATAATAAAGTAAATGATCTAATGTCCCAGGTTCCAGATTAAAGTGCCAGCATTTATTGGACTTAGAACTAGCTAATGTTTGCAAACGTACAGGGGTCCAAAACACTCTATGTAACAAAAATAACCAAGTTTGTCTCATAGATGCTGACACGGTACATCTTGACCTGCAAAATGTTGACCTGCCCTGTCCCATGTGACTGTTTTCCTCATCACCATTCCAAATAATACGGTATCATACGAGAGCGCTACATGATTTTCCAACAATGCATTAATTTGAGGCCAAATAGCATTCCAAAAAATGTAAAAAAAAAACAGCGTAAAATTGTCATTCTAATGACGTCATAATGCTAAAACCCAATAATGTTATAGATGCCGCCAAGATGTTTATGTGACAACTAACAGACAATTCTACAAAGTGTAAGAACACTCGTTTCTGTAAAGGACGGCTAACAATTATAGATGCGCTTAAATTCGCTGAGCGCGATTCTCTATTGCGCGTCTGTGCGTAATAGAATCACACCGAGCGTTGCGCCGCTGACCGTCTAAACGACGCCTAACCTTTAGGCGTCATTTATAGAATTTGGCCCCAAATCTCTTTAAAGCCGCCCGAGAGTGGGAGTGTGTGGTGCGGTGGTTAGAGCTACAGCCTCGGCACCCTGAGCTGGGGGGGTTTGAATCCCGTACTGCTCCTTGCGACCCTGGGCAAAGTCACTTAATCCCCATTGCCCCAGGTACATCAGACGGAGCGGGAGCCCGCCGGGACAGTTAGGGGAAAAATGCTCGAGAACCTGAATCATTTGTAATCCGCATAGAACTGTAGGATCTGCGGAATAAATAAATTAAAGAGAGCTTCTGTAAAGAGGTAGGCAAAATAAAAAGATTCCATAATAACCCCAGAACCTTATTACTCCAAATTTTGAAATGTGAATTGGTTTCCTTTATGATATGATATGATAGACACCTTCAAAATCATGAAGGGCATAGAGAAGGTAGACAGGGACAAATTCTTCAGGCTGTGGGGAGCCACAAGCACAAGGGGGCAATCGGAGAAATTGAAAAAGAACAGGTTTAGAACAAATGCTAGGAAGTTCTTTTTCACTCAGAGGGTGGTGGACACATGGAACGCGCTCCCGGAGGCTGTGATAGGCCAGAGCACGCTACAGGGGTTCAAGGAGGGTCTAGATAGGTTCCTAAAAGAAAAGGGGATTGAGGGGTACAGATAGAAGTGGAGGTAGGTTACAGGAATAGTCAGAAACCACTTCACAGGACGTGGACCTGATGGGCCGCCGCGGGAGCGGGCCGCTGGGCGCGATGGACCTCTGGTCTGACCCAATGGAGGCAACTTCTTATGTTCTTAATCCATGTTTGTGAGCCGCTCAGCTTTTCATAGATTCAATTTGCCCATGTGACAGATGGCAACAGGGAGTTGCCTGTGTATTAAAGCAGTGGTTCCCAACCCTGTCCTGGAGGAACACCAGGCCAATTGGGTTTTCAGGCTAGCCCTAATGAATATGCATGAATCAAATTTGCATGCCTATCACTTCCATCATATGCAAATCTCTCTCATGCATATTCATTAGGGCTAGCCTGAAAACCCGATTGGCCTGGTGTTCCTCCAGGACAGGGTTGGGAATCACTGTATTAAAGAATGAGTTATATGTCCCTTTTTTTTCCCTCTTCTTCTACAAACCCTTCTTTTGTTCAGTGTTTACAACTTATAAGCCTAGCTATTGGCTTCCAGTAGTTTGTGTGTGGTGGTGGTCGGGAATAATTACAAAAAATTATTCTGCGATGAAACCGAGTCTGCAGAAACTAATCTCCGTCTCTCCCTCACACACACATTCCCTTCCCCCCCCTAGATCACATCAAATCGGTTTTAATAAGGCTCTCCCAGTAACAAGCATTTTGCTAAAATCTTGTGCAGGCTTCACAGTCCTCCTATCGGCCTGCAGTGTGCTGCTTTGTATGGAAGCCCAGAAAAGATGCCTTAGCGTCAGCTGTCGCATTCGTCAGCGGAGCTCTTTGAGGTAAATATGAAAGATAGTCCGTGCCAGGTTGTGAGGCTGGTGGAGTTTTGTGCTCCTGTCTGTGTATGTGATGTACAGCTGGTGCTGACAGATTGCTCTTTTCTTGCTGGTTTTTAATATAGAAACAAAAAACGTCACAGGACTGTGGCATCTTAAATGTTGCTACAGGGGCGATGCCCAGTTTTGGGTGGGTCTGAACCCAGGGTGGGTGAGCACAAGAACTCTGCCCACTGCTGCCTCTCCCCTCCAGGCGTTCGGGGAGTCTCTTCACTCCCCTAGTACCTTTAGAGTTCTTTAGTTTTTCGTTGTTTGGGGATCCCTGCCAGCCACATTTATTAATTTATTTCAGTTTTTATCCCGTTCTCCCAGAAGCTCAGAACAGGTTACAAGTAGACATTCACAATCGTTTGAAAACAGACTAGTCATGACAACAAAGAGGATACAGTAGACAATAACGGAGCTTTTCTAGAGACCAGACTGGTCATAGCGAAGAGTACAAGGAGAAGTATATTGATGAGGCAGTTTTTAATGGCCCAATTGGCGGAAGAGGAAGGTCTTTACTGCCCTACGACCTGATCTGTGTGGGTAGTCGGTTCCATAACTGACATAGGAAATGGCTGTAGGATCTTTTGTACACCGTAGTCATTCAGAGGGATCCCTAACATAGTAACATAGTAGAAGACGGCAGATAAAGACCCGAATGGTCCATCCAGTCTGCCCAACCTGATTCAATTTAAATTTTTTATTTTTATTTTATTTTATTTTTTTCTTCTTAGCTATTTCTGGGCGAGAATCCAAAGCTTTACCCGGTACTATGCTTGGGTTCCAACTGCCGAAATCTCTGTTAAGACTTACTCCAGCCCATCTACACCCTCCCAGCCATTGAAGCCCTCCCCTGCCCATCCTCCACCAAACGGCCATACACAGACACAGACCGTACAAGTCTGCCCAGTAACTGGCCTAGTTCAATATTTAATATTATTTTCTGATTCTAAATCTTCTGTGTTCATCCCACGCTTCTTTGAACTCAGTCACAGTTTTACTCTCCACCACCTCTCTCGGGAGCGCATTCCAGGCATCCACCACCCTCTCCGTAAAGTAGAATTTCCTAACATTGCCCCTGAATCTACCACCCCTCAACCTCAAATTATGTCCTCTGGTTTTACCATTTTCCTTTCTCTGGAAAAGATTTTGTTCTACATTAATACCCTTTAAGTATTTGAACGTCTGAATCATATCTCCCCTGTCTCTCCTTTCCTCTAGGGTATACATATTCAGGGCTTCCAGTCTCTCCTCATACGTCTTCTGGCGCAAGCCTCCTATCATTTTCGTCGCCCTCCTCTGGACCGCCTCAAGTCTTCTTATGTCTTTCGCCAGATACGGTCTCCAAAACTGAACACAATACTCCAAGTGGGGCCTCACCAATGATCTGCATCAACACCTTCTTCCTTCTACTGACTACGCCTCTCTTTATACAGCCCAGAATCCTTCTGGCAGCAGCCACTGCCTTGTCACACTGTTTTTTCGCCTTTAGATCTTCAGACACTATCACCCCAAGGTCCCTCTCCCCGTCCGTGCATATCAGCTTCTCTCCTCCCAGCATATACGGTTCCTTCCTATTATTAATCCCCAAATGCATTACTCTGCATTTCTTTGCATTGAATTTTAGTTGCCAGGCATTAGACCATTCCTCTAACTTTTGCAGATCCTTTTTCATATTCTCCACTCCCTCTTCGGTGTCTACTCTGTTACAAATCTTGGTATCATCTGCAAAAGGCACACTTTTCCTTCTAACCCTTCAGCAATGTCACTTACATACATATTGAACAGGATTGGCCCCAGCACCGAAAACTGAGGGACTCCACTAGTCACCTTTCCTTCCTTCGAGCAACTTCCATTAACCACCACCCTCTGGCGTCTGTCCGACAGCCAGTTTCTGACCCAGTTCACCACTTTGGGTCCTAACTTCAGCCCTTCAAGTTTGTTCAACAGCCTCCTATGAGGAACTGTATCAAAGGCTTTGCTGAAATCCAAGTAAATTACATCTAGCATATGTCCTCGATCCAGCTCTCTGGTCACCCAATCAAAAAATTCAATCAGGTTTGTTTGGCACGATTTACCTTTTGTAAAGCCATGTTGCCTCGGATCCTGTAACCCATTAGATTCAAGGAAATACACTATCCTTTCTTTCAGCAACACTTCCATTATTTTTCCAACAACTGAAGTGAGGCTCACCGGCCTGTAGTTTCCTGCTTCATCCCTGTGACCACTTTTATGAATAGGGACCACATCCGCTCTCCTCCAATCCCCAGGAATCACTCCCATCTCCAGAGATTTGTTGAACAAGTCTTTAATAGGACTCGCCAGAACCTCTCTGAGCTCCCTTAGTATCCTGGGATGGATCCCGTCTGGTCCCATCGCTTTGTCCACCTTCAGTTTTTCAAGTTGCTCATAAACACCCTCCTCCGTGAACGGCGCAGAATCTACTCCATTTTCTCGTGTAACTTTGCCAGACAATCTCGGTCCTTCTCCAGGATTTTCTTCTGTGAACACAGAACAGAAGTATTTGTTTAGCACATTTGCTTTCTCCTCATCACTCTCCACATATTTGTTCCCAGCATCTTTTAGCCTAGCAATTCCATTTTTTATCTTCCTCCTTTCACTAATATATCTGAAAAAATTTTTATCTCCCTTTTTTACATTTTTAGCCATTTGTTCTTCCGCCTGTGCCTTCGCCAAACGTATCTCTCTCTTGGCTTCTTTCAGTTTCACCCTGTAGTCCTTTCTGCTCTCCTCTTCTTGGTTTTTTTTATATTTCATGAACGCCAACTCTTTCGCCTTTATTTTCTCAGCCACTAGGTTGGAGAACCATATCGGCTTCCTTTTTCTCTTGTTTTTATTGATTTTCTTCACATAAAGGTCCGTAGCCATTTTTATCGCTCCTTTCAGCTTAGACCACTGTCTTTCCACTTCTCTTATGTCCTCCCATCCTAACAGCTCTTTCTTCAGGTACTTTCCCATTGCATTAAAGTCCGTACGTTTGAAATCTAGGACTTTAAGTATCGTGCGGCCGTTCTCCACTTTAGCCGTTATATCAAACCAAACCGTTTGATGATCGCTACTACCCAGGTGAGCACCCACTCGAACATTAGAGATACTCTCTCCATTTGTGAGGACCAGATCCAATATCGCTTTTTCCCTTGTGGGTTCCGTCACCATTTGTCTGAGCAGAGCCTCTTGAAAGGCATCCACAATCTCCCTACTTCTTTCCGATTCCGCAGACGGAACATTCCAGTCCGCATCCGGCAGGTTGAAATCTCCCAACAGCAGAACCTCCTCTTTCCTTCCAAACTTTTGGATATCCACAATCAGATCCTTATCAATTTGCTGCGATTGAGTCGGAGGTCTGTAGACTACACCCACGTAGATAGAAGTTCCATCTTCTCTTTTCAGAGCAATCCATATCACTTCTTCCTCTCCCCAGGTCCCTTGCATTTCGGTCGCTTGGATATTGATCTTTACATAGAGAGCTACTCCTCCACCTTTATGACCATCTCTGTCCTTCCTAAAAAGATTATATCCCGGTATGTTTGCATCCCATCCATGTGATTCACTGAACCATGTCTCTGTGATAGCAACAATATCTAGATCTGCCTCTAATATCAGGGCTTGCAGATCATGAACTTTGTTGCTTAGACTGCGAGCATTTGTGGTCATCGCTTTCTAGCTATTTTTCAGCGATAATCTCCTTTTTGTATGGATTTTTGTGTCGTTTCACTTTCCGTTGCAATACTAAGAAATGAGTTGCTGATATTGCTTATGTTGCAGCCTTTACTACTATCACATCTTTTCTTTTGCCGGGGGTGGTCTCTATAATTGTCCTTCGTACATACACCACCCCCACTTTCTAGTTTAAATGCCTAGAAAAATATTGTCTAAATTTCTCTGCAAGGTTTCTTTTTCCTGCTGTAGTAATATGTAGCCCATCAGTGCAATATAGCTTCTTGTCCTTCCATGTATGTCTTGGAATTAAAGCACCACAGTGATTGCATAGAATAAAGGTCATCTTGATTGGTTGTGAAGTGATTTGATTTGAGTAGTCCTGATTATATGGGTCTCTATATATGAATAGTGGTCCCTGGGGTTGGTGGGACTATAAGTAAGACTACTAGTAAGGCAGAAATATAGGCTCTATACCACCTAAAACACAGTATTTTAAACAAAACTGCAGGTTCTATCAGTGCTACCCTAAAACACAGGATTTATAACAGGATTTTCCCTACTTTAGTCACCCTGAGCCACAGGCACCAGAAATATAGGCTCTATACCACCTAAAACACAGTATTTTAAACAAAAATGCAGGAAGAGGAAATAAGATTTAACAGAGGAAAGAGAAGGATTTATTTTTTTGTGCTTTTTTATATTTTTTTTAGTAAGAAACAGGGAGGAGAAGCTCTACCCGGTACTGTGCTTGGGTTCCAACTGCCAAAATCTCCATCAAAATCGACTCCAGCCCATCTAAACCCTTCCAGCCATTGAAGCCCTCTCCAGCCCATCCTCCCCCAAACGGCCATATACAGACCGTGCAAGTCTGCCCAGTACTGGCCTTAGTTCAATATTTAATATTATTTTCTGATTCTAGATCCTCTGTGTTCATCCCACACTTCTTTGAACTCCGTCACCGTTTTCCTCTTCACTACCTCTCTCGGGAGCCTATTCCAGGCATCCACCACCCTCTCCGTAAAGAAGAATTTCCTTACATTGCTACACCCCTCAACCTCAAATTATGTCCTCTGGTTTTATAATTTTCCTTTCTCTGGGAAAAAAGATTTTATTCTACTTTAATACCTTTCAAGTATTTTAACATCTGAATCATATCTTCCATGTCCCTAGGGTATACATATTCAGGGCTTCCAGTCTCTCCTCATACGTCTTTTGTCGCAAACCTCGTATCATTGTTGTCGCCCTTCTCTGGACCGCTTCAAGCCTTTTTGTGTCCTTCGCCAGATACGGTCTCCAAAACTGAACACAATACTCCATGTGGAGCCTCACCAACGACCAGTACAGGGGCATCAACACCTTCGTTCTTCTACTGGTTACGCCTCTCTTTATACAGCCCAGCATCCTTCTGGCAGCAGCCACTGCCTTGTCGCACTGTTTTTTCACCTTTAGGTCTTCGGACACTATCACCCCAAGGTCCCTCTCCCCATCAGCCTCTCCCCTCCCAACATATACGACGGCTCCTACAGATTATTTCTCCAGAATTCTACTGTTCAACGGCTCCCCCTTCTGCTTCTATTCCTTTCTCTCCTCTCTTCTACCTTCCAAAGTATTTAGATCAATGCTGTCTTGTTAAAATGTTTATTTTATTTTTATTTTTCCTCTAACTCTACTTTTCACTTCTCTATTACCCTCCAGGTACTTTAGTTAGATTGTGAGCCTTCGGGACAGTAAGGGAATTTTTCAAGTACCTTTCTTATTTCTAATCTTAATGTATATTTTCTGTAAACCGCTTAGAACCTAACGGATGTAGCGGTATATAAGAAATAAATTACATTATTAATCCCCAAATGCATTACTCTGCATTTCTTTGCATTGAATTTTAGTTGCCAGGCATTAGACCATTCCTCTAACTTTTGCAGATCCTTTTTCATGTTTTCCACTCCCTCCTCTGTCTACTCTGTTACAAATCTTGATATCATCTGCTAAAAGGCAAACTTTTCCTTCTAACCCTTCAGTGATGTCACTCACAAACATATTGAACAGGTTCGGCCCCAGTACCGAACCCTGAGGGACTCCACTACTCACCTTTCCTTCTTCCGAGCGACTTCCATTAACCACCACCCTCTGGCGTCTGTCCGTCAACCAGTTTCTAATTCAGTTCTCCACTTTGGGTTCTAACTTCAAGTTTGTTCAAGATCCTCCTACGAGGAACAGTATCAAAGGCTTTGCTGAAATCTAAGTAAATTACATCTAGCATTAACCCAATCAAAAAATTCAATCATGTTCGTTTGGCACGATTTATCTTTAGTAAAGCTATGTTGCCTCGGATCCTGTAACCCATTAGATTCTAGGAAGTTCACTATTCTTTCTTTCAGCAACACTTCCATTATTTTTCCAACAACCGAACTGAGGCTTACTGGCCTGTAGTTTCCTGCTTCATCCCTGTGACCACTTTTATGAATAGGGACCACATCCGCTCTCCTCCAATCCCCAGGAATCACTCCCGTCTCCAGAGATTTGTTGAACAAGTCTTTAATAGGACCCGCCAGAACCTCAGTATCCTGGGAAGGATCCCATCCGGTCCCATCGTTTTGTCCACCTTCAGTTTTTCAAGTTGTTCATAAACACTTTCCTCCATGAACGGCGCAGAATCTACTCCATTTTCTCGTGTAACTTTGCCAGACAATCTCGGTCTTTCTCCAGGATTTTCTTCTGTGAACACAGAACAGAAGTATTTGTTTAGCTCATTTGCTTTTTCCTCATCACTCTCCACATATCGGTTCCCAGCATCTTTTAGTTTAGCAATTCCATTTTTTATCTTCCTCCTTTCACTAATATATCTGAAAAAATTTTTATCTCCCTTTTTTACATTTTTAGCCATTTGTTCTTCCGCCTGTGCTTTCGCCAGACGTATCTCTGTTTTGGCTTCTTTCAGTTTTATCTGGTAGTCCTTTCTGTATTCTTCTTTTTGGGTTTTTTTTTATATTTCACAATTGCCAACTGGAGAAACCTGGACACGTGGCCCCCGCCCCATTCTGCCCCAGCCACACTCTATTCTGTCTCTAGCCCCACCCCTGCAAAGCTTAATCGTTGTTTTTAACCTCTGGGCCGTGTCTGGTGGGGGGGGGGGGGGTCTCTGAGCATGAGCGGATGTGTGTGTAGTCATCTGTGCATGCTCAGAGGCGGCCGGGAGGTCGGGGCTTTCCAACACCTGGACAAACTAACGGGTTTTAGAAAGTCCATCTGGACACCCAGACAGTCCCATAAAAGAACACATGTCTGGGTTTTCCCGGATGTCTGGTAAACCTATGAACAAACAGAAAGCAAACTGACACTGCAGAAACCATTAAAATGTGATATGAATAAGTTTTTGTACAAGTTGCAGTGAGGTCTGGGTAAAGCAACAGAGCTTTCAGTAGCTTGTCATTGGACACGCAGTATTCCACAGAAAAAAGGAAAAACACAACCCCATGTATAATAATACAAAACAGAAAAAGATTGGGGAAGGGACACAGTCACCCAACTTGAAGGACAATCAATTTATTGATAGCATATAAATAGCTAAGACATGTACGAAAGATGATGCAAGCTTAACAGAGTCTTTTAATCCTTTTAGTATTGGGCCCCAACACGGTCCGTGTTTCGGCCTAGAAAGCCTTCCTCAGGGTGCCAAAGTACTTGTTAAAATACCACAATGTGTGATCAAAAGCCTGCAACCCAACGCGGTTCCAACCTGAAAATGCTGCGACGCCATTCAGTTTTTGCGATAGCTCACAGCATTTTCAGTGCCAATTTGCAGAAACCAAATTCTCTGTTTTGCCATTGTTTCAGATCATTGATTGAACCGTATCCACGTCATTCTCTTCTTCTTTTCAGCACCCCCTGGTGGGAACAAGAATAACAGCTCCTTCGTTATTTTTATTTATACATTTTCTGATACTTATATTTGATTTAAAGTTAAATAAGGTGTTTTTGTTTGCTTTTTTTTTTTTTTTTCAACTAGAGCTGTACCAAATAGTAGTTTTCAATATTTGGCTGAATATGAATAATGAGCATAAAGCTTTAACACAACAAACAAGAAAAGAAGCAATGTGAAATCAGAGATCAAGGACTTCATTCTATATATTGTGCCTATATTTCAGCGCCAAAATAGTGCTATTATATAAACCACACTTAAAGTTAGTCATGATTTATAGAATAGTGCTTATGTCCCGGAATCGTGGCTAAATTTAGGCATGGCCATTTGCATTTACAAAAAAGTGATGCAAATGGCTGTGCCTAAATTTTAGCATAGTTGTCCTTTTTTCTATACTTACACAAAGTACGAGAGGGAGCGGAAAAGCTCTCAGCCCAGCCAAGAAGAGAATGATGTTGATATGGTTCAATCTGAAGGGGATTACAAACAGATCGGAGAAGGTTATCATGCTGCTGTACCGGGCCAGGGTGTGTCCTCATCCGGAGTACTGCGTCCAGCACTGGTCGCCGTACATGAAGAAGGACACGGTACTACTCGAAAGGGCCCAGAGAAGAGCGACTAAGATGGTTAAGGGGCTGGAGGAGTTGCCGTACAGCGAAAGATTAGAGAAACTGGGCCTCTTATCCCTCGAGCAGAGGAGATTGAGAGGGGACATGATCGAAACCTTCAAGATAATGAAGGGAATAGACTTAGTAGATAAAGACAGGCTGTTCACCCTCTCCAAGGTAGGGAGAACGAGAGGGCACTCTCTAAAATTGAAAGGGGATAGATTCCGTACAAACATAAGGAAGTTCTTCTTCACCCAGAGAGTGGTGGAAAACTGGAACGCTCTCCCGGAGTCTGTCATAGGGGAAAACACCCTCCAGGGATTCAAGACAAAGTTAGACATGTTCCTGCTGAACCGGAACGTACTCAGGTAGGGCTAGTCTCAGTTAGGACACTGGTTTTTGACCTAAGGGCCACCGCGGGAGCGCACTGCTGGGCACAATGGACCACTGGTCTGACCCAGCAGCAGCAATTCTTATGTTCTGTCAAAACATAGAATTTTGATTCTGCAAATTGGCACTTAATGAAATAACATTACATTACATTAGAGATTTCTAGTCCGCCATTACCTTGCGGTTCAAGGTGGATTACAAAAGAGTTATAAACGGTGGGTTACAATGTAATGTAATGTAATGTAATTTATTTCTTATATACCGCTAAACTCCATTAGGATTCTAAGCGGTTTACAGAAAAATAGACAATAGGGTGCATTAAAATTATAAGTAAAATAGGTACTTAGCTATTCCCTTACTGTCCTGAAGGCTCACAATCTAATGACAATTAGTAGAGTAATGAAAAAATAAAATAGAGATAGATGAGAAAAAATAAGAAAATAAACATTCTAATAAGACTACAATGGTCTAAAGGACTTTGAAAGGTTGAAAAAAGAGGGGAGATAGGAAATAGAAGCAGAAGGGAGAACCGTTGAAACTATAGAATTCTTGGGAAATTTAAATGAAATTTAAATAATAAAGTAGGAAATAAAAACCAAGTGGCAAAACAATGAATGAGGTTTAAAAATAAAATATCATAAACTAGAAAAGAAAGTGAAAAAATAAAAACAAACAGTCAAGACTGAAGTCCAGCTTGAAATGACTTCACTGCTTTGGCTGCGAAACTTCTCCAGATGTCATCCGATCCTTGTCAGCAAACCGGAAGCCCCAAATCCAGTGTCTCCGGTCATCAACTCGTCTAAGATATTCACTCCCTCCGCCTGCATGTCAAATTCGCTGAATCTGTCTCCTTTCAGGACAGGCACCGCTCGCGTCTCTCTGACCGTTTGCGGCACCAACCATGGCCTCCCCCTCGTGGTGGCGGTGGTGGTCGTGGGGGGTCGCTCCTCATCATGGAAGATCATTAGTCATTTCTAGAGAAGGTAAAGAGTAGATCAGGTAGTATCTGTGCGGCAGGAAGAAGGTGGGAGGAAGGAAGGTATTTGTGATGTTAAGACTGTTCTTTTCTGAATATCTTGTAGTCTGGGGTAGTTATCAGTCGATTGGAGATTTGATTATCTAGTTTTACTGCTTGAGCGGCTAGGAGGCCATCGTATAGTTTCTGCAAATTGGCAAAATAACATAACACTCTTCTCAGTTACAGTAGCAAAAGAACGCTCAGAATTTAGGAAGTGGGTTAGTTGGGCTGAGAACTTTTCAGCACCCCCTGGTATGTAATAAAAGTGAGCCAAGTATAGGACAATCCAGCCATTGTGACATCACGGATGAGGTTGGCTCTCATTGGTGGAATGAGGCATTATGACGTCACAATCTCAGCTCTGATTCCCAGAAACTGAAACTCTTCACACTGCCAGGGGGAGCAGAAAAGTTCTCAGCCAAACCAACCAACTTCCTAAATTCTGAGCGTTATTTTACAAATGCTGAAAAGAGTGCTATCTTATTTTTGTTAAGTGCCATTTTGCAGAAACAAAATTCTGCTTTGACATTGTTTCAGATCATTGATTGAACCGTATCCACCTCATTCTCCTCTTGGTTGGGCGGAGAACTTTTCAGCTCCCCTTCGTAGTTCGTCCTTAATGCAAAGCGGCTGCACAAAACATTTTCCCATGGATATATGATGAGTTAAACTCTTAGCATAACTAGACCTCATGGTGATATAATTGTGCACTCATAGGTGTATTGAATAGCACTCAGCCTTCTTCACGCTTAACTACACAGCTCTGCACGCTTCACCACACTTACGTTATAAAAGAGAGCCGTTAAGTAGAGAATCATTGAACGCTCTAGAGAGAGACTCGTGTGCTTCTGTAGTGATCCTTGCAACCCAGAAAGCAGCTCTTGCAGCTGCAATGCAAATTAGGAACCCAATCAACCTTCTAAGCCTGGGTATTTTCTTTTATTTAATATTCAACGTGGCAAGAGCAAAGAGAACCAGGCAAATGTCAAACATTACTGGAGCTCACAGCTTCAAAGCAGCGTTCATACAGTTCAGACATAATGTAAGCTATAATAGAAACAAAAGCAAGGACTTGGAGAAAAGTTGACATACCGATGTTTCTACAAGCATGCATTTTGGGGGGGGATTGCATGGGTTATGTTACAGAAACTCTCGTGTATTTGAAACGGAACAAGCTTCCTAGGGGATGGGGGTGGATAGGGGTTTTCTCTGTATGCTAGTAATATCATTGTCTGTTTTTGTACTCTAAGGTCTTGGATAATTCAGTAATGAGATTAGTTGGGTTCGAGTTTACAGGAATTGCACGGAGAATGTCGTCTACATATAAGTATTTACTCTCTTCAAAAACTATGATGAATCTTAATCTTATGCTCAGAAAACAATCTAATATAATAAAATGCTAGGCCGCGCATGCGCACTCCCATCGCGTGGGTCCGTTTTCCGTGAGCTGTAGCAACCCATAGGAAGTGCGCATGCGCGGCGTACGGTTCTTTGAAAGACGCAGCAGTAGCTACTCTCACGATCCCTGCCTGCGTCGGACTTTCGACGCAGGTGGGGATCATGAGAGGAGCCACCGCCGCGTCTTTCAAATTAAAAAAAAAATATGGCAAGGCGGATGTCGGCTGCGGCGGCTGTCGGCGGCTGCAGGCCGCGGCAGCTGTAGCCCGCTGCGGCCGAGCACGGAGAAGGGCCGAAGTTTTTTTCAACTTCTCAAAGACGCTGCAGCGGCTCCTCTCACAAGCCGCTCCTGCGTCGGAGAAGGCGGCGATCGTGAGAGGAGCCGCCGGGAAGTTACACTGCTGGGGGCTCGGGCTGTTAGGTCCGTGTAGGCTCCTCTCGCGGTAAATAGAGGGAGAGGGAATGCTGCGACTGCTGGACAGGGAAGTAGGGAAGGAGATAGGAAGAAAGACACAGGGACAGGGGCAGGGAGAGAGACAGAAAGACAGACAGACAAAGGGGACCAGGGAGGGAGAGAGACAGAAAGAAAGACAGCGGGAGGAAGAGAGACAGAAAGAAAAAGACAGGGGTATGGAGAGAAACAGAAAGAAAGAAAGACATATATTCTACCACCAGGGGGAGGAAGGGAGACAGAAAGAAAAGAAGAAAGACACAGGGACAGAGAGAGACACAGAAAGACAGACAGACAAAGGGGGCCAGGGAGAGAGACAGACAGAAAAAGACAGCAGGACAGAGAGAGAGAGAGATGGAAATAAAGACAGACAGACAGACATATATTCTAGCATCCGTTAATGTAACGGGCTAAAATACTAGTTCAATATAATTGTGATTCACTTCAACCGACAATTATTTTTTATAAAATTTTTAAATATATAAATATATTCAAGAACTTAGCTTTTGTTTCTCTTCATAACATGCTTAGCATAATCAGTTTTTTTCGGTTTGGGAAGGTTGGACCCGACATGTTTCGCCTATTTGCTTTTTCAAGGGTCTACCCAAAACCGCCAGAGTCGATGAAGTGAATCGCAATTATATTGAATGAAATTAAGCACTAAGCACTTTTATAAGGGAGTTGTAGCAATAGAAGAAGAGCCGATGATGAAGTGACCGCGTAAAGTTTGCCGCGATGAAAGTTTTTTGATGCGGTGGAGTGGTGGGGCTGAGGCTCATAGATTCTTAAAAATTGTCTTCTAAACAATATAAAAGGTGTAATGAATGCTCAGCTGCTGATGGAATATTATGTCTACATATGAGTAGCCATTTCTCCAGGCTTTAGGGTGATCATTAAAATGTTATGTAGGAGCAATGAGATTGAGGATCCTTGTGGTACTCCACATGGCAGGGTCCAGTGGTCAGAGTAGGCTCCGTCTTTCAGTACTCTATTATCGTCTCTTTGTAAGGACATGTCCTTTAGTCCTAGTTCAGATAGCTTGTTTAATAATACTGTAGACTGCCGCTGAGGCTGCGAAGGCCACTGAGACATCAAATGGCGCTAATAGCATTTGTCTAGCTTCACCTAGTGCTAGTCTTGGTCTGGATACCAGATCTATTAAGCATGTCTCTGTACTATGGGAATTTATGGCCCCGTGTTGGGATGGTAACAGCAGGTTCCATTCTGTAATATAATCTTTTAGTTGGGTCACAACTACACATTCAATCAGTTTAGTTATGAAAGGTATTCCAGTTATCGATCAGTAATTAGCAGCTTGGCATGGGTCTAAGGTTGATCCTTTCGGGATGGGGTAAGATTTCATCAAATGCTTCTCAGAACCATTCTCTGTTAATCGTTGGAGTACTTCCTCTGGCATGTCGTGATATAAATATGATGAGCGTGGGTCTAGTTTGTAGGCCGAGATAGTCTACTATCGGTCTCAGTTCTTTTGGTGTGAACGTATTGAAAGTCATCCATGCTCTGTATGTTGGGATGTTAGTTCATCTCAGTGGTGGCTTCTTCTGGTTGAATGTCTGTATCTTTCCCTGCATCATTTTCAAATGTCTTAAATATAGTTTCGATTTTGTTTGAGAAGTATTGGGCCAGTGTGCGTGAGGTGGGAAAGTTCAAGTTTGAGGGATTTGTAGGGGGAGCAGTCAATTAATTTAGTTAATAGTTGGAATGGTTTCCCTAGATCTGGTTTGTCTACCCCTATCATTTCTGAGCTCTTTGGGGGGGGGGAATGGAATAAAAAGCAAATAAATCAAATATTTGTGCGTGAGCTGTTTGATGGTATTGCGAGCACATTTTCCTCCATTTATCTTTGAGCTGTTATCTCCTGACTTTCTCCAGGCTCATTCTAATTTTTCACAATGCAAAAAAAAAAAACAACTAAAACAAAGATCTCACCAAATTACAATATGAAATCTGATATGATTGGCTGCGATATCTTATCATTGGCCCATAATAGAAGACCTCGTGACAGTAACAATGAGATAGGTTTATTAGTAATAAGCATAAGGCAATTCACATGAAATAGCAAAGTACAGCATATTGGCTACAAAGGATAACATACATATGAAATAGCAATCTGATGTTCTTTTGGGTCTGACTCCTCTCTCTTCTCTCCTCCTTCTCTCTCTTATGCCATCCAGCATGTCCCTTATATACATTATATCAGTAGACTAGGGTACCTCCTAGTTACTCACTGCTCATTGGTTGTCACATATGTCATTTTTATTGGATGGATGATCTATACATTTATCTTGGAGCCATACTGAAACGTGACGTCACCTGGTACCAAAAGTGGCCTTTCTATATTTCCCAGACAAATGCATTTCCAGTGCTAAGGCTAATAACTCCAGAGAACAGGCACTCCCCCCTCCCCCCACCTTTCTGAGTCACACTGTCCTTGCTACTGCTTCTTAGGAGAACATCATATCATGTCCCAAAACAATAATGCTATAGTCAGGAGATCTGACTGCTGGTTTCTGGAGCAAAGGTGAATCTCTCTTGCTGACAGAGAGGAAAATGACTGCTTAGAAGTCTGAATTCATATGTGTGGAGGGGCATAATCGAAAGGAATGTCTAAGTCCATTTTTGTCTAAGTCGCAAGTCATCCAAAGTAAAAAACAGCCCAGGACACATTTTCGAAAAATACGTCCAAATTCTTTTCCCTTTCGAAAATCGTCTAAGTATACGTCTTGCCGATCCGATGTTCAAAATGGTTCTCCGTGATGCATAAAAGAGAACTCCCCCACCACCCCCTTTTGGGATTGTAATTTTCCAGAAGCTCTGGAGCTGTTGGTAGCTATGGTGCCTGTGTTGCTGTACGCAGACATGTAAAAGACCTTAGAAAACGATTCAAGACAGCCGAAGAGTTCCGATAAGAGATTAGGAGTTTCATTTAGTATGGGAATGATTTAGACAGATTTAAAAATAGCCTCAAAAAGGTGGGCTTTTAGCCTGGATTTAAATAGGGCTAGAGCTGAAACATGATGTAGACTCGGGAAGTCTATTCCAAGGAAAGACTTGGCCTTGGCTTGATTCAACTCTATTTTTATTTTTAAACAGAATTTTTACAGTCACGTCTAAAGGTACTGCATCAAGGTACTACATCAAGCTGGTCCAACTAGAGGTAAGCCAAGAGAATGTCCTCAGGCAGATAGACAGGCTAAAGAGTGACAAATCGCCAGGTCCGGATGGCATTCACCCAAGGGTACTCAAAGAACTAAGGAACGAAATAGCAGAGCCACTTTGACAAATATGCAACCTATCGTTAAAAACTGGAGAGATCCCGGAGGACTAGAAAATAACAAATGTCACGCCCATCTTCAAGAAAGGTTCAAGGGGTGACCCAGGAAACTACAGGCCAGTGAGCTTGACCTCGGTCCCGGGAAAGATGATGGAAGCGCTGATAAAGGACAGCATCTGTGAACACATCGAAAACAATTGACAGCTAAAGTCGAGTCAGCATGGCTTCTGCAAGGGTAGGTCATGCCTCACAAACTTATTGTACTTCTTTGAGGGGGTAAACAGCCAGGTGGATAAAGGGGAATCCATAGACATCATTTACCTTGACTTCCAAAAAGCCTTCGACAAGGTACCACACGAAAGACTACTTAAGAAGCTATGGAACCACGGGGTGCAAGGGGAGGTCCACCGATGGATCAAAAACTGGCTGGCAGACAGGAAACAGAGGGTTGGAGTAAAGGGCCATTACTCAGACTGGCAATGGGTCACGAGCGGAGTTCCGCAGGGGTCGGTGCTGGGACCGCTCCTGTTCAATATATTCATTAACGATCTGGAGGCGGGAACAAAATGTGAGGTAAATTTGCGGATGACACCAAACTATACAGCAGGGTTAAAACCACGGCAGACTGCGAAGATCTCCAAAAGGATCTGACGACACTGGAAGAGTGGGCCAAAAAGTGGCAAATAAGCTTCAACATAGGGAAATGCAAGGTCATGCATGTAGGGAAAAAGAACCCGATGTTCACTTACAAAATGGGGGGATCACCGCTAGGGGTAAGTAACCTTGAAAGAAACCTGGGAGTGATGGTAGACACAACGTAAGGAAGCTCTTCTTCACCTAGAGAGTGGTAGAAAACTGGAACACTCTTCCGGGGTCTGTTATAGGGGAAAACGCCCTCCAGAGTTTCAAGACAAAGTTGGACAAGTTCATGCTAAACTGGTGAGACTGGACTCATTTGAAATACTGGTCTTGACCTAGGGGCCGCCGTGTGAGTGGACTGCTGGGCAGGATGGACCACTGGTCTGACCCAGCAGTGGCAATTCTTATGTTAAAAATAGGCGACATCAATTTGGAAAAAAATCCAAATATTGGGAATCGTTTGTTTGAAAGATGCACAAACTACATGTTCTTTGTTCATAGACACCCTCTACTCAATAGATATTGAATCTTGCAGAAAACATCGTGTGACCGTTCTCATTAAATACTATGGACCTGATATTCAGCCAGTGGCCAACAGTGTTTTGCTGACTGCTGTCATCATTGAACCTGGACATTCAATGCCGGGCCATGTCCAGGCACCAGACTTGAATTTCTGGGTTTGTGGAGCGAGCTAACATAAAAACCCAGTTAAGTCAATGTTCAACACTTAACCAGCTGTGGGTTACGTCAAAATGAGTCCCCCAGTTTTTTGTTAATTATGCTGTTCTCCTTGGAGATGCTCCAGTTCCCTTTATCCCAGGACTTCCTGGACTACAGATTGATTTATTTTATTTTTTCACTTGAATGCTGTATTTCAGTTTGGCGGCTCTTGGTGTATTGCCAGAGTGAAACTTAAAGCTTCTCATTCCACAATCCTTCAGATTTCATAAAAGCCCCGAAGGGCCATAATCAGAACCATACCAGTATCAGTTTAGCCATCAAAACAACTTACTAGTCCCACACCACATGAAATGCATTGGTGGAAGAATCCAGAGCCTTCTAGATCCGAGGGTGGAAAGTTTTTACACCTGCAGGGCCATATTTCAAGTTATGAGAACCTCCAGCAGATTTTAAAAGTATCAGCTTAAAAGTTTGGCTATTCTCATAGAAACCAGAATTTTCCCTTGCTACTGAGGGCTCCTTTTACAAAGGTGCGCCAGCGTTTTTAACGCACGCAACGAGTGGTGGACACCTGGAATGCTCTCCCAGAGGAGGTTATTGTGGAATCCACCGTTCTAGGATTTAAAAGCAAACTAGACGCACATCTCCTTACGAGAGGCATAGAGGGATATGGGCGACTAAAATTACGCCAGGTGTACACCTGGCTGGGCCTCTGTGTGTGCGGATTGCCGGACTCAATGGACCGAAGGTCTGATCCGGAGATGGCGCTTCTTATATTCTTATAATGCCTCATTCCACAGTTCCTCAGAGCCAACCTCATCAATGATGTTACAATGGAAATAGCAACATTCCAGAATCCCAAACAGTAACAAAAGATTCTAGAACCCCAAACAGTATCAAGATTCCAGGCAGAATCTCAAAGAATAGCAAGATTCCAGAACCCCAAAGAGTAGCAACATTCCAGAGCTGAGATTGTGACACGGACAAGAGGACATGGACTGAAGCTAAGGGGGGACAAGTCCAGGACAAATATCAGGAAGTTCTGCTTCATGCAGTGAGTGGTGGACACCTGGAATGCTGTCCCAGAGGAGGTTATTGCAGAATCCACCATTCTAGGCTTTAAAAGCAAATTTTAACTTTGCTTCTTTTAAAGAGCATCAGGGCAGAGCAGGCAGGAGAAGAAGAGCATCGGGGCGGCAGTGGAAGATCGGGGCCGAGTGCAGGGCGGCAATGGAGGAGAGTCGGCAGAGACGGGTGCGACTGGTCCCCAGCAGTCGCTTCTATTCTTGATCGGCCAGCCCAATCGGTGTCCCAAATTGATTTGGTGAATCACGTCGCTGCCTACTTTGCATGCGTTTCCCCTCTTTTGCATGCACGGATTTGAAGCGGATCGCAGGAGGGTTTTGTTGTCATGATTGCACCGTGATAGAAACTATTTTGGTAATTCTAATGCAGAGGCATAAAAGCCTTGAACACAGGGTCTGACACACAGAGTCAGTGAACAAATAGCAATCGATAATTCTATCTTTACAGATGTTGTGGGTTATGCCACCTCTGTGTGCTGCTCCATCTTCGGAGAGGGCCATGAATCCTAATACTACTTGCTCTGTAGCTACAGGCTTTTCTCCTCCGTGTAATTTGCACTGTGGCACCTGAGAAGATTATAAAAAATGAAGTGCTTCTCTCAGAGTTTCAGACAACGAGCGCCTTTCCCCCCCCCCTGTTTATCAAAGGTGTTTTAAATATGATTTTCACGGCCCTGAAGCCTGTCTCTTCTGAAGCTGGTCACATTATTAATTTGGTGGCAGGAGCCACGGAGCGCAGGAAAACCTTTTCACACAATCAGACAAACTTAGCCTAATTAAACCTGTTGTTTTGACAGGTGCTTGAGCCAGAATAAATGCCCGTTGACACGCCCAAAGCAAAGATGGAGCACAGAGGCTTCTAGATCGTCCCTCCGGAGGCCCTCTTGTAATTATGCAACTAAATAAACCCAAATTACCCCTATCATTAATTATTAATTCTGAAATCGCAGATCTAAAATCCAGCAGGGACTTGAGCACATAATATGACAACTCTATTAGCCCCAGTCTCACATGCCAATTCCAGTGGAACCAATGAGAACCGCCACAAGGGATCGTTATAAGTACATCATGATAATACGCAGCGATGGCCCAAATCATCTGTTTCTGTTCAGTGACTACCCAAGACTACAAATTGTGGGTCTCAGGTAAAACTAGGGATGCACACGTTAGTATAGTATACATTGTATAGGGGGTAATTGTATGACAGAGCACCTACGCTCTGTTGCTTTGATTCCATACAGCAGTGTATCTCAAACGGTGTGCCTTCTGAGATTCCAAGTGTGCCGTGGCACACGGAGGAGGAAGAGAGGCGCCTGCCAGCTGACTTCCCTATGCGGAACAGCGCCAGCGCTGCCCGATTCGCCGAAGGCCTGCATGTTTCCCCCTTCTCTCTAGCGTCCTACGGTTCCCCCCCTGGCCGCCCGGTCTCACCTTAAAAGCTAATTACAGCAGCCTGCAGAGGATCGCCAGTTGGTAAAATGATTTTATTTTCAATATAGTGATTGAAATGTGTCAGTTTTGAGAATTTATATCTGCTGTGTATATGAAAAATGAATGGAAAAAATTGCATTACAATTAGTAAAGGGGGTGTGATCTGTGGCAGAGCTTGGGTGGGCCTAGGGAGGTCTGTGGTTGGGGTACTCGGTTGATATTTGTTAGACTTAGGGGGTACTTAGCTTGAAGTGGTTGAGAAACACCGCTGTAGGCAATCAGCTAGCGCCAGCGCTTCTCCTTCTCTCCTGCCCTCTTCCCTGCTGGCGCCCCCTACTGGAGTCTCAGGGCCCATCTGGAGGGCCTCTGCACATGCGCGGACGTCAACATGATGATGTCATGCATATGCGTGATGTCATCACAGTGTGCCCCGGCTTGAGAAAGTTTGAGAGACACTGCTATACAGGAAAGTGACTACTGTCTATTAAAGCATAAGCAGACAGATTTACACAAACACTTATGCCAGCCATAGAGTTGGCATCTACATGTGAATCTATAGGCTGGAGATATGTGCATAAGTTCCATGTGTAATTAATTTATTTAAAATATTTATACCTGCCATAATAAAAACATACATAGCACTAAATAGTTTGCGGACGACACCAAACTATTTAGTGGAGCTCGAACTAAAGAGGACTGCGAAGAATTGCAAAGGGACTTGAACAAACTAGGGGAATGGGCGACGAGATGGCAGATGAAGTTCAACGTTGAGAAATGTAAAGTATTACATGTGGGAAGCAGAAACCTGAGGTACAACTATTCGATGGGAGGGATGTTATTGAATGAGAGTACCCAAGAAAGGGACCTGGGGGTAATGGTGGACATGACAATGAAGCCGACAGCACAGTGCGCAGCGGCCGCTAAGAAAGCAAATAGAATGCTAGGTATAGTCAAGAAGGGTATTACAACCAGAAGTTATCCTGCCGTATCGGGCGATGGTGCGTCCGCATCTGGAGTACTGCGTCTAATATTGGTCGCCGTACCTTAAGAAAGACATGGCGTTACTCAAGAGGGATCAGAGGAGAGCGACACATCTGATAAAAGGGATGGAAAACCTTTCATACTCTGAGAGATTGGAGAAACTGGGTCTCTTTTCCCTGGAGAAGAGGAGACTTAGAGGGGATATGATAGAGACATATAAGATCATGAAGGGCATAGAGAGAGTAGAGAGGGATAGAAAGAGAGAGAGAAAGGGAGACAGAGAGAAATAGAGAGAGAGAGAGAGAGAAAAGGAGAGAGACAGAAATAGAGAGAGAGAGAGAAAGATTGGAGAAACTGGGTCTCTTTTCCCTGGAGAAGAGGAGACTTAGAGGGGATATGATAGAGACTTACAAGATCATGAAGGGCATAGAGAGAGTAGAGAGGGATAGAAAGAGAGAGAGAAAGGGAGACAGAGAGAGAGACAGAGAGAGAAAGAAAGAGAGAGAGAGAAAGAAAGAGAGAGAGAAAGGGAGAGAGACAGAAATAGAGATAGATAGATAAAGAAAGATTGGAGTAACTGGGACTCTTTTCCCTTGAGAAGAGGAGACTTAGAGGGGATATGATAGAGACTTACAAGATCATGAAGGGCATAGAGAGAGTAGAGAGGGACAGATTCTTCAAACTTTCAAAAAAATAAAAGAACAAGAGGGCATTCGGAAAAGTTGAAAGGGGACAGATTCAAAACGAATGCTAGGAAGTTCTTCTTTACCCAACGAGTGGTGGACACCTGGAATGCGCTTCCAGAGGACGTAATAGGGCAGAGTACAGTACTGGGGTTCAAGAAAGGATTGGACAATTTCCTGCTGGAAAAGGGGATAGAGGGGTATAGATAGAGGATTACTGTACAGGTCCTGGACCTGTTGGGCTGCCGCGTGAGCGGGCTGCTGGGCATGATGGACCTCAGGTCTGACCCAGCGGAAGCATTGCTTATGTTCTTATGTTCACTGCAAAACAGTTTATCAGCCTCCCCCCTAAACTATCATATATACTCGAATATAAACTGGCCCAAATATAAACTGAGGTAACCTTTTTCCCCCCAAGAGGAGGAAAAAAATGTCACTTGAATACAAACCTGAGGGGGGGGGGTTATTCAAGTGCCCTGCTAGGCTCTGCACCATCTCCCCCCTCCATCCTTGCCCTGTCAAGCCCTGCACCCTGTCTCCCCTCTCTCCCGATGTCTTGAAGGCCTCCACCAGGCCTGCCATAAGCCCTGGTGGTCCAGCAGCGGGTTGGGACAGGAGGAATTTCTCCCTTTCCCTGTTCTGGCTGACTCTAACAACTCTCACCTTCCCTCCCACCTCCCCGATTAGTAAAAAGCGTACTCTTAAATTCCCTGGTGGTCCAGCAGTGAACCGGGGCAGAAATGATATTCCTACACTCCTGCCCCGTGCAGAGCCACTATCTGAATAGCTGCCATGAGCAACCTTATGAGACTGCGGACAATCTGAGGTTGCTGCGAGAACTCATGCTCCTGCTCTGGTTCACCACTAGACCACCAGAGATTTTAAAGGTATGCTTTTTACTAATCGGGGAGGCGGGAGGGATGTGAGAGTTAAGAGCCGGCCACAATAGGAGGCGGAAGAGATCCCTCCTGTCCGGGCTCACCACTAAACCACCAGGTCTTACGGCAGGCCCGATAGGGGCCTACAACCGGTCTGGGGAGGGTGGGTGTTGACCCAAATATAAATCAAGACCCCCATTTTTGGCCTTTTTTATGGGGCCCAAAAATCTCAGTTTATATTCGAGTATACACTTCTCCCTCCGTATACATGGGGGTTAGGGGCAGAGCCGGCCCGCAAATATTAAAAACCCGTGAATAACTTTTAGGGCCAACTCTGAACCACCTTCGCCTCCCTCACCTCCCCAGACCTTACCTGGTGGTCTAGCGGTGACGTGGGGCAGGAGCGATCTTCCTACATTCCTAGAACGTAAGAACATAAGAATTGCCGCTGCTGGGTCAGATCAGTGGTCCGTCGTGCTCAGCAGTCCGCTCACACGGTGGCCCTTGGGTCAAAGACCAGTGCCCTCATTGTGTCTAGCCTTACCAGCGCACTATAATGGTATGTGGTCTTCTTCATAAGGTGTATGGGGACAGGCTTCAAGAACTCAATATGTATACTTTGAAGGAAAGGCAGGAGAGGGGAGATATAATAGAGGCATTTAAATACCTACATGACATAAATGCATGAGTTTCAGTTCATTTGAAAGGAAGCTCTGGAATGAAGTTAAAAGGTTGATAAGCTCAGGAGTAATCTAAGGAAATACTTTTTTACAGAAAGGGTGGTAGATGTGTGGGATAGGCTCCTGGTAGACTGTGTAAATTCAAAAAAAGCATGGGACAGGCATATGAGATCTCTTAGGGAGAGAAGGGGATAGTGGATGGGCAGACTGGATGGGCCATTTGACCTTTATCTGCCATCGTTTCTAAGTTTCTATTCTCTTGTATCATCCTAAATTTCGTAGAAAATACAACTCATGTTTAAGCCTAGTCAGATCCTTGAATGAGTTTAAAGTGACTAAGGTCAAACTGTGTAGAATTTGTACTGAATAAATTCCATTACCATATTTTTACATAAGTCAACAAACAATACAGCTATTAAAGTGGAATGAATCTTTCCATGCACGATTTGTTCGGCGACTGAGAATCAGAGGCTGGAATGAAAGCTGGGATCTAAATATGCTGAGACAAACCATCGATATTATTACTGGTCCTATGGCTTTTGTCAATTTAAACCGCACCCTGGACGGCTAAGAGCGTTATCGGGTATTCACAGGCTTAAAAAAACTGTACTGTGAAGATCTATTTAACATGCGATTATTCATCTGTAACCCAAGATGTTCTTAAAAGTCTTGTTTGTTATATTCTGTGCATGTTATTATTGTAATGATGCCTAGATACAGGCGGTTGATACATTTTTTAAATAAATAAAATGACCAATAAAGATCCAAACCCAAGGACATGCCAGTGGTAGAAGACATAGAATCATTCCCAAGGCCAACAGGGCGCTGGATGTTCCACGCCAACTTAACCATTAGACAGACTAGACTTCCGCCTGTGGTGACTGCTTTTGGGATATGGCAAAGAGCAACTGCACTCAAAATATAGCAATAGCTCTTCAGCGTTATATAAGTGATCAGTAGTAGTAGTAGTAGTAATAGTAGTAGATAGATTGTGAGCCCACCGGGACAGAGAGGGAAAAATGCTTGAGTACCTGATTGTAAAACCGCTTAGATAACCTTGATAGGCGGTATATAAAATCCTAATAAACTTGAAACTTGATCCATCTCCTCCTCTCCCTATTGGCTAAGGCTCTTAACATTTGCATCTCCTCTTCCTATAGGCTAAGGCTCTTAACATTTGCATCTCCTCTTCCTATAGGCTAAGGCTCTTTACACCTGCATTGTGAGGTCACAGAACTTTAGAAACATGATGGTAGATAAAGGCCAAATGGCCCATCCGCAGCAGGAGGAGTGTGTGGTGCAGTGGTTGGATCTACAGCCTCAGCACCCTGGGGTTGTGGGTTCAAACCCCGCACTGCTCCTTGTGACCCTGGGCAAGTCACTTAATCCTTCATATCCCCAGGTATGTTAGATAGATTGTGAGCCCACCGGGACAGAGAGGGAAAATGCTTGAGTACCTGATTGTAAAAACCGCTTAGATAACCTTGATAGGCGGTATATAAAATCCTAATAATAATAATAGTAGTAGTTAATTAGCCTTTTAGTGAACTGAACATTATACCCGGAAAACAAACTTTACAGTTGTCGCCCCAACACTATGGAATGCTTTACCACAACAACTTAGAGAAGAACAACATCTAGATAATTTCAAGACCAATTTGAAGACATTTTTATTCCGAGATGCTTTTGTTTGTTCTTAGTTCCACCTTTTTCTTCTTCTCTCTTTCCTTTTTTTTTTTTTTTTTGATTTTCTCTTTCCCCTAAATTCTTTCTTTTACTTACCCTACTTTTTCAATCTTTGCCTACCTTTTTCTCCTCTATCCCACCCTTTTCCCTTCTTCAACTGATTCGTTTCAACCTATTTAGCCAACCGCTTTAATTAAAGCGAACCTACCCAATATGTTTTTTTCCCTACCCTCACTATTTCCCTCTCTCCTCCAGAATATGTAACTTTCCCCCCTTCCCCTCATATCCTCACTTTCATGTTAGTCAAATTATGTCTTTAATGTTCACCCACTACATTTTATATTTTAAATTTTATCTTTTTTTCCTTTGTATAAATTGTATTGTAAACCGGCCAGATACTTGGTGATGGTCGGTATATTAAAAAGTTAATAAACTTGAAACTTGAAACTACTGCTAATCAGCTAGTTTAAAAACATAAGAATAGCCCCACTGGGTCAGACCTATGGTCCATCAAGCCCAGTAGCCCGCTCTCACGGTGGCCAATTCAGGTCCTTAGTACCTGGCCAAAACCCAAAGAGTATCAAGATTCCATTCAGAACCCTAAAGAATAGCAAGATTCTGGAATCCCAAAGAGTAACAAAAGATTCCGGAACCCCAAAGAGTAGCAACATCCCATTCAGAATCCTAAAGAATAGCAAGTTTCCGGAATTCCAAAGAATAACAAATGATTCTGGAACCCCAAAGAGTAGCAACATTCCATTCAGAACCCAAAAGAATAGCAAGATTCTGGAATCCCAAAGAGTAGCAAAAGATTCCGGAACCCCAAAGAGTAGCAACATCCCATTCAGAATCCTAAAGAATAGCAAGTTTCCGGAATTCCAAAGAATAACAAATGATTCTGGAATCCCAAAGATTAACAACATTCCATTCAGAACCCTAAAGAATAGCAACATTCTGGAATCCCAAAGATTAACAAAAGATTCCGGAACCCCAAAGAGTAGCAACATTCCATTCAGAATCCTAAAGAATAGCAACATTCTGGAATCCCAAAGAGTAACAAAAGATTCCGGAACCCCAAAGAGTAGCAATATTCCATGTTACCGATCCAGGGCAAGCAGTGGTTTCCCCCATGATTGGTGCTCTGCCATTAGAGTTACTACGGTCTGCTACCAAATTAGCATGTAGCAATGCCATTAATAAGTATGACTAAGCGATTAATCAAATTCTAAATCAAATTTGAAACTTATTGTATTGTTACTCATAAAGGGGAGGATTTAGTAAGTGGCACTGTAAATTCTATAGGGGATACACCATGCAGAGCACTCTTTATAGAATCACGCTTAGCAAATATTTTGCCCTGAATTCTCTAAACGGCGCTGTTGTCTGCAGCCGCCTTAAAAGCAGCTGCCAATCGTGTGTCAATTATGTGATTGCGCCATTTAGAGAATCTCGCCTCCGGCAAAGCTAGGTGCTGAAAATTTAGGCCAGGGTTTTTCAGGCCTACATTTCCAGCATCAACCTTTGACTTGAATCATGCCTCCGGAGGCGCCTACCGGCACCTAATGCCAATTCTAGCATTAGCCATGCCTACAGTGGCATTAGGCACTAGTAGGCACCTTGGGAGGTTCGATTCTGGTGCCAATCATTTTAAGTAGCATTTAAACTGTGTTTTTTCACTTAACTTAGGTGCCTGCCAGCACCGTTTAGAGAATATCTTTAAAATACCTCCAGATAAATATCATTAATCGTAACACGCGACTGTAATTTCGAACATTTTTTTGTAATGTCGCTGTCTGTATACAGTCTCTTCCTATGTAAACTGCTCTGAACTGTGTGTGATACTGAGGTATATAAAAATAAAGTTAGTATTATTATTAATATGGGCCCTTATGCCCAGTGGCGTAGTAAGGGTGAGAGACACTCAGGACGGTGGTACTCCTCTCCCACCCTCTTCTTCACTCCCTTGCTCCTTCCCCACCCCCTCTGCTGTGTGCTTGCCCCTTCCCTTCCCCCATATCTCTAAATTTCCTGGCACGAGCAGTATCACCAACTTACTGCTGGCGTCGGCTCTACCTCTGATGTCACTTCCTGAGCATGGGATCCAGAAGTGATGTCAGAAGGAGAGCCAACACTTGCACGAGTAGCAGGTTGGAATTATTGCTCATGCCAGCAAAGAGCTAGAGATATGTTAGGGGGAAGTGAAGGCGTGCATATGGTGGAGGGAGGAGCAGGGGGGGGGGGGCAGAGAGGAGGACAGGTGCGGGTGCCCCCTTCAAGACGGTACCCAGGGTGATTCTATGATACTGCTTATGCCTAGCTTTGGACACCACAATTTACACCTGCCAAAAGCTAATGTTAATAACCGTTGGGTGCGTAAACAATATTATTCTAGGGGAGAGTGTAGTGCAGGTTGTGGGTTCAAACCCATGCTGCTCCTTGTGACCCTGGGCAAGTCTCTTAATTCCCTCATTGCCCCAGGTACTTTAGATCAGAGGTTCTCAACACGTAGTAAGTGTACCCCAGGAGGTACTCGTACTATTGTCAGGGGTGCGTGGTGCCGGCGCTGTATGTCTACCACCCTGAACAGGTATTAGGGGAAGGAAAACAAGGCAGCAGCCATGGACGCCACAGTTTCAGGGGGCCACATGGTCCGGGCATCTCATCCCCTTGTCAGACCATCTCCCTCCCTTCTCCTCACCTTCTCGGGTGCTTTTCAAAATCAGTTCTCAGATGGGCCATGGCGCGGCTGCCCCAAAGCCGAGTTACACGCGGCTGCCCCGAAGCTTCTCCTCTGATGCAATTTCCTGTTTCCGCCAGGGTGGATCGCATCAGAGGAGAAGCTTCCAGGGAGCTGATGTGCAGCTCGTGAGAACGACTGCTGTGTCTTGGCCCCTCTGAGAGAACAACTTTGTTTTTTTTTTAAAGCACCATGAAGGTGAGGGGAATGGAGGAAGATGACCTGACAAGGGGAAAAGATTGAGTGGCGCTTCAGGTTTATTGTGTGGAGAAAGAGGGGGAGGGAACACTGGATGGAAGTGTGGGGAGGAGGAGTAAAAGAGGGGAAGCAGATGCTGAAAGGAAGTGGAGAGGAGAGAGAAGAGAACAGATGCTGAATGGAAGTGGAGAGAGGGGGAACATTCACTGGAAGGAAGAGGGGAGGAAAAAGGAGGAGCAGATGCTGAAAGTAGTGGGGAAGAGAAAGAGAGAGGGGTGCAGTCACTGGAAGGAAGTGGGGAGGAGAGAGAGTGTTGGACTTATGGAGAGACAGAGAGATGTTGGATGGGGAGGTTAAAAGGCGGAAAGGAGAAATAATAATAATAACTTTATTCTTATATACCACCACACCAACAGTTCTAGGTGGTTCACATAAAAGAGAAATGGACAATCAGTGAAAAATATAATTGTACAGGAAATACAAGCAAATTGAGAATGTAATGTGACAAATTTATCAAACAAATTGGTCTTCACCAATTTTCTAAAAGAACAATAAGACAAAGCCTGTCACACTCAGTAGAAGGGGGAGAGGGCAGAAAGTGAAAAGTTGGACTCATGGAAGGAGAGAGAGATGTTGAGGAGGAAGTGAGGACCAGAGAAGAAGAAGCATGCAATGCAGGAGGCAGAGGGAAAAAAAAGTTGGACTGGGAGGAGGGCCAGAAATGAAGGGAGAGAAAAATGTTATACGGGGAGGGTGGGGTTGAGAAGAGATGATTCAAGGAAGGGAGAGACGATAGACCAGTGAATGGAAGGGAAGGAGGGGAGAGAGATGCCTGACTGTGGGAAGGGGGGAAAGGAAGGAGAGAGATGTCGGACCATTGGGAGGAGGGAGGGAAGAAGAGAGATGTCAGACCCTGGAAATGGGGAAGAAAGGAGAGAGAAATGCCAGCCCATGGGAGAGGAACGAGATAGAAAGGGAAGACATGGAAAAGCAGATTTTGAGAAGAAAGCAGAAAAATGGAAAAAAGCTGAATGTTAAAAGTTAATGCCAAAGATGGATGTAGGGCTGAAAGTGAAGAAGGAGAGAAAAATCAGTCAGTGGATAAGAAGGCCCTGGAAACACAGTTAAAAGCATAGAAGGAAGTGTAACCAGAGACTGGGAAAAGATGAATAGAAAAATTAAGGGCTGCTTTTACTAAGGTGCGCTAGTGCTTTTAGCGCATGCAGGATATTACCGCACGCTACGCGGCTAGAACTAATGCCAGCTCAATGCTGGCATTAAGGTATTGCGTGCGCAGCAATTCAGCACATGCTATTCCGTGCATTAATGTCCTAACGCAGCTTAGTAAAAGGAGCCCTAAATCACCAGACAATAAAGATAGGGAAAACAATTTTATTTTCAATATAATGATTCAAATGTGTCAGTTCTGAGAATTTATATCTGCTGTGTATATTGTGTTTATATAAAAAATGAATGGAAGATTGCATTACGATTAGTAATGGGGCGGGGTCTGGGGCAGAGCTTGGGCAGTCAGGGGTACTCGGTTGATATTTGTTAGACTTAGGGGGTACTTGGCTTGAAGAAGTTGAGAAACACTGCTTTAGATAGATTGTGAAGCCGCTGTTACAGACAGGGAAAAATGCTTCAGTACCTGAATAAATTCATGTAAACCATTCTGAGCTCCCTTGGGAGAACAGTATAGAAAATTGAATAAATAAATAATATTATGCCTGGTTTCTAGGCATTCTCCTTGTTTTGCAACGTCATTACATTGACGTGTGCACATGCACGGATGTCCTCCAGCTGCGGCCCTGAGTCTCCTGTTACCATCAGAGAGGGGTGCTGGAGAGGAAGAGATGCAGAGAGGATAGGTGCCGACATGTCCTGTAAGCCTGCTGCGAGAGGTACGTCCTGTAAGCAGTCATCCGGCGCCTCTCCTCCTCACCGACGTCTCACGGCACACCTGGAATCTGTTGCGGCACACTAGTGTGCTGTGGAAAACAGTTTGTGATACACTGTTCTAGAATCTAAAAGAGTAGCAACATTCCGGAACCCCAAATAGTAGCAACATTCTAGAACCTCAAAAAATAGCAACATTCCGGAACACCAAATAGTAGCAACATTCTAGAACCTCAAAAAAAATAGCAACATTCTGGAACCTCAAATAGTAGCAACATTCTAGAACCTCAAAAAAATAGTAACATTCCGGAACCCCAAATAGTAGCAACATTCTAGAATCTCAAAAAATAGCAGCATTCTGGAACACCAAATAGTAGCAACATTCTAGAACCTCAAAAAATAGCAATATTCCGGAACCTCAAATAGTAGCAACATTCTAGAACCTCAAAAAAATAGCAACATTCCGGAACCTCAAATAGTAGCAACATTCTAGAACCTCAAAAAATAGTAACATTCCGGAACCCCAAATAGTAGCAACATTCTAGAATCTCAAAAAATAGCAATATTCCGGAACACCAAATAGTAGCAACATTCTAGAACCTCAATAAAATAACGGCATTCCGGAACCTCAAATAGTAGCAACATTCTAGAACCTCAAAATAATAGTAACATTCCGGAACCCCAAATAGTAGCAACATTCTAGAATCTCAAAAAATAGCAGCATTCCGGAACCATAAATAATAGTAACATTCCATGCGAATTAACAGCAATGATTGATTGTTGATGCCTCTTCAGTTAACTATTTTGTACGTGGATCTGTCCTTTGCACCCAAATTTGTGTGCCTGACTTCGGATGACCTACATAGAATCTTAGTAATGTTGGCTGTACATTCCATGAAATTTGGGCAGATGGATGAAAGATGAACAGATTGAACATCCACAGAAGCACTTTTTTGATGTGTTGAAAAGGGCTTAAAATGCTTGCCAACACTGCTTAACACACAGAGCTTCGTTTAAAGCAATATCACTCACAGGGCCCAACTCCATTGGACTCGGAGAAAATGCAAACAAGAGATTTATCATTCCTGGTGGAAAATCACTGTCGTAATTAGAAGAGCATTAAGGAGAATGCTTTTTTGTGATGTTGGACCTCTATCTGCAATCATGAATACAAAATATCAAAATTAGTATAATTCATCCATACCAGCTCCATTATGATGCCAGTACAATTTCAGGTCATGTTTCAAGTAGACATGGAAATATGGCATGGACCGCTGAGTTACTCAGCATTCATCCTGAAACCTGACTAAGTGCTCAAGGGCATTTTTAAAAGCAAGTCAAACACTCCAGACCAGCTGTCTCAAACTCGCGGCCCATGGGCCGCATAAGGCCCGCCAGGTACTATTTTGAGGCCCTCGGTATTATAAAGAATGATTCTTTATGGAAAACTTGTGCCTTAAGTGTTTGGCGGTCGCATCCGCAACTGTCTTCAGCTCTTGCCTCCCCTAGCACCGGACATACTCACAAGCCGCACTGCCTCCAATGGTTACCTTACGTTCTGGAACGTTGCCTGCCTCACTGCTGTAACCTCACACTACTGTACGCGATTGTCCTCTCCACTCCACCTCACAATGGCGCACAGATGCAGGAAAGTGCTTGCGTGAGGTCACAGCAGTGGGGCGGGCAACATTCCAGAACGCGACCGCCGGACACAGCCGTCGGACACTTAAGGCACAGGTTTTCCATAAAGAATCATTCTTTATAATACCGAGGGCCTCAAAATAGTTGGCCCAAAATCTTGTCTCTTGCTGTTGATACTTTGATAGTTTTTCACTTTCTAAATATTGCACCGCTTTCAGCTGTGTATAGCTGAAATGATCAGAAGCAATTAAGGAAAGATTTATAAACTACTAGCTGATGCCCCGGCGTTGCACGGGTATTTAATTATAGCAATAACACTGTAAATGGATTCAAATAAAGATACATTATAGTGGTGAATGAAATTATTTTTTTACAGCTTTATAAAAAGTACAATATTCAAATTATAATGTGAAATATTTGACAAAATGAATACAATACAACTAACACAAAACTTGATTATAAACAACATTTTTAGTTTCACCTCCAGGAGCAAGAACATATAAATTCTTGGGTGAAGAGACCCCCAGAACATATCACCCCAGGTAGTGAAGGATCTGCATACAAGGTTTCGTTCAAATCGGTCAAGACGTTTTTGATTTACTGTGAGAATGGCAGCTTTTTACATTTTTTCCATTGACATGAATGGGTGAAATCTGATTTTCTGTTTGTAGCTCCGCCCACGTGTGCAGGTGGGCCGCGAGACCCCCAGAACATATCACCCCAGGTAGTGAGGGATCTGCATACCAAGTTTCGTTCAAATCGGTCAAGACGTTTTTGATTTACTGTGAGAATGGCAGCTTTTTACATTTTTTCCATTGACTTGAATGGGTGAAATATGATTTTCTGTTTGTAGCTCCGCCCACGTGTGCAGGTGGGCCGCCAGACCCCCAGAACATATCACCCCAGGTAGTGAGGGATCTGCATACCAAGTTTTGTTCAAATCGGTCAAGCCGTTTTTGCGTGATCGCGGCACATACACACATACACACACACATATATACCTCCGATTTTATATATATAGATAATGTGTTTTACCTCATGCAAAGTTGTCATTTCTTTAATAAGACATTAACTATTTTTTCTGCGGCCCTCCAACAAATCCAAAATGTGGCCCTGCAAAGGGTTTGAGTTTGAGACCACTGCCCTGGAAGTGCTCTAGAAATAATTAATAATAGTAACAGTGGCCATACTTGGATGTCGGTGCTGAGTATTTGGGTATAAAGTGGCCGCTGGATTTTATTTAGAAGTTAGAACAGATATTTTGTAGAGATAAGGTGTAATGCTTTACAGATTGTCTACAGTTAGGCACCAGGATGACGCAAATTCTTTATTGACAATCGTACGTGTAATTGCCTTTTTAAAATACCAGCGTAAGTCACCAATTATGCTCCTAATGTTAACCTTGATCACCAATGCTAACTCAATAGGTGTTGCAACTGTTAATATTCTAAAAACTGCTGCTACTAATTATTTCTAAAATGTTACCAGACGCACGGAGTAATGTACATTAAACACGCAAGAGATGGTCCCTTCTCAAAAGAACTTTCAATTTAATTATGACAGGCATAGAGGAGAAAGATGAATTTAGACATGATGCGTAGGTGGGAATTACAAGGGACTTAGGGCTAGATTCATTAATCTCACCTACCGTGTCCTGACCAGTTTGCGAGCGTTCCCCGCCCCCGACCCGATTCACAGTATCGTGGGGTGCAGGGCCTTCCCATTCCATGGGTTCCTGCTGGGTGCTTCGCCCTTGCCTGGCCAGAAGAGTCCTATCTTCCAGGTCTTCCTGAGCTGCCTGCCTCACACTCTGAGAGCTGTTTTAAGCTGTTAAAGCCACTCCCTAGCTTAAGTGGCTGGGGCACAGTTTGTCTGCTCTCTGGCTCCCTCTCAGTTCAGTAGGTGTATAGCAGCTTGGGAACTGTCTGAACTTTCTCTGGGCACATGCTCTCCTGACAGGTTCTGACTCTAGGATGGGTTCTGGGTCAGAGTCATAGAAACATAGAAAAAATGACGGCAGATAAGGGCTATAGCCCATCAAGTCTGCCCACTCTATTGACCCACCCCTTTAAGTCTACTGACCCCCTTAATCATACAGCCACTCTACTGACCCGCTCCTTCAAGTCTATACCCTAGCAACCCTATTCCTTGGCTTGACCCTTGTAGGGAACCCACATAGGTATCCCATTTATTCTTAAAGTCTGGGATACTGCTGGCCTCAATCACCTGCACTGGAAGCTTGTTCCAATGCTCAATCACTCTTTCCGTGAAGAAGTACTTCCTGGCGTCTCCACGAAACTTCCCTCCCCTGAGTTTGAGCGGATGTTCTTTCAGGATAGTCAGCCCTGACTTCTGCAACCTCTGAGGCTCTACTTTCAGCTGGTTTCCTGCCTCTAAGGATTGGTTTAGCTAGGGACTTAACAATGGAAAAGTCAAAAGCATGCACCTCTGGGGAGGGGGGGGTGGCAGGGAAGGCGTGAGGGTGGACAGTGCTACACCACCCTCGCTACGCCACTGCCCTCCACTCTGGCATTAAAAATGGCCTAAGAGCTATGGAGGGAATGTACTGTGTGTAGGCAAGAGAGCTCATCAATCCTTGTTCTCACAGAATTCACCTTTTTACAGATGGATGCTCCAAGGAGACCACACACTGATGAATAAAAAATGAAGTAAGAGCTACAGCTGTGATTATCTGAAGCCCTTTTGCTGGAACCCCATATTGCTAGCACTGTGCAGGGACTCCGTTTCATTTACAAAGCAATGCATGCACAGTGATAAATGAACCAGGCGGAGAAGATGACGGTGGAGACTTTTAGCCTCTACTGGTTGGGTATGTCTTGCCACAATTAATGATTAAGTACAATGGTAAACACTGCTCCTTTGAAAAATGAGCTGACAGCACGGGCCTCGGCATCAAGGCTTGTCAACCCTTAAGTCGGTCATTCAGAATAAAAAGACTGAGACCTCACCTGGCGCGCTGTGCCTTCTATAACAAGGGTAGGCAATTCCGGTCCTAAAGAGCCACGGGCAGGCCAGGTTTTCAGGATATCCACAATGAATACATAGGCAACGGATTTGCATGCATCGCCTCCTTGAGATGCAAATCCATCTCATGCATATTTATTGCGGATATCCTGAAAACCTGACCTGCCCGTGGCTCTCGGAATTAGCCTACCCCTGATCTAGTAAATGGGCACAAGTATACGGAAACCAAGCCACTATGACATTACCGATGAGGTTGGCTCTTAGGCATTGGTGGAATGAGGCGTTATGACATCACAATACAAGGAGCCGCTGAAAGGTTCTCAGCCCAGCCAAGAAGAGATTGATGTGGAGCCATGAAACTTACACGTTATTCCACACTTTTCTTGACACTTTTCCTTTCAATGAGGCAAATGCATCTAGTACAGGAGTGGGCAAGTCCGGTCCTCGAGAGCCACAGGCAGGTCAGGTTTTCAGGATATCCACAATGAATATGTATGAGATGGATTTGCATGCATTGCCTCCTTGAGATGCAAATCTATCTCATGCATATTTATTGTGGCTATCCTGAAAACCTGACCTGGCTCCGGCTCACGAGGACCGGAATTGCCTACCCCTGACCTAGATCATAGGAAGGCAATTCCGGTCCTCGAGAAACCCAGGTCAGGTTTTCAGGATATCCACAATGAATATGTATGAGATCAATATGCATAAAATGGAAGCAGTACAGGCAAATAGATGTTATGCAAATTCATTGGCAAAATCCTGAAAACCTGACTGGATTACGGCCCTCAAGGGCCGGAATTGGGCACCCCTGATCTAGATCATGGGTAGACAATTCCGGTCCTCAAGAGCCACAGGCAGGTCAAATTTTCAGGATATCCACAATGAATATGTATGAGATGGATTTGCATGCACTGCCTCCTTGAGATGCAAATCTATCTCATGCATATTTATTGTGGAGATCCTGAAAACCTGACCTACCTGTGGCTCTGGAGGACTGGAATTTCCTACCCCTATTCAGTTAAGATACAGCCACAGTGGAAATAATGAAGAAAAAAGCTACCAAAATGGTGCACAGTTTCATCAACAGTCATATAAAATTAGGTGTGAAAAAGCGCACACACATTTTTTTGATTGGTGCCAGTAATTGGTAGTTCTGTATATAAGCGCTAGGTGCTAATCTGTTAACCAGTGGTCCTCAACCCTGTCCTGGAGGACAACCAGCCAGTCAGGTTTTCAGGATAACCCTAATGAATATGCATGGGGCAGATTTGCATACCTGTCACCTCCATTATATGCAACTTGTAAAGCACCTATTTCGGCTGATCATTCTCTCCATAGTCCCCCACCTTTTCTGCCTCATTGTTCTTCTTTTAATTCCCTACTTGAGCAGCGTATATAGATTCACCGTTTTGTCCTATGTGTCTATCATAATTACACTGTAAGCTCTATCAGGCAGGAACTGTCTCTCTCTTTTTTTTTTTTTTTTTGAAAATATGCTTATTAGATTGCAACACAGAGTGTACAGGCATTCAACAGTACAAGGACGCAATGCGCAAGATAAGTACAAACTATGAGAAACGCAAAACAGGCAACTGTCTCTTGTATGTTTAATGTACAGCGCTGTCTGTGTCTGGTAGCTACCACTACTACTTATCACTTCTGTAGTGCTGCAGGGTGTACATAGGCAGGCTCTGGTCGGAAGAGCTTACAATCTAACTTGGACAGACAGACATGACATATAGGGGTAAGGATGCAGAACCCAAGGTGAGAAGAGTTAGGAATTGGAAGCACTGTCAAAGAGGTGGGCTGACATTTATAGACGGTCCCTGCTTAGAAGAGCTTACATTCTAACTTGGACAGACAAACATGACATATAGGGTTGGTGATGCAGAACCCAAGGTGAGAGGAGTTAGGAGTCGAAAGCACTCTCAAAGAGGTGGGCTGACATTTATAGACGATCCCTGCTCGGAAGAGCTTACAATCTAACTTGGACAGATAGACATGACATATAGGGTTGGGGATGTAGAACCCAAGGTAAGAGAAGTTAGGAGTTGAAAGCACTCTCAAAGAGGTGGGCTGACATTTATAGACGGTCCCTGCTCAGAAGAGCTTACATTCTAACTTGGACAGACAGACATGACATATAGGGTTGGTGATGCAGAACCCAAGGTGAGAAGAGTTAGGAATTGGAAGCACTGTCAAAGAGGTGGGCTGACATTTATAGACAGTCCCTGCTAAGAAGAGCTTACAATCTAACTTGGCAGACAGACATGACATATAGGGTTTGGGATGCAGAATCCAAGGTGAGAAGAGTTAGGAGTCGAAAGCACTCTGTCCTGTTTCCTGTGCCTGTTTTACTAAGGGCTCCCTTTACAAAGCCGTGTTAGGCTTTTTTATCGCCGGCCGAGGCAGTGTTAGCTCCGATACTCATAGAATTCCTATGAGCATCGGAGCTAATACCCCCGTGGCCAGCTATAAAACTAACGTGGCTTTGTAAAGGGGGGGAGGGGGGTAAGTTTGTATTATTTTCTCCCTCTGGTGGCTTATTATGTTTGGGGGGTGGGTTATGGCAGGATACTAATCTCTAGTAACATAACATAACACAACACCACCTAGCATAAGTCTTGCATATAGCAGTGCAGTAAGCTGAAAACCATTCTCATCACTGGCATGCTGGCAGAAGGGAATTAATGCAAGTTTTACCGAGTATCCGTGCACGTGACGGTCTCTGCTGATGATAAGGATACAGCGGTCCATGGCACGACAGTGAACAGCCTTCTGCCATATTATCTTTTGCAGATGGATCCCAGATTTGAAACAGACTGGTGTAAAAGGGACAGGAGAGCCCCATCGCAGGATTTCTGCTAGCTTCCACTTACAGCCGTCTGCCTCACCATCGACCATACCATTAGCGCAAATTTCAGCGCACTTAGCAAGACGACGCATTGAAGGATTTCAGAGCAAACGTGCGCTAGTCCATTGCTAGGATTTGATTGTAACAAAGGGATTGATTTTCATTGGTTAACTTTTCATGTATTCTACTAGTCTTATAGCCCGTTACATTAACGGGTGCTAGAATATATGTGTGTGTGTCTGTCTTTATTTCTTTCTCTCTCTCTCTGCTTAGCCGCTTTCTTTCTTTCTGTCTTTCTTTTTCCTTGGCTGTCCATCACCACCCCTTGCCTGCTCCCCCTGTCCATTGTCCCTTCCTTTTACCTCCCCTGTGTCCACCACTACCCCTTCACAGCTCTCCTTATGCAGCAGCAGCCCTTCTCCCTTTGTTTTACCTCCCCCCTGTCCAGCAGCACCTCTTTCCTTCGCCCCCTGTCCAACATTAGGCCTCTGTTCCTTTTTCGTCACCCCCCCTGTCCATCAGCACCTCTTTCCTTCTCCCCCTATCCAGCAGTAGGCATCCCTTCCTTTTTCTCCCCCTCCTCCTTCTTATCCCTATGATACACTTACTTTGCTCTGCCCCTGATTATAGGTTCCCGACAGCCGCCCAGTTGCACCCATTGGAAAAGTTCCCTCTGCCACATCCCGCACACCCCCCGACGCGACTCCCGCTGTCCTTATTTCTGTCTCTGTTCCTGGCCCCCTTTGTCTGCCTGTCTTTCTATGTATCTCCCTGCCCCTGTGTCTCTCTTCTTTCTGTCTCCCTTCCTCCCTCTGTCTGTCTGTTTGTCCAAAGCAGCATTGCCTCCCCCTCCATTTCCCTCCCTCCACAGCAGTTCCCTGTGCAGCAGCATTAGCGTTTCCTCTACCCCACTTTCCCTTACCGCGGGCCCAACTACAAACGTGGTGATTCCAACAGCGTGTGTGCAGCAGTCTCCACACGCTGCTTCGGGTCCTTCTGCCCTGATTTGCTCTGCCGTGTCTCTGATGACATCATCAGAGACACGACTGAGCAAATCAGGGCAGGAGAAGGGCCCGAATGAGCATGTGAAGACTGTTGCACACGCTAATGGAATCGCCACCGGGTGGGCGGAAAGTTGCTGGGCTCCTCGGTGGGGGCGCTGAGCGGCCGCGATCCCTCTCCTCCGATACCCCGCCCGCTGGAGATCGGCGGCTGGCTGCCCTACTGGTGGAGGCGATCGGCGCCGCAGCTCTGTCCCGGCGGCCTCCGAGCGGCTGCGCTAAGAGGAGAGGAGCCTGCTGCCCGAAGAGGAGGAGCGGCGTTGTCTGAAGAGGCTGAGCTGCGTCATAGACCTCAGCTGGCTGCAGCGGTGGTAAGCCCGATGCGTGAAAACCGCGCATGCGCACTCGTGTTTCTGCGACGGGATCAGGGAACACGATTTTTTAGTGCGCATGCGCGGCCTAGCATTTTATTATATTAGATAGGTATGACATTACTCCAGTGAATTCCAAATACAAAATTAATTGGGAGCTTCTTCAATCCAATACGGAATTCAGCCCAGTTAGAGTCCTGAAGGTATATTTATGAATAACTTTTTTTAGATGAATGTGATATATTAAAGGGTTTAATAAAACAAATTTTTTTACAATGAGATTAGAATATGAATGGGACTATACTTATCCTTGTTTTTAGATATCAACCCCCGTCTTCTACGAAACCGTGCTAGCGTTTTTTTAGCGCAGAGAGCCACGCTGATTGGCCCACGCTGCTCCCAATGCTCATTGAGTTCCTGTGAGCGTTGGGAGCAGTGCCGGCCATTCGGTGCGGCTCCCCGCGCTAGAAACTGCTAGCGCAGTTTGGTAGAGGGGGGGGGGAAGTCTTCCTCCTGATGAAGCGTCAGCAGTGAAACACGATTGGTGCAGAGGGAGAGAATATCATAACTTGAATATGAACTTTATATGGTTAAAAAGTTTTTTGATTTTGTTTTTTTTTTTCACCGTTTGCCTCATCGCAAATTTTTGATTGATTGAGTTATGGACACTTGATTTGGCAATGTACACTTCCCGGAAGTGGAAAATTAGGATAAGCATATTGAAACAACCACCTACCTGGAAACACATCAACTGATTACCACAAAGAGAAGTGCTACAGCTATTATATTGACTTGATTTTTGTGGTTATTATGAGCCAATACCCCGGTTTAGACACTGGCAGGTAGGAGGGCGCCATGATGTTCTAATTAATATCTGTATCAGGGGTGTCCAACCTGTGGCCCCGTGAAGTATTTTGTGCGTCCCCGGTCGAGGGCGATGCACTGCTTTCCTCTAATGCCCCTGGGTGTTTACCGTCTTGCCGGCTCCCTCCTCTGTCTAAAATTTTTTTTTCGGCTAATGCAGCCCAGGGAAGCCAAAAGGTTGGACACCCCTGATCTATATAATCACACCGCCACCGGTGTGGGATGGGTGTTATATGACTGAACACATTTATACATATTTAATGATATTATTACATTGTTATACACATTTTATGATATAAATATAGTTGTGAATTCCAAAAGACGTTGAAATTACTCCTGTGAAACATTCATATGTCATCTAAGACCGTATGTTCAAAGATCTTTCACTGCAATTTGTATATTTCCAATGAAACACACAAGCGGTACAAATAAGATTAACTATGAGGGGGAAGGTATGGCAAACTGGTAGCGGGGGGAAGGTGTGGCCAGTGGCATAGCGAGGGTGCCCGGTGCCCGGGGCGGTGGTGCCCCTCCCCTGCCGCGCACACGCGCCCTTTCCCCCGTACCTTTTTAACTTCAGCGTGAGCAGCCGCCAGCTTGCAGCCCGTGTCGGCTTCGGCGCACTCTCTGACGCCACTTCCTGGGCGCGGGCCCCGGAAGCGACATCAGAGAGAGAGAGAGACGAAGCTGACGCGGGCAGCAAGTCGGCGTCTGCTCACGCATAAGTGAAAAAAAAAGTACGGAGGAAGGGAAGGGGCAAGCTGGCGGTAGGAGAGGAGGAGGGGGTACCAGCGCCCCGAGCAAGATAGCACCCCCTTACTGCGCTGCTAGCAGAGCTGCAGCCTCTGCACCCAGAGTCTGTGAGATCATATTTATTTATTTGGATTTTTATCCCGTCCTCCCAGTAGCTCAAAACGCCCTACAAGCAAACATTCACAGTGGAGTACATTTGGGCAATGCAGACTATACAGAGTTCAGAGGAGAGCGACACGTCTGATTAAGGGGATGGAAAACCTTTCATATGCTGAGAGATTGGAGAAGCTGGGTCTCTTTTCCTTGGAAAAGAGAAGACTTAGAGGGGATATGATAGAGACTTATAAGATCATGAATGGCATAGAGAGAGTGGAGAGGGAGAGAAAGGGAGACAAAGAGAAAGAGAGAGAGACAGAGAGAGAAAAGGAGAGAGACAGAAATAGAGAGAGAAAGAGAAAGATTGGAGAAACTGGATCTCTTTTCCCTGGAGAAGAGGAGACTTAGAGGGCATATGATAGAGACTTATAAGATCATGAAGGGCATAGAGAGAGTAGAGAGGGACAGAAAGAGAGAGAGAAAGGGAGACAGAGAGAAAGAGAGATAGATAGAGAAAGATTGGAGTAACTGGGACTCTTTTCCCTGGAGAAGAGGAGACTTAGAGAGTATATGATAGAGACTTATAAGATCATGAAGGGCATAGAGAGAGTAGAGAGGGACAGAAAGAGAGAGAGAAAGGGAGACAGAGAGAAAGAGAGATAGATAGAGAAAGATTGGAGTAACTGGGACTCTTTTCCCTGGAGAAGAGGAGACTTAGAGGGGATATGATAGAGACTTATAAGATCATGAAGGGCATAGAGAGAGTAGAGAGGGACAGAAAGAGAGAGAGAAAGGGAGACAGAAAGAAATAGAGAGAGAGAGAGATAGAAAGAAAGAGAGAGAGAAAGGGAGAGACACAGAAATAGAGAGAGAGAGAAAGATTGGAGAAACTGAGTCTCTTTTCCCTGGAGAAGAGGAGACTTAGAGGGGATATGATAGAGACTTATAAGATCATGAAGGGCATAGAGAGAGTAGAGAGGGACAGATTCTTCAAACTTTCAAAAAATAAAAGAACAAGAGGACACTTGGAAAAGTTGAAAGGGGACAGATTCAAAACGAATGCTAGGATGTTCTTCTTTACCCAACGAGTGGTGGACACCTGGAATGCGCTTCCAGAGGGCGTAATAGGGCAGAGTACGGTATTAGGGTTTAAGAAAGGATTGGACAATTTCCTGCTGGAAAGGGGGATAGAGGAGTATTGATAGAGGATTATTGCACAGGTCCTGGACCTGTTGGGCCACCGCATGAACGGACTGCTGGGCGCAATGGACCTCAGGTCTGACCCAGTGGAGGCATTGCTTATGTTCTTATGTTCTTACAAGGACTATACGGCAATTTAAGTAGAAGTTTAGAACAGGGAAGAGAGGGTAGAGGGGAGGGGGATTTAGGGGGGGAGGCATAGACTGTGGATGAATTTTAGTTGAAGAGGAGGGTCTTTACCGCTTTCCGGAAGGTCATCAATGAGTTCTGTGATCTGATTTGCGGGGAGGGGGGGGAGTTGGTTCTAGAGTTGGGGGATGACGTGGCTGAGCGGTTTCTGACAGGAGGGACTTTCCTGGGGGAACGCCTAGGCGTTTCTCCATTTCCAAGCGGAGGGGGCGGGTGGGTTTGTACAGGGTTAGCTTGGATTTTATCCCAGTGCTGCTCCCCATGACCCTGGGCAAATCACCCCATCTTCCAGCGCCCATCACGCTGACTGTCAGCCTTGAAATTCCAAAGCCACAACAATTCCCCCTTCTTTAAAAAGTTTCTCTTGGCACTTTATCGCAACCTAAGGGGTCCTTTTCTCAAGCCGCGCCAGGGGGGTTAGCGCGTCGGACATTTCATCACACGCTTACCCCCGCGGCCGGCTAAAAAATTAACGCCTGCTCAATGCAGGTATTAGCGGCTAACGTGGCAGGCGGTTTAACGCGCGGTATTATGCACGTTAAACCCTTACCTCAGCTTGATAAAAGGAGCCCTAAGAGTCCAGTTGATACAAACCAAAATAGACTTCTTAAAATGACGGGGGTAGCTATGCAGTTAATAACAAGAAATTGGAAAAACCGGGACCGACCGAACTTTAACTTTTGGTGGGAAACTTTATGTCAATATTATAGATTTGAAAGAATGAATTCTGAACAATTGGGACATAATAGAAAATTTAAGGAAATATGGGGTCCATTAGTTAAAACTGATTAATCGAACAAGCCTTGAATTGATTTCTACACACATCCAGGGAGGGTGGGAGGGAGGGCTTTTGATTTGAAAATTAGTAAAGAATTAAAAATAAATAAAATGAATAAAAAGTTTCTGCACGTTCATATTTTCACAGGAAATGGTTGGGGGGCGGGAGAAGTGGTAAGAAGGCGTGTCCTAGAATGTCATGTGACAAGTCAGTCAGGCAAACCGGCTCACCTTACAGGTAGTGAGGTGAGTTGCCTTTCAGATATTTAACAAATAGAGTGTTTAAAATACAGAAAAGTGCAGAAACGTTTTTAAGATCCCTCATACATTTTCTAGCATGTGTGGAAGGGGCATTTTCAAAATAATAATAATAATAATAACTTCATTTTTCTATACCGCCATAGTCAAATGACTTCTAGGCGGTTCACATTGAAAGAAGGCTTGACAATCAGCGAATTATAGAATGCATAAAGAAAAGATGTTACATAATACATTGGAGTTACATGGGGAAAGAATACATGAGGTCATAATAACATAGTAGATGACGGCAGATAAAGACCCGAATGGTCCATCCAGTCTGCCCAACCTGATTCAATTTAAATTTTTTTTTTTTTTTTTTTTCTTCTTAGCTATTTCTGGGCAAGAATCCAAAGCTTTACCCGGTACTGTGCTTGGGTTCCAACTGCCAAAATCTCTGTTAAGACTTACTCCAGCCCATCTACACCCTCCCAGCCATTGAACCCTCCCCTGCCCATCCTCCACCAAACGGCCATACACAGACACAGACTGTGCAAGTCTGCCCAGTAACTGGCCTAGTTCAATATTTAATATTATTTTGTGATTCTAAATCTTCTGTGTTCATCCCACGCTTCTTTGAACTCAGTCACCGTTTTCCTCTCCACCACCTCTCTCGGGAGCGCATTCCAGGCATCCACTACCCTCTCCGTAAAGTAGAATTTGCTAACATTGCCCCTGAATCTACCACCCCTCAACCTCAAATTATGTCCTCTGGTTTTACCATTTTCCTTTCTCTGGAAAAGATTTTGTTCTACGTTAATACCCTTTAAGTATTTGAATGTCTGAATCATATCTCCCCTGTCTCTCCTTTCCTCTAGGGTATACATATTCAGGGCTTCCAGTCTCTCCTCATACGTCTTCTGGCGCAAGCCTCCTATCATTTTCATCGCCCTCCTCTGGACCGCCTCAAGTCTTCTTACATCTTTCGCCAGATACGGTCTCCAAAACTGAACACAATACTCCAAGTGGGGCCTCACCAATGACCTGTACAGGGGCATCAACACCTTCTTCCATCTACTGACTACGCCTCTCTTTATACAGCACAGCATCCTTCTTCAGCCACTGCCTTGTCACACTGTTTTTTCGCCTTTAGATCTTTGGACACTATAACCCCAAGGTCCCTCTCCCCAAGGTCTTCTGCTTAGGCAAGGAATTTTAATTGATTTTCGGAATGCGTTGTACGTCTGTCTGGCTTTATTTATGACATCTAAATCCAATTTTGGATGTTTTGGGAAATATGTCCAAAAATCCAGTACAGAAAATGGCCATTTTCAAATCAGCTATCATTTTTATTTTTCAATTGTTTTATTTTTTTGCAAATATGGCCAATTCATGCATGTATTTGTTCTCAGAGATCTATCTTTTTGAACCATTCTCGGGGGAAAAAAAAATCACATCCAAGTGAAAAATGCACAAAATCCAACCATTCGGATGTCACATTCAGGAGAGGCCAGTGTTCTTAACAGACATTCCAGCAGAGCAATGGGGCACCCTGGGGTAGGGTTACCAGATTTTCCAGAAGTAAAATCTGGACCCATGGCCACACCCCCAACCACGCCTGAACTGCCCAGCCCCGCCCAGTTCTGCACAAATCACGCCTAGTTTTGCCCCCCAGCCCCGCCCCCTCAAACTGTTGACGAAAAGACATCTGTGCATGCACTAATATGACATGATGACATCACATGCATACACACATGTGCTTGATGTCACCGCGTTGCCGTCCAAGCGTCGCTCCTAGCTGAAAGCTTTTCAAAATCCAGGCAAAGTGCCGAGTTTTGAAAAGCCGCCCGAACGCCCGGACATGGCCTCCAAAAGAAGGGAGCGGGAGTCCTGGGCATTTGTATATCTTCGCCAAAGCCTAGACAGTGACTTGCACAGGACTGAGCTCAATTGGAACTTTATTTTAATTTCGTTTCATTTTCTCTATTGTTAACATTTTTAATTTGCTTAAATGTTCTTTATTTTTAAAGTAATTTTTGTTTCAGTTTTTCATACTGGTTAGGATATGTATATATCTTGTATCTTTCTCTATCTCTTCCTTTCCTATCAGAATATGTTCAACTAGTCTTTAAGTCCGTTACATTAACGGGTGCTAGAACATATGTGTGTGTGTGTGTCTTTCTTTCTTTCTCTTTCTCTCCTTAGCCGCTTTCTTTCTTTCTGCCTTTCTTTTTCCTTGGCTGTCCATCACCACCCCTTGCCTGCTCCCCCTGTCCATTCTCCCTTCCTTTTACCTCCCCTGTGTCCACCACCACCCCTTCACTGCTCTCCTTATGCAGCAGCAGCCCTTCTCCCTTTGTTTTACCTCCCCCTGTCCATCAGCACCTCTTTCCTTCTCCCCCTGTCCAACATTAGTCCTCCGTTCCTTTTTCTTCACCCCCCCCCCCCTGTCCATCAGCATCTCTTTCATAAGAACATAAGAACATAAGAAATGCCTTCACCGGATCAGACCGTGGTCCATCTTGTCCGGCGATCCGTGCATGCGGTGGCCCATTTAGGTTCTCCTCTTTGGAGACCCGGATTTCCCGTATCCCTCAATATGACTTGCAAGAAGGTGTGCATCCAACTTGCGCTTGAAACTCGGAACAGTATTCTCCGCCACAACCTCCTCCGGGAGAGCATTCCAAGTGCCAACCACTCACTGTGTGAAACAGAACTTCCTAGCATTTGTCCTAAACCTGCTGCCACTCAGTTTCAGGCTATGACCCCTTGTCCAGCAGTAGGCATCACTTCCTTTTTTATCCCCCCTCCTCCTTCTTATCCCTATGATACTCTTACCTTGCTCTGCCCCTGATCAGAGGTTCCCGACAGCCGTCCAGTTGCACCCATCGGAAAAGTTCCCACTGCCGCATCCCGCACCCCTTCTGACGCGGCTCCCGCTGTCCTTTCTGTCTGTCTCTGTCCCTGGCCCCCTTTGCCTGTCTGTCTTTCTGTGTATTTCCCTGCCCCTGTGTCTTTCTTCTTTTCTTTCTGTCTCCCTTCCTCCCTCTGTCTGTCTGTCCGTCCAAAGCAGCATTCCATCCCCCTCCATTTCCCTCCCCCCACACCAGTTCCCTGTGCACCTGCCCCTGTGTCTTTCTTATTTTCTTTGTGTTTCCCTTCCTCTCTCTGTCTGTCTGTGCAAAGCAGCATTCCCTCCCCCTCCATTTCCCTCCCCCCACACCAGTTCCCTGTGCAGCAGAATTAGCGTTTCCTCTCCCCCCCCTTTCCCTTCCCGCGGTCCGGACTACAAAGGTGGTGATTCCAGCAGCGCTTGCATCAGTCTCCACACGCTGCTTCGGGTCCTTCTACTGCCCTGATTTACTCTGGCACGTCCCTGATGACATCATCAGAGACGTGGCAGAGCAAATCAGGGCAGTAGAAGGGCCTGAAGCAGCGTGTGAAGACTGATTCACACGCTGCTGGAATCGCCATTCGGGCCCGCGGGAAGAAAAGGGGGTGGGCGGCAAAGGAGAAATGGAGATCGGCGGCGGCAGGAGAAATGGAGATTGTCGTCTGGCTGCGGTCCGGCTTGTGGAGGCGATCGGCTGGTGACGTATTAGCGTGCATGCGCACTCCTTCGGCCACAGACCTACATGCACGGAACACGCAAATAGGAGTGCGCATGCGCGGCTAGCTCTTTATTATATTAGATGGAGTTCCTTTCTGTTTTTAATTGTTATATTGTAAACCACTTAGATCACGAAAATGCGGGAGCAGTATATCAAATTTTCAATGAACATAAACATCTTTCTATCCCTCCATCCCTCCCATCCCCCTGTGCAGCAGAACCCTTGAGCACCCGCATCCACCTCGCAGCCGAACCCCCGCTGACCCTCCATCCTTCCCTCCCATCTGAACCCCGCCGACCGCGAGCCCTACATACCTCCCTCCAGAGCAGCGTCGGGCCGGCAGCACTCTAAACGGGCTACTTCGCGGTCTTCTCTCATTGGGGAATTCCATCTGCTGCATCACTGATGATGTCATCAGTAACATGGCACACGGAAGGCCCTGACGAGAGAAGGCCATGAAGCAGCCTGTTTAGAGTGCTGCCGGCCCGACGCTGCTCTGGAGGGAGGTATGTGGGGTTCACAGTTGGCGGGGTTCGGATGGTCGGCGGCCCGGATTAAAATACTAAATGGGCCGGATATGGCCCGCGGGTCGTAGTTTGCCCATGTCTGCCTTAGACAAACAACATACATAGAAAACCATCAAAAAAAACCTGTGTTTTGAAAATGGCAATTTGGATGTTTTAGCAAATAAAATGTCCAAATGCCATTTTTTGGGACATTTTTCTCATTTGAAAACGAGCCCCTTAGTCAATTATGAGTGCAATAAACATTGGTACACATGATTTATTTACAGAAACATAACTTACAATGTTATAGCAAAGGGTTCCTTTTACTAAACAGCGCTAGAGGTTTTTTAGTGCGGTCCGGCCAGGTAAACGTTCCAACGCTCATGGAATTCTTATGAGTGTCAGAACATTTACCTTGCTATAACCCTCTAGCGCCATTTAGTGAAACCCAGCAAAACATTATTACATAGATACTATTAATTACAAAGCCATTGCTCAGGTAATTCCTTTTATGGCAATTAGAGATGTACAGACTTTTCGGAAGCGGGTCCTGTGCCAATCAGACTTCCATGAATTAGAGAATCTTAATCAGAGAGTTCAATCAGAAGCATTACTTTGCAGAAATTCACAGCCGTAGTCAAGACAGGTTTCGGCAAATCATCAAATGCTCATCAGATCTTCTTGATTTTTTTCCCAGGCTCGCTTACAGAAATTTACCCAGTTTCCCTTGCTGACTTGGGGTAAAATTCTCTGCTGCTGGATCAAATGAGGTTCAGTCCCCCTCTCACAATGCCTCATCTGTCTCTACCGAGGGCTTCTTTTTTTTTTTTTTACGAGTAATCTCTCACCCTCTTCCACTTGACACAACCATCACCTGGTAATTGATGTCTCTTGGGTGATGGCAGGTCCATGTTAGCTTTCTGCAAAGTGCCCGGCGCTATTAGAACATTGTAAACATTAAGTTCAATGTAATAAAAGAAACCTTGACAGCAAAACCACTTAGGATAAGTGTTTGGAAATATTTGACTGTCTCATGTTTCTTCTTTTCTGCTTTCCTAGAGTCGGCATTGCAACACCGCGCTATTGGCCACCACGGGTAGAGAAAAATATATTAAAACATTATACAATACTGTCGACCCCCCCAAATTTTCGGGGCTTATGCTTCTAGAGCACCCGTGTATTGTAAAAAACCGTGAATATTGGAAGTGGTTAAAAAAAAAAAAATGCTTATATATGCCCCCCCCCCAGTGGGAGATGACCCGGTATACAAACCAAAGATTAGATTACCATATTTTCACCCATATACCGCGCACCCGTGTAAAACGCGCACACGGATATAGCGCACGGGGAACAGAAATTTATGTAAAATTTTTTTACTATAGCGCGCACACGCGTATACCGCGCATGCTGCCCTGACTCTCCTCTCGCCGCCCCGACTCTCCGTTCGCCATTCCAAGTCTCCTCTCGCCGCCTCGACTCTCCGTTCGCCGCCCCGACTCTCCGTTCGCCGCCCCGATTCTCCTTTCACCCGCCCCGACTCTCCTTTCCGAAGGACCGCTCGCACCCCCATCCGAAGGACCGCTCGCACCCCCACAGCCTCCCCCCCTCCCCCTCCCGCATGGAGAAGCTGCCTACCGTTGTTTCCGGATGCCAGTGAGCCCAGCTGCTTCCTCTGCCGGTGGTCCCGCCCCTTCTCTGAGCCCTGTGCTACGCTGCTTCCTCTTCTGGCAGTCCCGCCCTTTCTCTGACTTCAGAGAAAAGGCGGGACCGCCGTCAGAGGAAGCAGCTGGGCTCACTGGCATCCGGAAACAATGGTAGGCAGCTTCTCCATGCGGAAGGGGGAGGGGGGAGGCTATGGGGGTGCGAGCGGTCCTTCGGGGTGATGAATCGGACGTTGGGGGGGGGGGGAAACTATGTAAAAAAAAATTTGTACCACACGCTCACGCGTATAATGCGCATGGTTATGCATGGTTTGTAAAATCGTGTATAACGCGCGTGTTATATGCGTGAAAATACGGTAGATTCCTTATTAATCCAAGTCCATCCTTAACTTTGAGAATACTGAGAACCAGGGAAGCCTGCATCCAAATCCCTCTGAGGCTCCTTGTACCTCTAGTCAATTCCCTATACCGGTTGCTGCCTCAGATTCCAACAGACTATAAATCCTTTAGAAACAATTCTGCTGTAGACACCGAAGAGGGAGTGGAAAATATGAAAAAGGATCTGCAAAAGTTAGAGGAATGGTCTAATGCCTGGCAACTAAAATTCAATGCAAAGAAATGCAGAGTAATGCATTTGGGGATTAATAATAGGAAGGAACCGTATATGCTGGGAGGAGAGAAGCTGATATGCACGGACGGGGAGAGGGACCTTGGGGTGATAGTGTCCGAAGATCTAAAGGCGAAAAAACAGTGTGACAAAGCAATGGCTGCTGCCAGAAGGATGCTGGGCTGTATAAAGAGAGGCGTAGTTAGTAGAAGGAAGAAGGTGTTGATGCCCCTGTACAGGTCATTGGTAAGGCCCCACTTGGAGTATTGTGTTCAATTTTGGAGACCGTATCTGGCGAAGGACGTAAGAAGACTTGAGGCAGTCCAGAGGAGGGCGCCGAAAATGATAGGGGGCTTGTGCCAGAAGACATATGAGGAGAGACTGGAAGTCCTGAATATGTATACCCTAGAGGAAAGGAGAGACAGGGGAGATATGATTCAGATGTTCAAATACTTGAAGGGTATTAACGTAGAACAAAATCTTTTCCAGAGAAAGGAAAATGGTAAAACCAGAGGACATAATTTGAGGTTGAGGGGTGGTAGATTCAGGGGCAATGTTAGGAAATTCTACTTTACGGAGAGGGTAGTGGATGCCTGGAATGCGCTCCCGAGAGAGGTGGTGGAGAGTAAAATTGTGACTGAGTTCAAAGAAGCGTGGGATGAACACAGAAGATTTAGAATCAGAAAATAATATTAAATATTGAACTAGGCCAGTTACTGGGCAGACTTGCACGGTCTGTGTCTGTGTATGGCCGTTTGGTGGAGGATGGGCAGGGGAGAGCTTCAATGGCTGGGAGGGTGTGAATGGGCTGGAGTGGGTCTTGGCAGAGATTTTGGCAGTTGGAACCCAGGCACGTTGCCGGGTGGAGCTTTGGATTCTTGCCCAGAAATAGCTAGAAAGAAAAATTAAAAAAAATAAAATAAAATAAAAAATTTGGGTTGAATCAGGTTGGGCAGACTGGATGGACCATTCGGGTCTTTATCTGCCGTCATCTTCTATGTTACTATGTTACTATATGTTACTATATGTTACTATGAACCTAAATGTAAATCACCTTCAGCTATCAACAAAAAGATGGGAGCTATGTCCAAATACAGTGTTCCCCCCGCGAATTTGCGGTTCACGAATCGCGGCCTCGCTCGTTCGCGGTCCGCTCCAACCGCCTCTTCCTGTAGCAAAGTCGGGCTACACCAATCGGGAGCTGCGTGTCAAAGCAGCTCCCGATTGGTGCAGCCCGACGTTACTGCAGAAAGAGGCGATCGGAGCAGACCGTGAGTGATTTTCTTCACCCGCCGGCGCTCCAGCTGCCCTTTCCTGCCTCCTCTGCCTTTTGACAGGCGAAAAACCGTATTCATGTTTTTTTTCTGAAATTCTCGGGGGTTCCTGGAACGGAAGCCCCACAAATTTCGGGGGAGTACTGTAAATGCATTTAGCTTTCTCCATATATTTCTGCAAGGAAGGAAAAAAACAAACAAAAAAAATCCCAGAGTGACAGGCAGGGTTGTTTTTCCTCTTCTTAATTGGTTTTAGTCATTAGGTTTGCAAGAAACCATAAGTCAAATGAGACTTCCCTGTCTGCATCCTGTTTTATCAAATTTCTTTATTTGATAGAATGTAATGCCATCAGAAGCCATGTGCGGCCTTGTCTCTTGTGTAGTTTCATTTTTCAAAAATCAAATCAAAATCCAAAATATAGCCAATGTTTTCATAACGTTCCTCTACTCTGCAGTTTCCTAGATAATTTTTTTTTAAAAAATACATTTTTACAACATTAGCACGAACAGATTTTAGAAAGACTGAACTTTACAAACTCTGGTTTACTGCTGTGGACTCTTGATTGAGTTGAAATGTGTATCAGATTAAAAATCTTTCGTCAGTAACTTTCTGGTGGTGGGATCTTTCTGGTGGTGGGAATGGAGGCGAGTTTGGCCCAGCAACTTTTCTCTTCCTGCTTTGGGTTTCCAGTTCAATCATAACTAAGGTGACCATACGTCCTGTTTTGAACAGGACTGTCCCATTTTCATCTCGCCTGTCCCATTGTCCCCACGCACGGCTTCGGGATGCCGAAATGTCCTGTTTTCAGAAGGAGCGGGACAGGCGAGCTATAAACGGGCCGCGGCCGCCTATTTTTCCAAGCCACTACCACACTAACATCGTCTTCATGCAGCAACTGCACAAGCCTTCCTTCTTCCCCCCAACTCCCCCTCCCGGATGTCAATTTTGATGTCTGAGAGGAAGTTCTGGGCCAGCCAATCGCTGCCTAGCTGACCCAGAACTTCCTCTCCGACGTCAGAATTGACGTCGGGGGGGGGGGGGGAGGAGGGGGGGAAGGCTTGTGCAGTCACTGCACAAAGATGATGTTAGTGCAGCTTGGGTGGCGAGGCAGGTGGGCGGGGGGGGGGGGGGGGAGAGAGAAAGAAATGAAAGAAATATTGGATGCACAGTCAGAAGGAAGTGCAACCCAGAGACTCATGAAATCACCAGACAACAAAGGTAGGAAAAATTATTTTATTTTAAATTTAGTGATCAAAATGTGTCCGTTTTGAGAATTTATATCTGCTGTCTATATTTTGCACTATATTTAACAGGTTCCGGGTGGGGGGGGGGGATCTAGGAAGATCCGGGGGGCCAGTCCCATTTTGAGGGGAAAAATAAATGGTCATGTTAATCATATCCAGTATCTACCGAGATATGGAAATGCTGGCTTTTATTTGTAACAACCTGGTATTTTCCCCCGTCCGCACGTAGGGGCAGATTCTATAAACAGCGCCAAAAAAAAATGGTGCCGGCCACGTGTCAATCGCACATAGGCGCTGTTTACAGAATTGCGGCTAGCAGTGCCTACGTAAAAACATAGGGCTCCTTTTACTAAGCCGTGTTAGCGGGTTTAACGTGCGCCACTTTTCATCACGCGCTAACCCCCGCGCTGGCCGAAAAAACTACCGCCTGCTCATGAGGAGGCAGTAGTGGCTAGCGCAGCGTTAAACCGCTAGCGTGGCTTTGTAAAAGGAGCCCTTAGGCGCCTGAAATGTAGGCCAGGGGTTTACAGGCCTATATTTCAGGCGCCTAAGTTTTTAGACCATCGTGCTTAGCGGCACCTAAGCCACGCTCCGCCCATAGAAACGCCCACTTAGGTATTAGGCGTCTATCGTCCAATTAATTTTTTTTTTTTTTTAGTAATTGCAGAAACTCATGTAAACCACTCTCAATTGATACCCTTAATATTGAAAGTTTTTGGGTAGAGGATGGGCTGGGGAGGGATTTGACGGCTGGGAGGGTGTAATGGGGCTGGAACCCAAGCACAGTATCAAGTAAAGCTTTGGATTTATGCCCAGAAATAGCTAAAAAGAAAAAAATTTAAATTGAATCAGGTTGGGCAGACTGGATGGACCATTTGGGTCTTTGTTTTAAAGTTTTCTACGGTCTAACCCCTAAATACATCACTGACCTCCTCCTTCTCAGCCAACAAACACAAGAGAAGCTCCCACTCGCACTTCGTTTCTCCCCCGGTTAGAGGATGCAAACTAAAAAAACACCATGAGCATCTTCTCTCACATCAGGCTGCTCTATGGGGTAAAGACCTAGAACAACTCCTATTGCCCACCACTTATGAGGTATTCAGGAAACGCCTCAAAACCCACCTATTCCTGAAATACCTAGACAGCTGACCCACTTCCCTCTTTCCCCTCTCTTGCCCTTTCTCCCAATTGTTCCCCACATCCCTTAAGTTAATTCAACTTGTACGTCAACTCAACTTGTACTCCACTAATCTTTTGTAAACCGCATAGAACTTAACGGTATTGCGGTATATAAACTGTTGTTATTATTATTATTATTTATCTGCCGTCATCTACTATGTTACTTTGTAACGACTGGGAAATTTTGCCAATTAAGAGGGTCTTTTACGAAGGCGCGCTAAATGCTAACACATCTATTATATTCAATGGATGCTTTAGCATTTAACACACGCTAATATTTGCCATACGCTAAATCGGCTAGACCTATTAAAAGACCCCCTAAGTTAGGCGCCCTATAGAAAATCTGGCCCAAAGTAATTAGCTAACAAGCCATTAACCAGTAATAAGTTAAAATTTTTAGTTTAGCGTATCTATAATAATAAAATGCTAGCCGCGCATGCACACTCTCGCCGCGTGTTCCCTGAGATCTGATCTGTCGCGCTGTGCCAGCGAGAGTGCGCATGTGCGCTTAGTACGTCACTGGCGATGATGGAGAGAAGCAGCGCTGCTGGGCAAGGGGCCGTCCTCGCCCGCCCTGGCTTCCTGGTTACACCGAGACCAGGGCAATCTTAAGGCGCAGTGGCCATGCTAGGGGTAGGGTAGGGCAGAGGGCTTTGAGGCAGGTGGCTGTCGGCGGAGAGCAGCCGAATGCAGGAAGCGGAGTGGCCAGGTAAAAAAACAAACAAACAACCAACCGAGCGAGCCGGGCCGCTGAGAAAGCGCGGGAGGCCCGGGCCGGGCTGCGGACGGGGACTGAGCTGGGGCGGTGAGCCTTCCCTGCGGCTGTCTGCTGAGGCGAATAGCTTTCCAGCGGCTACATTTCGCTCCCTCTGCCACAACTTCCTGTTTCCACCAGGGCGGGACGCGGCAGATGGAAAGAATTTGCGGTGGAGGGAGCGGGACGTTGGAGAAGCAAACTTTTGGGTGGTGTTGGAAACTTCAGAGACAGGTTTGTAGATCGGACGTGGGGATGGGGCGTTTGAGAATGAGGGAGAGAAGTCGGGCCGCGGACGGTGAGACTCGGGAGAATGGGAGGAAGAGATGCCAGACCGTGGGCAGAGCAATCCACGCGCTTTGAATTCGGGTGAAGAGAGCTGTTTGGGTTGTGAGGGCAGTGAAATGCGCGTGACTTGGTATCTCTAGGTTATCTGTTCTTTAAGGCTGGCTGAGTTTTGCTTAATATCTGTTTGGAAGGTTGAAAACAATTGCTATTGTCTTTAAAATTGGCAGTCTGGATGATGACGTCAAAATTCATGCAATTCAGGGAAGTGGTGTGGGGGGAGGGAAATGGAGGAGGAGAGAATGCTGTTTTGGCTGCTGCACAGGGAATGGGTGGGAGAGAAACGCTGCTGCATAGGAGGCAGGGAGAGAGACCGATAGATAGAAAGACAAACAGACAGAAAGAAAAGAAGAAAGACACAGGGGCAGGGAGATACAGAAAGACAGACAGACAAAGGGGGCCAGGGACAGAGACAGACAGAAATAAAGACAGACAGACATATACTCTAGCACCCGTTAATGTAACGGGCTAAAATACTAGTTGATTTATATTCTGCTTAAAATTACATAAACGGGTGAGCAAAAAATACATACATAATTCATAAAACACACAAACAAGTTAACAGATTCAACGCAACAATACAAAAAGAAAAGAAAAAACCCTCTAGCAAATCACCCCATTGAACTCAGCAGGCCCCAGTCTCAATCCGGTATTCTTTTCCTTCTCCTCCTCCTCTTACTTATCATTTCTAAAGCGCTGTTTGATATAAGCAGCGCTGCACACGAAGCCATTCAACAGACAGTCCCTGCTTAGCAGAGCTTACAATCTAATCAAACAGACAAATAGGACATGTCGGGGGTTAGGAGTTAAAAGCAACCTCAAACAGTGGGCTTTTAGCCTGGAGTCGAATACCGCCAGGGATGGAGCTCGACGTACTGACTCAGGCAGTCTTGTTCCAGGCATATGGTGCAGCAAGAGAGAAGGAATGTAGCCTGGAATTGGCAGCAGAGGAGAGGAGAGAGCCTTGCCCAGTGAACGGAGTTCCCAGGGAGGAGTATAAGGAGAAATACTGAGGAGCTGCAAAGTGAATGCACTTGGAAGAGGAGTTTGAACTGTATGCAGAAATGGATAGGAAGCCAATGAAGTGACTTGAGGAGAGGGGTGATGTGAGTGTGAGTGACTGCAGCCGAGTGAGGTCGTCTGTCACTCAGCCAGCCCTTTCTAATCCAGCCCTCTAGCTTGGAACCCACCCCCAGGCTGATCCGATTATTTTTAAACCTGCTATGAGGGACAGTATCAAAGCTTTGCTGGCCTCAATCTAATTGTAGTTAACCTATCAAGAAAGCAAGAGCATTTATTTAACCTCTAGTAAAAAATCATTCTGCTTCTGATATTACAACCCAAAGGTTTACAGTTCATAAGAACATAAGAATTACCGCTGCTGGGTCAGACCAGTGGTCCATCGTGCCTAGCAGTCCGCTCATGCGGCGGCCCTCTGGTCAAAGACCAGTGCCCTAACTGAGACTAGCCTTACCTGCGTACGTTCCGGTTCAGCAGGAACTTGTCTAGCTTTGTCTTGAATCCCTGGAGGGTGTTTTCCCCTATAACAGCCTCCGGAAGAGCGTTCTAGTTTTCCACCACTCTCTGGGTGAAGAAGAGCTTCCTTACGTTCGTACGGAATCTATTCCCTTTCAACTTTAGAGAGTGCCCTCTCGTTCTCCCTACCTTGGAGAGGGTGAACAACCTGTCTTTATCTACTTTGTCTTGAATCCCTGGAGGGTGTTTTCCCCTATAACAGCCTCCGGAAGAGCATTCTAGTTTTCCACCATTCTCTGGGTGAAGAAGAACTTCCTTACGTTCGTATAGAATCTATCCCCTTTTAACTTTAGAGAGTGCCCTCTCGTTCTCCCTACCTTGGAGAGGGTGAACAACCTGTCTTTATCTACTTTGTCTTGAATCCCTGGAGGGTGTTTTCCCCTATAACAGCCTCCGGAAGAGCGTTCTAGTTTTCCACCATTCTCTGGGTGAAGAAGAACTTCCTTACGTTCGTACAGAATCTATCCCCTTTTAACTTTAGAGAGTGCCCTCTCGTTCTCCCTACCTTGGAAAGGGTGAACAACCTGTCCTTATTCTTTGAATAATAATGATCAAGAAGCTACTGTGCAGACCAGGTTTGGAGATACAGAATTGTTAAAGATCAAAAAGGGTACAAGACAATGAGGAAGCTTTACCTAGATAATTCAAGCGTTGGGGTGAAAATAGGCGGAGAACCATCAGCAGATGATACTACCCTGCCGACAGAGAGTGAGAAGGACCTCGAGAAGTTGATCCTGAAGCTGAAAGAAGAAAGTAAGAAGATGGGGCTTTACAGGAACATCAAGAAGACCATAGCAGAGGTACTATTTTTGCCGTGCTATTCCTTTTGACTGTATCTTTAAGGATCCAGTAATATCTGATGGTTCCTGAACATATGAGTTGCCATACTTGGACAGAACAAAGGTCCATCAAGTCCAGTATGCTGTTTCCAACAGTGGCCAACCCAGGTCACAAGTACTCGGCAAGATTCTAAGATTTGATGGTACATGGGCTTGTTGTACCTCTGTGACTTGCGCACATCTGAGAAACTGAAAGCCTCCCAAGGCAGACTAATGATGATCTGGGCATCAGCAGATCAAATTATTCATACCCTTTTTAAACCCTGCTAAGCTAACCGCTTTCACCACATTCTGTGGCAACAAATTCCACAGTTTAATTCCATGTTGAGTGAAGTAGTATTTTCTTCGGTTTGCTTTAAATTTACTACTTATAGCTTCATTGAATGCCTCTTAGTCCTAGTATTTTTGGAAAGAATAAACAAGCGATTCACATCTACCCATTCCCACTGACTGAGTATTTTAAAGACTTTTATCATATCTCCTCTGAGTCATGTCTTCTTCTGGATGAAGAACCCTAGCCACCTTAGCCTTTCCTCATAGGGAAGTTGTCCCATCCCTTTTATCATTTTTGTCACCCTTCTCACTAGCTTTTATAATTCTGCTATATGTTTCTTGAGAGGTCCATTAGACAGTGTATCAGTGTGCCTATGAAATGTGACAGCTTCTCTTCTCCATCCTAGCTATGGCTCTGACCATCATGGCAGACAGCACAGCAGTCCACATTAATCCTGGTGAAATTCTTAGGGTCACCATTTTTCAGGCCACAAAAACCCAGACACACGGCCCCGCCCTGTTCTGCCTCTGTTGCTGCCCCATTCTACCCTGCCCCCAAACCATTCTGCCCCGTTCAACCCCAACCCCTCCCCCAGCCTCCAACCCTGCCCCCACAAACCTCCTCTCTTCTTCCTCGACATGCTCCAGCGGCGTCCGGAGGGCCTTGAGCATGCACGAATGTGTGTGACGTCATCCGAGCATGCTCAGATGCCCTCTAGATGCGTCCGGAGCATGTCAGGGGTTTCCAAAACCCAGACAAACTTCTGGGTTTTGGAAAGTCCATCCGGGACCCCGGGCAGTCCTCTAAAAAGAGGACATGACCAAGTGTTCCCGGACGTCTGGTAACCCTAGGAATTCTACACTTGCCAGATCACGGTTCACATAAACAGTCGGGTCTAAACCAGCACAGGAAGAGGAAGTGACCCGCTGTGCAGCGGTCCACTTCCTCCTTTACCGCTGGTGGCTGCACTGAATTCCTGACAGCATGTGGGTCCTGAGGCGGTGAGGAATTCTGCATAAAATTTGCACTCACAGAATTCCACAAGGAGTAACGTGTTTTCTGTCACACTGACACCTGCAAACCTGGAATTCGCAGCACGTTACCAGACTTTGGAGACCTGGCCCTCAAAGAGAGTTCTCATTACAGATGTCTGAGGCAGTAGCATTTGGGAGGGGCAAAACTCTTCTTCCCCCTCTCCCCACCCCATCCACTCAGGAATGGAAGGAGTAGATGGGCCATATGGTTTTTATCTGACATCATGTACTCTGTTTCTGACACACAGCGCATATTGCACTGGAAGCCGGAATGGCAACACTTTTCCGAAGAATCAGATTTTTAAAATAAGCCTGGTTAGAGCCATGGAATTTTTCATCCACTGGAGCCACGTCTGTCCGCTTCACAGTCTTAAAACAGAGTTGGACGACTGCCTAGTGGTTAATGGCATTACTGGAAAATCAGAAATGCTATTCAATGAACTGATATCATCCTTCAATGAAATTATCCGTAACCATGTAATGAAGTTTACAAGCGGTGTGGTTTTCCAACTTTCCCTTTCAATAAAATCACAAACTACCCAACAGTACAACCCTGTGGGAACACTGTAATATTAGAACTGTGCCATGGGTAAAAGGTACATACATATATGCTCTTCTGTGTGGGGACTTGGCCAAACTTTTTTTTTTTTTTTTTTCAGATTTAAAATATTTACTTGCTTAGCCTAAACAATTCCAAGCAAGATCCAAAAGTGGATAACAAAATAACATTAACATATAGGCCTCCTTTTATGAAACGGCGACAGCAGTTTCTAGTGCGGGGAGCTGCGCTGAATGGTCCGCGTTGCTCCCGACGCTCATTGAGTTGGTACGAGCGTCGGGAGCAGCGCGGGCCATTTAGCCCGGCTCTCCGCGCTAGAAACTGCTGTCGCCGTTTCATAAAAGAGGGGAGATAGACACCCCAGCATGATATGGAAAATCATCAATAATAATAAAACTCTAAGCGCGCATGCGCACTTAGAGTTTTGTGATTCCTGGCTCCGTGAGGTGTGCCTCCGTGCCGAATTCGATTTTCGAACACGGAGGCAGGCCAGAATACTGCCGCTGCGCTCAGTTGTCTCGGCGCGCCTTTGTCGGCACGCGCTTTTGACCTGTCACCCTGCCGCTGGCCTCGCCGTAAAACAGCCTGAAGTATACACGAGCGTGCGCCTAGGTATCTTTAGCTTCCCAGGCATGCCGGGGCTGCACTTACGCTGCTTTTCTCGCCGGTCCAGTGCACCATCGCCTGGCTGTGCGACGCGTTCCCCCGGAGCACGAACGAGGTGCTGAGCAGCGCGAGCCGCTCCCCAGCAGCAGCTGCTGCTCTTCCGAAGCGCCCCGGGGAGACAGGCAGCTGGCAAGGCCCGAGCAGGAGCAAGGGCAGGGTCCTCGCGGGGGGAAGGCGGCGGGGGCACCCTCCAGCACCATGATCACCGGCGGGCGAGGAGCGGAGTGACAGGATCCGGGCTCAGGGGTGCGGGACGCCACTGGGGAAGGGGCGGCGGCGCCACCTGCTGTAGGTGATCCAACAGGACACCCAAGCAGAGGGGAAGGGGCTTTTTGCTCGCCAGGTCCCGACCAAGCATCACCTGAAACGCACTTTCGATTCTTTTCCTCCTCTAGAATGCACGCAAAATACCACTGCTGTTGCTGCACAGGAAAGTTGGGGGAGGGGGGAGGGAAATGCTGCTGCACAGGGAAGTGGGATAGGGGTAGGGAGAGAGACAGATAGACAAAGGACAGAATAAAGACAGGGGCAAGTAGAAAGACAGAAAGAAAGACAGGCAGACATATATTCTAGCACCCGTTAATGTGACGGGCTTAAAGACTAGTTAATGTATAAAGATGAATGCGGATATGTTGGTGCATAGCAAATTATTTAATTTGGTTTGGGGCCCATTGACATCCTTTGTTAATTCAGAAAAAAACAAAAAAACTCTGTGGAGAGACGATGTTCCCAAATGGACTTTATTTGAAAGTGTCAAAGTTCCAAAGGTACACTGAAATCATCCACATAAGAGCCTTAAAGGACCTAGTCCGCTAGGGATTCAGGACCCAACACGGTCCGCGTTTCGACAAAAAGTCTTCTTCAGGGGTCCCTGGGGGTCCTATAAAGGTGAGTACGTGGGAAACAATTGTGTGGTGAGCCGGAAGTGAGACACTGCTTGTGTTTGCAACATTCTAGAGCTCAGATAGTGATGTCATAATGCCTCATTCCACCAATGCCTAAGCTCCGTCCTCATCTAAGAGTTTTTTGGACAGGACATTGGAATATCAGGCGGGGAAGATGAACTCCTGGATGGGTCGGTTGATTGTTCAAGCACATTCATATTTAACATTTAGGAAATCATTACAATCTTACCTATTCGATGAACAAGAATGTAGATCTGAGTAATATTTTAGACTAGTCTTTAAGCCCGTATGCCGCCTCCCCCTTCCCGCGGTCCCAACAAACCTCTCGCCTCTAGCAGCGGCCGCAGCACTCTACACACGCTGATTCACGGCCTTATACTGCCCTGATTTGCTCCACCGCGTCCCTGATGACATCATCAGAGACGCGGCAGAGCAAATCAGGGCAGTAGAAGGCCGCGAAGGTTGCTAGAGGCGAGAGGTTTGTCGGGACCGCGGGAAGGGGCAGCGGCAAGGGAGTAAGGGTAGCGGCCAGACCGCGTGAAGGGGTTCATGTGCGCCGGGGGGGATGGGTGCGACAACGACGATCTGCCTTACACGGAAACCGACTCCTCCTGGCAGCTGCACCGCCGCGCGGGCCTTAAACCGACAGCCGAGGGCGTCCTGGAGTCCTTTGTAGATGATGGGTAGTGTGATGGGGCATGGGGCGAGCGAGCGCCTCTCCCCCCTCTTCCCCCAACAACCAACTTCAGATTTCAGTTTGTCCGTCTACCACTGTGCCGAGCCCTTTTCGGCGTCTGGCCTCTGCCGAATCCCGGGCCTGCTCTCCTTCCCATAAGTGCCGGTCCCTCACTCCCCCGCCATCTAGCGCATGCGCACTCGTGCCGCCACGACAGATCAGGGAACACGCGGCGCGAGTGCGCATGCGCGCTTACCATTTTATTATATATGATGGGGTTTTTTATATTTCTTTTAAATTTCTGTCTGCTATATTAATTGACATGCATTAATGATTGTACGTAGAAGTTTGTTTTGAAATTGTATTTTTCAGCTGACTTGTTTCAGTTTTTCTGTTGTGAACCGCCTAGAACTGTTGGTGGAGCGGTATACAAGAAAATAAATTATTATTATCTCATTAATCTCTAATTAATTTTGCCGTTATGATAACAAATCCCATTATGTGTCTTATCTCTTATATCGTTTATATGTAAATTCTATTATGTGTTATTCTAATTTTTCCATTGTGCGATGAAATTTGCGGTGGGCATATCATAACTATACAGACGTCAGACGTCAGTCCTTAGAACCTCTTATATATCATTTCAAGTTCCCGTCATGTATGTCGTCAATCCATTAATTAAAAATAATACATGCAAACCCTTTACAAAACTCTTCCACAATTAGTTCATTGTAATTGAAAGGCAACACTTATCTGAATCAGGTGGGACCTTGCCACCATCAACGTTGATGTTTTCAAACTCCCGACGCCTTGATTTATCAGAGGCGTTTCAACCCCAAATGGGTCTTCCTCAGGGGGGGGGAGGGGTATTCGATCTAAGCTGCCTCTCTCAGTAATGTGTGTCATAAATTTGGTCTTCTCGCAGAGTCCCTGAACATTTCATTTATAATCAATGGCCAAATAATGTACCACATGTTGCTTAAGGTACGGGACTTGACTTAAATTCCTGACAGTCAGCTGAAAGAAAAGTCTCAGATCCAGAAGCATCTTAGTGCCAAGAAGCCATTTTAGGATTGGCACTGGTTGGGGCGCCTAATTCTTGGGGCCCATTGCCACTTTCTTAAGTGCATGTATAGTTTGGAGTCAAGGCTGGAGAGGGGAGATAAGATAAAGACGTTTAAATACCTACATGGTGTCAATGCACATGAGTCGAGTCTCTTTCATTTGAAAGGAAGCTCTGGAATGAGAGGGCAGAGGGTGAAGTTAAGCGGTGATAGGCTCCGGAGTAATCTAAGGAAATACTTTTTTACAGAAAGGGTGGTAGATGCGTGGAATGGTCTCCTGGAAGAGGTGGTGGAGACAGAGTCTGAATTCAAGTGGGATCTCTCGGAGAGAGGAAGAGATAATGGTTACTGCGAATGGGCAGACTGGATGGGCCATTTCGCCTTTATCTGCCATCATGTTTCTATGTTACTAAAGTTCTGTGACATCACAATGCAGGTGTAAAAAGCCTTAGCCTATAGGAAGAGGAGATGCAAATGCTAAGAACCTTAGCCAATAGGGAGATATCCACTCTTCTATCTGTCATCATGTTTCTATGTTTCTGCAATCATTAAGCTCTATGACCTCACAATGCAGGTGTAAAGAGCCTTAGCCTATAGGAAGAGGAGATGCAAATGTTAAGAGCCTTAACCAATAGAGAGAGGAGGAGATAGTGGATGCTGCGAATGGGCAGACTTGATGGGTCATGTGACCTTTATCTGCCAGCATGTTTCTAGTATTTTCTAAGCTGGATTATTTTACCACTAATTCATGCTATTTTAGCATAGGTCCTATTTTATGCAATGAAACCTAGTTAATAATGACTGGAATGAACAAAAAACTAACATGTCTTCATGGAAGGCCAAATTGATATCTTCCCCCCCCCCAAAAAAAAAAAAAAGCACTTATATTCTGCTTTTGTCTCACATCTGGGATTCAGAGTAGATCATAAGTAATCAAAATAGCTTTAAATCAGTCCAGTACATAACATTCAAAAATAGCTTGGCTGCTTCGGGATGTTCTGCCTGCCCATGATAATGAAAACCAGAGATCCCAGTGGTTTATGGTACTGGAAAAGGAAACACATTGGTCTATCGTACACTGTGTTGCTCTGAATCCAGAGGGCTGGTATGTGGGAAACGTACCAAGAAATGACTGTTACAGTTACCGAACGCAGAAGGACTTGATTTTAGAAGCTGTTGAAAAATGTGTCTGTGCCAGCTCCTTCGTTTCCTGCTTCGAATTCATGTGATTCTCAGCAGTCATGTGGTGTGCAAAGGCTTCAGTGTGTTTAGTATGTTCTCTTAGGCTTCCATGGCTGGCGTCATGATTGCAACAGGTTTCCGGGTCTCGCCTCGTCCGCGTAGAAAGAACCGATGTTTCGGCCATCCTGCTGTGGCTTTCTTCAGGGTAGGCTGTGAGGTCTGAAGAAAGCCACAGCGTGATGGCTGAAACGTCAGTTCTTTCTACGCGGATGCGGCGAGACCCGGAACCCTGCTACAATTGCTTCAGCGGGTATAACTCACGTTGGCTATGCTTCTTTTTTTTCTATGAAAGGCTGACGTGTCTTGTTAAACAGCTTTCCTGTGTTAGACACCTCTTTCTTAGGCTGACAATCAGAAAAATCTTCTCAAAGGACATTTTTCTTTATTTGAGTCTTTCTCCTTAGTTACGTGGAGGAGCATCCGCTATAATAATTCTCTTAGTGCGCATGCGCTCTTCAAACCTGGTGGCTCCGTGCGTCCGTAGCTCCGTGGCCAGCAGAGAAGTTGTATTGTAAAACAGAGAAGTTGGTAAAGCGTGCGATTTGCTGCGAGTGGCGGTTTACTTTACCCAGCAGCGGTTATTCTGTGCCGGTTGCCGTTTCCAACACAATGCGTGATAAAAAAAAATAAAAGGTAGGTGGGAGAAGGGGCACGATAATTGACATACCCCCTAACATTCCCAATATTCCCCCAACATCCCAGACCTCCCCCGACATCCCCCTGACATCTCCACACACACACAGAAGAACAGGGGGCCAGACAGACGGGACATTGACAGACTGACAGAAAAGATTACATTACATTACATTACATTCGGGATTTCTATTCCGCCATTACCTTGCGGTTCAAGGCGGATTACAAAAGGTTAGTTTAAAAAAGACAGAGTTACAATGATTAGCTAGAGAGGTAAGTTGTAGGTCTTATAAACATTTAGCAGGTTGTTGAGGGTGAGGTGGTTTGTCAAAGAGTTAATAGGTGGTCATAGTGGAAGTTCTTTTGTTATTATTAGTGCAGTAGTGGGTAGATCAAATGTCAGTTTTAGAGTTACTAAACGGTCGTGATGTTATTGCTGCTTCAGGAATTTCTTGAAAAGTTTGGTTTTTATTTCTTTTCTGAACGTCCTATAGTCTGGGGTGGTCATCAAGAGGTTGGAGATCTGGTTGTCCAGTCTTGCGGCTTGGGTGGCTAGGAGGCCGTCGTGTAGTTTTGTTCTTTTTACTTCCTTGATTGGGGGGGGTATGAATGGGGCGTGCGTTTTTCTTTGTCTTGTAGTGGGTGCTTGGATGAGGCGATTGTTCAAGTATGATGGACTGTCTCCGTGTAGGGTTTTGAATAATATGCAGTAGAATTTGAATTGGATTCTTTCTTGGATTGGAAGCCAATGTGAGTTGATGAAGGCTTCAGTGATGTGGTCATGTTTTTTTAATGAGTAGATGAGTCTTAAAGCTGTATTTTGGATTGTTTGGAGTTGTCTAATCGTAGTTGCAGAGCAAGGAAGGAATAGGATGTTGCAGTAGTCCAGTATCCCTAGTATTAGGGATTGTACTATAAGTTGGAATTGTGTTCTTTCAAAGAATTTTCGGACTTGTCTCAGATTTCTCATGATTGCGAATGATTTCTGAATTGTTTTATTTATTTGCGGTTGCATAGTGCAGCATCTGTCTATGGTCATGCCAAGTAGTTTTATGGTGGTTTGGATGGGATATTTGATTGCGTTTATGTCTAAGTTGGTTGTGGTTTGGATCTTGTCATTTTCGAGAAGGATGAATTTGGTTTTGTCTTGGTTGAGTTTAAGTTTGTGATTTTTCATCCAGGTTGAGACTGTTTCAAGTGTTTGGTGAAGTTTGTCTGTCAGGTTAGGTTTAGAATGATCGTATGGGATGAGGATGGTGATGTCATCTGCATAACTATAGGTGGTTATGCCCATATTGTCCAGATGCGTTCCTAGAGAAGCAGTGTAGAGATTGAAGAGGGTGGGGGATAGTGGAGATCCTTGTGGTACGCCGCAGGGGTTTGACCAGGATTCTGACTTTTCTTTGTTTGATTTTACACTGTAGGTTCTGAGTTTTAGGAATCCTTCAAACCAAGAGTATACTTTATCTGAGATGCCTATTGCGTCTAAGATCTGTAGAAGGATGTTGTGATCCACTAAGTCGAATGCCGCAGTTAAGTCCAGTTGTATGAGAAGCATTTTTTTCCCTGTGCTAAGGTGTTGTCTGACGGTATCCATAAGGGAGCCTAGTAGTGTCTCTGTACTGAAGTTTGTTCTGAAGCCTGATTGCATGGGGTGGAGTAGGTTGTGGTCATCTATGTAATTGGTGAGGAGTTTGGCTACTAGGCCTTCTATAATTTTGACATATAGCGGAATTGAGGCTATAGGTCTAAAGTTAGATGGGTGGTTTTGTGGTGCTTTTGGATCTTTTTGGATTGGGGTGATGACGATGGCAGTGAAAGACACACACAGAAGGACAGGGGGCCAGGGAGAGAGATTTAAAGAAAAAAAACAAACCAGACAAGGAGAGAGACACACACAGAAAAAAAGACAGACAGACAGACAGCGGCCAAGGAGACAGACAGCAAAAAAAGACAGACAGACATGCAGCGGCCAAGGAGACAGACAGCAAACAAAGACAGATGGACAGACAACGGCCAAGGAGACAGACAGCAAAAAAAGACAGACAGACAGACAACAGCCAAGGAGACAGACAGCAAAAAAAAGACAGACAGCGGCCAAGGAGCCAGACAGCAAACAAAGACAGATGGACAGACAACGGCCAAGGAGACAGACAGCAAAAAAAGACAGACAGACAGACAGCGGCCAAGGAGACAGACAGCAAACAAAGACAGACAACGGCCAAGGAGACAGACAGCAAAAAAAGACAGACAGACAGACAGCGGCCAAGGAGAGACAGAAAGAGACAGACAGCGGCCAACTAGAGAGAAACAGAGACAGAAATACACACAGACAGCAGCCAAGGAGAGAGAGAGAGAGACAGACAGACAGACAGAAAGACACAGACAGCAGCCAAGGAGAGAGAGAGACAGACAGAAAGACAGAAAGAGACAGACAGCGGCCAACGTGAGAGAGACAGACAGAAAGACAGAAAGACACATACAGAAGCCAAGGAGAGAGAGACAGACAGACAGACAGACAGACAGAAAGAGACAGACAGCGGCCAACAAGAGAGAGAGAAAGAGACAGAAAGACAGACAGACAGCGGCCAAAGAGAGAGAGAGAGACAGAAAGAAAGAAAGACAGACACATCTATTCTAGCACCCATTAATGTAACGGGCTTAAAGACTAGTTTTCAATAATGCATCTAAGTCTGATTTTGGACGTTTCCTGCTAGAGGTCCAAAATTGGACTTCCAGAAGTGTCCATTTTCAAAAATGCTGGATGTCCCAAAGTTTTTTTTTTTATACGGAAATCATCTAGGTGGACGTCTTGTCCACTAGGATGACCAACTAAATACCAACCCCAGGACTTCTAACTTTATTCCCCATTTTCGACCACAAAACCATCTAAGTTGAAAATGTCCAAATGAAGCCCATTTGGACATGGGAGGGGTCAGCCTTTTAATGGACTGGGCACACAGACATGCCAACAGAACATTGAGCCACACTAGAAGACACTGCTGTGAACTTCACATAAACAGTGCCAGAAGTACATCTCACCACAACCCCCTTCTAATATATGGTGAGCCCTGCAAAACTCTCCTAAAACCTACTATACCCACCTGTCCAACACCCCAATAGCCCTTATGGCTATAGGGAGCACCTATGCAGCAGTATTGTAGGGTTTTTCTGGGCTGATACTGTCAACCATAAATGCAGTAGTTAGAGTGGATTATGGGCCTGGCTTCTCCTCTCTATGGTTCACTTCTTAAGGCACTTATGTGATGCTCTACTATGCTTTCCCATACCAAATGCTACTGTTCTAAAGCCAGGTATGTACTGTTTTATTCAAATATTTTTGGGGTGGGAGGGGGTTAATGACCACTGGGGGAGGATGTGGGGGTCATCACTTGATCCTTACAGTGGTCATCTTGTCAGTTTGGGTACTCTTTTGGCACTTAGATGCTTCCATTACTACTATCTATAATAATAAAATGCTAAGCACGCATGCGCACTCTTAACGCCGTGTTGCCTGATCTGTAGTTCCGTGGCCGTCAGAGTGCGCATGTGCGCTTACCACGCATCTCTCTGTCTTGCAGCGGGTTTGCCGGCTCCGGCCAGACAAAGTTCATTTTTTTGTTCAAAGCCACCGCCGCGGCTCCTCTATCGAACCTCACCAGAGTCGGAGAAGACTTCAGACTATGGCGGGGATCGAGAGAGGAGACGCAGCGTCGGCTGTGAACTAAAAAATGAACTTTGTCTGGCCGGAGCCGGCAAACCCGCTGCGAGACAGAGAGATGCGTTGCCAAAATTCAGTCGTAGGAGTCAAGCTTACGTCTGACTGGCTCCCTTACTGCCCCCCCTTCCCTTCCCTTCCCACGGTCCCGACTACAAACCTGCCGATTCCAGCAGCGTGTGCAACACTCTACACACGCTGCTTCGGGGGCTTCTACTGCCCTGATTTGCTCTGCCGCGTCTCTGATGATGTCATCAGGGACGTGCCAGAGTAAATCAAGGCAGTAGAAGGCCCCAAAGCAGCGTGTGTACAGTGTTGCACACGCTGCTGGAATCGGCAGGTTTGTCGGGACCGCGGGAAGGGAAAGGGGGGCAGTAAGGGAGCCAGCCAGACCGCAGGAAGAGAAAGGGGAGGTAGAGGAAACGCTGCTGCTGCACAGGGAAGTGGTGTGGGGGGAGGGAAATGGAGGGAGAGGGAATGCTTCTTCTGTGGCTACTGCACAGGGAAACGGAGGGGGAGGGAATACTGCTTTTGCTGCTGTACAGGGAAGTGGGGGGAGAGAAATGCTGCTGCATAGGAGGCAGGGAGAGAGACAGATAGATAGAAGGAAAGACAGACAGCGTGAGGAAGGGAGACAGAAAGAAAAGAAGCAGGGAGAGACACAGAAAGAAAGACAGACAGACAAAGGGGGCCAGGGAGAGAGACAGACAGAAAGAAAGACAGCGGGAGGGAAAGAGAGAGACAGAAATAAAGACAGACAGACATATATTCTAGCACCCGTTAATGTAACGGGCTAAAATACTAGTTAATCAATAAAGGCCTGCCACTACAAAAGATTCCTAGACAGAACGCATGCCTTCCTGGCAGGCAAATGGAACGATTGCCTGGGTAAAATTATCACGCATTCCTCATCCTACCTCAGTTTTAGAAAATCTGTTAAAACGAATCTGTTTAATCGAATTGTAACCTAAGAATTTTTATAAACTTTCCTTTTCTTCCTTTCTGTAAGCCTGTATGCGATGTCTTTGCTGTTTGTTCAGCTCCTTTCGTTGTAAACTGCCTCGAACTTTCATGGGTTTGGTAGTATATAAGAATAAAATTATTATTATTATTATTATATAGCACTCGAAGGCATACACAGCGCTGTACATTTTGACATTTATAGACGGTCCCTGCTCAGAAGAGCTTACTATTTAACCTGGACAGACAGACATGACATATAGGGTTTGAGATATAGAACCCAAGGTGAGAGGAGTTAGGAGTCAAAAGCACTCTTAAAGAGGCAGGGTGACATTTATAGATGGTCCCTGCTCGGAAGAGCTTACAATCTAACTTGGACAGACAATCATGATATATAGGGTTGGTGATGCAGAACCCAAGGTGAGAGGAGTTAGGTCTACGTGAAAACGTCTAAAGTTCCGTCCAAGACAGCCAGGGAAAGGTTTGATTATAGCTACAGGATGTTCAAGTCTAAGCCTGCCCAAATCCCGCCCATTCCCTGCCTCCCAACACACACATTTCTACTCTAGACTTACAGTGGATTAGAAGTCCTGCTAGACATCCAGAAAGTCATCTTTGAGAATGCCCACTTGAGCGTTTTGTCCTTTAAGATGTCCAAGCGATGTTTATGTTGTCTGTTTTGAAAATGAAGCTCTTAGGAAACGGGGAATAAACGTTTTTGCTCTTTGACCTTTCTCCAGATAAGACGTGAGTCCACAATACATAGAAACATAGAAACAGATGGCAGATAAGGGCCACGGCCCATCTAGTCTGCCCACCCCAATGACCCTCCCCTACCTTTCTCTGTGAATAGATCCCACATGTCTATCCCATTTGGCCTTAAAATCAGGACGCTGCTGGCCTCAATAACCTGAAGTGGAAGACTATTCCAGCGATCAACCACCCTTTCAGTGAAAAAGAATTTCCTGGTGTCCCCGTGCAGTTTCCCGCCCCTGATTTTCCACGGATGCCCCCTTGTTGCCGCGGGACCCTTGAAAAAGAAGATATCTTCTTCCACCTCGATGCGGCCCGTGAGGTACTTGAATGTCTCGATCATGTCGCCCCTCTCTCTGCGCTCCTCGAGCGAGTATAGCTGTAATTTATCCAGCCGTTCTTCGTACGGGAGATCCTTGAGTCCCGAGACCATCCGGGTGGCCATTCTCTGGACCGACTCCAGTCTCAGCACATCCTTGCGATAATGCGGCCCCCAGAATTGCACACAGTATTCCAGGTGGGGCCTCACCATGGATCTATACAATGGCATAACGACTTCAGGCTTACGGCTGACGAAACTCCTGCGTATGCAACCTATGATTTGCCTTGCCTTGGATGAAGCTTGCTCCACTTGATTGGCAGTCTTCATGTTCTCACTGACGATCACCCCTAAGTCTCGTTCTGCTTCAGTTCTTGTTAGGATCTCGCCATTAAGGGTGTAAATCTTGCATGGATTATGGCTGCCCAGGTGCATGACTTTGCATTTTTTGGCATTGAAGCTGAGTTGCCAGGACCTAGACCAGCGGGCATTGAATCTTTGTTCGTTGTGCTTTTGCCCACTACATTGCCCAGTTTGGCGTCATCGGCGAATAATGTCATTTTACCTCTCAGCCCTTCTGCTAAGTTTCTTATAAAGATGTTGAATAGGATCGGGCCCAGGACCGAGCCCTGCGGCACTCCACTGATTACCTCCATCATTTCTGAGGGAGTGCCATTCATCACCACCCTCAATGGGTTGGTGGGGGGGGGGGGGAATAAACACATCTTCAAAGGCATAACGAAGTTAAATACGGAGGTAATTCATTCTGCAACTGTATAAAATTCATACAGATTGAGGAAGGTCTGAAATCTTGAAATCATTTTTCTAGAAATTCCAGGTTACCCTCCCCTTACCTGATTCCTGCTGTACTCTTTTTCAACAGATTTTTAAAAAATAAACATTAAAAATTTCCAAAACAAAGCAGAACTCTTTATTTTAGAGAATCCACTCTGAATTTCTCCAGCCCCCTAAACTGATTTTATCACAAGTGTTAGTTTTCTTCGAAACGTAGTTGTTTGTCAAATTGCTTTTCTAGCTCTCATATCCATATGTGTCTGGTTCTAAGATACCCAGTGCCCCGTAGGGAATTATTCTTGAACTGGGTTCCGTTTGGATACAGATGTGTTCTGCCGAATCAAATCTTAAGTCTTCAGATCTACAATTTTGAACAGAAGAGGGGTAACAAAGGAGCTGCGTTCCAAAAAGTGGTAAAAATTAGAAGTTGGCATAGAGCGTGAAGTAAAAATAGAAATAAAGAGGTAGGAAAGACTAAACTGACTGTTTTATGATCAGAATTGCTCCAGGGAACAAGTTAATAGTCTGAGGTTTGGAATGGTTGGCCAGTTCTAATTATTATACTCTTTGTAGCACTTCAAGGAGGTTCTCAAGGCAGCTTAACGAGTGGCCAGTTCCTGAGTATAGTCCAGGAGATGTATTCTTTCCAAGTAAAAATTTCTCTGAGAGCACCTAATAAGGACTCAAATTGCTGTGTCTTTCTTTTGGAGGACCTTATAGAATGATTGGTGTCGACAGCAGGAAATTAACCCAAATATCAGTGTTAGATCTGTATTTTATTTTTTTTAAAAAACAGCACATAACTTTAATTGTTTCGGTTTTGCAGGGAAAAAAGTAATGGTAGGCCAATATATTTTTATACTTTTCGGACAGCGTTTCATTCTTAACCTACTAGGTCCACTTTCTATTTATATCTGCTGTCTATATTTTGCACTATGGAGCAACCCGAAAAACCTCCCTCATAGTAACATAGTAGATGACGGCAGATAAAGACCAGAATGGTCCATCCAGTCTGCCCAACCTGATTCAATTTAAATTTTTTAAATTTTTTCTTCTTAGCTATTTCTGGGCAAGAATCCAAAGCTCTACCCGGTACTGTGTTTGGGTTCCAACTGCTGAAATCTCCATCAAAACCTACTCCAGCCCATCTACACCTTCGCAGCCATTGAAGCCCTCTCCAGCCCATCCTCCCCTAAACGGTCATATACAGACACAGACCGTGCAAGTCTGCCCAGTAACTGGCCTAGTTCAATCTTTAATATTATTTTCTGATTCTAAATCTTCTGTGTTCATCCCACGCTTCTTTGAACTCAGTCACAGTTTTACTCTCCACCACCTCTCTCAGGAGCGCATTCCAGGCATCCACCACCCTCTCCGTAAAGTAGAATTTCCTTACATTGCCCCTGAATCTACCACCCCTCAGCCTCAAATTATGTCCTCTGGTTTTACCATTTTCCTTTCTCTGGAAAAGATTTTGTTCTACGTTAATACCCTTCAAGTATTTGAACGTCTGAATCATATCTCCCCTGTCTCTCCTTTCCTCTAGGGCAGGGGTGCCCAATATGTCGATCGCGATCGACCAGTAGCTCAGGAAGGCAACGCGAGTCGATTGCGGAGCCCATCCCGGGCTCCGTGATAGACTCGTGTTGCCGTCCTGATCTACGGGCCGATCAGCCTTCCTCTCCAGTGTTCTCCCTACGTCCTTTTAGCTTGGCGGTCCGCCCAGCTGTCATCTGCCGCTGCTGAACATTAAACCCCCCCAAAAAAAATCGGCTTGGAGATTTCAGCCCAGAGCGAACTTATGCTCTGGGTTCTAACGTGTGCGTGCCGGCTTCTCTTCTCTTCCCTCCGAAACCGGAAGTTATGTCCGGGGGGGGAAGAAGGAAAGCCGGCACGCACATGTTGAGAGCCCTGAAGCAAGCGTTCGCTACGGTCTAAGCGGGAGACAGGTTAGTGAAGCATTTGTTCTTCTTCCTGCCAGGTCCTGCCTACTTTCTGTTTCCGCGAAGGCAGGACCCGGCAGCATTTCCCCCAATAGGTTGATCACGATCTTGGGCTGATCAGCCTTCCTCTTCCCGAAGGCAGAATTGACGTCGGGGAGAGGAATGCTGGTTGGCCGAAGCAGGTAGAGCTTGGGGCCTGTTATTGGTGGCGTTTGGGTCCTGGTCCCCGATGGCAATGTCAGTGGCAGTGGCTTGGGGGAGGGCAGGGAGAAAGAAAGAAAAAAGGCAGGCAGGGAGACAGAAGGAAAGAAGAGAAACAGAAAAAAAAGAAAGGGAGGCAGAGAGAAAGAAAGGGCAGGGAAGAGGAAGGAAAAGTTGGGGGAAGGAATGAGGTCTGGAGGAGAGGAAGCATACAGGCTAAAAGAAGGGAAGAAAGATTGTATGCACAGTCAGAAGAAGAAAGTGCAACCAGAGACTCATGAAATCACCAGACAAGGTAGGAAAAATGATTTTATTTTAAATTTAGTGATCAAAATGTGTCTGAATTTATATCTACTGTCTATATTTTACACTAAGGTCCCCTTTTACTAAACCGCAATAGAGGTTTTTAGCGCAGGGAGCCTATGAGTGTCGAGAGCAGCGCTGGGCATTCAGCGCAGCTCCCTGCGCTAAAAACTGCTATTGTGGTTTAGTAAAAGGGAGGGGGTATATTTGTCTATTTTTGTATGGTTGTTTACAGAGGTGATAGTGCATAGAGTCATCTGCTTTGACCTCTTTGAAAAACCCTGGAATAGGAATGATAATTAACATTTTCTATGCGTACAGTGTGCTTTGTGTTTTTTTTTTAATTTTATTGTTGGTAGATCATTTTGACTTGGTCATTTAAAAAGTAGCTTGCAAGCCCAAAAAGTGTGGGCACCCCTGCTCTAGGGTATACATATTCAGGGCTTCCAGTCTCTCCTCATACGTCTTCTGGCGCAAGCCTCCTATCATTTTCGTCGCCCTCCTCTGGACCGTTTCAAGTCTTCTTACGTCCTTCGCCAGATACGGTCTCCAAAACTGAACACAATACTCCAAGTGGGGCCTTACCAACGACCTGTACAGGGGCATCAACACCTTCTTCCTTCTACCGGCTCCGCCTCTCTTTATACAGCCCAGCATCCTGAAAATTACCTTCAGGCAGGAAGGCATCTGCACATGTGCGCTGCCCTCCTGCCCAACCAGAGCAGGCAGGAGGGGGCGGTATTGGAGGCGGGACTGAAAATTAGTAGATGTCCCGTTTTGAGGGGAAAAAAAATAAATGGTCACGTTCGTTATATTCCTGTCCAGAGAGGATTTACATTTTAACGTTGGCTTTTACAAAGCTGTGGTAGGGGCTTCTACCATGGACTGCTGAGGCTCTGAAGTTCACAGAATTCTTATGAGCGTCAAAACATTTACCTCGCCAGCTCGAGGTAGAAACTTCTAACATGGCTTTGTAAAAAGAGCCCTAAGTTTGTACCTGAGACGATAGAAGGCCACATGACTGGTCTTCCCTGGTTTTCAGCCCACAACTTTATCCATTAGGTTACTCCTCCACTTGCTCCATATGGGTGCAATATAGGGATATTACATTACATTACATTACATTACATTTGTGATTTCTATTCCGCTTGTACCTTGCGGTTCAAAGCGGATTACATAAGAAGAAGCTGGACATTTCCAGGAGGGTACGTGACATTTAGGGTAAGACATAGTTGCAGAATGAGTATAGGCTTGGTAACATTGGATGAAAGCAGTTATATTACATTACATATCAAATCTTTTCCAGGCGTTGGTAGGTAATATGAATCGGTAGGATGAATTATTATTATTTTTTTTTTTTTTTGGTCGGTTGAGGATATGGTGTCAGGGAGTGGGTAACCTGGTCGGTGTATGTGGAAGAGGAGATTAGGTGTTTTGAATATGCTTTTTGAAAAGTAGTGTTTTGAGTTCTTTGCGGAATGCTTTGAAGTCAGATGTTGAGGTTAACAATCTGGTTATGGAGGGTTCGAGTTTTGCTGCATGCGTTGCATTTGTTAATACCCACTGAGATCACTGGCATGACTTAAATCACTTGAGGCTCCTTTTACAAAGCCGCGCTGGCCGCTCCCGCCTCCTCTTGAGCAGGCAAAAGTTTTTCGGCCAGCGCGGGGGTTAGCGCGTGATGAAAAGTCACGTGCGCTAAAGCCGCTAACGCGGCCTCGTAAAAGGAGCCCTTAGTGCACGCTAAACTGTTTTAACCTATGCTCCCTAGGAATTAATGTGAATTCGTTAGTGGGCATTAGAACGTTGTAACCTGTTAAAAGATTTTTTTCATCCAAATGAATATGCAAAACTGAAAAAAACACAAAACTAAACCATAAAAAAGTCTAAGCAAGCCAAACGTGAACCAAAACATTGTACCCTCTGTTTTCCTATATAAACCCTCTCCAGTTGCAGACGTATTCCAAAACTGAGCAGCCAGCCTCATGGTGCCTTCACAGGGGGGGGGTGGGGGGGGGGCTGGAGAAGTTGCGCCATTTAACAGAGAAAGAGTCTGCTTTAGGGGGAATATGCAACGTGCAAGACCTGAGGTACATTTTTTTTTTTTGCTAGAAGGTTACAAAATAAAATGCCTAACAGATGGCTCTATGCACAAGAGACCCTTCCCTTTAATTGTATGTTGCAATCGGGCTGTTGCATGCTCGTCTCTGGTTGATGGGCCCAATTGCTCTTATGATATATCCATTGAAAATGACAACATAAGTAGTTTTAACCAGTGGTGAAACTCCTGTGGTAGGCAGGAAGTCCTACAAGGCAGATGGATCATTTTTAACACATATAGCTCTGTTATATTACTTTCCTTATGATGTGTGTTAATAATTATGTCTCTGCGTAGACTGAAATTGTCCATGTTTACCCTGTAAAGTGCTGTAAATGTTCACCACTACCCCCAAAATATAGTCATCATGGTAACTGGAGATCCTATCATCTTCCAGGAATGTACACCGAATTGAGCTAGGGTTACCTGATGCTGATGGGTCAGTTCCTGCTATATCCTATTCCAGGATGTCACAATCTGTAGTTTTGATTTCTCTAAGGAAACCGGGCCTAGATCAGGAGTCTTCCTATCTTGGATAGGGTTACCAGGCGTCCAACTCCAGACGGCTTTTCAAAACCCAGCTCATGTGCGTGACATCATCGGGTCACCCCTTCACAGGCACAAAAGCCATCCGACGTCGCTCGTGCAGGTCGAGGGAGGCGGGGCCTGGGATGGAACAGGGCGGGGCTGGCCGGAACAAGGCGGGCCTGGGGGTGGGGCCATGAGTCCGGATTTTCCATTTGGAAAATCCGGTAATCCTAATCTTGGATGAGAATGCAATTTTGGAGCCTCGGGTTGATTTCCTCCACAACTGACATTTTGGCTTTACAACAACCTAGCCCAAAACCTGCTCATTGACATTTATGTCAAAGACATTTGAAGGTGAGTGACCACAGGTCTCTCTTTATTGTCAACGGAAAGGCTCTCCTGTATTAGACATGTGGGAGGCTCAGCCAGGCCAGCAAACAGTTAAAAATTGGTGTTATTGGGGCAATTCCGTAAGCATAAGAGAGATTAGCACCAGCCAAAAAGTGTTAATAGCTCTTTTTCAGTTCCAGTGGGAAAAAAATCTTTCTAGTGTCCTCCAACACTTGCCTTTTCCCTAAGTAATTTACCAGTCCCAGAAATAGATGCTAAGGTAGTTCTCTGGTTCTGAAGTTTAATATTGGGCTCCAGCAGGATTTAGTAAAAAGGATTCGTGTGGTCCTTTAACCCAATTCTTTATTTGCAGAGAGCCCACCATTTTCCCTGAGGAAAAGACATGCAGAGCCCCATTTTGAGAGGTATCTTTTCTCTCGCAGGATCTCTGAAATTCAGTGCATATAGGGAGGACAATTCGTGCAGGTCATTTAAGGGGAGAAATAATGTGTAAGTCTTCCATGTAAAATTAAGCCAGTAATTTATAAAAGGCTTAGACCAGTGTATTGCAAACGGTGTGCTACGAGAAAATACATTGGGCATGGATGTCTGTCACTGCTGGCGCCTCTTCTCTGCCCCCCTCCCCCCCACCCAGCACACCTCTGTAAATGGAATTTTAGGGTTAACAGATGGAGAGATTCCCCAAACCTGGCCGTTGTTCCAGGTTTTGGAAAGCCCCCGAGCTCAGTGCCGAGTCTGGAGGGCCTCTGGGCATTGATGTGATGATGTCATGCACATAAGTGTGACATCATCGGCTGACGCTGTGCAAGCTTGGAGGCCCTCTAGATGCAGCCCTGGGTTTAGTGTTCCGGGGCTAAAATAAGTTTGCAAGACATTAGCTTAGACAGTGCCAAGCCTTGTGATGCCATGTGCATAACGTTGCAAAGATGTACCATGGATGCCGAATTCCGCAGCCGCCTAAGAAGCAGCTGAGAACTTCACTCCGGCGTCTTACACAGAATCGCATCTGCCCTAAAGGATAGATGCCAAACCCCACCTCCAGCCTGCCCTACTACAAAAGGTACAGGGGGTCAGGGGGTGTTTGGGATGCTGGGGTGGAGGTTTTGGGTCAGTGGGGGGAGATCATAGATTGGGAGGGTCATGGGTTGGGGGGCCTGCTGGCAGGAGGGAGCGGGCATCCCTCTTGCCTATCGCGGTTGAGGGGGTTGTTTCATGGGTTCTGTCAGGAGGAATTGGGCATCCCTCAGGGGGTTTGGAGGTGGCAGGAGGGAGTGGGCATCCCTCTTGCCTATCGCGGTTGAGGGGGTTGTTTCAGGGGTTCTGTCAGGAGGAATTGGGCATCTGTCAGGGGGTTTGGAGGTGGCAGGAGGGAGAGAGCATCCCTCTTGCCTATCGCGGTTGAGGAGGTTGTTTCAGGAGTTCTGTCAGGAGGAATAGGGCATCCCTCAGAGGGTTTGGAGGTGGCAGGAGGGAGGGGGCATCCCTCTTGCTTATCGCGGTTGAGGGGGTTGTTTCAGAGGTTCTGTCAGGAGGAATTGGGCATTCGTCAGGGGGTTTGGAGGTGGCAGGAGGGAGAGAGCATCCCTCTTGCCTATTGCGGTTGAGGAGGTTGTTTCAGGAGTTCTGTCAGGAGGAATTGGGCATCCCTCAGGGGGTTTGGAGGTGGCAGGAGGGAGTGGGCGTTAGAAGGAAAAGTGTGCCTTTTTGCAGATGATACCAAGATTTGTAACAGAGTAGACACCGAAGAGGGAGTGGAAAATATGAAAAAGGATCTGCAAAAGTTAGAGGAATGGTCTAATGCCTGGCAACTAATATTCAATGCAAAGAAATGCAGAGTAATGCATTTGGGGATTAATAATAGGAAGGAACCGTATATGTTGGGAGGAGAGAAGCTGATATGCACGGACGGGGAGAGGGACCTTGGGGTGATAGTGTCCGAAGATCTAAAGGTGAAAAAACAGTGTGACAAGGCAGTGGCTGCTGCCAGAAGGATTCTGGGCTGTATAAAGAGAGGCATAGTCGGTAGAAGGAAGAAGGTGTTGATGCCCCTGTACAAGTCATTGGTGAGGCCCCACTTGGAGTATTGTGTTCAGTTTTGGAGACCGTATCTGGCGAAAGACGTAAGAAGACTTGAGGCGGTCCAGAGGAGGGCGACGAAAATGATAGGAGGCTTGCGCCAGAAGACGTATGAGGAGAGACTGGAAGCCCTGAATATGTATACCCTAGAGGAAAGGAGAGACAGGGGAGATATGATTCAGACGTTCAAATACTTAAAGGGTATTAACGTAGAACAAAATATTTTCCAGAGAAAGGAAAATGGTAAAACCAGAGGACATAATTTGAGGTTGAGGGGTGGTAGATTCAGGGGCAATGTTAGGAAATTCTACTTTACGGAGAGGGTGGTGGATGCCTGGAATGCGCTCCCGAGAGAGGTGGTGGAGAGGAAAACGGTGACTGAGTTCAAAGAAGCGTGGGATGAACACAGAAGATTTAGAATCAGAAAATAATATTAAATATTGAACTAAGGCCAGTTACTGGGCAGACTTGCACGGTCTGTGTCTGTTTATGGCCGTTTGGTGGAGGATGGGCAGGGGAGGGTGTAAATGGCTGGGAGGGTGTAGATGGGCTGGAGTAAGTCTTAACAGAGATTTCGGCAGTTGGAACCCAAGCATAGTACCGGGTAAAGCTTTGGATTCTTGCCCAGAAATAGCTAAGAAGAAGAAAAAAAAAAAAATTAAATTGAATCAGGTTGGGCAGACTGGATGGACCATTCGGGTCTTTATCTGCCGTCATCTACTATGTTACTATGTATGTTACTATGAGGGGGAGGTAGAAGAGAAGGAAATGTGTGTGATGCCAGGCCATGGGGTTGAGTGGGAAGGAAGGAAGGAAAGGAGAAGAGACAGATGCCAGAGCATAGGGGAAGGGGTGGAGACAGAAAAATGAAGAGGGATGAAGCTGAAATGAGAGAGAGAGTGGACACTGGATGGAAAGGGCAGAGAAGGTGAACAGTAGATGGAAGGGATAGAGAGAGGGGGGACCGGTGCTGAATGGAAGTGTGGGGGAGAGGGTGGACAGATGCTGAATAGAAGTGTGGGGAGGGGGGCAGACATTGAATGGAAGGGGTGAAAAATGAATGGATGAAATTGGGGGCGGGGCTAGGGTGGGATGGGGGCAGGGCTGTATATTAATAGATGTCCCGTTTTGATGAAAAAATAAATGGTCACATTAGGTAATCCCAAACAGTGAATGCAATTTAAAACTGGGTTTCAGGCAGGTTATTCTATGTTTTGTAAATGAGGGCAAAATTTGATTGCTCTGCAAAAGATCAGTGCCTAGGATAGGAATCTAATTAGTCTCTTGTTAGCGTGGACTTGCCTTTGAAACAGAAATGCACATGCAGAAATGAGAACTTTTAGTAATGCATAAAACAAAAAGAAAGGAAATCCAGCCGAAGTTGTTTGTTATTCTAGCTATAGGGCAATCAAAGTTTACATGCTCTGGACCATGACCTCTCCTGGGTTTTGCCTGCCTTTCACTGCTTCCTGCTATTTTGCTGCTCATTAACGAGCCACAAAGTAGAGAGGCCAAGAGGCCCAAAGTTTCTTGTACACAGATTTTTGATGACTCTTAGGCTGAAGCGTGAACTAATACTACTATGAATTATTTCTATAGAGTTACCAGACGTACGCAGCACTGCACAGAGTCATAAAGAAAAAAACAGTCCCTGCTCCAAAGAGCTTACAATCTAAACAAACAAGAGAGACAAACAGGATGTCATGGATACAATTAACGGAATCTGCTGGCTGAGTTGGAGGGCAGAGGGGAGTACAGGACAATTGAGCCATTGTGACATCACTGATGAGATTGGCTCTTATTGGTGGAAGAGCCATTATGACATCACAGTCTCAGCTCTGTGTCCCAAAGACTGAAACTCTTCACACTACTATTACTACTATGAATTATTTCTGTAACGCTACCAGACGTACCCAGCGCTGTATAGAGTCACAAAGAAGACAGTCCATGCTCAAAAGAGCTTACAATCTAAACCAGGGGTAGGGAACTCCGGTCCTCGAGAGCCGTATTCCAGTCGGGTTTTCAGGATTTCCCCAATGAATATGCATTGAAAGCAGTGCATGCAAATAGATCTCATGCATATGAAAACCTGACTGGAATACGGCTCTCGAGGACCGGAGTTCCCTACCCCTGATTTAAATAGACAAGACAGACAAACAGGATGCTGTGGATACAGTTAAGGGGAACGGTTAATCAGCTGGCTGGCTTGGAGGGCAAAAGGGAGAACAGGACAGTCAAGCCATTGTGACATCACTGAGGAGGTTGGCTCTTATTGGTGGAAGAGCCATTATGACATCAGAAGCTCAGCTCTGCTTCCCAAAGACAAACAGGATGTCATGGATACAGTTAAGGAGAACGGTTAATCAGCTGGCTGGGTTGGAAGGCAGAGGGGAGTACAGGACAATTGAGCCATTGTGACATCACTGATGAGGTTGGCTCTTATTGGTGGATGAGCCATTATGACATCACAGTCTCAGCTCTGTGTCCCAAAGACTGAAACTCTTCACACTGCTATTACTACTATGAATTATTTCTGTAACGCTACCAGACGTACCCAGCACTGTATAGAGTCACAAAGAAGACAGTCCCTGTTCGAAAGAGCTTACAATCTAAATAGACAGGACAGGCAAACAGGATGCCGTGGATACAGTTAAGGGGAACGGTTAATCAGCTGGCTGGGCTGGAGGGCAAAAGGGAGAACAGGACAGTCAAGCCATTGTGACATCACTGAGGAGGTTGGCTCTTATTGGTGGAAGAGCCATTATGACATCAGAAGCTCAGCTCTGCTTCCCAAAGACAAACAGGATGTCATGGATACAGTTAAGGAGAACGGTTAATCAGCTGGCTGGGTTGGAAGGCAGAGGGGAGTACAGGACAATTGAGCCATTGTGACATCACTGATGAGGTTGGCTCTTATTGGTGGATGAGCCATTATGACATCACAGTCTCAGCTCTGTGTCCCAAAGACTGAAACTCTTCACACTGCTATTACTACTATGAATTATTTCTGTAACGCTACCAGACGTACCCAGCACTGTATAGAGTCACAAAGAAGACAGTCCCTGTTCGAAAGAGCTTACAATCTAAACAGACAGGACAGGCAAACAGGATGCCGTGGATACAGTTAAGGGGAACGGTTAATCAGCTGGCTGGGCTGGAGGGCAAAAGGGAGAACAGGACAGTCAAGCCATTGTGACATCAGTGAGGAGGTTGGCTCTTATTGGTGGAAGAGCCATTATGACATCAGAAGCTCAGCTCTGCTTCCCAAAGACAAACAGGATGTCATAGATACAGTTAAGGAGAACGGTTAATCAGCTGGCTGGGTTGGAGGGCAGAGGAGTAGCGTTAACGATTAAAAACAATATAAAAAAGGTGGGTTTTCAGTCTGCTTTTAAAAAAGGGAAGGGGCTTGACGGACAAACTTGGGTAATTTATTCCAAGTATAGGGGGCAGCTAAATGAAAGGAACGAAGCCTGGAATTGGAAAGTTGGTGGGGGCATCTAATGCAACACAGAAATGAACAGTCTTAGGCCATGTGACTAGGGAGGTCATTTTAAAAGCCCTGGGTAGCATTTTTACATGCAAACAACTCTATTTATATATGCAGATTGTATGCACATGTAACGGCCCATTTGGATATGTGGCAGTTTAAACAGAGAATTGTATTTATTTAAAACATTTTTAATCCACCTTTATCCAAGGCGGCTTACAAATTTCCATAGATAATAGAATAGGCAAAAAGCATACATCAAATCGAGGAAAATACAAAGTTACAATATTCTATCTGCATAGCCACAGCCTGACTGCATTCAAACTATTCTTAAGTACCATCATTCTTCAATTTAATAAATCATTTACCTTTAAAAATATAACTCAGCCACTGTCGTATATTCACTAAAAAAAAAAAAAAAAAAGCTTGAACAAACAGGTAGGTTTTAAGCCACTTCCTAAATCGCAGGAGGTTTCTACAAAGACGCAGCGTTCCTGACAAGGCATTCCACATGAGTGGGCCGGCTAAAGAGAAGCAAGAACTCTTTGTTCGTACGTACCGGGTGTTCTTCACCCTCTTTGTGTCCAGCGATAGATGATTCTCCGATCTCGGCTTCCGCTTGGAACACACAGGGCACTCGGAAAAGTTGATAGGAGACAGATTCAAAACGAATGCTAGGAAGTTCTTCTTTACCCAACGTGTGGTGGACACCTGGAATGCGCTTCCAGAGGACGTAATAGGGCAGAGTACGGTACTGGGGTTCAAGAAAGGATTGGACAATTTCCTGCTGGAAAAGGGGATAGAGGGGTATAGATAGAGGATTACTGTACAGGTCCTGGACCTGTTGGGCCGCCGCGTGAGCGGACTGCTAGGCATGATGGACCTCAGGTCTGCTTATGTTCTTCTGTTCTTATGGGAGAGGAGGAGATAGTGGATGCTGCGGATGGACCATTTGGCCTTTATTTGCCATCATGTTTCTGTTTCTATAACCATAAAGCTCTATGACATCACAATGCAGGTGCAAAGAGCCTTAGCCTATAGGAAGAGGAGATGCAAATGTTAAGAGCCTTAGCCAATAGGGAGAGGAGATGCAAATGTTAAGAGCCTTAGCCAATGCGCTTCCAGAGGGCGTAACAGGGCAGAGTACAGTACTGGGGTTCAAGAAAGGATTGGACAATTTCCTGCTGGAAAAAGGGATAGAGGGGTATAGATAGAGGATTACTGCACAGGTCCTGGACCTGTTGGGCCGCCGCGTGAGCGGACTGCTGGGCGTGATGGACCTCAGGTCTGCTTATGTTCTTCTGTTCTTATGGGAGAGGAGGAGATAGTGGATGCTGCGGATGGACCATTTGGCCTTTATTTGCCATCATGTTTCTGTTTCTATAACCATAAAGCTCTATGACATCACAATGCAGGTGCAAAGAGCCTTAGCCTATAGGAAGAGGAGATGCAAATGTTAAGAGCCTTAGCCAATGCGCTTCCAGAGGGCGTAACAGGGCAGAGTACGGTACTGGGGTTCAAGAAAGGATTGGACAATTTCCTGCTGGAAAAAGGGATAGAGGGGTATAGATAGAGGATTACTGTACAGGTCCTGGACCTGTTGGGCTACCGCGTGAGCGGACTGCTGGGCGCGATGGACCTCGGGTCTGACCCAGCAGAGGCATTTCTTATGTTCATATGTTCTTATGGTAGAGAATCATAAACACCTTGACGTATGAGTTTCAAAACCTTGAATTTAATGCGGAATGCAAACAATGCAATCGCTTCAAAACGGGAGAAATATGCTTATATCGGCCTACTCCTATGAGCAGTTGTGCGGCAGAGTTTTGTATCATTTGTAGCACTTTGATACGCATCTGTGGTAAACCTAGATAGATGCCGTTACAGTAATCCACCTGTGATAATACCAAGGCACTTTTTTCCCTCAAAATATGCTTAAAAATATGTCTTATGCGCCGGTAATCAAAATTATGAGTTGAAATTTCAGCCAGTCTAAAATCTTCCGGTTTATATTAATATACCGTCTCGGACGCTGTGAGGTCTCACAAGTGCACGCTGTACGCATGCATCACGTTGTTTCCGCTCTCTTTCGGACGCTGCGAGGTCTGCGTCACGTTGCTTCTGGTTTTCAGGATGAAGATTGAAAGGTAAAAGTTAGAGTGTTCCCTAGTTACATTTTTTGTAGACATAAATAACTATAAAATTAGTACACTCAATCCTTATGGAAATTCATGAAAAAATGTAGAAAATTCTTTGTTTTTCTTATAAATATGTATAAAAAGGGGATGCGTCCTATATGCTGGCAAATACGGTACTCGCCTCAAATCACAATTTGATATTACATTCTTCAGAGGCATCTTAAAAATTTTTAGAATTATTTCACTCAACTCCTTGGCTCCTATCGCATGCAAACTGTCCTGAAATCTGGCACCAGGTGTACTGTATAACTGCTAATAGATAACACTTGTTCAGTGTGTTGGCAAATTAGCACTTCCCTGTGGATTTGCTGCCACTTAACACGTATAAATCCCTGTGCGATATCACACTTTTTTTTTTTGGGCTGTGTTGTTTTGTGGAATTGAATGCAAAGGTTCATGTATTTGCCAACATCCTTGCACGTATTCTGCAAAAACACGATTCAGCATTCGGGAAAACGGGGAATGTCCCTACCTGGACGTCCTAATTCCTGTCCTATACAAACGGGGTTCCCAATCTCTACTAGGCGGGGCAAAATAAACGTAAAGGGTCCCTGAGTAGAACCTATCGGCGTAAAACAAAATAAGGGTGACGCGCCATTTATACGACTCTCGCAAGTGCTCAGAACCTTAAACGAGGTAGGAGAACCTCAAACCGGGGTCTCCTTAGTCTTTCAGAGCACTGCTACAAAGTCTTTTAAAGAGGATGAAAGGAACTCAATACAAAATTTGTGAAAAAGACCATATGTGTATAAACTTTCAAAACTTCAAATGTATTTAACTTAGCTTCAAAAACACCACAGCTTGCCAGTGAGTAGAGATGATAAACTCAATCGGGTTCTGACGCGTTTCGCCCAGTATAACCCGTGAGGGACCACTGTCTGCCAGTGGAAAATCCAGGTTTTTCCATAAGTGAGCTTGCCAGTTGCCAGCACGAGGCAACTTCGGGGCTTCCAAGATCACAAACTGCAAGTCCTCGAGCTGATGACAGAATTCTTGCCAATGGCTGGTCAGCGGCCCCGTTGTGTCACCCCGGCGAATCTTCCTTAAATGCTCAATAATTCTGGGTTTTGACGGATCGGGTGGTATGGCCAGTATAGAACACGTGGCAGGCGCAGGCAATCCTATGCACCACCCTCGCAGCATCGCAATTGGTTCGCGCTCTCAAATGGTGTGCCGTGCTCAGCCTTGGACGTCGAATGGTTGCTGTTTGCATAATTACATACACTGCAATGGCTGCCCTGGATATGACCCGGGATCCCCCAATGGCTGGCTTCGTTTGGACGCAAGTGCTGCGAGCGCGTCACGAGATCCCTTCGATTTCTTCCCCTGGAGTATGCAAAAGTAGGGACACTGTCGAAGCATTTGTGAAACTGTAATATGTGCCGGTGAATCCTAATCATTTTTTGGATTTCAAATGCTTTATAAAAATACCCGTTACATTAACGGGTGCTAGAATATATGTGTGTGTGTCTGTCTTTAATTCTTTCTCTCTCTCTGTCTCTCCTTTGCGCTTTCTGTCTTTCTTTTTCCTTGGCTGTCCACCACCACCACCCCTTGCCTGCTCCCCCTGTCCATTCTCCCTTCCTTTTACCTACCCTGTCCTGCAGTAGGCCTCCCTTCCTTTTTCCCCCTGCTCTGGAGCACTGGGACACTGAATGGTACATCTTTATGTAAATACTTGAAACTTGATTTCTCATTCCCTGCAGCCCTCCCCTGTCTCTCCAGTCTAGTCTCTCTATTTTCTTCCCTTCACCTCTTCCCTTCCTTCTACCTCGCAGATCTCTCTCTAACTCCTTCTTCCTCTCCCTAGCCCACAGTCGTCACTTTGGTACTTCTCTGAAATATCCTGCTCGGATGCCGGCGGTACCGCTCCCCACCCGCCACACCCGCGCTCGGTCCTCCTTGTGGGGGGGTGCAGCGGGGAACGCGGAAGTCATAAGGGCAGAGTGGGGGGGGGGAAGAGAAGGCTCCGAACGGGAGAGCCGGCGTCAGTTTGCATTTGTTCCTTTAGGCAGCCTCGGTCAGCATTAGGGTTTCGCCGGTCGCCAGCGGTAGACCTAAAACTTTCGCCTCAAGCCGCCGCGGCCTCCTCCCAGCAGCTGCTGCTGCGCACTGCCTTTGCACCGCCTTTCGCCTCGAGAGACCGTAAGCCGCGCATGCGCACCTCCTAGCTACAGCTCACGGAAAACGGACACACGCATAGGAAGTGCGCATGCGCGGCTTACCGTTTTATTATATTAGATGGAACGGTGCACACTAGTCTCGATTCCGGTGTGACAGGGGTACTCTGCAAAAGTGCCCTTTTATAAGCCCGTTTGATGACTCCAGGATTGTAACCCTTATCCAGGAGCCTCTCTTTTAGCTTTTGACAGTTACCGTCCTACACACTTGGGGCTAAATTTACCCGTGGCTCAGTTTTTAAGAATTATGGCTCCTTGTATAAAGCCGCGTTAGCATTTTTAGCGCACGCAGCATATTACCGCGTGCTAAACCCGCACTACGCAGCTAGAACGCCAGCTGAATGCTGGTGCTAAGGTCTAGCGCGCACGGCAATTTAGAACGCGCTATTCTGCACGTTTAAGCCCTAACGCAGCTTCGTAAAAGGAGCCCTTAAAACGTCTTTGTTCAACATGAGAAGCATTTCAGGAGCGAGCGAAGGACATGCGCCAACGGTTCCTGGATAGGGGTTACCCTGCTGGAGTCATCAAACGGGCTTATAAGAGGGCACTTCATGCGCATCGAGAACATCTTTTGCAGAGTACACATCCCCCCCCCCCCCCCATCACACCGGAATCAAGACTAGTATGCACTGTTCCATATGTTGGACCCATTGCAAAACTCTGATTGTGATATATAATTACATTGATTTACATTACATTACTGACTTCTATTCCGCCTGTACCTTGCAGTTCTAAGCGGATTACATCAGAAGAAGACTGGACATTACCAGGAAAAAGTTACAGTTAGGATAACTGGATATTTCCAGGAAGAAAGTTACAATTTAGAAGCTGGTTACATAATACAATTAAGGAGCTGGTTCATAGTATAGTTTGTGAAGAGGGGGTAAGATAAGTAGGAAAACGTCAATGAGTTGGAAGGATGGGAGATAATTATAGAGTGGAAGCTGGTTACGATGTTGAGTCTTGGGGGAATAATACAGGTAGAGTGGGGGAGAGGGGGGAATTACGGGGGAGAGGGGAGTTAAGCTATCAGGATAAATTTTTTGAATAGCAAAGTTTTGATTTCTTTTCGGAACGTTTTGAGGTCAGTGGTTGCTGTCAGCAGGTTGGAGATGAAGGGGTCCAATTTTGCTGCCTGTGTTGCTAGTAGGTGGCCGTACATCTTTTTGTGCTGAGTTCCTTTGAAGGGGGGGGGGAAGGAGAAAGGGGACTGGGTTCTCCTTTGTCTGGATGAGAGGTTCCGATATAGGCAGTTATTTAGGTGGGTGGGAGCCGTTCCGTTTAGTGCTTTGAATAGTAGGCAGTATAGTTTGAATTGAATGCGGGCTTGTATAGGAAGCCGGTGTGAATCTAGGTAGGCGTTGGTGATGTGGTCAAGTTTTCCAAGTGAGTAGATCAGTCTGAGGGCTGTGTTCTGTACAGTCTGTAGTTGTTTTATTAGGTATGTGGGACAAGGAAGGTAGAGGATATTGCATTAGTCCATTAGACTTAGGACTAGGGATTGGACTATAAGTCTGTATTGATCTTTATCGAATAATTTTCTTATTTTACGTAAGTTGCGCAGGGTGAAAAATGCTTTTTGAGTGGTTTTGTTGATTTGGGCCTGCATGGTGCAGCATCTGTCTATTGTTACTCCTAGGAGTTTGAGAACGGGCTGTAAGGGGTATTTGGTGGCGTTTATTTCTAGTTCGGTTGTGTGTGAAACGTTTGGAAGAGAATATTTCAAGTTCGTTTAACATTAGTTCTTTTTGTTTTCGGGGAGGGTGGGGGGGGTTGATGGTATTTTTGCAGTTGTTTTAGTGCACCCTCCTGACAAAGCGGTTTCCAGGCAAAATTCGAGTAGAGTTTCCAAGTTTCCAAGTTTATTACAAAAATTTGATTAATCGCCTATCACATTTCCTAGGCGATGTACAATCTCATAAAAAATCAGTTGGGGAGACAAATATAACAAACAATATAATTACAGACATTGCTATATATAATTTCTACATATCATTTCAAAGCTAAGGAAGGTTTTTTAAAGGGTAACAATCATTATTAATTTAATTTAATTACATTTAAGGAAAAAACAATAGGAAGGGTAACAAATAAAATTTATATTTAATATATAGAATAAAAAGTGAAAAGTAAAAAAGTTTTAGAATATAAAATTTATACATTAAAAGCATCATTAAAAAGGAAGCTCTTAAGTTTGGATTTAAATTTATCTAGGTTCCTTTCCTCTCGAAGAAAAAGTGGGAGATCATTCCAAGATTGAGGAGCTGTTATTGAGAACATGGTGTGACGCCTAGTATTGATAACTTTTAGTGAGGGTATTGCCAATAAGTGTTGATCCTGCGATATTAACTGTCTCGAAGTACGATAAGGAGGGTGAGCAGGCATGGATTTCACAGGAAGCTGAACAGCGGCACCATCCTTCATAAGAATTCAAAAAATGAGGTTTTCCTTGTTGCCTAGATCTTTTTGGACCCCTGTTATGTTACAAAGGTTAGACAGTTCTAAATCTAATAGATGCTGGCACTGTCATCTCGACGTAGGGATATTGGATCATTTGCTCTATCATTGTCCCTTGATACTCAAATTCTGGAAATCCATTTGGGGTCAAATTATCACAATATTGGACGTTCCGCCAGCATTATCATGTGATATAGGGCTCCTTTTACAAAGGCACGTTAGCGGTTTAACGTGCGTAATACCGCGCACTAAACCGCCAGACATGCTAGCCGCTCCCGCCTCCTTTTAAGCAGGCGGTAGTTTTTGGCCAGCACAGGGGGTTAGCGCGTGATGAAAAGTTGTGCGTGTCAACCCCGCTAGCACGCCTTTGTAAAAGGAGCCCATAGGATTATTTGGAACGATTTTATTACGCAAAAAAGCAATTAATGCAAATCCAAACCAATTGCTCCTCATCATGGCAGGAGTAGCCATGCAATTGATAAGGAAAAGTTGGGATAACTTAAATTCTAGTTTCTGGTGGGAATCCCTAGGCCAGATTTATAAGTTTGAAAAGATTAATTCTTTACAGTTGGGACATCAGAGTAAATTTAAGTAATTTTTTAAAGTCAAATTTTATTATGAGCTACAGCCAGAAACACACGCCAGAGACGTGCTTTTCACAGTACTGGCACCCCTGGTCCAGTCGGTGATTCTTGGTCGCCAAAAGCCAGCACCGCGCCTGGGGAATCACACGGCAATGATGGAGAATTGCCCAGAGTGCTCCTTTGAATATTAATGAGCCCATTTCACTACCTTTTTAATATTTATGATCTTTTTGTAATACATTTGCATGGCAGAGTTGGAATCTGCCAAAATATTGTAAGATATGAATATGAACTACAGTATTATCATTATTATTACTACTACTAATATTTCCCTTTATTTCATGAATGAGTATTATACATATCCAGTAGGAGGGGGGTGGGTAAGGATGGGAAGGGGGGATAAAACAGTTTTATATTTTAGATGCAAACATCATCAAATACAACATCAAAGCACATCAATAATGCATCAACTATAATAATATAATATACATAATAAAAGACAAATTCCACTTTCAATAAACCCCCACTTTATCTCTATGTGTTTGAACCTCTACCATCCCTCTCCACACCCACCCAATAGTACTCTCTTCCCAATGATACTCTCTATTTAACTAAATAAAAGTCCACTTAAGAGACCCAACTTAGAATCGCATTACAGCCCTTAGGATGCAAATCTTGCAAATATGAATCCCAGGTTTGTATAAATAACATCTTTCGCTTTCTTATAATTCCAGCATCTCTAGCTTCCCAAATGGTCAACTGATGTAATTGGTTCCGCCAATGCCAAAACCTCGGAGGATCAGGGATCGTCCAATATTGAAGTATTAGATAGAGTGCAGTATGGTACGTTACTTGATAACCTCCAGTGCTATACCAGATTAATTGAAACAGTAATGAGGGATTTTTGTTCACTGCACTGCAGTGATCTTGCCCACACCAGAGGACGGAAAGATACCTTTAAAGATAAGTGCAGGTTTTTTATCTAATCTAATCCTTAGGTTTGTATACCGCATCATCTCCACGTTCGTAGAGCTCAACGCGGTTTACAGTAGGAGAAATAGGAAGGAACTACAACAGAGGGTTAGAGGTAGAAGTGTGAAGAAAATTTTGAGGACTTGGGATGCCAAGATATAAGAGTTTTCTTGATTCCTAAGTTTGAAGGGAGACTTACATTTTTTGAGAAAAGCCAGGTTTTCAGATGTTTGCGGAAAACTTGGAGAGAGCTCAAGTTCCGAAGAGGGGAGGTAAGTTTGTTCCAAAGCTCAGTGATTTTGAAGTGGAGGGAGGTCCCTATCTTTCCTGTGTGGGAAATGCCTTTTTATGTTAAAAATTGTTGGAAATAGGTTCTGGTGAGAATAATTTAGAACCGAGTTTTTCTTAGACCAATTGCCATAGAAGTTCCCTGAGTTTTTCTCTTGGAACACAGGTCTTTTCTCCATATACTTCAGATACCTGCCTAATTAAAGTCTCTGGTAAAGGGATACAGTATATGAATATCTTTTTAGTGGTTTTATGACGTTACTTGAATGTTCATGTGTTTGCACTTTGTATTTGATATCAAACATGAATAAAGAATTTTAAAAAAAGAATTCAAACAAATAAGAAATGTCGATGTAAAAAAAAATTAAGTTCTTAGTTTTGAGAGACGGTGCATGGGACCTTTAACGGTGCTTTGATGGTCCCTATAACAACCTGCGCTTGGTTTTCTATTAAGCACTAAAGATCTGAGCACTGTAATACACTTTTGGAGGATGTTTAAAACATTTTTAAATATATTTTCTATTTAAGTTAAGCCTTGTGGAGAAATTCGACAATATATAATTGGGCTCTTACCTATTTGAAGCTTGGTATGGTAGATACAAATTAGTTTAGATCAGTGGTCTCAAACTCGTGGCCCGGGGGCCACATGCGGCCCGCCACGTACTATTTTGAGGCCCTCGGTATGTTTATCATAATCACAGAAGTAAAATAAAACAGTTTCTTGATCATATGTCTCTTTAGCTATAAATTACAATATTATTATTAAGATTTAGGCAAAAGGAAAGATTTATAAACTATAAAGAGTTTTACCTCATGAAAATCTGTCATTTCTTTAATAAGACATTAACTATTTTTCTGAGGCCCTCCAAGTACCTACAAATCCTAAATGTGGCCCTGCAAAGGGTTTGAGTTGGAGACCACTGGCCTTTAGGAAGAAGAGATGCAAATGTTAAGAACCTTAGCCAATAGGGAGAGGAGGAGATAGTGGATGCTGTGGATTGGTCATTTGGCCTTTATCTGCCATCATGTCACTATGTTTCTATAACCACAAAGCTCTATGACATCACAATGCAGGTGTAAAGAGCCTTAGCCTATAGGAAGAGAAGATGCAAATGTTAAGAGCCTTAGCCAATAGGGAGAGGAGGAGATAGAGGATGCTCTGGATGAGCCATTTGGCCTTTATCTGCCATCGTGTTACTATGTTTCTATAACCATAAAGTTCTATGACATCACAATGCAGGTGTAAAGAGCCTTAGCCTATAGCAGTGGTCTCAAACTCGTGGTCCGCCAGGTACTATTTTGAGGCCCTCGGTATGTTTATCATAATCACAGAAGTAAAATAAAACAGTTTCTTGATCATATGTCTCTTTAGCTATAAATTACAATATTATTATTAAGATTTAGGCAAAAGGAAAGATTTATAAACTATAAAGAGTTTTACCTCATGAAAAACTGTCATTTCTTAAATAAGACATTAACTATTTTTCTGAGGCCCTCCAAGTACCTACAAATCCTAAATGTGGCCCTGCAAAGGGTTTGAGTTGGAGACCACTGGCCTTTAGGAAGAGGAGATGCAAATGTTAAGAACCTTAGCCAATAGGGAGAGGAGGAGATAGTGGATGCTGTGGATTGGTCATTTGGCCTTTATCTGCCATCATGTCACTATGTTTCTATAACCACAAAGCTCTATGACATCACAATGCAGGTGTAAAGAGCCTTAGCCTATAGGAAGAGAAGATGCAAATGTTAAGAGCCTTAGCCAATAGGGAGAGGAGGAGATAGAGGATGCTCTGGATGAGCCATTTGGCCTTTATCTGCCATCGTGTTACTATGTTTCTATAACCATAAAGTTCTATGACATCACAATGCAGGTGTAAAGAGCCTTAGCCTATAGCAGTGGTCTCAAACTCGCGGCCTGCCAGGTACTATTTTGAGGCCCTCGGTATGTTTATCATAATCACAAAAGTAAAATAAAACCGTTTCTTGATCATATGTCTCTTTAGCTATAAATTACAATATTATTATTAAGATTTAGGCAAAAGGAAAGATTTATAAACTATAAAGAGTTTTACCTCATGAAAAACTGTCATTTCTTAAATAAGACATTAACTATTTTTCTGAGGCCCTCCAAGTACCTACAAATCCTAAATGTGGCCCTGCAAAGGGTTTGAGTTGGAGACCACTGGCCTTTAGGAAGAGGAGATGCAAATGTTAAGAACCTTAGCCAATAGGGAGAGGAGGAGATAGTGGATGCTGTGGATTGGTCATTTGGCCTTTATCTGCCATCATGTCACTATGTTTCTATAACCACAAAGCTCTATGACATCACAATGCAGGTGTAAAGAGCCTTAGCCTATAGGAAGAGAAGATGCAAATGTTAAGAGCCTTAGCCAATAGGGAGAGGAGGAGATAGAGGATGCTCTGGATGAGCCATTTGGCCTTTATCTGCCATCGTGTTACTATGTTTCTATAACCATAAAGTTCTATGACATCACAATGCAGGTGTAAAGAGCCTTAGCCTATAGCAGTGGTCTCAAACTCGCGGCCTGCCAGGTACTATTTTGAGGCCCTCGGTATGTTTATCATAATCACAAAAGTAAAATAAAACCGTTTCTTGATCATATGTCTCTTTAGCTATAAATTACAATATTATTATTAAGACTTAGCCAAAAGGAAAGATTTATAAACTATAAAGAGGTTTTTACCTCATGCAAAATTGTCATTTCTTTAATAAGACATTTAACTATTTTTCTGAGGCCCTCCAAGTACCGACAAATCCAAAATGTGGCCCTGCAAAGCGTTTGAGTTTGAGACCACTGGTTTAGATAGTCTACAGTTTAGCAAAGCAGAAATATTGCTGGTTGCCTCAGTTCCAGGCATGGTGCTGTACCGAGCAGAGACTCTGAAAGATTACTGCCGAAGGCCCATTTGATTGCAGATAACATTAGGTGGGTCTGGTGACTGTCAGACTAAAGAGTTGTAAGAGCTTCAGGGTCTATTCTTTGCTTAATAAAATGCTCGCTAGAGCAGATGGTCAGCAGCAATACTGATAATCTCCGCCGACTTCTAGGAGAAGGGCAGAAGTGCAGTTGGAAGCCGAGATCATGAACGACCAGAGACAAGAAAATGAGGTGATTTATCCTCTCTGACCTTTTTTCCAAAGCCAAGTGCTTTTCTGCCTTCTGAGAAAGGGAGAGATGGTGAAATCTGTTCCGATTTAAATCTAAATCTGCAGGGCCAGGCCAGTAGTTCAGCTGACAAATGCAGAAGGCGCCCAGTTCAATATAACGAGTTATTTAGCCCCGTCTCAGCTGGGGGTAGAGATACTGTAGACAAGTGGAACAATTCTGTAAAAGGCACACGCACAATTTTCGTACTAAAAATATGCATCAGTCAGTGGCGTAGTGAGGGTGAGAGGTGCCCGGAAAGGTGACGCCTCTCCCCTGCCCTCTTCTCCCCCCCCCCCACCTCAACACACTCCTTTCCCTGCCTCCCCCACCACACACACACCGCTCCTCTGTATATTCCTGGTGTGAGCAGCAACCCCCGACCTGCTGTTGTGTCGGCCGTCTGGGGGGCGGGGCTGGGAGGCGGAACGGGACGTGGCGCGGTTAGAACGGGGCTGAACTGGGTGGACCTGTGGGCGTAGCCACGGGTTCAGATTTTCCTAGCTTTGCACAGCGCCTAGAAAATTGTTTTAAATAAAATCTATATCACTCCACTTGATCTTAATTTTTTTTTTTGTCTTAGGAGGGGGAATGGGTAGGGGGTTTTGGGAGAGGGTAATTAGTTAAATAGTCTTTCTTTTATTAAACTGTATTTGGAATATAGGGCTCCTTTTACGAAGCCGCGCTAGGGGTTTTAGCGCATGCGCTAACCCCCGCGCTAGCCCCAAAACGACCGCCTGCTCAACAGGAGGCGGTAGCGGCTAGCACGGCCAGCAAATTAGCACGTGCTATTATGCGCATTAAACCGCTAATGCGGCTTCGTAAAAGGAGCCCTCAGTGTGTGCTAAAATGCCCCGCGCTAGCCGCTACTGCCTCCTTTTAAGCAGACGGTAATTTTTCAGCCTGCGCGCGTTTTAGCACGCGCTAAAAACGCTAGGGCACCTTTGTAAAAGGAGCCCTTAGATTACTGCAATTCTTTACACTTAGATCTTCTGTCGGCCTGACTTCACTCACTAATGGTAGCTCAAAATACGGCTGCACGATTGCTTACGGACCTGTCTAGGTTTCGACATCTTATTAATCCGATTGGCCACCAGCTGAATCAAGAATGAAGTTCAAAAGCCGCCTGCTGTGTCATCTAGTGCTAAGTAGAGAATGACACGGTGACAAAATTCATCACCGTCCCCGTCCCCGCAGATAACCGCGGGAAACCATCTTCATGTCATTCTTTAAGGAGAGAGGGAAGAATCAGAGTATGAATGGCCACAACCACTGACCCGCAAGCTTTGCTTTGAAGAATGCTGGTGTAGCAGGACTGAGGTTGAAACAGACACTACAGAATGACAGTCTCTGGTATCCAGAGCAGATATTGTGATGTCATAATGCCTCATTCCACCGGTGCCTAAGAGCCAATCACATCAGTGATGTCACAATGGCTTCATTATCCTTGGCTCACATAAGAATCAGAGTATGAATGGCCACAACCACTGACCCGCAAGCTTTGCTTTGAAGAATGCTGGTGTAGAAGGACCGAGGTTGAAATAGACACTAGAAAATGACATGGGATTATTTCCCGCGGTTATCCATGGGGACGGGAACGGTGATGAATTTTGTCACCGTGTCATTCTCTAGTGCTAAGGTCTAATGCTTGTCATTTTCTACCAAACGTTGAGGACTAAGGGGGTCACTGAGATCCGAAAGCGCCTTTTCATTAACAATTCCCACATTGCAAAAAAAAAAAAAGTATATTTTGAAGAGACGTATTTATTTGAGAGATGGTCTCTCAGATCTTTTAAATACATTTTTATTTTAGATATACAGTACTGATTTTCTTGTTCAGTCTCTTCATTGTTGTAGATTTCTTTGTTGTAATCCGCGCTGAATCCTCTGGAGATAATGTGAAATATAAGACAATTTTAGTATAGAATAGTATATCCTTTCTCTGTTTTAGGGTCTCAGGCATGAGATCACCTGCTGAAATAGTTTACCCCCTTTTTACTAAACCGTGGTAGAGAACATAAGAATAGCCTTATTGGGTCAGACCAAAAGTCCATCAAGCCCAGTAACCCATTCTCATGAAGGCCAATCCAGGTCACTAGTACCTGGCTAAAACCCAAAGAATAGCAACTTTGGTGGATCCAGGGCAAGCAGAGGTTTTCCCCATGTCTTAAAAACAGACGATGGACTTTTCCTCCAGGAATTTGTCCAAACCTTTCTTAAAATCAGCTACGCAAACCGCTTTTACAGCAACCTCTGGCAATGCGCTCCAGAGCTTAACTATTCCCTGAGTCAAAAAATATTTCCTCCTATAGGTTTTAAAAGTATTCCCCTGCAGTTTCATCGAGTGTCCCCCTAGTCTTTGTAATTTTTGTACCCGTTCTACTCCACTCAGGATTCTGTAGACTTCAACCCTATCTCCCCTCAGCCCTCTCTTCTCCAAGCTTAAGAGCCCTAACCTTTTTAGTCTTTCCTCATACGAGAGGAGTTCCATCCCCTTTACCATCTTGGTCGCTCTTCTTTGAACCTTTTCTAGTGCCGCTATATCTTTCTTGAGATAAGGAGACCAGAGTGCTTAAATGCTCCACTGCTGCTCCAACATTCAAGGAAGTTCTATGAGCGTTGGAGCATTTAAGTGCCCCAGGCCATGGTAGAAACCTTTAAAAGGTATGGGTAGGTGGGGGTGGGGATTAGTCAGATATCAGATACAGAGGGGCCTATATTCAGCTGGCTGGAAGCAGCCCGCATAAATATTGTGGTCGGCACTTACCCTGGATATTCAAAGACGGGCCATTTCCAGTGACTGAAATTGAATTTTTTTTTTTTTTTGGGGGGGAGGGGGTGTTTAGCCAGTGCTAACTTAACCATCTAGCACTGAGTATTAATTTAGGGCTCTTTTTATCAAGCTGTGTTATGAGTGTCAGAGCATTTACCTCGCTGGCCTGTGCTAAAAACCTGTAGCACAGCTTGATAAAAAGGGGGTTAGACAATAAACCCTCACCCCCCTTTTACAAAGGTGCACTAGTGGCTGCCACGCAGCAGCAGTACCAAAACCCGTTAATTCCCAATGGACTTTGGTGCGATTACCATGGGCCCCTGCGGCAATCGGCTCTGTTAAAGTGGGCAAAGATAGGCCTGCTATTTATACGGCTCAATTGGCTGCGTATTGCCTCTTTTTGAATGATGTATTCAGTTATCTTTTCAGAGCTGACTGCGAAAATTCAGTGGCGATATCTGGTTATCTTAGAATCATGAAGATGTGATGTACGTGGCACAAAAGGGGTTCCTTTCACTAAGGCACGGAAGCTGTTTTAGCACGCGATAAACGCTAGTGTGTCCATAGAATATAATGGACGTGCTAGCGTTTAGCGCTCGCTAAAACGGCTAGCGTGTCTTAGGGGTCCTTTTATCAAGGCGCGGTAGGGGTTTAATGCACGGAATACCGCACGTTAAACCGCCTGCCACGCTAGTCGCTAACGCCTCCATTGACGAGGCGTTAGTATTTTGGCTTGCCTTGGGGGTTAGCGCGTGATGAAATGTCCGACGCGCTAACCCCCGTAGCGCACCTTGATAAAAGGAGCCCTTAGTAAAAGGACCTGAAAGTCTTTTATTGATAAAAATACAATGTAGCAATTCCAATGATGGTTCTCATATGTGAAGAGATGGGACCCGACATGGTCCGTTTGTCGGAAAACACTCCTGAGTTGCGTCAGGACAGGAGCTTTTCATCGCCTGTCTTTCACGGATTCCCTGTGTTATTTTTAATTTTATTTTTAAAAGTTTCTCTATGTCGCAGACCCCCGAGGAAGGAGTGTTTTCCGAAACACAGACCGTGTCGGGTCCCTTCTCTTCACATATGAGAACCATTATTTGGCTTGCTACATTGTATTTTTACCAATAAAAGACTTTGGGCTCCTTTTACTAAGGTGCGCAGGAAATTACCGCGCGCTAAACGAATGCTAGGAAGTTCTTCTTTACCCAACGTGTGGTGGACACCTGGAATGCGCTTCCAGAGAGCGTAATAGGGCAGAGTACGTTACTGGGATTCAAGAAAGGATTGGACAATTTCCTGCTGGAAAAGGGGATAGAGGGGTATAGATAGAGGATTACTGCACAGGTCCTGGACCTGTTGGGCCGCCGCGTGAGCGGACTGCTGGGCACGATGGACCTCAGGTCTGACCCAGCGGAGGCATTGCTTATGTTCTTATGTTCTTAAGCTACACCGCGTGCTATGCTTCTAGAACTAACGCCAGCTCAATCTTTTGTTAATCTTTGGGGTTCCGGAATCGTGCTATTCCTTAGGATTCTGAATGGAATGTTGCTACTCCTTGGAGTTCCAGAATCTTTTGTTACTCTTTGGGGTTCCGGAATCTTGCTATTCTTTAGGATTCTAAATGGAATGTTACTACTCCTTGGAGTTCTGGAATCTTTTGTTACTCTTTGGGGTTCCGGAATTTTTTGTTACTCTTTGGGGTTCCGGAATCTTGCTATTCTTTAGGATTCTGAATGGAATGTTGCTACTCTTTGGTGTTCTTGAATCTTGCTATTCTTTAGGATTCTGAATGGAATGTTGCTACTCCTTGGAGTTCCGGAATCTTTTGTTACTCTTTGGGGTTCCGGAATCTTGCTATTCCTTAGGATTCTGAATGGAATGTTAATACTCCTTGGAGTTCCAGAATCTTTTGTTACTCTTTGGGGTTCCGGAATCTTGCTATTCTTTAGGATTCTGAATGGAATGTTGCTACTCTTTGGGGTTCTGGAATCTTTTGTTACTCTTTGGGGTTCTGGAATCTTGCTATTCTTTAGGATTCTGAAAGGAATGTTGCTGCTCTTTGGGGTTCCGGAATCTTGCTATTCCTTAGAATTCTGAATGGAATGTTGCTACTCCTTAGAGTTCCGGAATCTTTTGTTACTCTTTGGGGTTCCGGAATTTTTTGTTACTCTTTGGGGTTCTGGAATCTTGCTATTCTTTAGGATTCTGAATGGAATGTTGCTACTCTTTGGGGTTCCGGAATCTTGCTATTCCTTAGGATTCTGAATGGAATGTTGCTACTCCTTAGAGTTCCGGAATCTTTTGTTACTCTTTGGGTTCTGGAATCTTGCTATTCTTTAGGATTCTGAAAGGAATGTTGCTACTCTTTGGGGTTCCGGAATCTTGCTATTCCTTAGGATTCTGAATGGAATGTTGCTACTCCTTAGAGTTCCGGAATCTTTTGTTACTCTTTGGGGTTCCGGAATTTTTTGTTACTCTTTGGGGTTCTGGAATCTTGCTATTCTTTAGGATTCTGAATGGAATGTTGCTACTCTTTGGTGTTCTTGAATCTTGCTATTCTTTAGGATTCTGAATGGAATGTTGCTACTCCTTGGAGTTCCGGAATCTTTTGTTACTCTTTGGGGTTCCGGAATCTTGCTATTCCTTAGGATTCTGAATGGAATGTTAATACTCCTTGGAGTTCCAGAATCTTTTGTTACTCTTTGGGGTTCCGGAATCTTGCTATTCTTTAGGATTCTGAATGGAATGTTGCTACTCTTTGGGGTTCTGGAATCTTTTGTTACTCTTTGGGGTTCTGGAATCTTGCTATTCTTTAGGATTCTGAAAGGAATGTTGCTGCTCTTTGGGGTTCCGGAATCTTGCTATTCCTTAGGATTCTGAATGGAATGTTGCTACTCCTTAGAGTTCCGGAATCTTTTGTTACTCTTTGGGTTCTGGAATCTTGCTATTCTTTAGGATTCTGAAAGGAATGTTGCTACTCTTTGGGGTTCCGGAATCTTGCTATTCCTTAGGATTCTGAATGGAATGTTGCTACTCCTTAGAGTTCCGGAATCTTTTGTTACTCTTTGGGGTTCCGGAATTTTTTGTTACTCTTTGGGGTTCTGGAATCTTGCTATTCTTTAGGATTCTGAATGGAATGTTGCTACTCTTTGGGGTTCCGGAATCTTGCTATTCTTTAGGATTCTGAATGGAATGTTGCTACTCCGTGGAGTTCCGGAATCTTTTGTTACTCTTTGGGGTTCCGGAATCTTGCTATTCCTTAGGATTCTGAATGGAATGTTGCTACTCCTTGGAGTTCCGGAATCTTTTGTTACTCTTTGGGGTTCTGGAATCTTGCTATTCTTTAGGATTCTGAAAGGAATGTTGCTACTCTTTGGGGTTCCGGAATCTTGCTATTCCTTAGGATTCTGAATGGAATGTTGCTACTCCTTAGAGTTCCGGAATCTTTTGTTACTCTATGGGGTTCCGGAATTTTTTGTTACTCTTTGGGGTTCTGGAATCTTGCTATTCTTTAGGATTCTGAATGGAATGTTGCGACTCTTTGGGCTTTGGCCAGGTCCTAGTAACCTAGATTGGCCACTGTGAGAACGGGCTACTAGGCTAGAACAGGTACTTCAAGCATTTTCCCTATTTGTCCTGGTACGCTCACAATCTATCCAATGTACCTGGGGCAGTGGAGGATTAAGTAACTTGCCCAGGGTCACAAGGAGCAGCACAGGGTTTGAACCCCTGACCTCTGGGTGCTGCGGCTGTAGCTCTAACCACACTCTCTACTGCACAGTTTAATAAAAGGATCCCTCTAAGATTTGAACGTTTCATGTGCTATGTTTTATTGTACTCTGTACTAAGTGTAGAAATAAGAACGCACCTGTGTCCCAAGGTGTTAGAACTATCTCATCGTGGTCCATAATTCAAACAGTAATATGTTCTTTGTTAACACTTTGCCGATTTGCCAGAGCTCCAGTAAATTGAACATGTCTTCTGGCTATTCTGAAGTTCTGCTATAATTACTTGTTTATTTTCAAACACTGCACATCCTCTAACCCATTTATGATGTATACTCTGCCGGTTTCACTTCAGTTTCTCCCCTCAAGCACGCTGCTCCGGCCATTTCATCTCACATATCTTCTTTGTTTTTGCCACAGGGCTCACGTCTTCTTGCTGCTTCCGTGGATACCTTTCAGCATGAATCTAATTCTTACACTGATGACATGGATTTCTTCAGATGGAACAACTGACACGGAGCCAAAGTTTTCAGGAGCAACAATCTCTCAGCACCTACTCATCTCTGGGCTCGGTAGAGATATGTATTAGTCATCACACTAGACAACCAGTTTTCAAAATCGCTGTAAACTTTATACGGCTGCCCTGCGACTGATGTGGCGGGTGCTGGGCAGTGGCATAGTCAGGTGGCAAATTTTGGGCAAGCTAGTGGGTAGAATGGGTGGTTTTAAGAAAGGTTTGGACAAGTTCCTGGAGGAAAAGTCCATAGTCTGTTACTGAGAGAGACACAGGGGAAGCCATGAAATATTGCTACTCCATGGGGTTCCGGAATCTTTTGTTACTCTTTGGGGGTCCGGAATCTTTTGTTACTCTTTGGGGTTCTGGAATCTTGCTATTCTTTAGGGTTCTGAATGGAATGTTGCTACTCTTTGGGGTTCTGGAATCTTTTGTTACTCTTTTGGGATTCCAGAATCTTGCTATTCTTTAGGGTTCTGAATGGAATGTTGCTACTCCTTGGGGTTTCGGAATCTTTTGTTACTCTTTTGGGATTCCAGAATCTTGCTATTCTTTAGGGTTCTGAATGGAATATTGCTACTCCTTGGGGTTCTGGAATCTTGCTATTCTTTAGGGTTCTGAATGGAATATTGCTACTCCTTGGGGTTCTGGAATCTTGCTATTCTTTAGGGTTCTGAATGGAATATTGCTACTTCTTGGAGTTCTGGAATCTTGCTATTCTTTAGGGTTCTGAATGGAATGTTGCTACTCTTTGGGGTTCTGGAATCTTTTGTTACTCTTTTGGGATTCCAGAATCTTGCTATTCTTTAGGATTCTAAATGGAATATTGCTACTCTTTGGGTTTTGGCCAGGTACTAGTGACCTGGATTGGCCACTGTGAGAATGGACTACTGGGCTTGATGGACCATTGGTCTGACCCAGTAAGGCTATTCTTATGTTCTTACTATGTTCCCTATAAGCTGAGCACATAAACAATTGCTCATAGATTCTAGGAGCGTTGCTCACAGATTTTACAAGGTCGCTAGCAGGGCAGGATTAAAGGGTAGGCCCAGTAGGCACATGCCTCTGGCCCAAAAATATCAGGGGGGCCCCGGGGCTGGCATTAGGGGGCGGAGCAAACAGGGCAGGGGGCCTCCGACTGCTTTATGAGGTCAGCTTCCCTCCTTTCCATTCCCTCCCTGCCCTGTCGCCCGCATTCGAACTGAACCCAGGCCGTGGGGCTCTAACACTGCGCACGGCGGCTTCCCTTCTCCTCCGAAACAGGAAGTTAGATTATGAGGGGGCAGGAGGAGAAGGGAAGTGGCGTGCAAAGTGTTAGAGCGAAATGAGCCCAGGCCGTGGGGCTCTAACACTGCATGTGCCCAGTGGACTTGTGTGCCTAGGGGCCCTCGACGAATTAATCCTGCCCTGCTCGCTCACAAAAATGCAGTACTTGCAAATCTGGAAAACTATTGGTTTTAAGAACTTGTCGCTCACATAGAGGGAGCGTTGGTGGGCACGTGCCGTTTTTTTCTCTCTCCATCTCTTTGCCATTGCCACACACTTCTCCACTCAACTTAAAAATTTAAGGAGCTCTTATACTAAAATGTATTAAAAAGGGACTTTTAATGCATTTTAAGCTGGGACTTTCCTTTGAGCTGAACCTAATTTTAATGTTGTGGTAAAATAAGATTTTTTTTAAAAAAAAATTTACCAGTTATGAGCTAATGTTGGGATTAACGCACAGGAACGGCAACAACAACCAATTCACGTCATAAGCCCCTCTCTTTTACGAACGCGTGGCGTAGGTTTTAGCGCCAGCGGCGGCGGCAACTGCTCCGACACTCATAGAATTCCTACGAGCGTCGGAGCAGTTGCCGCCGCTCCCGGCGCTGAATCCCGCACTATGCGTTCGTGAAAGAGGGGAAAAGCAAGTTAATAAATGCGAATCAAATAATCCCAAAGCCCATCCAGCTGAAGACATCAGCAACCCTCCAAAACCCGGTGAGACAAGTGCGGTAGTCATCGACAATACTCCCTTTATTGGAGCTGGATCATGAATTAGGTTTACGTGGAATGAAAACCTCACATAACGCTGCAGAAAAACTCAGATCTTGCTGCGAAAACAGGACAAACTTGGGAGCTGGCAAGCATTTCGTTTTCATGAAGTTATATAGTAATACTTTAAAAAGAAATGTGGAATGCTTATTTTTTTTCCTCAAAACGGGACATGAACCCCCTCCCCCCTGTACCTTTTTTAATCCCAGCAGCTGCCTCCTGTCCTGATGTCTTCCGAATATAAACTGGGATTTTTGGACCCCCAAAATGGGGGTCCCGGTTTATATTCGAGCCAACAATACACCCCCTTCCAAAATTATTGCAGGCCGCCACTGCCAGGCTCTGCGCCCTGCTCCTCTCCCTGTCCTAGCCTCCTACCTCTACTGCCGATCCCCCGTGGAAGTGCAGCGGGCAGGAGCAAACTTTCCAAGTTCCTGCCCCGCTGCTTACTGGCTGACGTGAGTGTTTTCGGCCGCTGAGAAGCACGAGCAGGCGCGTAATTTGGCGCTGCTGCTCGGTGCTGAGCAGCTTCCTTACTGGCTCCCGCAACTTCTTGTGAGAATTGCTGGAAGCCAGTAAGGAAGCCGCTCAGCACCAAGCAGCAGTGCCAAATCGTGCGCTTGTTCTTGCTTCGCTGCAGCCGAAGAAACTCGCGGCAGCCAGTTAGCAGGAAATTGGAAAGTTTGCTCCTGCTTGCTGCACCTCCACGGGGGATTGGCTGAAGAGGTATAAGGCTAGGGCAGGGAGGGGGGGCATGGTGCAAAGCCTGGGAGGGAGGATGTAGAGTCGGGGAGGGAAGGAAGGGTGCTAGGTGCAGAGTCTGACAGGGGAGGGAGGGAAGGAAGGAAGGGGGCTGGGTGCATTGCCTGACAGGGGAGGGAGGGAAAGAGGGAAGGAAGGATGCTGGGTGCAGAGTCTGACAGGAGAGGGAGGGAAGGAAGGAAGGGGGTTGGGTGCATTGCCTGACAGGGGAGGGAGGGATAGAGGGAAGGAAGGGTGCTGGGTGCAGAGTCTGACAGGGGAGGGAGGGAAGGGTGGTGGGCAGTGGCATACCTAGGGTATGTGGCACCCGGGGCCCATCATTTTTTGACACCCCCCCCCATCTATATGAAAAATATGATTTTTAGTACCAATCTACATATCGCACCACAAGAGTGTACCTAGGAAAAGGCTGCATCTTAAACATTGCAGTGAGCACTAGAACACCAACACATACATTGTAAAACTAAACAAGCCAGATCCCGCACAGTCAATTGGTCCTGTAGTCAATGCCAACTGAAAACTATGTCTTTTTCAGAACACACAGAACAGAGATACACCCTCGCCCAAAATGGAATAATCACAAACTAAAAATAGAAATATGTAGACAAAAGTTAAACTGATCCGCCAAGAAACCAGACCCTGGATACAATGCAACACCACAAAAAACAGTAACACATGTCCTCTAATACAGTGCAAAATATAAAGACAGTAGATGTAAATTTGAAAAACCTGATACATAACAATCACCACTTTATAAATTAACAAATAAAAATAAAACAAATAATGAGAAATAAAAAAATACAATTTTATTGGACTAATCCCCGTAAGCTCGGTCCCCATCCCCGCAAACCACCTGATTCCATCCACACAAGCCTTGAATTGTTTATATTAAAGTATAAAAAGAAACAATATTCTGTACAATTGTCAATTTATAAATCAGCGTCTTCTCCCCACTCTCTTCCCCATTTCCCTTCAGCATCCTCAGCCCACTCTCTCTCCACTTTCCTTCAGCGCACGCACATAAAAACAAGCAAGTAATTTTATATCATTTTCATTCTATTCATTCATAGAAATTAAAGTCTAGATAATGCCAGTCACATAACAAAACATGATTTTACAAAAATAATTCCCTGCAGTCAAGCCTGCAAGGATTACTAGATGTCTTTCAGCAGTTCCCCTCCCTCCCTCCCCCTTACCTTTGTGGCCAAGTCAAAATGATCTACCAACAATAAAATTTTAAAAACACAAAGCACGCTGTACGCAGAGAAAATGTTAATTATCATTTATATTCCGCGGGTTTTCAAAGAGGTCAAGGCAGATGACTTTATGCAATGTCACCTCAGTAACAACTATACAAAAATAGACAAATATTCCCCCTCCCTTTTTACTAAACTGCGATAGCGGTTTTTTAGCGTAGGGAGCTGCGCTGAATGCCCCATGCTGCTCTCGACGCTCATAGGCTCCCTGCGCTAAAAAACTCTATTGCGGTTTAGTAAAAGGGGGCCATAGTGCAAAATATAGACAGCAGATATAAATTTTCAAAACGGACACATTTTGATCACTAAGTTGAAAATAAAATCATTTTTCCTACTTTTTTGTCTGGTGATTTCATGAGTCTCTGGTCCTTCTTCTGGTCCTTCTTCTTTCTCTCTCCCCCTGGCTCCCCACTTTATTTCTGCCTTTCTTTCTCTCTCCTCCTGGCCCCCCCTCTTTATTTCTGCCTTTCTTTCTCTCCCCTTGGTCCCCCTCTTTCTTTCTGCCTTTCTTTCTCTCTCCCCCTGGCCCTCCTCTTTCTTTCTGCCTTTCTTTCTCTCCCCCTTGACCCCCCTCTTTATTTCTGCCTTTCTTTCTCTCCCCTTGGTCCCCCTCTTTCTTTCTGCCTTTCTTTCTCTCTCCCCCTGGCCCCCCCCCTCTTTATTTTTTCCTTTCTTTCTCTCTCCCCCTAGCCCGCACAAAGCCATCGTGCCGATTTCTCCACTTCCACGATTCTTTCCCTACCCTCACCCCCAAGCCAGCAGCCGATTTCTTCCTGCTCCTTCCCCGATGTCCTGATGTCCTGAACTTCATCGGGCAGCAGCAGCATTCACAATTCACTGCTGTTGCCCGCTTCAGGCCTTCCTCTCTGTCGGGTCCTGTCTTCATGAAAACTGGAAGTAGGCAGGACCAGGCAGAGAACAAGGCCTGAAGCCGGCAACAGCAGCGAATTGTAAACGCTGCTGCTGCCCGAAGAAGGTAATGGAGCACCGAGGCAGTCCGCTTCTCCCCCCTCCCAGCCGAACCCCCGCTGACCCTCCTATCTCCCCCCCCCCGTGAACCTTTCCGACCTTCCCAGCGAGAGCAGCAAACCTCCTTCGCGGCTTTCTCCTCCCTCTGCCGCGTTACTGATGACGTCATCAGTGATGCGGCAGAGGGAGGATAAAGCCGACGCTACTGGAGGGAGGTTTGCTGCTTTCGCTGGGTAGGTCGGAAAGGTTCACTTGGGGGAGGAGAGATAGGATGGTCAGCGGGGTTTCGGCTGGGAGGGGGGAGAAGCGGTCTGCCTTGGTGCTCCAAGGCCTGGCGCCATTACCTTTTTCGATAATGGCGCCGATGCTGCTTTCGCTGGGAGGGTAGGAGCGCGATAGGGACTGGGCCAGCTGTGCACCCCCCCCCCCTAAGGCGGCACCCGGGATGGACCTCCCCCTCGCCCCCCTTGGTACGCTACTGCCCTGGGGAAACAGCCTGCAACAAGATCGCGCGATGCCAGAGATCTTTGCCTGCTTCGGCTGTTTCCTCCGCCGCAGTCCCGCCCCTCCTCTGACATCAGAGGAGGGGCAGGACCGTGGCGGAGGAAACAGTCGAAGCAGGCAAAGATCTCTGGCATCGCGATCTTGCTGCAGGCTGTTTCCAGACGCGACACCCGGCACAGGGGGGGGAACTGGACCGGACCGGGAGCACCCCCTCAGGGCTTGGTACCCGGGGCGGACCGCCCCTCCCGCCCCCCCCCTTGGTACGCCACTGGTGGTGGGTACAGTGCCTGGCAGGGCACTTAAATATTAAGCTGCCCAACTTATATTTGAGTCAACCATTTTTCCCCTCCTTTTTGGGGGAAATGGGGGTCTCGACTTATTTTCGGATCAACTTATATTCGAGTATATACAGTAAGCATACCTGCTCTTGATTTGTCCTTGACATTTTCGGGGAACAGACTGTAGAAGTCTACCCGGCACTTGCTTTGTTTCCCAGCTACTAAATCTATCAACAACGGCCCATTCCAGACCATCGAAATCTGTCCAGCCATAATGTTGATGTTTATTTGCATTTCTATATCGCTCTTCGATTATAACATCAGTGCGGCGTACATCAAAGAAAAAGGAAAAGAACGCCAAATAATCATGATACAAATATAAGAACAAGAAAAAAATCAATAAAATAAAAAATAAATCATTTAGTTGCTGTATTAAGAGATGCCTAATTGAAAGGTTGTTTGTTTTTTTTAGATTGTAAACAATTTTTATTGACTAAAATAAGGCGGAACCATAATAAAACAGCAAAAGACAAAAGATACGGAAAATAGACGGGAAATCCGCTAGAACAAGGCATAACAGTACAAAGTCATGTGTTGTTTATATCCACCTGCTAGCCCCATGAATCTCAGAAATCCCCCCTCCCCCCTTCCCTCCCAAGAAGGGAATGGGTTGTGAGTTTGCCTCCGTGGTGCACGGGAGTCCGAGGACCCTGTGAGCACGGAAAGCCCAAGGAAGGACCAGGCAAACCAGTCCTACGTAAAAAGGGAAGAAACATGCTCCTCCCAGGTTCTGGAGTCTGATGACCCTAGGGCACCCACCAGCTCTGGGCATACCTTCCAAGAGACAAGCCCCTCCCCCAACCATCCCATCCCCCAGAGATACGAAGAGCCTAATTGAAAGTTAAATCATCATGCAGCAGGGAAATTTTAAGAAATTTCAGGTTATTTGGGAGCCATTAACAAGATACTGTAAAGATTGAAATTACTACATAGAATAAATATTAATTTTTTTCCCTTTTGTTCATACACGACCAGGGTGGGGTGGGGGTTGGGTGGGAATATTTCATGATTTCTTTTGCTTATGAATAATTGTTGGGTATAAGGGAGGGGGAATATTTGATGATATATTAAGTGATGTTAAAGTATAAAATGACTGTATTTTATGTTACACTTATTATGAGTTTTAAAAATGAATAAAGATTTATAAAAAAAAAAAAAAAAAAGAAAGTTAAAACCCAAATCATAAAAGAAATTAAAACATACTTAAACTAAACTAAAAATAAACAAACTAAGAGGGAAATGCCAATCCAAATAAGTAAGTTTTTAGCTTGGCTCTAAATTAGAGAATGACATGGAGACAAATTTTCTCCATCCCCGTGAGAACTCATTTTCCCATCCTGTCTCCGCAAGCTCTTTTCCTGTCCCTGCCTCATTCCTGCAAGCTCCGTCCTCATCTGCACAAGTCTCAAACACTGTAAAATCATAAGATGCAACATTCTAGAGCTCAGATTGTGATGTCATAATGCCTCATTCCACCAATGCCTAAGCTCCGTCCTCATCCGCACAAGCCTCAAACACTTTCAAATCCTAAGTAGCAACATTCTAGAGCTCAGATTGTGATGTCATAATGCCTCATTCCACCAATGCCTAAGCTCCGTCCTCATCCGCACAAGCCTCAAACACTTGAAAATTCTAAGTAGCAACATTCTAGAGCTCAGATTGTGATGTCATAATGCCTCATTCCACCAATGCCTAAGCTCCGTCCTCATCCGCACAAGCCTCAAACACTTTCAAATCCTAAGTAGCAACATTCTAGAGCTCAGATTGTGATGTCATAATGCCTCATTCCACCAATGCCTAAGCTCCGTCCTCATCCGCACAAGCCTCAAACACTTTCAAATCCTAAGTAGCAACATTCTAGAGCTCAGATTGTGATGTCATAATGCCTCATTCCACCAATGCCTAAGCTCTGTCCTCATCCGCACAAGCCTCAAACACTTGAAAATTCTAAGTAGCAACATTCTAGAGCTCAGATTGTGATGTCATAATGCCTCATTCCACCAATGCCTAAGCTCCGTCCTCATCCGCACAAGCCTCAAACACTTTCAAATCCTAAGTAGCAACATTCTAGAGCTCAGATTGTGATGTCATAATGCCTCATTCCACCAATGCCTAAGTTCTGTCCTCATCTGCACAAACCTCACTTTCAAATCCTAAGTAGCAACATTCTAGAGCTCAGATTGTGATGTCATAATGCCTCATTCCACCAATGCCTAAGCTCCGTCCTCATCCGCACAAGCCTCAAACACTTGAAAATTCTAAGTAGCAACATTCTAGAGCTCAGATTGTGATGTCATAATGCCTCATTCCACCAATGCCTAAGCTCCGTCCTCATCCGCACAAGCCTCAAACACTTTCAAATCCTAAGTAGCAACATTCTAGAGCCCAGATTGTGATGTCATAATGCCTCATTCCACCAATGCCTAAGCTCCGTCCTCATCCGCACAAGCCTCAAACACTTTCAAATCCTAAGTAGCAACATTCTAGAGCTCAGATTGTGATGTCATAATGCCTCATTCCACCAATGCCTAAGCTCCGTCCTCATCCGCACAAGCCTCAAACACTTTCAAATCCTAAGTAGCAACATTCTAGAGCTCAGATTGTGATGTCATAATGCCTCATTCCACCAATGCCTAAGCTCTGTCCTCATCCGCACAAGCCTCAAACACTTGAAAATTCTAAGTAGCAACATTCTAGAGCTCAGATTGTGATGTCATAATGCCTCATTCCACCAATGCCTAAGCTCCGTCCTCATCCGCACAAGCCTCAAACACTTTCAAATCCTAAGTAGCAACATTCTAGAGCTCAGATTGTGATGTCATAATGCCTCATTCCACCAATGCCTAAGTTCTGTCCTCATCTGCACAAACCTCACTTTCAAATCCTAAGTAGCAACATTCTAGAGCTCAGATTGTGATGTCATAATGCCTCATTCCACCAATGCCTAAGCTCCGTCCTCATCCGCACAAGCCTCAAACACTTGAAAATTCTAAGTAGCAACATTCTAGAGCTCAGATTGTGATGTCATAATGCCTCATTCCACCAATGCCTAAGCTCCGTCCTCATCCGCACAAGCCTCAAACACTTTCAAATCCTAAGTAGCAACATTCTAGAGCTCAGATTGTGATGTCATAATGCCTCATTCCACCAATGCCTAAGCTCCGTCCTCATCCGCACAAGCCTCAAACACTTGAAAATTCTAAGTAGCAACATTCTAGAGCTCAGATTGTGATGTCATAATGCCTCATTCCACCAATGCCTAAGCTCCGTCCTCATCCGCACAAGCCTCAAACACTTTCAAATCCTAAGTAGCAACATTCTAGAGCTCAGATTGTGATGTCATAATGCCTCATTCCACCAATGCCTAAGCTCCGTCCTCATCCGCACAAGCCTCAAACACTTTCAAATCCTAAGTAGCAACATTCTAGAGCTCAGATTGTGATGTCATAATGCCTCATTCCACCAATGCCTAAGCTCTGTCCTCATCCGCACAAGCCTCAAACACTTGAAAATTCTAAGTAGCAACATTCTAGAGCTCAGATTGTGATGTCATAATGCCTCATTCCACCAATGCCTAAGCTCCGTCCTCATCCGCACAAGCCTCAAACACTTTCAAATCCTAAGTAGCAACATTCTAGAGTTCAGATTGTGATGTCATAATGCCTCATTCCACCAATGCCTAAGTTCTGTCCTCATCTGCACAAACCTCACTTTCAAATCCTAAGTAGCAACATTCTAGAGCTCAGATTGTGATGTCATAATGCCTCATTCCACCAATGCCTAAGCTCCGTCCTCATCCGCACAAGCCTCAAACACTTGAAAATTCTAAGTAGCAACATTCTAGAGCTCAGATTGTGATGTCATAATGCCTCATTCCACCAATGCCTAAGCTCCGTCCTCATCCGCACAAGCCTCAAACACTTTCAAATCCTAAGTAGCAACATTCTAGAGCCCAGATTGTGATGTCATAATGCCTCATTCCACCAATGCCTAAGCTCCGTCCTCATCCGCACAAGCCTCAAACACTTTCAAATCCTAAGTAGCAACATTCTAGAGCTCAGATTGTGATGTCATAATGCCTCATTCCACCAATGCCTAAGCTCCGTCCTCATCCGCACAAGCCTCAAACACTTTCAAATCCTAAGTAGCAACATTCTAGAGCTCAGATTGTGATGTCATAATGCCTCATTCCACCAATGCCTAAGCTCTGTCCTCATCCGCACAAGCCTCAAACACTTGAAAATTCTAAGTAGCAACATTCTAGAGCTCAGATTGTGATGTCATAATGCCTCATTCCACCAATGCCTAAGCTCCGTCCTCATCCGCACAAGCCTCAAACACTTTCAAATCCTAAGTAGCAACATTCTAGAGCTCAGATTGTGATGTCATAATGCCTCATTCCACCAATGCCTAAGTTCTGTCCTCATCTGCACAAACCTCACTTTCAAATCCTAAGTAGCAACATTCTAGAGCTCAGATTGTGATGTCATAATGCCTCATTCCACCAATGCCTAAGCTCCGTCCTCATCCGCACAAGCCTCAAACACTTGAAAATTCTAAGTAGCAACATTCTAGAGCTCAGATTGTGATGTCATAATGCCTCATTCCACCAATGCCTAAGCTCCGTCCTCATCCGCACAAGCCTCAAACACTTGAAAATCCTAAGTAGCAACATTCTAGAGCTCAGATTGTGATGTCATAATGCCTCATTCCACCAATGCCTAAGCTCTGTCCTCATCCGCACAAGCCTCAAACACTTGAAAATTCTAAGTAGCAACATTCTAGAGCTCAGATTGTGATGTCATAATGCCTCATTCCACCAATGCCTAAGCTCCGTCCTCATCCGCACAAGCCTCAAACACTTTCAAATCCTAAGTAGCAACATTCTAGAGCTCAGATTGTGATGTCATAATGCCTCATTCCACCAATGCCTAAGTTCTGTCCTCATCTGCACAAACCTCACTTTCAAATCCTAAGTAGCAACATTCTAGAGCTCAGATTGTGATGTCATAATGCCTCATTCCACCAATGCCTAAGCTCCGTCCTCATCCGCACAAGCCTAAAACACTTTAAAATCCTAAGTAGCAACATTCTAGAGCTCAGATTGTGATGTCATAATGCCTCATTCCACCAATGCCTAAGCTCCGTCCTCATCCGCACAAGCCTCAAACACTTTCAAATCCTAAGTAGCAACATTCTAGAGCTCAGATTGTGATGTCATAATGCCTCATTCCACCAATGCCTAAGCTCCGTCCTCATCCGCACAAGCCTCAAACACTTTCAAATCCTAAGTAGCAACATTCTAGAGCTCAGATTGTGATGTCATAATGCCTCATTCCACCAATGCCTAAGCTCTGTCCTCATCCGCACAAGCCTCAAACACTTGAAAATTCTAAGTAGCAACATTCTAGAGCTCAGATTGTGATGTCATAATGCCTCATTCCACCAATGCCTAAGCTCCGTCCTCATCCGCACAAGCCTCAAACACTTTCAAATCCTAAGTAGCAACATTCTAGAGCTCAGATTGTGATGTCATAATGCCTCATTCCACCAATGCCTAAGTTCTGTCCTCATCTGCACAAACCTCACTTTCAAATCCTAAGTAGCAACATTCTAGAGCTCAGATTGTGATGTCATAATGCCTCATTCCACCAATGCCTAAGCTCCGTCCTCATCCGCACAAGCCTCAAACACTTTCAAATCCTAAGTAGCAACATTCTAGAGCTCAGATTGTGATGTCATAATGCCTCATTCCACCAATGCCTAAGCTCCGTCCTCATCCGCACAAGCCTCAAACACTTTCAAATCCTAAGTAGCAACATTCTAGAGCTCAGATTGTGATGTCATAATGCCTCATTCCACCAATGCCTAAGCTCCGTCCTCATCCGCACAAGCCTCAAACACTTGAAAATTCTAAGTAGCAACATTCTAGAGCTCAGATTGTGATGTCATAATGCCTCATTCCACCAATGCCTAAGCTCCGTCCTCATCCGCACAAGCCTCAAACACTTTCAAATCCTAAGTAGCAACATTCTAGAGCTCAGATTGTGATGTCATAATGCCTCATTCCACCAATGCCTAAGCTCCGTCCTCATCCGCACAAGCCTCAAACACTTTCAAATCCTAAGGAGCAACATTCTAGAGCTCAGATTGTGATGTCATAATGCCTCATTCCACCAATGCCTAAGCTCTGTCCTCATCCGCACAAGCCTCAAACACTTGAAAATTCTAAGTAGCAACATTCTAGAGCTCAGATTGTGATGTCATAATGCCTCATTCCACCAATGCCTAAGCTCCGTCCTCATCCGCACAAGCCTCAAACACTTTCAAATCCTAAGTAGCAACATTCTAGAGCTCAGATTGTGATGTCATAATGCCTCATTCCACCAATGCCTAAGTTCTGTCCTCATCTGCACAAACCTCACTTTCAAATCCTAAGTAGCAACATTCTAGAGCTCAGATTGTGATGTCATAATGCCTCATTCCACCAATGCCTAAGCTCCGTCCTCATCCGCACAAGCCTCAAACACTTGAAAATTCTAAGTAGCAACATTCTAGAGCTCAGATTGTGATGTCATAATGCCTCATTCCACCAATGCCTAAGCTCCGTCCTCATCCGCACAAGCCTCAAACACTTTCAAATCCTAAGTAGCAACATTCTAGAGCTCAGATTGTGATGTCATAATGCCTCATTCCACCAATGCCTAAGCTCCGTCCTCATCCGCACAAGCCTCAAACACTTTCAAATCCTAAGTAGCAACATTCTAGAGCTCAGATTGTGATGTCATAATGCCTCATTCCACCAATGCCTAAGCTCCGTCCTCATCCGCACAAGCCTCAAACACTTTCAAATCCTAAGTAGCAACATTCTAGAGCTCAGATTGTGATGTCATAATGCCTCATTCCACCAATGCCTAAGCTCTGTCCTCATCCGCACAAGCCTCAAACACTTGAAAATTCTAAGTAGCAACATTCTAGAGCTCAGATTGTGATGTCATAATGCCTCATTCCACCAATGCCTAAGCTCCGTCCTCATCCGCACAAGCCTCAAACACTTTCAAATCCTAAGTAGCAACATTCTAGAGCTCAGATTGTGATGTCATAATGCCTCATTCCACCAATGCCTAAGTTCTGTCCTCATCTGCACAAACCTCACTTTCAAATCCTAAGTAGCAACATTCTAGAGCTCAGATTGTGATGTCATAATGCCTCATTCCACCAATGCCTAAGCTCCGTCCTCATCCGCACAAGCCTCAAACACTTGAAAATTCTAAGTAGCAACATTCTAGAGCTCAGATTGTGATGTCATAATGCCTCATTCCACCAATGCCTAAGCTCCGTCCTCATCCGCACAAGCCTCAAACACTTTAAAATCCTAAGTAGCAACATTCTAGAGCTCAGATTGTGATGTCATAATGCCTCATTCCACCAATGCCTAAGCTCTGTCCTCATCCGCACAAGCCTCAAACACTTGAAAATTCTAAGTAGCAACATTCTAGAGCTCAGATTGTGATGTCATAATGCCTCATTCCACCAATGCCTAAGCTCCGTCCTCATCCGCACAAGCCTCAAACACTTTCAAATCCTAAGTAGCAACATTCTAGAGCTCAGATTGTGATGTCATAATGCCTCATTCCACCAATGCCTAAGTTCTGTCCTCATCTGCACAAACCTCACTTTCAAATCCTAAGTAGCAACATTCTAGAGCTCAGATTGTGATGTCATAATGCCTCATTCCACCAATGCCTAAGCTCCGTCCTCATCCGCACAAGCCTAAAACACTTTAAAATCCTAAGTAGCAACATTCTAGAGCTCAGATTGTGATGTCATAATGCCTCATTCCACCAATGCCTAAGCTCCGTCCTCATCCGCACAAGCCTCAAACACTTTAAAATCCTAAGTAGCAACATTCTAGAGCTCAGATTGTGATGTCATAATGCCTCATTCCACCAATGCCTAAGCTCCGTCCTCATCCGCACAAGCCTCAAACACTTTCAAATCCTAAGTAGCAACATTCTAGAGCTCAGATTGTGATGTCATAATGCCTCATTCCACCAATGCCTAAGCTCTGTCCTCATCCGCACAAGCCTCAAACACTTGAAAATTCTAAGTAGCAACATTCTAGAGCTCAGATTGTGATGTCATAATGCCTCATTCCACCAATGCCTAAGCTCCGTCCTCATCCGCACAAGCCTCAAACACTTTCAAATCCTAAGTAGCAACATTCTAGAGCTCAGATTGTGATGTCATAATGCCTCATTCCACCAATGCCTAAGTTCTGTCCTCATCTGCACAAACCTCACTTTCAAATCCTAAGTAGCAACATTCTAGAGCTCAGATTGTGATGTCATAATGCCTCATTCCACCAATGCCTAAGCTCCGTCCTCATCCGCACAAGCCTCAAACACTTTCAAATCCTAAGTAGCAACATTCTAGAGCTCAGATTGTGATGTCATAATGCCTCATTCCACCAATGCCTAAGCTCCGTCCTCATCCGCACAAGCCTCAAACACTTTCAAATCCTAAGTAGCAACATTCTAGAGCTCAGATTGTGATGTCATAATGCCTCATTCCACCAATGCCTAAGCTCTGTCCTCATCCGCACAAGCCTCAAACACTTGAAAATTCTAAGTAGCAACATTCTAGAGCTCAGATTGTGATGTCATAATGCCTCATTCCACCAATGCCTAAGCTCCGTCCTCATCCGCACAAGCCTCAAACACTTTCAAATCCTAAGTAGCAACATTCTAGAGCTCAGATTGTGATGTCATAATGCCTCATTCCACCAATGCCTAAGTTCTGTCCTCATCTGCACAAACCTCACTTTCAAATCCTAAGTAGCAACATTCTAGAGCTCAGATTGTGATGTCATAATGCCTCATTCCACCAATGCCTAAGCTCCGTCCTCATCCGCACAAGCCTCAAACACTTGAAAATTCTAAGTAGCAACATTCTAGAGCTCAGATTGTGATGTCATAATGCCTCATTCCACCAATGCCTAAGCTCCGTCCTCATCCGCACAAGCCTCAAACACTTTCAAATCCTAAGTAGCAACATTCTAGAGCTCAGATTGTGATGTCATAATGCCTCATTCCTCCAATGCCTAAGCTCTGTCCTCATCCGTACAAGCCTCAAACACTTGAAAATTCTAAGTAGCAACATTCTAGAGCTCAGATTGTGATGTCATAATGCCTCATTCCACCAATGCCTAAGCTCCGTCCTCATCCGCACAAGCCTCAAACACTTTCAAATCCTAAGTAGCAACATTCTAGAGCTCAGATTGTGATGTCATAATGCCTCATTCCACCAATGCCTAAGTTCTGTCCTCATCTGCACAAACCTCACTTTCAAATCCTAAGTAGCAACATTCTAGAGCTCAGATTGTGATGTCATAATGCCTCATTCCACCAATGCCTAAGCTCCGTCCTCATCCGCACAAGCCTCAAACACTTTCAAATCCTAAGTAGCAACATTCTAGAGCTCAGATTGTGATATCATAATGCCTCATTCCACCAATGCCTAAGCTCCGTCCTCATCCGCACAAGCCTCAAACACTTGAAAATTCTAAGTAGCAACATTCTAGAGCTCAGATTGTGATGTCATAATGCCTCATTCCACCAATGCCTAAGCTCCGTCCTCATCCGCACAAGCCTCAAACACTTTCAAATCCTAAGTAGCAACATTCTAGAGCCCAGATTGTGATGTCATAATGCCTCATTCCACCAATGCCTAAGCTCCGTCCTCATCCGCACAAGCCTCAAACACTTTCAAATCCTAAGTAGCAACATTCTAGAGCTCAGATTGTGATGTCATAATGCCTCATTCCACCAATGCCTAAGCTCCGTCCTCATCCGCACAAGCCTCAAACACTTTCAAATCCTAAGTAGCAACATTCTAGAGCTCAGATTGTGATGTCATAATGCCTCATTCCACCAATGCCTAAGCTCTGTCCTCATCCGCACAAGCCTCAAACACTTGAAAATTCTAAGTAGCAACATTCTAGAGCTCAGATTGTGATGTCATAATGCCTCATTCCACCAATGCCTAAGCTCCGTCCTCATCCGCACAAGCCTCAAACACTTTCAAATCCTAAGTAGCAACATTCTAGAGCTCAGATTGTGATGTCATAATGCCTCATTCCACCAATGCCTAAGTTCTGTCCTCATCTGCACAAACCTCACTTTCAAATCCTAAGTAGCAACATTCTAGAGCTCAGATTGTGATGTCATAATGCCTCATTCCACCAATGCCTAAGCTCCGTCCTCATCCGCACAAGCCTCAAACACTTGAAAATTCTAAGTAGCAACATTCTAGAGCTCAGATTGTGATGTCATAATGCCTCATTCCACCAATGCCTAAGCTCCGTCCTCATCCGCACAAGCCTCAAACACTTTAAAATCCTAAGTAGCAACATTCTAGAGCTCAGATTGTGATGTCATAATGCCTCATTCCACCAATGCCTAAGCTCTGTCCTCATCCGCACAAGCCTCAAACACTTGAAAATTCTAAGTAGCAACATTCTAGAGCTCAGATTGTGATGTCATAATGCCTCATTCCACCAATGCCTAAGCTCCGTCCTCATCCGCACAAGCCTCAAACACTTTCAAATCCTAAGTAGCAACATTCTAGAGCTCAGATTGTGATGTCATAATGCCTCATTCCACCAATGCCTAAGTTCTGTCCTCATCTGCACAAACCTCACTTTCAAATCCTAAGTAGCAACATTCTAGAGCTCAGATTGTGATGTCATAATGCCTCATTCCACCAATGCCTAAGCTCCGTCCTCATCCGCACAAGCCTAAAACACTTTAAAATCCTAAGTAGCAACATTCTAGAGCTCAGATTGTGATGTCATAATGCCTCATTCCACCAATGCCTAAGCTCCGTCCTCATCCGCACAAGCCTCAAACACTTTCAAATCCTAAGTAGGAACATTCTAGAGCTCAGATTGTGATGTCATAATGCCTCATTCCACCAATGCCTAAGCTCCGTCCTCATCCGCACAAGCCTCAAACACTTTCAAATCCTAAGTAGCAACATTCTAGAGCTCAGATTGTGATGTCATAATGCCTCATTCCACCAATGCCTAAGCTCTGTCCTCATCCGCACAAGCCTCAAACACTTGAAAATTCTAAGTAGCAACATTCTAGAGCTCAGATTGTGATGTCATAATGCCTCATTCCACCAATGCCTAAGCTCCGTCCTCATCCGCACAAGCCTCAAACACTTTCAAATCCTAAGTAGCAACATTCTAGAGCTCAGATTGTGATGTCATAATGCCTCATTCCACCAATGCCTAAGTTCTGTCCTCATCTGCACAAACCTCACTTTCAAATCCTAAGTAGCAACATTCTAGAGCTCAGATTGTGATGTCATAATGCCTCATTCCACCAATGCCTAAGCTCCGTCCTCATCCGCACAAGCCTCAAACACTTTCAAATCCTAAGTAGCAACATTCTAGAGCTCAGATTGTGATGTCATAATGCCTCATTCCACCAATGCCTAAGCTCCGTCCTCATCCGCACAAGCCTCAAACACTTTCAAATCCTAAGTAGCAACATTCTAGAGCTCAGATTGTGATGTCATAATGCCTCATTCCACCAATGCCTAAGCTCCGTCCTCATCCGCACAAGCCTCAAACACTTGAAAATTCTAAGTAGCAACATTCTAGAGCTCAGATTGTGATGTCATAATGCCTCATTCCACCAATGCCTAAGCTCCGTCCTCATCCGCACAAGCCTCAAACACTTTCAAATCCTAAGTAGCAACATTCTAGAGCTCAGATTGTGATGTCATAATGCCTCATTCCACCAATGCCTAAGCTCCGTCCTCATCCGCACAAGCCTCAAACACTTTCAAATCCTAAGGAGCAACATTCTAGAGCTCAGATTGTGATGTCATAATGCCTCATTCCACCAATGCCTAAGCTCTGTCCTCATCCGCACAAGCCTCAAACACTTTAAAATCCTAAGTAGCAACATTCTAGAGCTCAGATTGTGATGTCATAATGCCTCATTCCACCAATGCCTAAGCTCCGTCCTCATCCGCACAAGCCTCAAACACTTTCAAATCCTAAGTAGCAACATTCTAGAGCTCAGATTGTGATGTCATAATGCCTCATTCCACCAATGCCTAAGTTCTGTCCTCATCTGCACAAACCTCACTTTCAAATCCTAAGTAGCAACATTCTAGAGCTCAGATTGTGATGTCATAATGCCTCATTCCACCAATGCCTAAGCTCCGTCCTCATCCGCACAAGCCTCAAACACTTGAAAATTCTAAGTAGCAACATTCTAGAGCTCAGATTGTGATGTCATAATGCCTCATTCCACCAATGCCTAAGCTCCGTCCTCATCCGCACAAGCCTCAAACACTTTCAAATCCTAAGTAGCAACATTCTAGAGCTCAGATTGTGATGTCATAATGCCTCATTCCACCAATGCCTAAGCTCCGTCCTCATCCGCACAAGCCTCAAACACTTTCAAATCCTAAGTAGCAACATTCTAGAGCTCAGATTGTGATGTCATAATGCCTCATTCCACCAATGCCTAAGCTCCGTCCTCATCCGCACAAGCCTCAAACACTTTCAAATCCTAAGTAGCAACATTCTAGAGCTCAGATTGTGATGTCATAATGCCTCATTCCACCAATGCCTAAGCTCTGTCCTCATCCGCACAAGCCTCAAACACTTGAAAATTCTAAGTAGCAACATTCTAGAGCTCAGATTGTGATGTCATAATGCCTCATTCCACCAATGCCTAAGCTCCGTCCTCATCCGCACAAGCCTCAAACACTTTCAAATCCTAAGTAGCAACATTCTAGAGCTCAGATTGTGATGTCATAATGCCTCATTCCACCAATGCCTAAGTTCTGTCCTCATCTGCACAAACCTCACTTTCAAATCCTAAGTAGCAACATTCTAGAGCTCAGATTGTGATGTCATAATGCCTCATTCCACCAATGCCTAAGCTCCGTCCTCATCCGCACAAGCCTCAAACACTTGAAAATTCTAAGTAGCAACATTCTAGAGCTCAGATTGTGATGTCATAATGCCTCATTCCACCAATGCCTAAGCTCCGTCCTCATCCGCACAAGCCTCAAACACTTTAAAATCCTAAGTAGCAACATTCTAGAGCTCAGATTGTGATGTCATAATGCCTCATTCCACCAATGCCTAAGCTCTGTCCTCATCCGCACAAGCCTCAAACACTTGAAAATTCTAAGTAGCAACATTCTAGAGCTCAGATTGTGATGTCATAATGCCTCATTCCACCAATGCCTAAGCTCCGTCCTCATCCGCACAAGCCTCAAACACTTTCAAATCCTAAGTAGCAACATTCTAGAGCTCAGATTGTGATGTCATAATGCCTCATTCCACCAATGCCTAAGTTCTGTCCTCATCTGCACAAACCTCACTTTCAAATCCTAAGTAGCAACATTCTAGAGCTCAGATTGTGATGTCATAATGCCTCATTCCACCAATGCCTAAGCTCCGTCCTCATCCGCACAAGCCTAAAACACTTTAAAATCCTAAGTAGCAACATTCTAGAGCTCAGATTGTGATGTCATAATGCCTCATTCCACCAATGCCTAAGCTCCGTCCTCATCCGCACAAGCCTCAAACACTTTCAAATACTAAGTAGCAACATTCTAGAGCTCAGATTGTGATGTCATAATGCCTCATTCCACCAATGCCTAAGCTCCGTCCTCATCCGCACAAGCCTCAAACACTTTCAAATCCTAAGTAGCAACATTCTAGAGCTCAGATTGTGATGTCATAATGCCTCATTCCACCAATGCCTAAGCTCTGTCCTCATCCGCACAAGCCTCAAACACTTGAAAATTCTAAGTAGCAACATTCTAGAGCTCAGATTGTGATGTCATAATGCCTCATTCCACCAATGCCTAAGCTCCGTCCTCATCCGCACAAGCCTCAAACACTTTCAAATCCTAAGTAGCAACATTCTAGAGCTCAGATTGTGATGTCATAATGCCTCATTCCACCAATGCCTAAGTTCTGTCCTCATCTGCACAAACCTCACTTTCAAATCCTAAGTAGCAACATTCTAGAGCTCAGATTGTGATGTCATAATGCCTCATTCCACCAATGCCTAAGCTCCGTCCTCATCCGCACAAGCCTCAAACACTTTCAAATCCTAAGTAGCAACATTCTAGAGCTCAGATTGTGATGTCATAATGCCTCATTCCACCAATGCCTAAGCTCCGTCCTCATCCGCACAAGCCTCAAACACTTTCAAATCCTAAGTAGCAACATTCTAGAGCTCAGATTGTGATGTCATAATGCCTCATTCCACCAATGCCTAAGCTCTGTCCTCATCCGCACAAGCCTCAAACACTTGAAAATTCTAAGTAGCAACATTCTAGAGCTCAGATTGTGATGTCATAATGCCTCATTCCACCAATGCCTAAGCTCCGTCCTCATCCGCACAAGCCTCAAACACTTTCAAATCCTAAGTAGCAACATTCTAGAGCTCAGATTGTGATGTCATAATGCCTCATTCCACCAATGCCTGTTCTGTCCTCATCTGCACAAACCTCACTTTCAAATCCTAAGTAGCAACATTCTAGAGCTCAGATTGTGATGTCATAATGCCTCATTCCACCAATGCCTAAGCTCCGTCCTCATCCGCACAAGCCTCAAACACTTGAAAATTCTAAGTAGCAACATTCTAGAGCTCAGATTGTGATGTCATAATGCCTCATTCCACCAATGCCTAAGCTCCGTCCTCATCCGCACAAGCCTCAAACACTTTAAAATCCTAAGTAGCAACATTCTAGAGCTCAGATTGTGATGTCATAATGCCTCATTCCACCAATGCCTAAGCTCTGTCCTCATCCGCACAAGCCTCAAACACTTGAAAATTCTAAGTAGCAACATTCTAGAGCTCAGATTGTGATGTCATAATGCCTCATTCCACCAATGCCTAAGCTCCGTCCTCATCCGCACAAGCCTCAAACACTTTCAAATCCTAAGTAGCAACATTCTAGAGCTCAGATTGTGATGTCATAATGCCTCATTCCACCAATGCCTAAGTTCTGTCCTCATCTGCACAAACCTCACTTTCAAATCCTAAGTAGCAACATTCTAGAGCTCAGATTGTGATGTCATAATGCCTCATTCCACCAATGCCTAAGCTCCGTCCTCATCCGCACAAGCCTCAAACACTTTCAAATCCTAAGTAGCAACATTCTAGAGCTCAGATTGTGATGTCATAATGCCTCATTCCACCAATGCCTAAGCTCCGTCCTCATCCGCACAAGCCTCAAACACTTTCAAATCCTAAGTAGCAACATTCTAGAGCTCAGATTGTGATGTCATAATGCCTCATTCCACCAATGCCTAAGCTCCGTCCTCATCCGCACAAGCCTCAAACACTTGAAAATTCTAAGTAGCAACATTCTAGAGCTCAGATTGTGATGTCATAATGCCTCATTCCACCAATGCCTAAGCTCCGTCCTCATCCGCACAAGCCTCAAACACTTTCAAATCCTAAGTAGCAACATTCTAGAGCTCAGATTGTGATGTCATAATGCCTCATTCCACCAATGCCTAAGTTCTGTCCTCATCTGCACAAACCTCACTTTCAAATCCTAAGTAGCAACATTCTAGAGCTCAGATTGTGATGTCATAATGCCTCATTCCACCAATGCCTAAGTTCTGTCCTCATCTGCACAAACCTCACTTTCAAATCCTAAGTAGCAACATTCTAGAGCTCAGATTGTGATGTCATAATGCCTCATTCCACCAATGCCTAAGCTCCGTCCTCATCCGCACAAGCCTCAAACACTTTCAAATCCTAAGTAGCAACATTCTAGAGCTCAGATTGTGATGTCATAATGCCTCATTCCACCAATGCCTAAGCTCCGTCCTCATCCGCACAAGCCTCAAACACTTTCAAATCCTAAGTAGCAACATTCTAGAGCTCAGATTGTGATGTCATAATGCCTCATTCCACCAATGCCTAAGCTCCGTCCTCATCCGCACAAGCCTCAAACACTTGAAAATTCTAAGTAGCAACATTCTAGAGCTCAGATTGTGATGTCATAATGCCTCATTCCACCAATGCCTAAGCTCCGTCCTCATCCGCACAAGCCTCAAACACTTTCAAATCCTAAGTAGCAACATTCTAGAGCTCAGATTGTGATGTCATAATGCCTCATTCCACCAATGCCTAAGTTCTGTCCTCATCTGCACAAACCTCACTTTCAAATCCTAAGTAGCAACATTCTAGAGCTCAGATTGTGATGTCATAATGCCTCATTCCACCAATGCCTAAGCTCCGTCCTCATCTGCACAAGCCTCAGACACTTGAAAATCCTAAGTAGCAACATTCTAGAGCTCAGATTGTGATGTCATAATGCCTCATTCCACCAATGCCTAAGCTCCGTCCTCATCTGCACAAGCCTCAGACACTTTAAAATCCTAAGTAGCAACATTCTAGAGCTCAGATTGTGATGTCATAATGCCTCATTCCACCAATGCCTAAGCTCTGTCCTCATCTGCACAAGCCTCACTTTCAAATCCTAAGTAGCAACATTCTAGAGCTCAGATTGTGATGTCATAATGCCTCATTCCACCAATGCCTAAGCTCTGTCCTCATCTGCACAAGCTTCAAACACTTTGAAAGAACTCGTGGGGAAGGGATGGAAAAATGAGTTCCTGCGGGAACGGGGAAAAATTTGTCCCCGTGTCATTCTCTACTCTAAGGCCCTCTTTTACAAAGGCGTGCTAAGCATTTTAGCGTGGATTTAGCTAAATCAACGCTTGCACTAACCGCTAACGTGTCCATAGGATAACATGCACGCGTTAACGTTTAGTATGCGATAAAAAGCTTAGCACACTTTTGTAAAAGAGGGGGTAAATGTAATATAAGTAAGTTCACCACGAAGTGCATCAGGAAGTGAGTTCCACAAGAAAGGCACCGATGCAAAAAAATGCAGAATTTTGGGTTGACTTAAGTTTAACCAGGTGAATTGGTGGCACGGTCAGTCTATTTAAATTTGAGGACCTCAGTGATCGCGGAGGTTTATACAGGATGAGAAGTTTTGCAAATAGTCAGGTTGCCCACTATTTAACACTTTAAAGGCCAAGGTCAATGCTTTAAACATCAGCCTAAATTTTATTGGTAGCCAGTGATATTCCTTAAACAATGGGGGTCACATGATCGTATCTACGAGCGCTGGTAATTACTCTAATCGCAGTGTTTTGAACTGTCGGCCAGCCATTGGCTTTGCTTCCCCCTTCTCCTGTATTACAGTCTGACCGAAGAACAAAAATTTGTTTCTTTGATGTTTTGGAAGATTTAACCCTCCCTTCCCCCTCCTTTTACAAAACTGTAGCGCCTTTTTAGGCACGAAATTCCATACAGAAGAGCCAACGCTGGCACGAGCAGCAGATTGGGGTTGCTGCTTGCTCCATGAATGTTAAAAAGGTACAGGGGAAAGGACGTGGTGCACGCGCTCGGTCATGGGGGCGGGGAAGGAGGGGCCAGAGAGCAGGACAGGTTAAAACCTCATACGTGTTACATAAAACCTCATACGTGTTGCATAAAACCTCATACGTGTTGCATAAAACCTCATACATGTTGCATAATCTGATACATAACCTGATACATGTTGCATAAAACCTCATACATGTTGCATAAAACCACATATGTGTTGCATAACCTGATACATAACCTCAAACAATGTTGCATAAAACCTCATACGTGTTGGATAAAACCACATATGTGTTGCATAACCTGATACATAACCTGAAACATGTTGCATAAAACCTCATACGTGTTGCATAAAACCTCATACATGTTGCAGCAACAGCAGACTGAGATCAGGAGCCAACAAGCTCTTCTCTTGCACCTTTTTGGAAATCGAGTTCTTTGTGGTTTATCACGTTTTTGTTGACGTGAACCTGACTGGAGCAGGCCTCGGTCATCATGGGATTGCAGATTCTTCTGTGGGCATCAGTTTCTCTTTCCTTCACTCCATTTAAGTAAATATTCAAATGGAAACAGAATTTGTCCTTGAATGGGTCTGTTCTTAATAAGCCGTTTTCTTATTTCTCAGACAGTTGCTGTAATTATATTTTCGTTGGCCTTCGCTTTTTCAAATTTATCTCCAGATGGTCGTGAGTTTGTCTGCTTGGCTTCTCTCCCAATATGGGAAGATTACACCAGTGCCATCAGATATCTATTTGTTTTTCATTTGTCAACCGATATATTTTAAGAGCTATTTCTTTAATTTACCTTCAGCTTGCATTTTATTTTATCATTTGGGATGCAATCACTGTATTTTAAAGCTCCCTAATAGCTTGCCTCTATAGCTCATCAGTTCCATCAATTAGATGCACTGCCTGTGGTATAATTTACATTTGGGTTTTTTTTTTGACATTTGGGCTTTGCTGATCTCTGAGCATTTTCATCTTGCTTCAAAAATTCAAGCAATGTTTATTTTTCATTGGCTGTGATTAGCAGCGGAGTTTCCTCAAATTAAGAAAGAAGCTCAGATACGGCTCTTTGTGGAAGTTTGAAACAAGAGACTACCCCGCTATAACCTCCCCAACCCTGAAATGTCCTGTCTAAATTAGATTGCAAGCTCTTCTGAGAAGGGACTGTCTATTGTATATTAAAATGCACAGCGCTGCGTAAGCCTTTCGTCACTATAGAAATAATAAATAGTAGTAGTAATTAGCAGTGGTTGGTGAGATTTAATGCCGACTGGGCAGTAAGCAACCCTTGCACTAAAGTATGCTAGAATCTGTGCTTCATGCAGTGGCCTAGCGAAAGTAGGAGGCACACGAGGCAGTGGCACCTCCATGTATCCTCCTCTCTGCCCCCACGCTCCTTTCCCACCCACCCCCAAGCCACCCCCATGCCTTCCCTTTCTCCTCCGTACCTCTTTAAATCGTTGCCAGAACCAGCAGCTTCTCTAGCCTGCTGTTTGCACCGGCGTTGACTTTCTCTCTGACATCACTTCCTGGGCCCCTGACCAGGAAGTGATCTCAGAGGGGAGCAGCAAGCCGGAGAAGTTGCTTATACTGGCAAAGATGTAAAGAGGTGGGGGGTGGGGGGGCGAGTGTATCGGGGAGGGGGCAGCGAGGTGCCGGCACACCCACCAAGATGGCGCTCAGGGCGGCCTGCCCCTCCCCCTTACTACGCCACTGGTTTTATGTGTCATAACACAGGATTTTAGTGCATGCTAGGCCCAGATTTAACATGGCACATTTTGGGGCACGTTCCCTCTATTTCTTATTACACTCCATGTGTTAATGTTACCATGAGAACATGATACCTATAGAGAATTAATGCAGGACCACTTACCAGCCTCTATATAGGACTTAGGGCCGGATTCTGTAAATGATGCTCAGTGCGGTTGTCAATGAGCCACTAGGCGCCATTTATAGAATCACGTCTAGTGGCGTCTAAGTGGACTTAGGCATCCTAATGGTAGGTGCCGCTAAATTAGGCCAGGTTTTCACTGGCCTAATTTACCAGCACCTGTCTTGCATGCCTAGCGCTAACTAACTCAACCGTGCCTATCCTCCATCCCTAACCACGCTTACTTTTCAGGCATTGTTAGGCGGTGGAAGGCACTTCCATTTAGGCGTGCTAGGTGCTGTATGGAATTCCGTGCCTAACTTTGTTTTTTTTTAATTAATTATTCAATTAACTCCAATGGTCAATCACCACACCATTTAAGCCAGCGGTCTCAAACACACGGCCCGCGGGCCGCATGTGGCTCTCCAGGTTTTATTTGCGGCGCGCGGTCTGGAGGCCATCATTCTCTTTCTTTTGGAGCAGCAGCCGGCTCGTTCGCTCAAAGCCGCGGGTTGGCGGCTCCTTGCACTATCCGCGCCTGCATCTGAAGCCTCTCTGATGTCACAACATCAGAGAGGCTTCAGACACAGGCGCGGATCTCGCAAGGAGCCGCCACCCGCGGCTTCGAACGAACGAGCCGGCCAGACACGCTGCTGCTCCAGTGGCGTACCAAGGGGGGCGGCGGTCCACTGTTCTCTTCCCTGCAGGGCTGACCAACTCTGGCGGCCCGACGTCAATTCTGACGTCGAGAGAACGTTCTGGCTAGCCAATCACTGCCTGGCTGCCCGGAACATCCTTTCCGACGTTAGAATTGACATCGGGCAGCGAGAGTTGGTCGGCCCCGTGCAGAAGAGAAGCAGGGAGATGGCCTGTTCCCGATAGTGGCAGCAGCAGCAGCCTATTACGCGGCAGCGGTGGTATGGGGGAGGGCAGGAAGGAAGAAAGAAAGAAGGTGGGGTGGGGACAGGGAGCCAGAAAAAGAAGCAAAAAATGGGGCACGGAGGAAGGAAGAAAGAAGAAGGGGGGGACAGGGAACCAGAAACAAAGCAAAAAATGGGGCACGGAATCAGAGAAAGACAGATAGAGAAAGAAAGAAAAAGTTGGGGGAGGGAATGAGGTCTGGAGGAGAGGAAGCATACAGGAGGCTGAAAGAAGGGAAGAAGTATTGGATGCACAGTCAGAAGAACAAAGTGCAACCAGAGACTGATGAAATTACCAAACAAAGGTAGGAAAATGATTTTATTTTCAATTTAGTGATTGAAATGTGCCAGTTTTGAGAAAGAAAAGATATTGAACTTTAAATGTGAGTGCTGCAGAAAAAAATAGAGTACTTGGAGGGCCGCAGAAAAAATAGTTAATGTCTTATTAAAGAAATGACAATTTTGCATGAGGTAAAACTGTTAAAGGAAAGTTTTATAAACTATAAAGAGTTTTACCTCATGCAAAATTGTCATTTCTTTAATAAGGCATTAACTATTTTTTCTGCGGCCCTCCAAGTACCTACAAATCCAAAATGTGGCCCCGCAAAGGGTTTGAGTTTGAGACCACTGATTTAAGCTAATTGATTTAATTTAGGTTAGGCACAGATTTGAATTAGGCATCGCTGGGCAGCTTCAATTACGACACCCAGCGGTGTCTTACTAGGGCGCCATTTATAGAAGCTGGCCCTAAGTATTCTCGCTTTAATTATGCATTAGCCAGGTAGCGCAGGGTAAGTATAATGCACTAGCTGGCTAACTCACACCCATTCCCTGACTAGGCCATTACATCTAACAGAAAATAATTTAGAAAAAAAAAAATTCAGCGGTGTTTAGTTTAATGCGCAGAATCAGGGAAGCTACCGCAAAACCCCTTAACACGATTGATCAGTAACCTATTTTCATGCATTAACCATGTGTTAAAGCCTTAGATTTTCAGAAAGCTTTTGACAAAGTTCTTTATGGGAGGGGATATATAAGAACATAAGAACATAAGAAGTTGCCTCCGCTGGGTCAGACCAGAGGTCCATCGCGCCCAGCGGTCCGCTCCCGCGGCGGCCTATCAGGTCTATGACCTGTGAAGTGGTACCTGACCATTTATATAACCTACCTCTGCTTCTATCTGTACCCCTCAATCAACTTATCCTTCGGGAACTTATCCAAACCTTCCTTGAACCCCCCCGTACTGTGCTCTGGCCTATCACAACCTCCGGAAGCGCGTTCCATGTGTCCATCACCCTCTGGGTAAAAAAGAACTTCCTAGCATTTGTTCTAAACCTGTCCCCTTTCAATTTCTATGAGTGACCCCTAGTACTTGTGGTTCCCCACAGTCTGAAGAATCTGTCCCTGTCTACCTTCTCTATGCCCTTCAGGATTTTGAAGGTTTCTATCATGTCTCCTCTAAGTCTCCTCTTCTCTAGGGAGAAAAGCCCCAGCATTTTCAACCTGTCAGCGTATGAAAAGTTTTCCATACCTTTTATCAATTTAGTCGCTCTTCTCTGGACCCCCTCAAGTACTGCCATTTTCAAAAAAAGATATACATCCCCAAGATGGCATAAACCGGCACATGGATGACTTCCTAGTCAAAATGTTCAAGTGTTAGGGTTGTCAGATTTTACTAACGATTGTTTTGGATGTGTTTCATTTGGGTGTTCTATATTTTGAAAATGGCCTAAAAAGATAGACGTCTTGCTAGGCTAGACTTATTTAAAAAAAAAAAAAAAAAAAAAAAAAAGAGTTAGATGTCATGCGGGTTCGAAAATGACCTTTTCTTCTGCCTGGTATGTGGACATCTTGCGGGAAATGTCCAAAGTAGAGATTTGCGCGGGGACAGAAATCCCACCCATCCCCACCAAGATCCTCTCCGTCCCCACCCATCCCCGCAAGGAATTACCTCCATCCCCACCCGTCCCCACCAGGATCCTCTACGTCCCCACCCGTCCCCGTCAGGATCCTCTCCGTCCCCACCCATCCCCGCAAGGAATTACCTCCATCCCCACCCGTCCCCACCAGGATCCTCTCCGTCCCCACCGTCCCTGTCAAGATCCTCTCCGTCCCCACCCATCCCCGCAAGGAATTACCTCCATCCCCGCCCGTCCCCATAAAAAGCAGCAATTACTTCTGACCGGATCATCAATTCCACAGTTTTTTCTTGTGTTTGTGCTGCTGTTTTCCTTGTGGAATCTCTTTGGTGGAACCCTTTTTTGTTTTCTGTTCAGATAATTAACTTATAAACCCCCTCTTTTACTAAGGCTGACGTGTCCATTATATTATATGGACGAACCCTGCTTCCAAAGCCTTCCATCCCCGTGGGAGTCCCGTTGGCTAGAGGGGGGTCCCCGTGGGAGTCCCGTGAGCCAGAGGGGGGTCCCTGAGAGAGTCCCGTGGGTTAGGGGGGATTCCTGTGATCCCCATTCCCGTGCAGACCTCTAGTCCAAAGTCTGACTTAGACGTCCTATCAAATATGCCCCTTCAGAGACTCTTGAGAAAAAGTGTCATAGGATAGGAGGCACTGTTCTGTTGTCGATTAGAAATTGGTCATTGGACAAAAAACAGAAGGTATATTAGAAAATCCAGTGGCATTGACGTACGATGCCATCGTGTTTGCGACGTTAATGAGAGCTAAAAGTCAAATATCAGCTTGGAATAATAAACTTCTTTTTATAATGGCAGGGGTTGCCATTCAACTCATTTTGAAAAATTGGGATAGATTAAATTACACTTTCTGGAGGGAATCTCTCTGTTATACTTTTAAAATGGAACGTTCAATGGCCTTACAACAGAGACGGTATAAGAAATTTATGGATGTTTGGGAACCATTGACTAAGTTCTGTAAGGAATGATAACTGATTTTATTTTATTGACCCTTAAGCATACACATCCAGGGAGGGTGGGAGGGGGGAGGGTTTTGCATTGGAATTTCACTCGGGGAATATATGGATGGTTTCCTATAAGTATGTACTTTTTCTGATTATTTGGTGGAGGGGGGAAAATACTTGTGCATTAATGAATATAAGTTTAATGTGCATTTCGTGTAATATTGTTGAAAAATTGTTTGCACAATGGTAGTTTGGAAATTTAATAAAGATTAAAAAAAAAAAAAAAAGAAAACAGAAGGTAGGACTAAATGGCCATTTTTCTCAATGGCGGAGAGTAAACAGTGGAGTGCCGCAGGGGTCTGTACTGGGACTGGTGCTATTTAACTTATTTATACATGATCTGGAAATTGGAACGACAAGTGAGGTGATTAAATTTGCAGATAACGTAAAACTATTCAAAGCTGTTAAAATGCATGCAGATTGTGAAAAAATGCAGGCAGACCTTAGGAAATTGTAAGACTGGGCATTCAAATGGCAGATGAAATTGAATGTGGACAAATGACAAGTGATGCACATTGGGAAGAATAATCCAAATCATCATTGCCAGACGCTATCATCCACAATAGAACTGGATGCATGCTAACCAAAGTGCAGTGGCGCAGTAGGGGGGGGTGAGGGGAGTGGTCCTCCCCGGGCGCCATGTTGGTTGGGGGCATCAGAACTCCTCTTCCACTCCTCTCCTTGCCACGCGCATGCCCCCCTTCCCTTCCCCCGCACCTCTAGTTGAGGTTGCTGCTTGCGGCGGTCAACCACGTGCTCCTCGTGACCCTGTTGGCTCTCCCACTGATGTCACTTCCGGGTGCCGCGCATTGGAATGATGTCAGAAGGAGAGCTGACGAGGTCGCAAGGAGCACGCGGTTGACCGCCGCAAGCAGCAACTTCAGTGGTACGAGAGAAGGCAAGGGGGGCATGCATGCCAGGGGGTATCATGGAAGGAGCAGGGTGCAGAGACAGGGCTAAGCCACTGCCATACGCATCCCTATCCATTATATTCTATGTAAAGAGAGGCAAATAACATACCCAGTATAGCACCACTTACCTTCAGTCTAAGACAGGCATATGGTCCAACTCAGTGGCTTAGTAAAGGGGGGGAGGGTGGGTCCGGGGCGCCGTCTTCCTCAGGGTGCTGACACCCCTCCTCCTCTCCAACCCCCCTTCACACTCCTCCCCCTGACCTGGTCCCATATATGGTGATTCGGTGTAGGGTGGGCATCAATGAGAACTTCACTAATATGGAACAGGAGGATATTTCTGGCCAGACTTGATGGTAGATATCCTGCAAACAGGAAGGTTGGATAGGCTGGAATGAGCTTGGATGGCAGCATCAGCTTACAGTCTACGGCCCAGAAATATCAAAGAAGAGGCAAGTTAATCTAATCATCCATTTTTTAATGGGTATAACTTATGGGCAAGATGGACCGTTCAGGTCTTTATCTGACATCATTTACTATGTTACTATGTTACCTGGCAGAAACCCAAAGAGTGGCAACATTCCAGAGCTGAGACTGTGATGTCATAATGCCTCATTCCACCAATGCCTAAGAGCCAACCTCAGCAGTGATGTCACAATGGCTTGTTAGATGGAACCTAGGACAATACCAGGTGGACTTTACAGTCTATGACCCAGAAATATCACATAAGAGACAAGTTAATTTAATCAGGTATTTTTAATGGGTATAACTAATGGGCAGACTGCAGTGGCGTACCTAGGGGGGGGCGGGGGGGGCGGGCCGCCCCGGGTACCAGCCCTAAGGGGGTGTTCCCGGCCTTGCCGTTCAGTCCCCCGCCACCCCCGAAGGACCGCTCGCCCCCCTGGCCTCCCCGCACCACCTATGAACAGCCGCAGCAGGATCGCGAAGTCAGCGTCAGCATCCCTGCGCTGCTTCCTACGACGCGATCCCGCCCCTCCTCTGACGTCAGAGGAGGGGCGGGACCGTGGCGCAGGAAGCAGCAGGGATCGCTGACGCTGACTTCGCGATCCTGCTGCGGCTGTTCATAGGTGGTGCGGGGAGGCCAGGGGGGCGAGCGGTCCTTCGGGGGTGGCGGGGGACTGAACGGCAAGGCCGGGAACACCCCCTTAGGGCTGGTACCCGACGCTGACTTCGCGATCCTGCTGCGGCTGTTCATAGGTGGTGCGGGGAGGCCAGGGGGGCGAGCGGTCCTTCGGGGTGGGTCGGGGCATCAGGCCTTCAGGGTGGGGCGGGCGGGCAGGCAAGCAGGCTTTCAAGGGGGAGGGGGGTGACAGGCAGGCAGGCAGGCCTTCAAGGGGGGACAGGCCTTCGGGGGGGGGGTGCAGACATTCAAGGGGTGCAGGCCTTCAAGGGGGGCAGGCAGGCCTTCAGGGGGGTGCAGACCTTCGGGGGGGGGGTGTAGGCCTTTGGGGGGGTGCAGACCTTCAAGGGGGTGCAGGCCTTCAAGGGGGGAAAGGCAGGCAGGCCTTCAAGGGGGGGACAGGCCTACAAGGGGGGGGGACAGGCCTACAAGGGGGGGGACAGGCCTACAAGGGGGGGACAGGCCTTCAAGGGGGGGTGCAGGCCTTCAAGGGGGGGTGCAGGCCTTCAAGGGGGGTGCAGGCCTTCAAGGGGGAGACAGGCCTTCAAGGGGGGGAAAGGCAGGCAGGCAGGCCTTAAAGGGGGGACAGGCCTACAAGGGGGTGGGACAGGCCTTCAAGGGGGGGACAGGCCTTCGGGGGGGTGCAGACCTTCAAGGGGGGAAAGGCAGGCAGGCCTTCAAGGGGGGGACAGGCCTACAAGGGGGGGGGACAGGCCTACAAGGGGGGGGACAGGCCTACAAGGGGGGGGACAGGCCTTCAAGGGGGGTGCAGGCCTTCAAGGGGGAGACAGGCCTTCAAGGGGGGGAAAGGCAGGCAGGCAGGCCTTAAAGGGGGGACAGGCCTACAAGGGGGTGGGACAGGCCTTCAAGGGGGGGGACAGGCCTTCGGGGGGGTGCAGACCTTCAAGGGAGTGCAGGCCTTCGGGGGGGGGGGGGGGCAGTCCTTCAGGGGTGGGGTTTAGGCCTTCAGAGGGGGACAGACCTTCGGGTGGGAGGTAAAGTCCTTCGGGGGGTGCAGGTCTTCAGGGGTGGGGTGTAGCCCTTCGGAGGGGGGACAGACCTTCGGGGGAGGGGGGGTCCTGGTGTAAAAGTACACAGAGGGAGAGAGGGAAGGGGGGGTTCAAAGATACATGCATATGCCAGACTTTGGGGGTTAGAAATAATGGGTCTAAAAACAGAGGAGTGGGAGAGAGATGGTGCATAATGGGATTTAGGGAGGGAAGGAACAGAAAGGGAGAGAACTTGGAAACAGGGGATGGTGTGGAGGGGGGATAGAGATACTGGATAGGAGGATAGTTGGGAACAGAAAGGGAGAGATGGTGGATCCTGGGGTGGTGGGGAGTTGAGAAAAGGTGAATCTGTGGATGGAGACAAAAAAAAGGAAAGATGCCAGATCTCCGGGAGAGGGAAGGGAAACGGAAGGGGAGAACAGAGATGGCAGACGGATGGTTAGCACGGAGAAAGGAGACCCTGGCAAGCAAGACAACAAGAGCCTGGGACCAACAAGATTTGAATATTGATCAGAGAACAAAAGGTAGAAAAAATAATTTTATTTTCTGTTTTGTGATTACAATATGTTAGATTTGAAAAGTGTACATGAGACAGCTTGAAATGGGAACTTTTCTATTTTTGTGAATGGCAAGGCTGAGTTCAGTTAAAATATATGCTTTATAAGAAAATATAATAATGTGTTTTATAAAGTTTATAAGCATTGCTGGCATACTCGGTGAGGTGTTCCTAGTGTTGGTGGTGGTGGTAGCATGTCAGTGTGTTGAGAGGAAGAGGTAGTCTGGGAAATTCTGCTGAGCAAACTCTGGGCCCATTTCCACCCCCAGTTAGTCCACTCCACTCAACTGGTTCACACACTGAGTGGGTCTTTGGGTGTTATTTCTGGGTAGTTGTTTTAGAATCTCTTCCAGTGGTTTGTCAGTATCTCCTTCTGGTCCAAGGAAGGAAACTTTGTCAACCTTAGCATTGACCTTCAGAATATGTTTGTAACAGCGCTGCTTGTGTGGCATTAGGCTATGTAGTGATCGAAAGAAAAAAACAGACCTTTGCACATTTTTGCACTATATGGTGGGTGTATGAGGAGATTCATTTCCTGCACAGTTAAGTCCATTTTTTCTACTGAATAATAGTATAGGTACAATGAAAGTAAATAGCAAAAATGTTTGAGTAGATAATTAAGGAAATCTTTTTCATATTGCTTGCTTATGGACTGGGAAAAAAGACTGTTCAAGCAAATGTCTCCAGAACTGCTTTAATGGAAAAATGTGATTTTTTTTTTTTTAAGTACTTTGTGAAATTTATTGTTGTTGTGAAATTTATTGTTATACTTTGTTTAAACTTAAAAAGCGGTGTCATTAACAGTGAATCTAATCGAAAAATCGATTCAACAGGGTGAATCGGATCGAATGAAATATTTTTCTCTGAATCGGGCAGCACTATTGGCTACCATGAGAATGGGCTACTGGGCATGATGGACCATTGGTGTGACCCAGTTAGGCTATTCTTATGTTATGTTCTCATCTGTAGGGGCCTTTGTTTTCACTTCTTATTTTAATGTATTTTTTTCCTGGGAACTTATCAGTGTTTTTTTATAATGGGAACAAAAATGGAAGAGAATTAATGTGTGTGGAATGGGGGGGGGTAACTAATTTCTTCAGCTAAATAATTCAATCCACTTCAAACAGACATAGGAGAACTCACGCACCATTCACACACCCTCCAACCAAAAACGTCAAAAGAAAAAAACTGTTCGACAACCTCCTAGCCATTCGAGCTGCAACACTTGACCCCCAACTCTACAACCTATTGACCTCGACCACAAACTACAAAACCTTAAAAAAAGAAATAAAAACCCTTCTATTAAAAAAACACATAAAACCAAACTAACATAATCAGAACTGTCCCAAGCATCACCTGCAACTACTCCATATGTACTTCTGATGTCATGACAATTCAGACATAATTTATGTTATGTTATGTTTGGAATAATGGTTACATAAATGAGGTTTAATAAAAGAAAATTTTCTGTGGGAGCATTTGTTGGAACTTCTGTTATCCTGATTTCTTCTATCTGTGGGCTTTCTTTAGCTAACCTACTTATCTGGGGCTTTCCACTTCTGCAGCTGCCCTTTTCACGGTCCACTTTGCGCTTGCACTCTCTGGGGAGGGGGGGTTGGGTCTGGGCTTGGTGGGGTAGGTGTGTCTGGTAGTTTTGTCTGGGTGGTGGCTGGGTGTTTCTTGGGTGCTTGTTGTGCGGATTGGTGTGTCTGGTGAGCGGTCTGGGTGTTGTTGCTTGTGGGGGGTTTTTTCATTATAAAATATGGCTGAGGGTCTAGTCCGGCTTATTATTCTTGTGGGTTCTGGGGTGGGATTTGTTTGCTTGCCCCAAGTTTTGGCCTTTTGTTGTGTATTGCTATGCCTCTCATTGGCAATTTTCTCTTGGGAGAGGCTTGTTCATGCTTGTTGTTGCTGTTACTCTCATTCTGTGTTCTTTTTGATAATGTATAAGTTTCTGTACAGACCATGGTTGCTTGTCTGGACCTTTTGCCATTCTCAATAAAAATACTTTGGAAAAAAAAAAAAAAAAAAAAAGGAAATTTTCACTGCCTGTTTCTATTCTGACCATTTATTCCATTTCATGGTTATTGCAAAAAAAAAAAAAAATTTTACATGAGGGGGGGGGGGGGGTGTCAAAAAATGATGGGCCCCGGGTGCCACATACCCTAGGTACGCCACTGGCAGACTGAATGGACCATTCAGGTCTTTATCTGCCGTCATATACTATGAAACTATGTTACCTGGCAGAACCCCAAAGAGTAGCAACATTCCAGAGCTGAGATTGTGATGTCATAATGCCTCATTCCACCAGTGCCTATGAGCCAACCTCAGCAGTGATGTCATAATGGCTTGATTAGATGGAACCTAGGACAATACCAGGTGGACTTTACAGTCTATGACCCAGAAATATCACAGAGAGACAAGTTAATTTAATCAGGTATTTTTAATGGTCAGACTGGATGGACCGTTCTGGTCTTTATCTACCATCATTTACTATATGTACTATATGTACTATACTATATATACCTTTTAAACTTTGGCAAGAGCAGCCACCAACTTGCCGCCCGTATCAGATTCGGCACTCTCTCTGACATCATTTCCGGGGCCCTGGCCTAGAAAGTGACATTAGAGAACACCAAAGCGGATGCGGGCAGCAAGTTGGTGGCTGCTTACGCCAAACTTAAAAAGGGACGGGGACGGGGAGCGCGCAAGCAGCAGGGCGCTGCTCACCCTCGCTACGGCGCTGGCCCAATTGTCCTGTTATTTACGAGGCTCCGAGACATTCGGTCATCAAACCAAACACTCAGGGTTCCTTTTACGAAGGCGCGTTAGCGGTTTTTTATGCGCCTAATAGCGCGCGCTAAACTGCCGGCCACGCTAGCCACTACCGCCTCCTCTTGAGCAGGCGGTAGTTTTCTGGCTAACGCGGGGTTTAGCGCGGGGTTAAAAGTCACACGCGGCTTCGTAAAAGGAGCCCTCAGTCCACAGGAGAGCAGCTCCGTTTTCACGGCTAGCAACGCTTCTGCCTAAAACTCAGAAATCAAATCGGGCTTTATCATTCCTCCCCCACCTTCACCCACATTTATTTAGCTCCTTTAAAAGGATATTTTATTCCTACACTGGGAATACAAATCACTGGCTATTCTGACACAGAATATAATAATGAGTTATGTTAACTGCAAACTTGTAGAGGAATTTTTTTTTTTTTTTAAATTTAGGACCAAATTGCTCTGCTATGAGATCAATTAACATGTTCCAAGGCGATGAGTCTCCAGGGGAACAAGGGCTCCAAGTTAAAGCAATTAAGTGCAATATGTCACCGAATATTTGACACCAGCACATGCAACACAATCAGCCGCTGTGCGCTTCTGCGGTATCTTAAGATGCCTTTACCAGAGCTTGCTGTAAGCTTCGGCGGAGAATGACAGATTGTGTCATTAATCCCTTGATTCCTTAACAATAGAACAATGACTTTTCTTCGTATTGCACCGCAGTGCTTGCCAACCCTCTCCTGAAGCACGCTAAGGGCTAGATTCACCAAGCCCATCGATCAACTTCCGACCGCTTAGCGACCCCTTTACAACCCAATTTCCCTCCGACCCAATTCATTAACCTCTGTCCCAATCATCCTCCAATCCGCGCATGCGGATCCGATCCGTGTCCAGGGGGGCTGATTCACGAATCGCCCTCCTGCACATGAGGGCGATCGGAATCACACCCCCAACCGAGCGCCCGGATCGCTCTATAGCGATCCCAACGCATGTGCAGCCCATCTGTAGATGGTCTGCGCATGCGCTGGTCCTCCGAGCCCGGCAGAGCTAAATTTTCCTTTTTTTTAACTGGGGCAGGAAGGAGATTGGAGTTGAAGGCAGAAGGCAGGGCAGTCGGAAAGGACCTCAGTGACTAGTCCTCAGCAGTCGCTTATTTTTGGATTGGCCAGCCCAGTTGGTGTTGCTTTTTTATTTAAGTGAATCGCTTCCTGCCTACATTTAAATGCAGTTCCCTCTCATTTGCATGCGCGGATCGGAGGATGATCGGGACAGAGGTTAATGAATTGGGTCGGAGGGAAATCGTTTTGTAAAGGGGTCGCTAAGTGGTCGGAAGTTGATCGATGGGCTTCGTGAATCTAACCCTTAGCCAGTCAGGTTTTAAGGATTGCCACAGGGAATGTGCATGAGAGAGATTTGTAGTGGAGGCCCATTGTATGCAAATCTATCTCATTCATATTCACTGTGGTAATCCTGAAAACCTGACTGGCTAAGTGTGCTTCAGGAGAGGGTTGGGTCTCATTCTCACAGATGCTTCTTAGTCTTGCCACTTCCTCTCTCGGTTCTTTTGCTTGCTTCATGAGGGATTCAAGCTGAAGACAAGCTGGGTAACATTTTCTGTCTGCACAGAGACAGAAGCTGTCACTGTTACAGAGCAATATCCTGGATTTATAATTTACAGATTCTTGAAAAAATTGCTATAGTTGTTATGTAAAGGCTACATGTTCTTGGCCATGTCTGGTGCCGAGTTGCCAAGACACCACCTGCCAAATAAAGTTGGTTCTGTGGTGTTCAGAGTTTAGATCAGGGGTGTCCAACCTGCAGCCCGAGGGCCACATGCGGCCCCGTGAAGGATTTTGTTTGGCCCCGGTCAAGGGCGATGCAGTGTTTTCCTCTGTTGCCCCCAGGTGTTTACCATCTTGCCAGCTCCCTCCTCTGTCTTGCTGTAGTGTTTGCACATTTGTGCGGCCCCAGAAACATTTTTTTTCGGCCAATGCGGCCCAGGGAAGCCAAAAGGTTGGACACCCCTGGTTTAGATCATTTGCACCTAGCATAATCAGACATTAACTGGACTGGAATGTGTGCAGATCTCATCTGGCTAGGCGCTCTCAGAGATTAACCCTCTCTTTTACTAAGGTGCGCTAACTGATTAGCGCGTGCTAAACGCTAACGCTAAATTGATTAGTGCGTTCTAATCGGTTAGCGCCCTTTAGTAAAAGAGGTCCTAAAACTTTCCTTTCCTTCCTATCAGAAAACGTAGCCATTCTTTCTCCTACAAACTAACCGAGCTTTGGAACAACTTGCCACTCTCACTAAGAATCTTAGGCCCCTTCTTATCTTTCAGGAAGGCTCTAAAGGCAGTCTTGTTCACCAAACATTTTGGAATTGAATTGTTCTACTTTTTCCAAATTAGATTTTTTTGGTTCTATTCTTAACGTTAACCAAGTCGAACTCCAAATCGGTTGATGACCCGGTGAATAAAACTAAGTTTTAGTTTAGTTCAGGTGTTGCTCCTTGATATGAAAATACAATCTCAAAGGGGGCTATGAAGGATGCTGCCTTCTCCCCTAATAGCATTCCTTTATGGCAGTGTATCTCAAACTGTGTGCCTCCTGAGATTCCAAGTGTGCCGCGGCACACTGAGGAGGAAGAGAGGCGCCTGCCAGCTGACTTCCCTATGCGGAACAGCGCCAGCGCTGCCCGATTCGCTGAAGGCCTGCATGTTTCCCCCTTCTCTCTAGCGTCCTACAGTTCCCCCCCTGGCCTCCCGGTCTCACCTTAAAAGCTAATTACAGCAGCCTGCAGAGGATCGCCAGTTGGTAAAATGATTTTATTTTCAATATAGTGATTGAAATGTGTCAGTTTTGAGAATTTATATCTGCTGTGTATATGAAAAATGAATGGAAAAAAATTGCATTACAATTAGTAAAGGGGATGGGATCTGGGGCAGTGCTTGGGTGGGCCTAGGGAGGTCTGTGGTTGGGGTACTCAGTGGAGAATAAATTTGGTAACCCTTCACATTGGTTCTTTGTTGCCTCTCTCTCCTATCTAGATGGGACAGGACCCCTTTAATAAATGGGACAGTCCTGTCCCCTACAATGCTGGCGCAAGGACCATGCCGCAGAAGCCACTCACGCTGGCGAAGATTATGAGGTACGGGAGGGAGAGCACACATGTGGAATAGGGGGGGGTGAAGGAGTGGGGCACAGAGGAGGGTGCGGGGGGGAACCCCCGCCCTGGGCGTCTCCTACCCTCACTACGCCACGGCCTTAGCGCATTCCTTTCACGGGTCAATCCCATGCACTAAGACCATTTTTCCTCAGGGATAAATGACGGATTTTTCATTTTTTTTTTTTTTTTGTATTAATGCTAATTATCCTGTTAGCGCATCCGATGCTCCTCGCGTCAGCATTGGATGGGACAGGCCCCCTGATCTAACAACTTTAATAAATGATCTTTTCCTTTACGTACAACTGCTGTGGCTCTGTCTTACCTGGGCACTGGATCTGCCCTCATTCATGTTACCACAGGGGCGTTACATTCAGCCCTGTGAATCACACGTTCATGCTTAGGGTAATACGTGCTCTTCGTACTATGGGCTAACCAGCATCAGTAATATATTTAATCCAGCTGACACTAAGAGTCATTCTGGTTAGCAGCGATAGCATCAGTGACAAACGGCTCATTTTTTTGCATAAGCCTATTAAGATAACTGTGTTTCAATTATTAGTCTAGCTCATGTTTGCCCCATAGACCTGTAAATATGCATGAGGCAGGCTCAGAAGAACAAAGTTGATGCAGCATTGCTCTACAATGATGCATCCTCGAGGTCAACCGGTGATAGGCAAAGGCGCTCTCCATTTGGTAAGATACTTCTTTTCCGCAAAACAAATTAACAAACGCCTCTCACGAGCCCCTTCCCCCCCGCAGATGCCCCGTCTGTCACATTACGGATGTCTTCATGGGTACACAAAATGGACCTCTCCGTGTTGCTATAGAAAATGATCACCCTCTGAAAGCTCCCGAATGAGATTATCCTTCTTTCGTGCGTTTCGGTAGACCAGATTCATTCATTAGGAGTCACTAACTTCAGACATCCGATGCATCTGCTGTTTTTCTTTGCAAGTATCCATCACTGAACTGCAAGTTCAATACTTGCCTCATCGCTCCAGCAGCAGAACTCCGGTGATTAAGTGTGGCGTGCAGGTGCTTGCTTAAAACAAGTGATCACAGCCCAGTCAAAAGAGGAAAGAAAAAAAAAGAAAAAAGCCTTTTACGAGTCAGGGTTCTGAGTTATTACGCATCCATTTTCCCCCCACGAAATTGAATTAATTATTTAGCAAACATGGTCTCCTATTGATTTCAAGTTGATTACTTTCCACGATGAAAAATGGAACCGTACCGTAATGACATTTAAGGAAGACAAACATAGGTCTCTGTTGCCATACAAATCAGATGAAGATGTGTGCTAATGGAGAGGGTGTCTGCTATGCACAGATCTGAAACTATCTTTTATGTCTCTGACATCTAGAATAAACAAACTGGAAAGAAAAACGCAGTGGCTGGATTTGAATTACAGGCACTGGCCTATTTGTCATATCCTCTCTCTCTGAATGTTGGCTTGCCTGTTTAAAAAGCTTCCATCCTGTTTTGCGGTATACTAACATAGTGAAACCCTGGCCGCACTTAAAAAGTGGGAGAAAAAAAAGAAAGAGTTCGGGCTTTTCAGAGGAAGACATGTCAAATTCTTTGTGGTTGAACGAATGCTATGATGCTTTTAGGTTGGACACCACGGCTATTGCTACCACTGTACCCGAAAGGCCTATGCAGCGCTGTATTACATTTAACATGTAATAGATGTTACATGAAAAATGAATGGAAAAAAATTGCATTACAATTAGTAAAGGGGATGGGATCTGGGGCAGTGCTTGGGTGGGCCTAGGGAGGTCTGTGGTTGGGGTACTCAGTGGAGAAGGCATAATCAAGAAGGGTATTACAACCAGAACAAAAGAAGTTATCCTGCCGTTGTATCGGGCAATGGTGCGTCCTCATCTGGAGTACTGCGTCCAATATTGGTCGCCGTACCTTAAGAAAGATATGGCGTTACTCGAGAGGGTTCAGAGAAGAGCGACACGTCTAATAAAAGGGATAGAAAACCTTTCATACGCTGAGAGATTAGAAAAACTGGGACTCTTTTCCCTGGAGAAGAGGAGACTTAGAGGGGATATGATAGAGACTTACAAGATCATGAAGGGCATAGAGAGAGTGGAGAGGGACAGATTCTTCAAACTTTCGAATAATAAAAGAACAAGAGGGCACTCGGAAAAGTTGAAAGGGGACAGATTCAGAACGAATGCTAGGAAGTTCTTCTTTACCCAACGTGTGGTGGACACCTGGAATGCGCTTCCAGAGGACGTAATAGGGCAGAGTACGGTACTGGGGTTCAAGAAAGGATTGGACAATTTCCTATTGGAAAAGGGGATAGAGGGGTATAGATAGAGGATTACTGTACAGGTCCTGGACCTGATGGGCCACCGCGTGTGCGGACTGCTGGGCACGATGGACCTCTGGTCTGACCCAGCAGAGGCACTGCTTATGTTCTTATGTTCTTATGAGAATAAATTTGGTAACCCTTCACATTGGTTAACATGTAATAGAAGAGCTTACACTCTAATTTAGACAGACAGACAGGATATATAGGGGTTGGGGAGTTTATTGCTTATTGAAAGCTCTGGTGTAATGGTGTTACTATACATGAGCTAAATATATGTGAATCTTATCTATTTATACTATCTATATACATATACTATAATTATTGTTATTGTTTCTGTATTGTCATATACTCGTCTTTCTTTGTATGATTTGTGAATTCACCGTTTCGTGTTCCAAGTGTGTGTTTGTGTGTGTGTGTGTGTGTGGGGGGGGGGGGGTTAAGCCTACTGTTTCTTGCACAGAGAATGGTAGGATGAACACAGGTACCTGACAGTGAGTGAGAGTTGGTTCATAGTCTAAAGCGCGCGAGGACAAAGGCGCGCCAACAACCGAACGTGGACAACTGAGCGCAGGACTTCATCGCACCGAAGATAAACCATATTTTAATGGGCTCCGACAGGGGGTGTTGGTGGGGAACCTCCCCCACTTTACTTAATAGAGAGCGCGCTGGTGTTGGGGGGGGGGGCTTGGGGGGTTGTAACCCCCCTCATTATACTGGAAACTTAACTTACCCCTGTTTTTTAGGGAAAAAGTTAAGTTTTCAGTATAATGTGGGGGGTTACACCCCCCATACCCCCCAACATGGCAGCATGAGGCAGCGCCATCCCTATTAAGTAGAGTGGGGGGGGTTCGCCCCCACACCCCCCCATCAGAGCCCTTTAAAATACAGGTTTTCTTCGGCGCGATGAAGTCCTGCGCTCAGTTGTCCGGCGCGCCTTTGTCCTCGCGCGCTTTTGACCCGTCACCGTGAGAGTTAGGACTTCAAAGCAGCCTTGAAAAAAGTGGGCTGTTAGCTTGGATTCAAATACTGCTAGAGGCGGAGCCTATCGTAATGAGACCGAGGCTTCCAGAGCAGATCGCTGAACGAGCAGAGCTGCACTTTTCACATGCCATAATGTATCTATTCACCAGAAAGGCAATTTTTCAAAAACATTCTTAGAGGGAAACCCTTTGAAATAGTCTTATGAAACTGCATGACCTATAGGCCCTCGAAGCTGATCATCCACAGACTAAGGGTTACCAGACGCCCAGATTTCCTCCTTGACTTTTCCAAAACCCAACACTTTGTCAAGGTTTTAACAAGCTTCCCGAAAAATTGTGTCGCGTGATGTCATTGCGTTGCGTCCGTGCATGTGCGGATGCCACCTGGGAGCAGGGCTGGGGGGGCGGAAGAGGGTGTGACAGAGGCAGTCCTGGGGGCGTGGCCATGGGTCCAGTTTTTCCCAAAGGAAAATCTGGTAACCCTAGTCACAGACTGTACATTAGAGAATGACACGGTGACAAAATTCATCCCCATTCCCATCCCCGCGGATAACCACGGGGAATAATCCCATGTCATTTTCTTGTGTCTATTTCAACCTCAGTCCTTCTACAACAGCATTCTTCAGAGCAAAGCTTGCGGGTCAGTGGTTGTGGCCATTCATACTCTGATTCTTATGTGAGCCAAGGATAATGAAGCCATTGTGACATCACTGATGTGATTGGCTCTTAGGCACTGGTGGAATGAGGCATTATGACATCACAATATCTGCTCTGGATACCAGAGACTGTCATTCTGTAGTGTCTGTTTCAACCTCAGTCCTGCTACACCAGCATTCTTCAAAGCAAAGCTTGCGGGTCAGTGGTTGTGGCCATTCATACTCTGATTCTTCCCTCTCTCCTTAAAGAATGACATGAAGATGGTTTCCCGCGGTTATCCGCGGGGACGGGAACGATAATGAATTTTGTCATCGTGTCATTCTCTACTATACATGACTAAGTTTACCCGGAACGGGCAGAGACCTTCCCAGGGGTGCAGTCATGTGCAAATAAACTTTAGAAAATTTGATTGTATGCAAATACGTCAACCCTGGAAATTTTGTGCACACTAAAGAAGAGGCATGGTTGATCAAGTATACCCTCAGTTATAAAATTACCCCCTAAACCAGGGGTAGGCAATTCCGGTCCTCGAGAGCCGGATCCAGGTCAGGTTTTCAGGATCTCCACAATGAATATGTATGAGATGGATTTGCATGCACTGCCTCCTTGAGATGCAAATCTATCTCATGCATATTTATTGTGGAGATCCTGAAAACCTGACCTGGCTCCGGCTTTCAAGGACCGGAATTGCCTACCCTTGCCCAAAACTTACAAGGAAGCAGGAAAATAAGAAAATCAGCACCTTTTCATCTAATGGTTAGTACAGTAGGATGCCTATTATATGAACTCTGATTATCCGGATGTTCAATTATCTGGATGCTTTGGGGGACTCAGTTTATATTTGAATTCCCCCCTCTTAAGTCCCATTCCTACCACCCTCCCTCCCACTAGTGTTCCTTCTCTGCTGATGCTGCTGCCATCAGCTCCCTCCCCCCCAAGAGACTTTCCCCTGCCGTCAGCACATCCCCCTGACAAGAAAAGGCAGTGTTCCCCCTCCAACCCTGAAAATATACAACTAGGGTTACCAGATTTAACTTTTCTAAAACCTGGATCCATGGCCATGCCCACAGCCCCACTCAGTTCTACCCAGCCCCGCCTCATTCCACCCAAGTCATGCCCCATTCTTCCCCTGTCTTGGCCCCCTCAACCCGTTCTCGTGCTCAGAGCCGCATCAGGAGGGCATCTGCACATGCATGCATGTGTGCATGCTTGTGATGTCAGCACGTTGCATGCATATATGTGCAGATGTCCTTCTGATGCGGTCCTGAGCTGGAAGCGTTTCAAAACCTGGACAAAGTGCTAAGTTTTGAAAAGCTGTCTGGGTAAATTCAGACGTCTGATGACCGTAGACACAACTAATCCCCCTACCAGACCCAGAGGAAGGACCCTAGCCTACCTTTTTTTTCCCTGGTGGTCTAGCAACATGTTGGGACAGGAGTGATTGCCACTCGCTCCTGCCCATGGTCTTTTAGTAATGAAGATGGCTGCTGAAACTTCTATCGGGGAAATAAAGTAGGCCTGGGGCCCTTCCTCTGGGTCCAGGAAGGGAGGTTGGAGGTGTCTATTTGAGGAGGGAAGTGCCTTTTCTTGTTGGGTGGGGGTGGGAGGTGTGCTGATGGTATTTTTTCACATTTATCATTAAAATCAAAACAAAAAAAGCAATAATTAATATTCAATCATACACAAAACCAGGATAAAACAGCAAAATACATCTTACAAAGAGTAAAACGACATAATATACCTATACAAGAACTCAGACACATCAAGTAAGGGATACATCTAATAATTTAAAAGAATGTACACATTCACATCTTTACATTGCCTCAAAGAGCCACTCAAAGTATTCCATAAACCTGTGTTTCTCAACTTCTTCAAGCCAAGTACCCCCTAAGCCTAACAAATACCAACCGAGTACCCTCGCCCAAGCTCTGCCCCACACCTGCCCACGCTCTGCCTCTGACTCCACCCCCACAATAATAGTACTAATTGTAATGCAATTTCTTCCATCCTTTTTTCATATATACACAATATAATCATATTAATACATTATGGTAACCACAAAATTTTTTTTAAAACCACAAAGCACACTGTACGTATATACCCAGATTTAGAAAAGGGGGCAGAAAGGCTCATGCAAAAGACCCAGCATGGTTAACAAAAGAAGTTAAGAAGGTGGTAGGAGATAAGAAAAAATCTTTCATGACGTGGAAAAAGGATAAAACTGAGGAAAATTGGAAAGAGCACAGGAAGCACCAAAAAGAATGTCACCGTGTGGTCAGAACAGCAAAGAAAGAGTATGAAGAGAGACTTGCAAAGGAGGCAGGGAGCTTTAAAACTTTCTTTCAATATGTGAAAGGGGAACAGCCGGCGAGGGAGGAGGTGGGACCCCTAGATGAGGGAGATAGGAAAGGAGTGGTAAAGGAGGAGAAGGAAGTGGCAGACAGATTAAACACATTCTTCTCGTCAGTCTTCACGAAAGAAGACACATCCAAGGTTCCGGAACCAGAAATATTCTTCAAGGGAGACCAAGAGGAAAAATTATCGTGCATGGAGGTAAGCCTCGAAGATGTACTCAAACAGATAGATGGGCTAAAAACTGACAAATCTCCGGGCCCAGACGGAATTCACCCAAGAATACTAAAAGAACTTAGAGACGAAATAGCGGAGTTATTGCAGCAGATTTGCAACCTATCCCTGAAAACAGGGGTAATACCAGAAGACTGGAGGATGGCGAATGTTACACCTATCTTCAAGAAGGGATCCAGAGGCGACCAGGGGAATTATAGACCGGTCAGTTTAACCTCAGTTTCGGGAAAGATGGCCGAATCATTAATCAAGGACAGTATCAGTGAGCATATAGAAAAAAATAAGCTGATGAGAACAAGCCAGCATGGTTTCTGTACTGGAAGATCTTGCCAAACAAACCTGCTGCACTTCTTCGAGGGGATAAGCGAACATTTTGACAAAGGTGACCCCATAGATATAGTATACCTGGACTTCCAGAAAGCCTTCGACAAGGTACCTCATGAGCGCCTTCTAAGGAAACTGTGGAACCACGGGGTGGAAGGGGACATACATAGATGGATCAAAAACTGGCTGGCAAACAGGAAACAGAGGGTAGGAATAAAGGAACACTATTCTGACTGGAAAGGGGTCACAAGTGGCGTCCCACAAGGGTCAGTGCTGGGACCACTGCTATTCAATATATTTATTAATGACTTGGAAACAGGGACAAAGTCTGAAGTTGTAAAATTTGCAGATGACACAAAACTCTCCGGTACAGTTAGATCTGTTGAGGAATGTAAAGAACTCCAAAGGGACCAGAACAAACTGACTGAGTGGACAAATAAATTGCAGATGAGCTTCAATGTAGAGAAATGTAAAGTTATGCACATAGGGAAAGGGAACCTGATGTACAACTACACGATGGGGGGGATGACATTGGGAAAAGGCAACCTAGAAAAGGACTTGGGGATTTTGGTGGATAGAACAATGAAACCGGCAGCACAATGCGCAGCGGCCTCGAAAAAGGCGAACAGAATGTTGGGCATTATCAAAAAAGGTATCACTACCAGAACCAAGGAAGTTATCCTCCCGCTGTACAGGGCAATGGTGCGACCGCATCTGGAATACTGCGTCCAGTACTGGTCGCCGTACCTAAAGAAAGATATGGCGATACTCGAGAGGGTCCAGAGAAGAGCAACAAAAATGATAAAGGGCATGGAAAACCTCTCATATGCTGAGAGGCTGGAGAAGCTGGGGCTCTTTTCCCTGGAAAAGCGGAGACTTAGAGGGGATATGATAGAAACCTATAAGATCATGAAGGGTATGGTGAAAGTAGAGAGAGACAGATTCTTCAGACTGGCAGGGGCAATAAAAACTAGAGGGCACTCAAAAAAATTGAGGGGAGATAGATTTAGAACAAATGCTAGGAAGTTCTTCTTCACCCAGAGGGTGGTGGACACCTGGAAGGCGCTTCCAGAGGAGGTGGTTGAGCAGAGTACGATTTTGGGTTTCAAAAAGGGATTGGATGAGTTCCTGAAGGGAAAGGGGATCCAGGGGTATATTTAGAGGGTTACTATACAATACAAAACGCCCTTGAGAAATAGATCACTACAGGTCCTTGACCTGGGGTGCCACCGCGGGAGTGGACTGCTGGGTGTGATGGACCTATGGTCTGACTCAGCAGAGGCAATGCTTATGTTCTTATATTCAGGGTTTTTTCAAAGATATCACTGTAGATGACTTTAAAATATGCAATGTCACCTCAGTAACAACTATAGAAAAATAGACAAATATAGTGCAAAATATAGACAGCAGATATAAATTCTCAAAACGGACACATTTTAATCACTAAATTGAAAATAAAATCATTTTTCCTACCTTTGCTGTCTGGTGATTTCATGAGTCTCTGGTTGTACTTGCTTCTGCTGTGCATCCAATAATTCTTTCTTTCTGCCTCCTGCATGCTTCCTCTCCTCCAGGCCTCATTCCATTCCCCAACCAACATCTCTCTCTGTCCCTCCATGAGTCCAACTTTTCTTCCTTTCTCTTCTGCCCCCATTGGCAACATGTCTCCCTCTCTCTCTCATTTCCTCTCCTGCTGCAAAAGGAGTGGGGAAAGTGAAAGAGAGAGATCCAGGGGCTAGATGTTTATCTTTTTTCAAAAATTGCCTATCTAGACGTTTTGCCCTTAGGACATCCAACATTTTTGGCTATTTTTTTTAAAAAGAAAGCCATCCAGGTTCAAAACATCTAAACCAAGCCCATTTGGATGTAGACAGGGCAACCATTTATATTATACTGATCAGATAGACATGTAAGCAGAGCAATGGGTCAGCTTAGAGGACACTGCTGTGAACTTCACATAAAGGGTGCCAGGTGCCAGAATTCCCATATAATGTATGGTGCTGCCCTCCAAAATCCCCCAAATCCTACTATTCCCACCTACCATCCCAATAACCCTTATGGCTGCAGGTGTCACCTATAACAAAACATAGCAAATTCACTTATATACCGCCATAACCTCTCAGTTCAATCAAGAGACTGTACAAGCCCAGTGTATTATAATCACATTCAGAAGAATTTGTCAAATAAGGAGGTCTTTAGCATTTTTCTAAAGGAAAGATAGGAGTTGAAGTTTGTTATCAGGACAGAAAAGGGTTTATCCCATGATCCATCTTGAAAAGATCAAATTCTATGGAAAAATCTTTTGTATATGCAATCTTTTACTCTAGGAAATGTAAATAATCTAAAATGCCGAGAAAAAACATGAGTTTTAACATTGATTAATGCAAGGTCATGCATGTAGGGAAAAGGAACCCGATGTTCAGCTATGAAATGGGGGGATCATTGCTAGGGGTGAGCAACCTTGAAAAAGACCTGGGGCTGATGGTGGACACAACATTGAAAGCATCAGCACAGTGTGCGACAGCCTCAAAGAAATCAAACAGAATGTTGGGTATCATTAAAAAAGGGTATCACAACCAGGACGAAGGAAGTCATCTTGCCGCTGTATCGTGCAATGGTGCACCCACATTTGGAGTATTGTGTCCAGTACTGGTCGCCGTACCTCAAAAAGGACATGGCAGTACTTGAGGGAGTCCAGAGAAGAGCAACTAAACTAATAAAAGGTATGGAAAACTTTTCATACGCTGACAGGTTGGAAATGTTGGGGCTATTCTCCCTGGAAAAGCGGAGACTTAGAGGGGACATGATAGAAACCTTCAAAATCCTGAAGGACATAGAAAAAGTAGACAGGGACAGATTCTTCAGACTGTGGGGAACCACAAGTACAAGGGGGCACTCGGAGAAATTGAAAGGGGACAGATTTAGAACAAACGCTAGGAAGTTCTTTTTTACTCAGAGGGTGGTGGGCACATGGAACGCGCTTCCGGAGGTTATGATAGGCCAGAGAACGCTACAGGGGTTCAAGGAGGGTCTAGATAGGTTCCTAAAAGAAAAGGGGATTGAGGGGTACAGATAGAAGCAGAGGTAGATTATAGGATTAGTCAGAAACCACTTCACAGGTCATGGACCTGATGGGCCGCCGCGGGGGCAGACCACTGGGCACGATGGACCTCTGGTCTGACCCAGTGGAGGCAACTTCTTATGTTCTTATGTCAGTAAATTTAAAGTGATCAATAATATAATCAGGTACAAGGCCAAACAATGTCTTGTAACAGGTACAACCTAACTTGAATAATGTTCTTGCCTCAACTGGGAGCCAATGTAGCATTCGACAGAATTTAGTTACATGATCAAATTTTAAAAAAATTGGAAATCAAGCGAACAGCTGTGTTCTGAATGATCTGCAAACTTTTGATATTCTTTTTACTGGAGGCCAAATAAATGATGTTACAATAATCCAGGGAACTCAAAATCAATGATTGTACCAGCAGTCTAAATGAGGAAGGGTCAAAATATGCCCTAATTGATCGCAATTTCCATAGCATAAAATAAGTTTTCCTAATGGATCTCTGGTACAGATCGGTGGCAGCAAGGCTCTCTTCTTCCTGGCAGCAAGGCTCTCTTCTCTCCTCCCTGGCCAGGCAAAAGCGGCAGTAGCGAATGCAATTCACTACCCTGCCGCTACTCCGGGCATCTTCACTCCATTCGACCGCCCAAGCGGAAACAGAAAGTTTTCACTGAGGGCGGGCCGCAGTGGAGAGAAGACGCAAGGAGTGGTGGCAGGAGTGGATCGCTACCGCCACTGGCAGACCTCTTCCCAAATGCATCTCTCCTGCCAGACTCTCTTTGGGAAACACCCAATTGTGCTAAAAAATCGAATCGAAAAATTGATTCAATAGGCTGAATCGAATTGAATCGAAATATTTTTTTCCTGAATCGGGTAGCAAGTACTCCCTAAGACCACCCATAACACACCTCCAACATGTCCCCTTAAACTCTGGATGGACTACAGACAAAAAGCCTAGCAAGACATCTAGAAAGTCAGTTTTGAAAATCAGCATGTGGACGTTTTAGTGATTAAAACGTCCACGTGCCAGTTTATCCCCTCTTTCGGACATCTTTCATTAAAAAAAAAATAATCCCCATTGTCTTTATCGTCCATCGTTTTCATAAAAGTTACAAACATTTCAATACACTTCAGTATGTCAACCCAGAATATTTCAATTTTTACGTAATGCTTTCAATGCTTAAATTATTATACCAGAGGAAAACAAATCTGCTGACCTGTGAATCCCATGCAATGCTGAATCGAGAGCTCTCTGTACAATGGACATTAACATTGGAATGTGATATAATGCAATAGATGGTCTAATGAAGAATACTGGTTTTCCTGGCATGCTATCCCTCAAGTTGTAAGGGAGACAGTTGTAACATTTTCCACATGTTCTGGCCTAGTATTTCTTCACTGTTTTCAATCCAGATTTTTATGAACTTGCTTGTGTTTTCTCCATGTCTCCCTCAAAGATCAAACTGTGTTAATTAACAGAGAGAAACAAACAAGAGTCCTCCTCCATAATCTATGCAGCTTATTAGATCATGTTTACTAATGGTATTACTAAACACCTAGGAAATCAAAGTCCCAAATAATCAATTTTCCAATTACATTGTAATTCAGATAATTTCTGTTCTCTGGTGACTGTCTGGGTTATGGGAAAGGTTGACAATCCCAATCGTTCTTTTTCAGCTGGCCTCTAGTTTGCTATTACTTATCTGTATTATATAAGCAAACTATATAGACATATCCAAAGCAGAGATACATGAATACATCATTCAGTTCAATGACTTATTAATACAGTTGGGGGCCAATTAGAACGGCATGATTCTATAAGAACATTAAGATCAGAAGGAGGAGATGAAAGCAGTAAAGGAAAAGGGGGGGGTGTTATGTGACCTCTAAAATGAGAATGTTCTACATCGCGGGTATGCACCTGTGGACCAGTCAACGAACAACATTTATTGACAATTCCTTCTCTCAAGATCATCAATACCAGACGACAATTTATTTTTTCCGTTACGGCCCCTCAAGTCTGGAACTCTCTTCCAATTTATTTGAGAGAAGAACAAAATCTGGATAAATTTAAGACTAACTTAAAAACATTTCTGTTCAAAGATGCTTTTGAGTGATAATTCTCACCCTTTGATTTATTAATTATGTTGATTTTGATTAATGAATTTTATATCCCCTACCTTGTGTTTTCTCCCTGACTATTCTTTCTATAATATTTTGTAGTTCAAATCCCTTTTTCCCTTTTTTTTCTTGTTTGTGAAGTTTGTGAATAGTCTGGTTTGATTTTAAGTCTATGTTAAATATTGTATTACTTTTTAATATTGTAATTTCTAATGTTTACTATCTATGTTCATCGCTTTGAAGTATGATTAAGCGATTAATCAAAAACACTAATAAACTTGAAACTTGTCGGATGAGCTTATGCACAGAATGTGTCAAACTTTAAGAAATTATTAAAGACCCAACAAAGTTATTTCACTGCTGCGTTGAGCTGAGTCATTCAATGCTTAGTTTGCATTCCTTGCCCACTAAAGTATCATAAGAACATAAGACCAATGGGCCATCCCGTACCTTTCTGAACTCTGCTACCTTTTTAAAATTAGATCTCAAAATTTACATGAAAGAATAAATCTGAAAAAGAAATCGATATAAAGAAAAACAAGAAATATACATTTAAATCGAGACTTTTGTAGTCTGGTGTTCTTGGGAGGACCAGAGTCGGTTTTGTGTGGGCTACAGGTGGCTCAGAATTCAGTGGTACGCTCTCTGTTTAAATTGGGCAGACGTGAGCATGCGACGGAATACTTTATAAGGTTGTATTGGCTGAAAGTAAGGGACAGGATACATTACAAGCTACTGGTAAATGTTTCCATGCGCTTAGAGAAGTTGGCTCCCAAACACCTGGTCCAGAGTCTCTCGCCACGTGAGTCATCTGGATTGCTTCGGTCAACTGATCACAGCGATCTGTCTGTTCCACCCGTGCGGGACTCAAGACTGTCATCATCTAGGAAGAGTGTCTTTCATTGTATCGGTCCCAGGGAACGGAACAGCCTTCCAGAATATATCCGCCCACAGCAAAATTTACAGAACTTTAAAAAAGCGCTGAAAAGACACTTGTTCTGTAAGATGAAATATGGGGGGCTGAGATTGACCAAGGGAGGAGGAGCAGTGACTGTTGAGTGAAGAGTGTTGGCCACGGATGTATTTGATGGTCTGGTCTGTTGTATTGACTATAATGATGTTCGTTGGTGAGGCGACCTGTATGTTATATGCAATTTTATATTTTGTTGTATGTTAGGGTTCGTCCAGTTTTCTTAGCTATAATGACGTTTGTCATTGAAGCGATACGTACGTTACTGCCTTATTTTGTATGTAAAAGTGTAACTCGCCCTGGATAAGGGCGGGAGAATAATAAACAATGACAGTTTTGCAACTTCTAATCTAATCTAATCTTTGGTTTATATTCTGGGTCATCTCCCAGTGGAGCTCGACTCGGTTCACATATAATTAAGACTAGAGTACATAGCAGAAAACATAAGAGAAGGAAGAACTAATTAAAAACTAAAGTACATAAGAAAAGCATAAGAAAAATAACTAATATAATTTTGTTGAGGCTGTAGTTAAACCATTTAAAAATTGCGAGAACAAAGTTTTCAGGAATTTGTGAAATAATTGCAGCTGGCCTAAAAGCCTGATGGAGTCAGGAAGTTCATTCCAGATCTCTACAAACTTGAAAACAAAAGATCAGGGGTCCCCAAAGTCCCTCCTTGAGGGCCGAATCCAGTGGGGTTTTCAGGATTTCCCCAATGAATATGCATGAGATCTATGTGCATGCACTGCTTTCAATGCATATTCATTGGGGAAATCCTGAAAACCCCACTGGATTCGGCCCTCAAGGAGGGACTTTGGGGACCCCTGCAAAAAATCGACTGAGCTTCCCAGCAGATTTAATTCCCTTAAAGCAGGGGTGTCAAAGTCCCTCCTCGAGGGCCGCAATTCTGCCGGGTTGTCAGGATTTCCCCAGTGAATATGCATGAGATCTATTTGCATGCACTGCTTTCAATGCATATTCATTGGGGAAATCCTGAAAACTCGACTGGATTGCGGCCCTCGAGGAGGGACTTTGGGGACCCCTGCAAAAAATCGACTGAGCTTCCCAGCAGATTTAATTCCCTTAAAGCAGGGGTGTCAAAGTCCCTCCTCGAGGGCCGCAATCCTGCCGGGTTGTCAGGATTTCCCCAGTGAATATGCATGAGATCTATTTGCATGCACTGCTTTCAATGCATATTCATTGGGGAAATCCTGAAAATCCGACTGGATTCGGCCCTCAAGGAGGGACTTTGGGGACCCCTGCAAAAAATCGACTGAGCTTCCCAGCAGATTTAATTCCCTTAAAGCAGAGGTGTCAAAGTCCCTCCTCGAGGGCCGCAATTCTGCCGGGTTGTCAGGATTTCCCCAGTGAATATGCATGAGATATATTTGCATGCACTGCTTTCAATGCATATTCATTGGGGAAATCCTGAAAACCCGACTGGATTCAGCCCTCAAGGAGGGACTTTGGGGACCCCTGCAAAAAATCAACTGAGCTTCCCAGCAGATTTAATTCCCTTAAAGCAGGGGTGTCAAAGTCCCTCCTCGAGGGCCGCAATCCTGCCGGGTTGTCAGGATTTCCCCAGTGAATATGCATGAGATCTATTTGCATGCACTGCTTTCAATGCATATTCATTGGGGAAATCCTGAAAACTCGACTGGATTGCGGCCCTCGAGGAGGGACTTTGGGGACCCCTGCAAAAAATCGACTGAGCTTCCCAGCAGATTTAATTCCCTTAAAGCAGGGGTGTCAAAGTCCCTCCTCGAGGGCCGCAATCCTGCCGGGTTGTCAGGATTTCCCCAGTGAATATGCATGAGATCTATTTGCATGCACTGCTTTCAATGCATATTCATTGGGGAAATCCTGAAAACCCGACTGGATTGCGGCCCTCGAGGAGGGACTTTGACACCCCTGCCTTAAAGGAAGGGAAGGCTAACTTATATCTTTGTGTGTCTCTCAAATGGCAGAGTCTAAGGGTATTCCAAGATAAGGGGACAAAAGGATCAAATATTCCATAGAGAAGCTTGAAGATTATGAATGCGCATTTAAACTGGATCCTAAAGCGAACTCTCCTCATTTAACCCTATTTTTGGCAGCTTTTAACCCCCCCATCTAAATGTTGTACCATTATTTGTTCTTCTTTCCTATAACAAATTGTTGTTCCACTCTTCTTTCCACGAGTTCATGTAAGTTATGGGCCCTCTTTTACAAAGGCTTAATTCCAACATGCTAGCCCTGAATGTACAAAAAACAAAAGCTTTACTTTTCCCATGGAAAAAGGGAATAAGCTTGAGTATTCCTTTCACTCTTGATAACATTCATCTGGACTTAGTAACATCTTTAAAAATACTGGGTGTCATTACTGACAATAAATTCTCCTATCATCTACAAGAAATTCCTCGACAGATCCCTAGCATTTCAAGCGGGCAAATGGAACAAATGCCTCTCAACTCTCATCTCCAATTCCCCCCCCCCTACCAAACATTCAGGAAGTTAATCAAAACCTACCTTTTTGACAAATTCCTCTGATCTATCCACCCTCTTCCTTGCCTCCTCCTCTGACCTATTGAGGGCTACAGTATATCTGGGTCTCCATTCGGGAGAACCTAAAGGGGCCGCCGCGTGTGCGGATCGCCGGACTGGATGGACCTCGGTCTGATCCGGCGAGGGCTTTTCTTATGTTCTTATGTTATGACTCACTCCCAGACTCTTCACCGCCGTATGTAACACTGCTATTTGTAACACCGCTGTATATAACTTACAGCAAATGTAACTACTCAGTATATGTCAACCTAGCTGAAAAAAACAAAACAAAACTACTTCACCGTAAATTTATCGTCTAAAATATAAATGTAACATTACTGAAATTGTAACTTCGCTGTAAATGTACAGTCTCTTCATGTGTTAACCGCATAGAACTTCCATGGTAATGCGGTATACAAGAATAAAGTTATTATTATTATTATTATAAGTAATACCGTCAAATTTTGTTTCTATAGGTTACGCATAATTCTCTCGATCTCTAAGTTTCTCGAGCCAAAATCATTAAACATTCTAATCCATTCCCTAATTATCGCTAAACTTGATTACTGTAATTCATTATTAATAAAATCACACACAAAGAAAAGAAGCGCCTTCAAATAATACAGAACACAGCCGTCAAACTCATTCATAGCGGTAAAAAATACGATCATGTCACTCCTTTTTTGATCAACTCACACTGGTTTCCAATTAACCATCGTATCACCTTTAAAACATTACTTTTAGTATTTAAAACTCTTTCCACCAATGAACCATGTCACCCCATTACTGCAAAAAGCTCACTGGTTGCCAGTTCCATATAGGATTACATATAAAATAGCTCTTCTAGTCTTCAAGACTATACAAACCAACGCTCCGGCATTTATAGATAGGCTTTTGATTCCACAGAGCTCATCGAGAGTTCTTAGATCTACTTCACAGTTTACCCTTAATGTTCCTTCCTTGAAAATTATCGGAACACGCCGTGCTTCTATTTTTTTCTGTAACTGCTCCAATGACTTGGAATTCTCTTCCCTTATATCTAAGACTCGAACAAGATTTGCAGAAATTTAAGAGTAGTTTAAAGTGCCCTCTTTTTAAAGAAGCCTTTAACTGAAAATACAATGTCCAACCAAGATGTAATACTTTACGATTTCAGCCATCTCCAAATTAAGATTTTTAATAGCTCTTTTATTCGACCCCCATCTCCGCCCAGCAATCCTCTTCTTCCTACCCTTCTTATGTACTTCCCTTTTATGTACTTTTTCTTTAGAATTGTATTTCCTCCCCTCTTTCCTACTGTTTCCCGTGGCTTTAAAAAGCAAATACCCAAGTAACCTTGAAAGAGACCTGGGAGTGATGGTGGACACGTCTTTGAAGGCGTCGGCACAGTGCGCCACAGCCTCAAGAAAAGCAAACAAAATGTTGGGTATCATTAAGAAGGGTATCACGACCAGGACAAAGGAGGTCATCCTGCCACTGTATCGTGCGATGGTGCGACCGCATCTGGAGTACTGTGTCCAATATTGGTCGCCGTACCTCAAAAAGGACATGGCGGTACTTGAGGGAGTCCAGAGAAGAGCAACTAAACTGATAAGAGGTATGGAAAACCTCTCATATACTGACAGACTGAAAAAGCTGGGGCTGTTCTCCCTGGAAAAGCGGAGACTTAGAGGAGACATGATAGAAACCTTCAAGATCCTGAAGGGTATAGAAAAAGTAGACAGGGACAGATTTTTCAGATTACGGGGAACCACAAGTACAAGGGGGCACTCGGAAAAATTAAAAGGAGACAGGTTTAAAACAAATGCCAGAAAGTTCTTTTTCACCCAGAGGGTGGTGGACACATGGAACGCGCTTCCGGAGGCTGTGATAGGCCGGAGCACGTTACGAGGCTTCAAAGAAGGTTTGGATAGGTTCCTAGAGGATAAAGGAATTGAAGGGTACAGATAAGAGTAGCGGTAGGTTATAGGGATAGTCTGGGACCATTGCTCAGGCAATGGGCCTGATGGGCCGCCGCGGGAGCAGACCGCTGGGCGAGATGGACCTCTGGTCTGCCTCAGCGGAGGCAACTTTTTATGTTCTTATGTAAGTAGGTCTGGTAACGAATTATGTTTATGTGATTTCTCTAAAATCATATTTTTACCTTTTGTACAACGCTTTGTAATTTGGTAAAGCGTTCAATCAAATAATATGAATAAACTTGAAACTTGAAACCCCAATTTATCAATAGAATGCGTATTCCTTATAATACACCGCGTTCTCTTCGGACTACTAACCAAAAGCTCACGGTAGTCCCCTCACTGAAAGTTATCGGAACTCGACGACATAATATGTTTTCGGTGAAGGCCCCCCAACTCTAGAACACTTTGCCTCAGTATATAAGAGAGAAAAAGGATCGTAGCCATTTTAAAAATAGCTTTAAAAGCTTTCTTTTTAAAAATGCTTTTCATCTTTAAGTTATACTCAAATCTTAAGTGGTTACCTTCCTGGTTTACACTACTCCCTCCCTAATGTTTTTTCCATCTATGGTTCTTTTCTTTCAACTTTAAAGTAATTGAATTGTAACTTTACCCCTCCGTCCCTTGTGTACCGATTAGTTTGTAAGTCTGTCGGTCTAACCCACCATTTTTAAATTTTAAATAGTACGTCTAAATGCATGTTTATCTTTCTTTTATTGTAACTCGCTTAGTAAATTTGAATAAGCGATTCATCAAATCAAAATAAAACTTGAAACTTGATGGAGCGCGTGCTAAATCAACGTGTGCACTAACCGCTAACGCGTCCACAGGATAACGTGCACGCATTAGCGTTTAGCGCGTGTTCAGCGCGCACTAAAAAGCGTAGCGCACCTTTGTAAAAGAGGGGGATGGTCTAACATCTGATCGAGGACATATGCTAGATGTAATTTACTTGGATTTCAGCAAAGCCTTTGATACAGTTCCTCATAGGAGATTGTTGAACAAACTTGAAGGGCTGAAGTTAGGACCCAAAGTGGTGAACTGGGTCAGAAACTGGCTGTCGGACAGACGCCAGAGGGTGGTGGTTAATGGAAGTCGCTCGAAGGAAGGAAAGGTGACTAGTGGAGTCCCTCAGGGTTCGGTGCTGGGGCCAATCCTGTTCAATATGTATGTAAGTGACATTGCTGAAGGGTTAGAAGGAAAAGTGTGCCTTTTTGCAGATGATACCAAGATTTGTAACAGAGTAGACACCGAAGAGGGAGTGGAAAATATGAAAAAGGATCTGCAAAAGTTAGAGGAATGGTCTAATGCCTGGCAACTAAAATTCAATGCAAAGAAATGCAGAGTAATGCATTTGGGAATTAATAATAGGAAGGAACCGTATATGCTGGGAGGAGAGAAGCTGATATGCATGGACCGGGAGAGGGACCTTGGGGTGATAGTGTCCGAAGATCTAAAGGCGAAAAAACAGTGTGACAAGGCAGTGGCTGCTGCCAGAAGGATTCTGGGCTGTATAAAGAGAGGCGTAATCAGTAGAAGAAAGAAGGTGTTGATGCCCCTGTACAGGTCATTGGTGAGGCCCCACTTGGAGTATTGTGTTCAGTTTTGGAGACCGTATCTGGCGAAAGACGTAAGAAGACTTGAGGCGGTCCAGAGGAGGGCGACGAAAATGATAGGAGGCTTGCACCAGAAGACATATGAGGAGAGACTGGAAGCCCTGAATATGTATACACTAGAGGAAAAGAGAGACAGGGGAGATATGATTCAGACGTTCAAATACTTAAAGGGTATTAACGTAGAACAAAATCTTTTCCAGAGAAAGGAAAATGGTAAAACCAGAGGACATAATTTGAGGTTGAGGGGTGGTAGATTCAGGGGCAATGTTAGGAAATTCTACTTTACGGAGAGGGTAGTGGATGCCTGGAATGCGCTCCCGAGAGAGGTGGTGGAGAGTAAAACTGTGACTGAGTTCAAAGAAGCGTGGGATGAACACAGAAGATTTAGAATCAGAAAATAATATTAAAGATTGAACTAGGCCAGTTACTGGGCAGACTTGTACGGTCTGTGTCTGTGCATGGCTGTTTGGAGGAGGATGGGCAGGGGAGGGCTTCAAAGGCTGGGAGGGTGTAGATGGGCTGGAGTAAGTCTTAACAGAGATTTCGGCAGTTGGAACCCAAGCACAGTACCGGGAAAAGCTTTGGATTCTCGCCCAGAAATAGCTAAGTAGAAAAAAAAAAAAAAATTTAAATTGAATCAGGTTGGGCAGACTGGATGGACCATTCGGGTCTTTATCTGCCGTCATCTACTATGTTACTATGTTACTATGTTACTCTTGTCCCCTTTTTTTAATCCATGTAAATCGCTTAGAAATTTTTACATGTGTTGTATCAAATTCCAAACAAAACTTGATAAATAATGAAAGCCTCTTTTATAAAGCCATGGTAGCGAGTCCTGGTGTGGCAAAAGCGACGCGGCCCATAGAAACTGAATGGGTTGCATCGCATTTGCTGCCACAGCTTCGTAAAAGGGGCCCCAAAGACCCCCCATAGAAGGAGAAGCTAGAACAGAAACTCGACAGCAAGCTGGAATATTTCAAGAAACCTTGATATAAACTACAAATAATGGAGAGATACCTCTTATCTATGCTAGTGGTCCCCAACCCTGTCCTGGAGGACCAGCAGCCCGTCGGATTTTCCCAACAGCCCTAATGAATATGCATGAGAGAGATTTGCATATAATGGAGGTGACAGTCGTGCAAATCTGTCCCATGCATATTTATTAGGGCTATCCTGAAAACCAGACTGGCTGGTGGTCCTCCAGGACAGGGTTGGGGACCAATGTTCTATACAATAAAGGTTGAAAGTCATACGAGGGACTTTTCAGCGGTTCCTTGTATAGCATTACTAGGGGCCCTCAAGGCATCTTTACCTTTAAGAAAATATTGCAGCTGCACAGGTTCATAAAACAAATATCAACTATTCTGATAAGAAATAAAACATTTACCTGGAAAGCACAGTTGAAAAGAAGTTCTTAAATTGAAAACTGACTAGCCTAAGGCCTATAATTCCTTTCTTCTTAGTTATTTCACTTAGAAAGATCAGAAAATACCATAGCTTTTTCACCCCCCCAAAAAAATACGCTCACGGTTCTAGAGAACAATTTTAAAATAACCGATCCCAAGGTAAGCAGTGGATTCCCCCATGTCTTCCTCAATAACAGATTATGGACTTTTCCTACAGGAACTTGTCCAAACCTTTCTTAAAACCAGCTATGCTATCCGCTCTTACCATATCCTCTGGCAACACGTTCCAGAGCTTAACTATTCTCTGAGTGAAAATTTTTTTCCTCCTATTGGTTTTAAAAGTATTTCCCTGTAACTTCATCAAGTGTCCTCTAGTCTTTGTCATTTTTGACGGAGTGAAAAATCGATCCACTTGTACCCGTTCTACTCCACTCAGGATTTTGTAGACTTCAATCCTATCTCCCCTCAGCCGTCTCTTTTCCAAGATGAAGAACCCTAACCGTTTTAGACTTTCCTCATACAAGAGGAGTTCCATCCCCTTTACCATCTTGGCCGCTCTTCTTTGAACCTTTTCTAGCGCCACTATATCTTTCTTGAGATAAGGAGACCAGAATTGAACGCAATACTCCAGATAAGGTCGCACCATGGAGCGATACAGAGGCATTATAACACTCTTAGTCTTGTTAACCATCCCTTTTTATGAAATTGCACTGAAGAATGATTAGCATCAGAATATATTGAAGAGATTTTTAAGGATCTTGGATCCTTGTAATTTACCGAGAGAGGTAGGATTAATTGCTGGGTGTGTAGATATTTTTAGTGTCGATTTTAAGTGGAATTCGATTGTGACTGGTTTTTTTTTATAACATGCGCAATGTAATAGCTGAATGTTTTATGCGGAAATCACTTTGGTTCAAGCGGTTTAGAGATTTTAGAAAGAAAAACTAACTTCTCTCGGTTGATGACATCTTGACCGTACATGGAGAACGTGTCCTCGCCTTCCTACATTGGAAAGACTCTGTCATAGGCTTCTTGACTGCTGCAGGAGCAGTTTACTAACATAGCCTAGGATCTTCTCTTCAAACCGCTAATTGTTCACAAACCGGCGATTCAATCAAGGTTGTAGAAGAGGGAACATTTTCCCCAAATTTTTTACCTTGACACAGTAAGAACTTAGGCAGCTATGTTTCAATTGCTTTGTTTCCATGTAATTTAACAGCAAGACATTACTTTCTCGTAAGAGGTGCTTTGAATTTTTACTGCTAATGAATAAATTAACTAAAAAAGGTTAATCTGCCTACATGTTTATGAAACATTATGCAAATGACTTTCTGAAAGGTTTAATGGTACTTGAAGGCAATTGAAAACCATGGTACATTTCACCCAATTTTACTTACTTAGAAAGGTATACAAAATGACCGTATTCCACAGATAGAGTGATTTGAGAAGGAATAACTAGAAGAGTAGTTATAATAATTATATAGCACCATCAGATGGTTTAAAAAAAAGTTTTGGACAAGATCCTGGTGGAAAAATCCATAGTCTGCTATTGAGATAGATATTGGGGAAGCCACTGCTTGCTGTGGAATCAGTAGCATGGAATGTTTCTACTGTTTTGGGGTTCTGGAGCCTTGCTATTCTTTGGGATTCTGGAATCTTGCTGTTCTTTGGGATTCTGCATAGAATGTTGCTACTGTTTGGGTTTCTGCCATGTGTTTGTGGCCTGGGTTGGTGACTGTTAGAGACAGGATGCTGGGCTTGATTGACCTTCAGTCTGTCCCAGTATAGCAGTTCTTATGTTCTTATGTGAGGCAAATATACGACAATCAAGCTATAGTGACCTCACTGATGAAGTTGGCTCTTAGGAATTGGTGGAATGAAGCATTATGATGTCACAATCACAGCTCTGGAATGTTGCTACTCTTTCAGTTTCTGCCAGGTACTTGGGACCTGGGTTGGCCACTGTCGGAAACAGGATACTGGGCTTGATGGCCCTTCGGTCTGTCCCAGTTCATATGTGATCCAAGAATAGGACAATCAAGCCATTGTGACATTACTGATGAGGTTGATTATTATGCATTGGTGGAATGAGGCATTATGACATCACAATCTCAGCTCTGGAATGTTGCTACTCTTTCAGTTTCTGCCAGGTACTTGGGATCTGGGTTGGTCATTGTTGGAAACAAAATTCTGGGCTATATGGATCTTTGGTCCGACCCAGTATGGCTATTCTTATGGGGCTATTTAAGATAAGCAATTCCTAATCAAACTGTGCCTACAAACATTTATAATATAGGTGTTTATTGTATAAATCTTGGCCCAGTGAAGTAAGGTGGCATGCCCAAATTCACCTATATGCAAATGCTGTGATTATGACCTAATAAAGAGGAAGATGTGAGCCGTGTAAGTCAAATGATCATATCTAAAATCGATTATTGTAACTCTCTTCTAATCAATATAACACATAAAGAAAAAAGACGGCTTCAGATAATTCAAAATACGGCAATAAAACTTATTCATAAAGCGAAAAAATATGATCATGTTACACCACTAATGATTAAATCACACTGGCTTCCTATCTCCCACCGTATTAACTTTAAGATACTATTTTTAGTATTCAAAGTACTAATCTTTAACAAACCACAATTTATGACAATGCAGATGTAAAGAGCCTTAGCCTATAGGAAGAGGAGATGCAAATGTTAAAAGCCTTAACCAAGAGAGAGGAGGAAAATAGTGGATGCTGCAGATGGACAGACTGGATGGGCCATTTGGCCTTTATCTGCCATCATGTTTCTATGTTACTAAAGTTCTGTGACATCACAATGCAGGTGTAAAGAGCCTTAGCCTATAGGAAGAGAAGATGCAAATGTTAAGAGCCTTAACCAAGAGAGAGGAGGAGATAGTGGATGCTGCAGATGGACAGACTGGATGGGCCATTTGGCCTTTATCTGCCATCTTGTTTCTATGTTACTAAAGTTCTGTGACATCACAATGCAGGTGTAAAGAGCCTTAGCCTATAGGAAGAGAAGATGCAAATGTTAAGAGCCTTAACCAAGAGAGAGGAGGAGATAGTGGATGCTGCAGATGGACAGACTGGATGGGCCATTTGGCCTTTATCTGCCATCTTGTTTCTATGTTACTAAAGTTCTGTGACATCACAATGCAGGTGTAAAGAGCCTTAGCCTATAGGAAGAGAAGATGCAAATGTTAAGAGCCTTAACCAAGAGAGAGGAGGAGATAGTGGATGCTGCAGATGGACAGACTGGATGGGCCATTTGGCCTTTATCTGCCATCTTGTTTCTATGTTACTAAAGTTCTGTAACATCACAATGCAGGTGTAAAGAGCCTTAGCCTATAGGAAGAGGAGATGCAAATGTTAAGAGCCTTAGCCAATAGGGAGAGGAGGAGATAGTGGATGCTGCAGATGGACAGACTGGATGGGCCATTTGGCCTTTATCTGCCATCATATTTATCTGTCTTTGTAAGAAAAAGCACTTCCACAGTGTTAGCTATCGTGGCCCACTGACTTAAGCAGCTATCATAACCCTTGGCTGTGTGACCGTATTGTCTGGAAAATGCATTTATGAAACTCATTAAACCGTCAGCAATGTGGTATCATGTGTATTTTATATGCAACCTCTGGAACATATCTTCGTTCCTCATTTATTCAAATTTAAAATGAAATCTTACACCCTGTAGAAAAATATAATGACAGAGTCTTCTCTCTGACCTTAGAGTCACTGGGTTTGAAAATAAAGTGCAGTTGATCCACTGAACTCAGTTGATTTGTCACTCTCTCTGTGTAATTCTCCCCCAGTCTAATTTAGAAATCCAGAGCCCCTGTTATTCCTCTTAGAACTTTTTTATATGCGCTCTAAGTATAAATAATATGCACTGCTTATTCTTATTCCATTTGAGTTTTTTTTAGAATTATTTTCTAAACAAAAGGGAATTTATTTTTATCAGACTGTTAGGCCCAAATTCTTAAAACGATGCCGTTAGGAAGGCGAAGGTAGGCGCTCTACCGGCGCATAAGTTAAAATGTTTTAATTGGCTATTAACCATGTGATAATTGACTGTACTGTTAAAAACAAATTTTTAAAAATGTAGGCACAGCTAGATACTTACAAAATACACCCCCCTCTTTTGCAAAGGTGCGCTAAGATTTTTAGCGCACGCTAAACGCTAATGCGTGCAAGTTATCCTATGGACGCGTTAGCGGTTAGCGCAAGCATTGATTTAGAGTGCACTAAATACGCGCTAAAATGCTTAGCGCGCCTTTGTCAAAGAGGGCCACAGTGCAGACACCTTGGGCCTCTTTTATCAAGGTGCGCTACGCGTTTTAGCCCGGATTTAGCTAACCGTCAACGCGTCCATAGCGTTACCACGTTTAGAAACATAGAAAAATAGAAAAAAGCGGCAGAAAAGGGCTGTAGCCCACCAAGTCTGCCCATTCCAAGTATCCCCTCCCCTGAATTTACTCCCTTAAAGATCCCACGTGAGTATCCCATTTTCTCTTAAAATCCGTCACGCTGCTGGCCTTTATCACCTGGAGTGGGAGTCTGTTTCTATAACCATAAAGCCCTATGACCTCACAATGCAGATGTAAAGAGCTTTAGCCAATAGGAAGAGGAGATGCAAATGTTAAGAGCCTTAGCCAATAGGGAGAGGAGGAGATAGTGGATGCTGTGGCCATTTGGCCTTTATCTGCCATCATAGAAACATAGAAAAAAGCAGCAGAAAAGGGCTATAGCCCACCAAGTCTGCCCATTCCAAGTATCCCTCCCCCTTGAATTTACTCCCTTAAAGATCCCATGTGAGTATCCCATTTTCTCTTAAAATCCGTCACGCTGCTGGCCTTTATCACCTGGAGTGGGAGTCTGTTTCTATAACCATAAAGCCCTATGACCTCACAATGCAGATGTAAAGAGCTTTAGCCAATAGGAAGAGGAGATGCAAATGTTAAGAGCCTTAGCCAATAGGGAGAGGAGGAGATAGTGGATGCTGTGGCCATTTGGCCTTTATCTGCCATCATAGAAACATAGAAAAAAGCAGCAGAAAAGGGCTATAGCCCACCAAGTCTGCCCATTCCAAGTATCCCCTCCCCTGAATTTACTCCCTTAAAGATCCCACGTGAGTATCCCATTTTCTCTTAAAATCCGTCACGCTGCTGGCCTTTATCACCTGGAGTGGGAGTCTGTTCCAATGATCCACTACTCTTTCGGTGAAGAAGTACTTCCTGGAGTCGCCATGAAACTTCCCTCCCCTGATTTTCAGCGGATGCCCTCTGGTGGTCGAGGGTCCCATGAGCCAGAAGATATCTTCTTCTGACTCGATGCGTCCCGTGATGTACTTATATGTTTCAATCATATCTCCCCGTTCTCTTCTTTCCTCAAGTGAGTACAGTCGCAATTTCTTTAGTCTTTCTTCATACGTGAGATCCTTGAGCCCCAAGACCATCCTGGTGGCCGTTCGCTGAACCGACTCGATCCTCAGCACGTCCTTTCGGTAGTGTGGTCTCCAAAACTGAACACAGTACTCCAAGTGAGGCCTCACCATGGCTCTGTACAACGGCATCATAACTTCAGGTCTCTTGCTGACGAAACCTCTGCGGATACACCCCATCATTTGTCTTGCCCTGGAGGAAGCCTTCTCCACTTGATTGGCAACCTTCATGTCCTCACTAATGATCACCCCTAGGTCACGTTCCGCCGTGGTCCTAACCAAGGTCTCACCATTTAGTACATAAGTTCTACGCGGGTTTCTCTTGCCCAAGTGCATTATCTTGCATTTTTTAGTATTGAAGCCTAGCTGCAGTGGCGTACCAAGGGGGGGGGCGTGGGGGGCGGTCCGCCCCGGGTACCAAGCCCTGAGGGGGTGCTCCCGGTCCGGTCCAGTTCCCCCCCCCCCTGCGCCGGGTGTCGCGTCTGGAAACAGCCTGCAGCAAGATTGCGATGCCAGAGATCTTTGCCTGCTTCGACTGTTTCCTCCGCCACGGTCCTGCCCCTCCTCTAATGTCAGAGGAGGGGCGGGACCGCGGCGGAGGAAACAGCCGAAGCAGGCAAAGATCTCTGGCATCGCGCGATCTTGTTGCAGGCTGTTTCCCCAGGGCAGTAGCGTACCAAGGGGGGCGAGGGGGAGGTCCATCCCGGGTGCCGCCTTAGGGGGGGGTGCACAGCTGGCCCGGTCCCTATCGCGCTCCTACCCTCCCAGCGAAAGCAGCATCGGCGCCATTATCGAAAAAGGTAATGGCGCCAGGCCTTGGAGCACCAAGGCAGACCGCTTCTCCCACCTCCCAGCCGAAACCCCGCTGACCATCCTATCTCTCCCCCCCCAAGTGAACCTTTCCGACCCTCCCAGCGAAAGCAGCAAACCTCCCTCCAGTAGCGTCGGCTTTATCCTCCCTCTGCCGCATCACTGATGACGTCATCAGTAACGCGGCAGAGGGAGGAGAAAGCCGCGAAGGAGGTTTGCTGCTCTCGCTGGGAAGGTCGGAAAGGTTCACGGGGGGGGGGGAGATAGGAGGGTCAGCGGGGGTTCGGCTGGGATGGGGGAGAAGCGGACTGCCTCGGTGCTCCATTACCTTCTTCGGGCAGCAGCAGTGTTTACAATTCGCTGCTGTTGCCGGCTTCAGGCCTTGTTCTCTGCCTGGTCCTGCCTACTTCCAGTTTTCATGAAGACAGGACCCGACAGAGAGGAAGGCCTGAAGCGGGCAACAGCAGTGAATTGTGAATGCTGCTGCTGCCCGATGAAGTTCAGGACATCAGGACATCGGGGAAGGAGCAGGGAGAAATCGGCTGCTGGCTTGGGGGTGAGGGTAGGGAAAGAATCGTGGAAGTGGAGAAATCGGCACGATGGCTTTGTGCAGGCTAGGGGGAGAGAGAAAGAAAGGAAAAAATAAAGAGGGGGGGGCAGGGGGAGAGAGAAAGAAAGGCAGAAATAAAGAGGGGTCAGGGGGAGAGAGAAAGAAAGGCAGAAAGAAAGAGGGGGACCAAGGGGAGAGAAAGAAAGGCAGAAATAAAGAGGGGGTCAAGGGGGAGAGAAAGAAAGGCAGAAAGAAAGAGGAGGGCCAGGGGGAGAGAGAAAGAAAGGCAGAAAGAAAGAGGGGGACCAAGGGGAGAGAAAGAAAGACAGAAATAAAGAGGGGGGTCAAGGGGGAGAGAAAGAAAGGCAGAAAGAAAGAGGGGGGCCAGGAGGAGAGAGAAAGAAAGGCAGAAATAAAGAGGGGAGCCAGGGGGAGAGAGAAAGAAGAAGGATCAGAAGAAGGACCAGAGACTCATGAAATCACCAGACAAAAAAGTAGGAAAAATGATTTTATTTTCAACTTAGTGATCAAAATGTGTCCGTTTTGAAAATTTATATCTGCTGTCTATATTTTGCACTATGGCCCCCTTTTACTAAACCGCAATAGAGTTTTTTAGCGCAGGGAGCCTATGAGCGTCGAGAGCAGCGTGGGGCATTCAGCGCAGCTCCCTACGCTAAAAACCGCTATCGCAGTTTAGTAAAAAGGGAGGGGGAATATTTGTCTATTTTTGTATAGTTGTTACTGAGGTGACATTGCATAAAGTCATCTGCCTTGACCTCTTTGAAAACCCGCGGAATATAAATGATAATTAACATTTTCTCTGCGTACAGCGTGCTTTGTGTTTTTAAAATTTTATTGTTGGTAGATCATTTTGACTTGGCCACAAAGGTAAGGGGGAGGGAGGGAGGGGAACTGCTGAAAGACATCTAATAATCCTTGCAGGCTTGACTGCAGGGAATTATTTTTGTAAAATCATGTTTTGTTATGTGACTGGCATTATCTAGACTTTAATTTCTATGAATGAATAGAATGAAAATGATATAAAATTACTTGCTTGTTTTTATGTGCGTGCGCTGAAGGAAAGTGGAGAGAGAGTGGGCTGAGGATGCTGAAGGGAAATGGGGAAGAGAGTGGGGAGAAGACGCTGATTTATAAATTGACAATTGTACAGAATATTGTTTCTTTTTATACTTTAATATAAACAATTCAAGGCTTGTGTGGATGGAATCAGGTGGTTTGCGGGGATGGGGACCGAGCTTACGGGGATTAGTCCAATAAAATTGTATTTTTTTATATCTCATTATTTGTTTTATTTTTATTTGTTAATTTATAAAGTGGTGATTGTTATGTATCAGTTTTTTCAAATTTACATCTACTGTCTTTATATTTTGCACTGTATTAGAGGACATGTGTTACTGTTTTTTGTGGTGTTGCATTGTATCCAGGGTCTGGTTTCTTGGCGGATCAGTTTAACTTTTGTCTACATGTTTCTATTTTTAGTTTGTGATTATTTCATTTTGGGCGAGGGTGTATCTCTGTTCTGTGTGTATGAAAAAGACATAGTTTTTAGTTGGCATTGACTGCAGGATCAATTGACTGTGGGATCTGGCTTGTTTAGTTTTACAATGTATGTGTTGGTGTTCTAGTGCTCACTGCAATGTTTAAGATGCTGCCTTTTCCTAGGTACACTCTTGTGGTGCGATATGTAGATTGGTACTAAAAATCATATTTTTCATATAGATGGGGGGGGGGGGGGGGGGTGTCAAAAAATGATGGGCCCCGGGTGCCACATACCCTAGGTACGCCACTGCCTAGCTGCCAAGTATTTGACCATTGTTCCAGCAGCAGTAGGTCGTGTGTCATATTATCAGGTAATAAGCATCTGCCTACTATGTTGCAAAGTTTGGTGTCGTCGGCGAACAGTGATACTCTTCCTCTAAGTCCTTGCGTCATATCTCTTATGAATAAGTTGAATAGAATCGGGCCCAGGACCGATCCCTGCGGCACTCCACTGATCACTTCCGATGCTTCGGATGGGGTACCGTTCACCACCACCTTCTGAAGTCTACCGCTCAGCCAATCCCCAATCCATGTAGTTAGAATGTCTCCTAATCCTATCGATTTCAGCTTGTTCAGTAATCTTCGATGAGGGATGCTATCAAATGCTTTACTGAAATCCAAATATACCACGTCCAGTGACTCTCCGGCGTCCAGTTGTCTAGTAACCCAGTCAAAAAAGCTAATCAGATTTACCGCATGTTTAGCGCACACAAATATTTAGCGCGCGCTGCAAAGCTTAGCGCTACAAAGGTGCGCACGAGACTACGACGGGAGCTCACGGCAGCCATTTCCTATTGGCGATCGGCACGGGGCAGGAGCGTAGGAAGATCGCTCCTGCCCCGAAAGCCCGCTAGACCACCAGGCAAGGCCGGGATGCCGGGGGGAAGGCTGGAGAGAGGTGGGAACGTTCTATACTATGGGAGGGGTTCCCCCCCAAATCCGCGAATATATGAAATTGCGAGTGTCGAAACCGCGAATGGGGAGGGGGAAGTGTGTAACATAAATAAATTTTGATTTATATACTGCAAAAGCCTTTCGGTTCTATGTGGTTCACAAAAGAGATGGGCTGACCATTGTCAGCGAGCTACGATAGACAGAATATTGGCGAATTAACAATAGTTTCATGTCAATATGCAGCTTTGAAGGGATGACAAGAATTTTGAGAACAGATGGGTTTTGAATAGCTTTCTAAAATGCATATATGAGATTGATATTCTAACCATTTGGCCCAGTTCAGTATCCCTGGAATCGGCTTGGTATGATAAGAGTTGGTTAATGAATTTTTTCTGGTAAAAAATGATCGGGAAGGTGTGGAGCGGCTTGGCGATGAGGACAAGAATTAAGCCTTTAGGTAGTTTTGGCAGTAGGCCATGTAGGGCTTTTGAATAAGGCATCCAGATTTGAAGAGAATCTTCCCTCGACAGGAAGCCAATGTAGTTTTTGGTAGAATGGAGTTTTGTGGTCTAATTTTTTCCAGGACTATGGACTTTTCCTCCGGGAATTTGTCCAAACCTTTCTTAAAACCAGCTGCGCTCTCCACTTTTACTACAAACTCTGGCAACGTGTTCCAGAGCTTAACTATTCCTGAGTGAAGAAAATGGACAGTGAATCAACTTGGGCAAAGTCATGAGGAGTGCCAGTGCAAAAAGCAGATTTGAACCCTGGGTCCTGAGCTGCAACCTTAATCGCTAGAGCTGCTCCATCGCATCCGTTTCCTTCCTTCTTGTTTGCAGGACACCACACACACTTTTTATCCCTGGAAGAGGGAGGATCGCTTTTAAAAGACTCTTTTTCTTGTTGTAAAGACACATTTAATCATTTCTATGGAGTCGCCATGCCTCTGTATAATGTTTCACCTTAAAGATGGCAGTATAGCGATAACTGATGGTGGTGAGCCACGCTTTTGACAGCTTCCCCAGATCCGACGAGTATTAATGAGAAAATGTCCTTGTGTTATTCTAGTTGCGAGATTTTTTTTTTTTTTTTATTGCTTATGCATATTATTTATTTATACAGTTACCGTACAAAGCTCTCTTTGCAGGCACGCACGGACCGCTGAGCTATGCCAGCAGACAGACATTAAAACCTGAGCTATCTTTTATGGAATTAGAAGCTGAGCGCTTTGCATTCGCTAAAGCACTTTCCCCAAATAGCGTCATTTTTACAGCCTTTCTGCCTGTGGTCAGACTGACTGCAGAGTCAAGTGCAAGCAGCTGGAAGGCGTGCAATCAAATAAGAAAAGAGAAAAGGAACCCAGAGGCATCCTGGAAAATTAAGGCTGCTTAAAAATACGTAAACACATGCCCTTTGGTCTAAATACTAGGGAAATGTCCCAAGTTGCATGTCATTAACGAATGAAAGTAAGCGAAAACGAAACATCACAAAAAGTTGTGTTTTTTTGTATTTGTCAATAATAGTGTGCCCTCTTTTGAAAGAGGGTGCAATCAGTGTTCCCGCTAAGCTGCGCTGGCGCACAAAATATTACATCGCAGCGCACAAGTTTCTCGTCACAGCGCACACACGTGCTTGCAGGCAGGCGAGCTGGCAGTCCATGTAACGCGTCGCAAAGGTAAGGGGAGGCTAGGGGAGGAATCGGACGTCGGGGTGGGGGTGCGAGCAGGGAGGGGGGCGATCGGAAGAGGCGTACGGCAGATGGCAGGGCGGCGAGAGGAGAGTCGGGTGGGGGGGGGGGAGTAACACTGGAAGAGAGCAGCAAATCCGGGCAAGGCAAGACTTGCAGAGGCGTACCTAGGGGGTGCGGGGGGTCGATCCCGACGGTCCGCTCAGCTCGCCAACAAGGAGAGGCAGCCGGACTCGCGTACGCTCCGACCGCCTCTTCTTGGGGATGATGATGAAGATATTGATGATATCTAACTTGAGTGAAGAATTGATTCCATTCCAGTTTCACAACAATTATTCTACAACATATTGAGTGAACTCTTCTCACTGAAGGCAAACTTTGTGCCCAATAAAATGGTTTTCAATATTTTGTTTTAATGTATTTATACTTTTGTGTAGAAGCTGGAATTGATAGATTGTCTAGAAATTGAAAGCATCAAACGTATTGTCTTCTGGACTGTTTTTAATTTACAGTTTACACATATGGATGTAACAGACATAACTACATTTGCTGTAAAACATTTATTAAGATATCATTTCATCCCTACAATTTCTGTAGACTGTTTTAAAATAAATTTGAGTTTTTCTGGTAAAAAAAAAAATAAAATAAAGAATTTTGTACTTTCAAGAATTAATGCGTTGTTTTGTGTTCTTAAAAATATTATTTAACGTTATTTAATTTAGCGTGTAGGCCTAAAATTCCTTTGAATACCTCGTCCTCATGTATCAGCAACTTTGACAACATATTTATTTGGCTCATAACTTGCTGGCGCCCGATATTTTTAGCTCACAGTGAAAAAAGTTTGCTCACAACACCCGCCCGCTTAGAGGGAACACTGCGCAATCTATTCCCAATAGTATAGGGTTACCAGATTTTTCCCGAAGGAAAATCCAGTCCCATGGCCTACAGGCCCACCCTGTTCCGACTGCGTCATGCCCTGTTCTGCTCCCCAGCCCCGCCCCAAGATGGTATCTGCACGTCCACGCATCCATGCATGCAGATACCATCCTGACCCAATTTTTTACAGGAAGCTTTTCAAAACCCAGACAATGTGCTGAGTTTTGAAAAGCCAGCTGGACCCCCCAGACCTGAGGACTTCCACCAGCACCCTGAGTTTAGAGGGGCCTGTGCCACCCCTGACAGAAGCAGTGATGTTTCGGTAAGCAGCAAAATGTAGGGTGACCAGATTTTCCAAACGGAAAATCCGGACCACTAGCCCCACCCCCAGGCCTGCCCAGTTCCACCCGTCTCGCCCTGTTATGCCCCAATCTCACCCTAGCCCCTCCCCAGCCCAGCCTATCTCGTCGGGCAGGAAGGCATCTGCGCATGGACAGAAGCGATGACAGATGCGATGACATCACATGCATCATTGTGTGGCATCTGCGTATGCGCGGATGCCCTCCTGCCCGACAGCGATTTGTTGGAAGCTTTTCAAAACCCGGACATCTAGAAACCCTAGCAAAATGTGGTCTACTTGCCAAGCCCTATATCCAGGCCTGGACATGCACAGCGATCTTTTTGCTTGCATATTAAAAGATTTTGCCACTAATTGTAATAATCATGCACTCTGAATATCTTGATCCTAGTAAATTTTAGCATGCTGGTCAAGATTTCTAATGCCTCCACGAGAGAATTTATTTGCGTGAATCAGCCCCGTTGTATAGATCTTGTCCTGTAGTTACCGTATTTTCACGCATATAATGCGCGCGTTATACACGATTTTACAAACTGTGCATAATCATGCGCGTTATACGTGTGAGCGCGTTGTACAAATTTTTTTTTTCATTCTGATCCGGCATTCCCCCTGCGAACCGGCATCCTCCCTCCCCTGCTCGCGTCACCCCCCCTCCCCCGCGATCCTACATCCCCCCCCCCCCAGCACCGCAAAGACAACTCTTACCCGATTGGGCATCGGCACCAGCACCAACACCAATGCACAGGATGTGCCAGTGCCAGTGCCCGAAGATCCTCCCTCATTGGGTTGGGTTGGGCTGGGCTGGGCTGGGCTCGGCGGTGCGAGAGAGATCCTCCTTCTTCCTGCGCCGTGCTGGACTAGGCTTTGAGCATTTGCACATGCTCAAAGCCTTCTGGTCTCGCTCTCTCCAAGATAATCTCGGAGAGAGCGAGACCAGAAGGCTTTGAGCATGCGCTAATGCTCAAAGCCTAGTCCAGCCCGGCACAGGAAGGAGGATCTCTCTCGCACCACCGAGCCCAGCCCAGCCCAGCCCAACCCAACGAGGGAGGATCTTCGGGCACTGGCACTGGCACATCCTGTGCATTGGTGCTGGTGCCGGTGCCAGTGCCCAATCGGGTAAGAGTTGTCTTTGAGGTGCTGGGGGGGATGTAGGATCGCGGGGGAGGGGGGGTGACGCAAGCGGGGGGGAGGATGCGGGTTTGGAGTAGGCGGGAGGAGGTTTTAGCATGCGCGGTATATTAAAATTTTATTACATAAATTTCTGTTCCCCGCGCGCTATACCCTTGTGCGCGTTTTACACGGGTGCGCGGTATATGAGTGAAAATACGGTAATTACAGCATTCCATAAAAGTGCTCATATCACAATCTTGTGCTGCTGAGTTTGAATGCTTTTGTTATAAATGACAGTGACACCCTGAGGGATCTCTGACACACAGACGTGGCTCAAAAAAGTCTCAGCGTTTTCATCTCGATTTCAGCTGAGCAGTCTGAGAGACCTCTGTGACCGAGTGTCACTGAAACGTCCAGCACCATTCGTTTGAAACAAATTGCCTTCATTTATCAGCCCTGGTGCAGGCACAAGAAGCAAAAATAAAGAACTCTGCCCCGGATATCTCCAATGGGATTTTTGCTGTGATTTCCTATCTTGGCTCATGCCAAGCCGCGAAACCGCCGATGATGTTGCCTTCACTTGTCAGATGCCACGGCTCTTATTGAAAGCGAAAGGGCTGTATCCAGTGCACAATTGCTTTCTGGAAGGCAGGACGATCCGTTTTGGCTCATGCTGGAAGAAAAATCTTTATTTTTTTTTTTCCCCAGAAGAGTGAGAATGACGTTGATTCTCTTTTCTCTTGGCTTGCGTATCCTGAAGGGACTGGCCTATTTCTATTATTTTTTTATTTATTTATTAGTTTTATTACTGCAACTCGCTGCTCTCGGGCCTTCCTCCGATCCGTCCAGAATTTGGCTGCATGACTCATATTCCGGGATAGCTGATATACTCACGTTACCCACCTCTCCTAAACTCACTTCATTGGCTTCCCATCCGTTTCCTGCCCCTCACTATCTCTCTTCACTCATCTCCCCCTATGACCCCCCTGTGGGCTCTGCTCAGCTGAAAAGACCCTCCTATCTGTGCCCTTCTCCTCAACTGCCAACTCCAGACTCCGTCCTTTCTGCCTTGCTGCACCGTATGCTTGGAAACAACTGCCCAAAATTCCTACGACAGGCTCCGCCTTTGGCAGTGTGCAAGATCAGTTTCTATCAGGATTTATTCTTTTGCCTTGACCGTAAGTGCTTGTGTGGTTTTCAAACTCCTTTATGGAATATTTGACTCTTTGATTCCCCTTAGTGGGAAATCCTTTAGATCCTGCTATTCAAGAATTACAATTCACAAATTAGCATTTCCTTCTCTGAAAGGTATTGCATTGGGAAGCTTAATAAATCTTTTACTTTTAAATTGGTCAGAATTTGGAATGAACTTCCAGATTCTCTAAGAATGGTAGATCAATTATTTTAATTTTGAAAAAGTTTAAAAACCTGGTTGTTTTCACAATAGTTAATTTGATTTTACCCGTCGAATAGTAATTTTAAGCAATTCAACATACTTTTTTCTAACTTTGTCCATCCATCTAATCCAGGGGTGTCAAAGTCCCTCCTCGAGGGCCGCAATCCAGTCGGGTTTTCAGGATTTCCCCAATGAATATGCATGAAATCTATTAGCATACAATAAAAGCAGTGCATGCAAATAAATCTCATGCATATTCATTGGGGAAATCCTAAAAAAACCGACTAGATTGCGGCCCTCGAGGAGGGACTTTGACACCCCTGCTCTAATCTAACCAATTTCTGTTTTTATCCCACAGTTTTTACTTGTTACGTTTCATCTTTTTTAACGAACTGTAAACCGAGTCAAGCTCTTTAGGGAGTAGATTCGGTATATAAAATGAAGATTCGATTACTTCCCTCCTGAAGCTGATGTCCTAGGTGACTGCCTGACATGGCTGATGTTTAAGCCTGCCCTACGTAGGCCTAAAGATTGGGGGGGGGGGGGAGTTCAGGTGCTTGAAAAATGGAAGAGCTTCTAATCAGACTTGGTTATTTTAATTTGCTAAATATTTCTAAAGGTCTACCATCGATGGTTTAAAATCCATAAAGGCAACACAGCATATGAAGCTGAGCTCTGCATTTATCCTCAGGCTAATGCCCTTTAAATGAATTGGTCTAATACATTCATTTGAACAATATGCAATTTTCCTGGCTTCTTGGAAGACAGGAACTGTTTGTTATAAACACAACAGACAGATTTCAAACAGCAGAAGGTCAACATACAGCAAAACTTTGGCATGTGGAGAAATGGGAACATTGGGTGGATTTATGAGGTAGAATCTGTAGATCTGCGCTAGCAACTTCCGCCTGTTGCTCGCACCAGCCTGGTTCCCCTCTGAATCACTTCCGGGTCAAGGGGCCAGGAAATGACATCAGAGGGAAATCCAACGCCGGTGCGAGAAGCATGCTGCAGAAACCACTCGTGTTGGCAAAGATTTAGAGTTACGGGGGGGGGAGGGGGGTGAAGGGAGAGCGCAAATGTGGAGTGGGAGATGGGAAGGAGAAGGGGGACACGGAAGGAGCGGGGACATGGAGAGGAGGGTGCAGGGGCCCCACCACCCTGGATGCCTCCTACTCTTACAGCGCCACTGGGTAGAATCACTCTGAAGCGCAATAGGATAATGGATAGAGTGCCGAGCTGAGAACCAGGGAAGCCCAAATTTCACTTCTGGTCCATGTGATCTTGGACAAATCACTTAGGCTCTTTTACAAAGGTGCGCTAAGCGTTTTAGCACATGTTTATCATAAGAACATAAGAACCGCCATCTCCAGATCAGACCTTAGGTCCATCAAGTCTGGCGATCCGCACACGCGGAGGCCCAGCCAGGTGTACACCTGGCGTAATTTTAGTCACCCATATCCCTCTATGCCTCTCGTAAGGAGATGTGCGTCTAGTTTGCTTTTAAATTCTAGAACGGTGGATTCCGCAATAACCTGGTTGTGGGTTCAAAACCCCGTGCTGCTCCTTGTGACCCTGGGCAAGTCACTTAATCCTCCAGAGCCCCAGGTACGTTAGATAGATTGTGAGCCCACCGGGACAGAGAGGGAAAAATGCTTGAGTACCTGATTGTAAAAACCGCTTAGATAACCTTGATAGGCGGTATATAAAATCCTAATAAACTTTAAATTTTAAACCTCCTCTGGGAGAGCATTCCAGGTGTCCACCACTCGTTGCGTGAAGCAGAACTTCCTGATATTTGTCCTGGACTTGTCCCCCCTTAGCTTCAGTCCATGTCCTCTTGTCCGTGTCACAATCTCAGCTCTGGAATCTTGCTATTCTTTGAGATTCTGCCTGGAATCTTGATACTGTTTGGGGTTCTAGAATCTTTTGTTACTCTTTGGGATTCTGGAATGTTGCTACTTCCATTGTAACATCACTGATGAGGTTGGCTCTGAGGCACTGTGGAATGAGGCATTATAAGAACATAAGAAGCGCCATCTCCGGATCAGACCTTCGGTCCATCAAGTCCGGCGATCCGCACACGCGGAGGCCCAGCCAGGTGTGCACCTGGCGTAAATTAAGTCACCCATATCCCTCTATGCCTCTCGTAAGGAGATGTGCGTCTAGTTTGCTTTTAAAGCCTAGAACGGTGGATTCCGCAATAACCTTCTCTGGGAGAACATTCCAGGTGTCCACCGCTCGTTGCGTGAAGCAGAACTTCCTGATATTTGTCCTGGACTTGTCCCCCCCTTAGCTTCAGTCCAGGTCCTCTTGTCCGTGTCACATTGGACATTGTAAATAATTTTTTTTCCTGCTTTATTTTGTCGATTCCTTTCAGTATTTTGAAAGTCTCGATCATATCCCCTCGCAGTCTCCTTTTCTCCTTTAGTGTGTGCGAAATCAATGCGTGCGCTGACCGTTAACGCGACCATAGGATAACATGCACGCATTAGCGTTTAGCACATGCTAATATTTATCACGCGCTAAAAAGCATAGCACACCTTAGTAAAAAGAGGGGGGGTTAATCTTCCAAAACCTCAAGTCCAAATTGGGTGACAATTTTATAGATTAGCACCAAGATTTGGACACCCCAATAGAGGGCATATAGGGCCATATTCTGAAAAGGGCACCATAAGTTAGACGCCGGTAGGCAGCTTGACCACGCCTAAGGTGCCTAATTTACCCCCCCCCCTTTTATAAAACTGTAGTGTGGTTTTTAGCGCTGGCCAAGGCATTTACAGCTCCAAGGCTCGTAGAATTCCCGTGAGCGCCGTGGCCGATGCTATAAACCAAACTATGGTTTTGTAAAATGAGGGGTTAATTGCTTTAATTGATTTTAATTGGACTGGTAATTGACTGCATCGTGTAAAACCATTTAAAAACTCATTGAAAAAACAAAAAGTAGGCGCCGCTAGGTACCTCCGGGATTAGGTGCTGGAATTACGCCTGCAGCATAGTTAGGGGCGGAGATGACCTTAGGTGCCACTAGGCCCCGATTCTCAAAAAAACTTAGGCGCTGGTAATGTTGGCCTTTAAAACTCTAGCCCATTTTCCCGGCGCTCAATTTTTTTTCTTAGGCGCCATTAGCCACGCTTCTGTTGACGGTGCCCATACATGATTGGCATATGACTGGCACCGTCTTTCAAGGCTCTGACTGATTTATGTGTTCTTTACAGAATCTGGGCCATAATGCCAATTGTACAGTGGCTTATGGGCGTGTCTGAACTGTCATAGAACACTAAAGCTGCAACTGCATTGGTGTACTCAAAATTAGACACACCCACTTATGTCATGTCAATAAGCTGCACTCATCACTTGCTGACACACCCGTACTTTGTCTAGGTAGCATCCGTTTGCAATTGTGCACCCCGATTTCCAAACAGCTTGCAAATTACATTACATTAGTGATTTCTATTCCACCTTTATCTTGAGGTTCAAGGCGGATTACCTAAGAATTGTTATGATATTAAGAACTACATATTGTTTCAGAATTGGATATTCCCTTAACATATGAAGCCATAATTTGTGGCACTATGTTGCATATTAAACCTCCCCTTGATAAATATAAAAGCCGCCTTTTCCTGGTTTTGACTGGAATTGTTCAATTGATCGTGAAAAATTGGAAAAGCCATGATAGATTAAATTACACATTTTGGTGGACAAATGTATGTAATACATACAAATATGAGAGAATGTATGCAGAATGTTTTGGGTCCAGTGCTTCATTTAACAAAGTATGGAGTCCATTGGCTTTATTTGCTGCTTCACATTAATGGTTTATGTACTTTTCCATAAGTTTTTCCTTACACATCCGGGGATGTGGTGGTGGGGGGGGGGGGTAGGAGAGGGAAAGGTAATTGAATAATTTATATTAATTCTTCGTATCAATGTAATAAAGTTGTCTTGTATTATTAATAATTGATTGAAGGGTGGGTAGGTAAATTTATGTTCTATATACTAATTGTATAAAAAGGTGTAAACTAATATTTTTCTGTATTCAATCAAATGTACTACACTGTTGTAGGGTTTTTTTAATAATAAAATTAAAAAAGAAGTTCATATTGATAAGATATTAAGAAGTATTTAAGGAATAGTTTGAACATTTTCTAATTTGCTAAGGAGTAGGTAGTATAGTAGGTGAAGTTTGGGACATATCTGGTTGTGTTAAATAGGTTTTATGTATTTTTTGAAGAGTACGGTTTTTGTTTCTTTTTTGAAGGTTTTGTAATCTGTGATCGAAGACAGCAGATTGGTGAGTTGTCTTCCTAGTTTTGCTGCTCTGGTGGCCATTAGGTTGTCAAATAGTTTTCTTCGTTTGACATTTTTGGTTGGCGGGTATGTGACTATTGTGAGGGTTCTCCTGTGTCTGTTTGTGACGGAATGATTTAGTCGATTGTTCCAGTAGGTTGGGCTGTCTCCGTTTATAGATTTGAATAGTAGGCAATGGAATTTGAAGTGCAAATACTCGCATGTGTGCGCAAGTTTTAGAATGGTGCCAGTTGTACGCCAACTGAATTGCTAAATTAGGTGCCCATGACCCTGTCTCCCAGGCTGCCCGTAGCCAAACGTGTTTTCAAGGGCCTGGTGCTAGCTTTCAAATTCTTGCACGACATGGCACCGGTTTATGAGACGACTAAACTTCCTCTGTTCGTGCAGAACCGGTCCCTCCGCTCCCAGGATGAAATACACCTCAAAACGCCCCCCTGGTCACGCCCTTCAACTGCAAACCTACTCCCACTTCAAACTGATCTACTGGAATCAACTGCTCCCGCAGATCAGATCCCTTGAAGGACTCCTCAACTTTAATAAAGCAATAAAAATGTACCTCTTCACCTAACACCCCGCCCACGACCGATGGATAACAAAAAAATATATATTGATACCAGATCTTGGTATGTGTCACGTTAGGATAAAACTTGTATCGTAAACTCGTACTGTAATTATGACAAGTCGTAGCCTGTAAACTATACTTTTTTTTTTTGCAAATCTTTATTCATTTTCAAAACTTATACAAAGAACAAACCAAATATACAGTCAGATAAAACATATAACAGCACTTATCTTCGAACAAATATTAAACAAAATACTTTACTCCCTCGTCCCACCCTCTGGATATGTGTAGAGATCATCTAGGAATTAAAGGTTAATCAATTAGTCTTTCTTTTGTTTAACAAATGCCTTTAATGGACCCCATATTTTTTTAAAAATTGTTTATTATTTCTCATTTGTTCTTCATACATTCTTTCATATCTGTAATACAGAGTGTTTCTCACCAAAAATAATAATTGAATCTATCCCAGTTTGTCCAGTTTCTTGTTATCATTTTCATGGCCACCCCCGTCATAATCAAAAGAAGTCTGCTTTTATAAATATCTATTGGTCTCTTAGCTGTTAACAATGTCCCCAATAGGACCACGTCATAGGATAATGGTGTAGAGACATCGAGCACCATATTAATTTTCCCCCATATCGATTTCCAAAAATTGAATATCAAGGGACAATACAATAACAAGTGATCCAGTGTCCCTACTTCAAGAAGACAGTGCCAGCATCTATTAGACTTTGAATTATCCAACTTTTGCAAACGAACTGGGGTCCAAAAAATTCTATATAATGAAAAGAACCAAGTTTGTCTCCTAGATGCTGACGCTGTACATCTCATTCTCCAAGTCCAAATCCGTGACCATTGTGTAGTAGAAATATGCTGCTTTGTTTCAATAATCCAAATGTCTTTTAAGCTTGTTTTAGGTTTTCTTTTAACCAAATATTTGGATATTAATTTGTACCACTTAGCGGCCTGACGTCCTTGAAAATCTGTCTGGAAACATAGGCCCGGCAAGCTATACTGATTTTTTAAGTTGCGCCAATCAGGGAACCCTTTCTGAATGGCCTGTTTCAACTGCAACCATTTATAACCTTGAGACTTTGATATGCCAAATGATTGTTGCAAATGTAATAAATTTCCCATTTTCCCATTTGAAATCACATCATCTAGAGTGCCTGTAACCAATGTTTCCAGAGGATTTTAGACTCGCCAATTTGTATCTTGGAGTTTAACCATAGGGATTGACACATAGATTGTTGTATTGGAGTAGGAGTTAAGGCATTTATAAATTTTAATGTATTCCAGGTGGAATGAAGAATAATATTGTCCTTGTATATTCTAGGAAGCTTGATACTCAAAATATGGCTAAGACGTACTGAGGCCAAAAGATGACTTTCCAGTATCAACCAATCTGGCAGATTTTCCATGAGTTCAGGAAGGATCCAATTACATACCATAACACAAAATAAAGGCTTGATGATACCTGTAAAAATTTGGAAAATTTACCCCTCCTGCCGATTGAGATTTTTGCAGAGATACTAAGGCGATTCTAGAAGTTTTATCAAGCCAAAGGAATTTTGTAAGAATCCCATTCAGTTTTTTATGAAAGGAACTTTGAAAATAAACTGGCAACATACTCATTTGGTAACAAACTACAGGCGAGATCATCATTTTGATGGTTTGGACACTCCCCCACCAAGAAAGATGTCATGGATTACAATGCTCACACATTTCTATGATTTTCAACAATAAAGATTTCTCATTTACTGTCATTGTGTCTTCCAATGTTTTTTGAATCATTATACCCAGATATTTTATACCCTCTTCCTTCCAAAGGAATGGGAATGGATCAAATAAAGCTTTACACAATGTACATTGAATGGAAGAACCTCTGATTTACTCCAATTTATCTTATAACCAGAAAATTTTCCAAAACGATCAATCAATTCCAGTAAATGAGGGATGGTTGATTCAGGATTCTTCAAATGAAGTAAAATATCATCTGCATAAGCCAAAACTTTATAATCTTGACCTGCATATGGAATTCCCTCTATCTCCTTTGCCTGCCGAATAGCCAACAAGAGTTCCAAAACAATATCAAAAAGCAAAGGAGATAAGGGATATCCTTGTCTAACTCCCCTCTTCAGTCAAAAACGCTCCGAGAATGTATTATTAACATATAATCTAGCCGAGGGGGACTATACAAGGTTTGAATCATTTGAATGAATCCAGAACCTATCCCAAACCAATCCATTGCTTGGTACAAAAAAGTCCATTCAACACGATCAAAGGCCTTCTCTGCATCCAAAGAGACAGAGAAGGCCGGATCATCCATTGCTTGTGTTAAATTTAGCATATGAAATGCCAATCTGGTGTTGTTTGCAGAATGCCTTTGAGCAACGAAACCCGTTTGGTGCATTCCAGTCATATAAGGGAGAGCCTTAGCTAACCTCAAAGCCAATAGTTTACCTAGAATTTTTCCATCCACATTAATTAAACTGTACTGTATGTATGTTTAACCTGTAACCCATTCTGAGCTCTTTGGGGAAAATGGGATAGAAAATGAATTAAATAAATAAATTTGGCTTAAGTACCAATAATAGGTCTTAAGTAGTGTTTATTGGTGCAGTTTGACACTAATTTGTACTTAAGTGTGTAATTGCACTTAAGTGCTATTCTACAAACTTACCTCCCAATATTCAGCACCTACGGTAATTTGGCCTGTCAGAAATGGCTGTCGACATCTCTCTTGAAGTGGACTAGAAAGTATTAATGTGTTTCTTCATATTTTCAATGTATTGAGTGTATATTTTTCTGTAGTGTTTGTTAACACACTATTTAAAATTATAATTTGAAAAAAAGAAAGAAAGAAATGGCTGCTGACTGGTTATATAGGCCCTCTTTTACAAAGGCGCGCTAAGCGTTTTAGCGCAGATTTTAGCGCACGCTAAATCAACGTATGCACTAACCGCTAACGCCTCCATAGGATAACATGCACATTTAGCGTGCATTAAATAGCTTTAGCGCACATTTGTAAAAGAGGGGGATGGTGTTTTTGCTGCTAATGAGAGATAACCGATTGTATCCCGTTAAATATTCACAGATAGTAACTACCGCTAAACTATTGCATTACTTATCCGGATAGGCACAGATTCAGCACCATATATTCAATGCTGGTCACCAGAAATGACTTGGCATTGAATATTCAGGTTGAATATCTGGGTTGAACGCTAAAGGGTGAACTTTTAAAAATCCATTCAGCCATAGCGATAATGGTTTTCTTTCTTTGTCCTCACTAGTGCTGCCCGATTCAGGAAAAACATTTTGATTCGATTCAGGCTATTGAATCGATTTTTCGATTTGGTTTGATTTTCCTGCCCAAATTGGGTGTTTTTTTCAAGCATCCTGGTGGGTCTATTTTCTAGCTTTTTCATCTCCCCTTTAACTTCTCCTAACCACACTGGTGCTGTGGTGTAAACAAAATAAACAAACAAAAAAGACTTTTCCTCTTTTTTAATCCTAGCTCACGTCTGTGGTCTAACACCAGCTCTGGCAGAATACATGTTTCAAATCTGACATATTGTAATCACAAAACAGAAAATAAAATGATTTTTTCTACCTTTTGTTGTCTGGTCATTATTCAAATCTTGTTGGTCCCAGGCTCTGGTTGTCTTCTGATAACTTGCTTGTCAGGGTCTCCTTCTTTCTTCTTTCTCTATGCTAACCATCCATCTTCCATCTCTGTCCTTCCCTTCCCTCCCCCCAGAGGTCTGGCATCTTTCCTTTTTTTCATCTCCATCCACAGATCCACCTTTTCTCAATTACCCTTTCATCCAGCATCTCTCCCTCCTTCCCCACCATCCCAGGGTCCACCATCTCTTCCTTTCTTTTCCCAACTACCTTCCTATCCAGTATCTCTATCCCCCCTCCACACCATCCCTTGTGTCCAACTTCTCTCCCTTTCAGTTCCTTCCCTCCCTAAATCCCATTGTCCACCAAGTCTCTCCCTCTCTATTTTTAGACCCATTATTTCTACCCCCCAAGGTCCGGCATATGCATGTCTCTTTGAACCCCCATTCCCTCCTCTGTGTATTTCTACAACAGGGCCTCCCACCCCTGAAGGCCCCTGTTCCCCATGAAGGCCTGTACCACCACCCCTAAAGGACTGTACCACCATCCCTGAAGGCCTGCATCCCACTCCTGAAGGTCTGTACCCCCTCTATCGAAGGTCTGCACCTCCTCCCGAAGGACTGCACATACCCACCCCCCTCTGGAAGGCCTGACCTCCCGCATATCCACTTACCTAATTTCAGCAGCGGAGCAGCCAGCAGAGACGATCGCCGGTGCTAGCGATCTTTGCAAACTGCCATAGACCTTCGGTGCTGTCTTCCCTCTGCTGCGGTCCCGCCCCTCCTCTGACGTCAGAGGCAGGATCGCAGCAGAGGAAACAGCTCTGAAGGCCTATAGCAGCTTGCAAAGATCGCTAGCACCGGCAATCCTGTCTGCAGGCTGATCCGCTGCTGAAATTATGTAAATGGATGCACAGGAGGCCAAGGGGGAAGCCTAACACCAGCACTTCCCAACTGACCCTAACCCCTCGCCCTCTAAAGCAGAAGCAGCAGCGGCAGACCAGTAAGAGGCAGCACTGCCGCTTCTGCTTTAGGGGGGAGGGTCAGTCACCAAATTGGGAGGCCAATTTTTTTTTGTTTTAAATCGATTTGAATCGATTCACCCAAAGTGAATCGGTGAATCAATTAAAATCATGAATTGGGCAGCACTAGTCCTCACCCTCTAACCCTGGGGTGCCCATCTTCGGCCCTCGCCAGTTCGAGTTTTCAGGATTCTCCAAATGAATATGCATGATATCTATTTGCATACAATGGAAATAGTGCATGCAAATAGATCTCATGCAAATTCATTGGGGAAATCCTGAAAACCCAAAGTGTGCCTCCAAACCCCCAGCTAAATACTCACCTTCCCGATCTTCAGTGGCATCATTGGCACCGCTCTGCTGTTACCAACGAGACAGGTTCATGCGCCCTTTCCCCTGTGAAGTCAACTATGGCCGCTGGTGTATGTTGTCTACCCCCCCAAAACAAAATCCACCCCACTCGCTCACATTCTTCTTTTCGAGGCTCCCCTGGGCGCGAAGACATGACCAGTCGTACCACGGGACCACCCCGCACTGAGCAACAGACACTCTTCTGAGCCTTTGACTCCCGCGCCATAGCGACCAACTTCTTTTCGCTGAGCATGCCTGGCAGGTGCTTTATGATTTGGTTGGCGGAGGGGAAGTGTTGCTGGACACGCGAAGGACCATTCGAATGAGGCGGAGGGATTTCTGGGCTCCTGTGGTCAGAGCCACTGTGGCCGCACTGTCCCGTTGACTGGTTTTTTTGGGGGGTAGTTGTGGTTTCACTGTTTGACGTAGTGGGCGCCATCTGATTCTCACCACAACGATCGTTGTCTAATACCGAAATGTAGACCGTGTCCGGGTCCACATCGCAGAAATTATACTGTGCGTGATTTGGATTTTTCAAGTCAACGCATTGTTTTTAGCTGTGACAAAATTGTTTCACAATAAACTGTTTACCAAGACCATCGTCCCCCACGGTGTTGTTTTGTTCAGCGGTCCTACTTCCAACCTAGCCAACTTGGTTCAACTTTAAAATGTTGATCTTGAGTTCTAAAACAAATTTAAGAGCACCACGTGGCATTTATTGGCCCAGCGTACACACTTGTGGAAAAAAAAATACAGTGTTAGGATCGAATAAACACTGCCTGAAGATCAAGGCAGACTGTTTTTACAGCTGAAACGCAGTAAATCACTGAGCACAATTTATGTGTTTCAAAGAAGGGCTTCTAATGTTTACTGGATGGCACATTCTCCTTATAAAAATGACTTTCAAGATGTGCAGGTGGTTTCTGCCAGCTTTTGGTGAAACGGGAGATGGCAGCGTCTTCAAAGTTCTTTTGAAAACTGAGCTTTAGCTCGTTTTTAGATTCCAGGACCGAAGACTGTTTTTAACATCGTACCATATCTCATTTCAAACTTTCCCAATGCCCCCTAAGCAGACGCCGCAAAGCTACAATGCCTAATTTAAAAAAAAAAAAAAAATACTTTTGGAGCTCGATTTTTGACTTATTTTACATTTTTTTTGCAAACATTTCCATTACACAGTGCATCCGTTCTCTGTGATGTGGCTGATTCGTAGCATGCAATAGAATTTTTGTTCTTCCTAACTCTGATGAAGGTTTAGGCCTTAAGAACCTAAGAATTACCGTACTGGGACAAACTGAAGGTCCATCAACCCCAGCATCCTGTTTCCAACAGTGGCCAACCCAGGTCCCAAGTACCTGGCAGAAACCCAAAGAGTAGCAACATTCCAGAGCTGAGATTGTGATGTCATAAAGCCTCATTCCACCAATGCCTGAGAGCCAACCTCAGGAGTGATGTCACAATGGCTCAACTGTCCTATACTTGGCTCACATAAGAACTGGGACAAACTGAAGGTCCATCAACCCCAGCATCCTGTTTGCAACAGTGGCCAACCCAGGTCCCAAGTACCTGGCAGAAACCCAAAGAGTAGCAACATTCCAGAGCTGAGATTGTGATGTCATAAAGCCTCATTCCACCAATGCCTGAGAGCCAACCTCAGGAGTGATGTCACAATGGCTCGACTGTCCTATACTTGGCTCACATAAGAACTGGGACAAACTGAAGGTCCATCAACCCCAGCATCCTGTTTCCAACAGTGGCCAACCCAGGTCCCAAGTACCTAGCTAGATCCCAAGTAGTAAAACAAATTTTACGCTGTTTATCCTAGGAATAAGCAGTGGATTTCCCCAAGCCATCTCAATAAAGGCCTGTGGAATTCTCTTTTAGGAAATTATCCAAACCTGCTAAGCCAACTGATTTTTCACCACAATCTCCAGCAACAAATTCCAGAGTTTAACTACACGTTGTGTGAAGAAATATAGTCTCTGGTTTGTTATAAATCTACTACTTGGTAGCCTCATTGTATGTCCCCCAAGTCCTGGTATTTTTGGAGTGTAAACAAGTGATTCGCATCTACCCTTTCCCTTCCACTCAGTATTTTATAGACCAGAGTTTCTCAAACCAATGCTCAAGAAGTTTCAAACTGCCGACCCATAGCTAACATCCCTTTCTTAGCAAAGCTCATTGAAGAACTCATTTTTCCGCCAATTTGCTGACTTAATCGAGAAGACCAAAGTTCTACACCCAAATCAAACTGGATTCTGCCAACACCATTCCACAAAACTTTCACTCATTTTATCACCTCGATCACCACCAGTCAGTCACCACCAGTCAGTTTTGCTTATATCTTTGGATCTTTCTTCAACGTTTCACACGATTGACCATAAGCTTCTTTTATCACGCCTTCGAGAAATTGGAATCACAGACCAAGTCATAGACCGGTTCTCATCCTTCTTTACAGAACGGTCATCCAAGGTAGTTTTCAGCGCAGCAGCATCAGAATCCTTTAAAAACGAGCACGGCATCCCACTAGGCTCGATCTTATCACCTTTACTTTTCAATGTTTTAATGGTACCTCTTTTAACGTTAGGTCAGTCGATTGGTTTCACGATGTTTGCAAATGCTGACGACGTTCAATTAATCCATCCTATTGATTGAAATAACCCAGACGAGGTAACAATCATAAGTCAAAAACTCGAGAAAGTTAAACTATGGTTGGATTCTAACATGCTGTCCCTTAGCATCGAAAAGTCCAAATTAATGATCTTCCCTATCAAAGAAGGATTATCTATTCAGGCTCCTCTCTTTTCTAAGAATATTGTAATTCTTACCTTTTATGTTCTGTTTTTGTTTGTCCAAGGTTTAAGGGCTCCTTTTACTAAGATACGCTAGCGGTTTTAGCGCACGCTAGACGCTAACGCCTCCATAGAGCTTGCGTTAGTATTTTTCGTTTAGCAAATACAAGCAGTGTCTCACTTCCGGCTCACCACACAATTGTTTCCCACGTACTCACTTTTATAGGACCCCCAGGGACCCCTGAAGAAGACTTTTTGTCGAAACGCGGACCGTGTTGGGTCCTGTATCCCTAGCGGCTCTTATGTGGATGATTTACTTTTATGTGGATGGAATTATTTTATGTGGATGATTTCAGTGGACCTTTGGAACTTTGACACTTTCAAATAAAGTCCATTTAGGAACATCGTCACTCCACAGAGTTTTTTTTTTGGTTTTGTATGTTTTGTTCTTACCATACGCCGCTTAGAAGTTTGATTGGGTGGTATAAGAAATTTTAAATAAACTTGAAACTAGCTCCTCCACAATATACAGAGCAAATGTTTTTCTTCGCACATTATAATTGAAATTATAAAATTGCACAACCAACAAAAAATTAAATTTAAAAGGTATTTAAAGTTCTTTAAGGTACGTATGGGTAATTGTAACAATGGTGAATAGAATTGCTAATGAATATGATTCATGTGCTTGTTTTTGAATGCAAATTAACTCAAAACACGGCTCTGCTACTACTCTTTATCACTTATATCGTGCCAAAAGGCGTACACAGCACTGTACATTTTGATATTTAATAGATGGTCCCTGCTTGGAAGAGCTTACAATCTAACTTCTCAATAGTCGACAAGCCAACGCGCCTTTTATTATCCACCATCTACAGTCAGTCATTCTCTTTTTTAAAATTTAATGTCTGTCAAGAGCTGAAAATCCAAGTTTGGAAAGATAAGAAGATCTAAACGGTAACAAAGCCTTGATTGCTTTGTTGCTCAAGTTAGGATAACTACTGCATACAAAATTAAAATAAAATTACTTGCCATTAGTTTTCAAGGACCAATCACGTCAAAAAAGATGCTTTTCTGGGTGATTATATCCTAGCACACACAGCCACTCATAACATTGACAGACGTACATGTCATCTATTCTAGTGTATACTTATGAAGGGAATTTTTAAAAATAAAGTCTGCATTAATCAATAACAATAAAAAAGGTGTCGCCTTGAGATGGTATGTCTTTAGGAGAAAGTCCTCAACTTCCTCATTATCAAGTGTGATGAGCGCTTGGCGTGGAGATCTGGGAGGTTCGATTGAGGAAGAGACTTGGCAGGAAGTCTGGAAAAACATGTTCAGATCTTCTCGTTCTGCTGGTCTTCTTCAATCTCTGTTCTTCCTCCTACATAGAACTCACTGGACTCCAATTAAGGTTGCAAAGTTCTCCAATGGACTCTCTTCCATGTGCTGGTCTTGTAACTCACAGGAAGGCACATTAACGCATATGATCTATGACTGCTAATATATCTAAAATAGTGGAAGTGGGTAAATAAATAATAAATATAGATGCTCCACTTTCTGGATTAAGAGCACTATCTCAACGGAAGAAAAGCCTCAGGTTTTATCTTGGTAGAGCATAAATGCTCCGACCTCCTCCACCCAACTTCCGAGGAGAATGTGCTGTTATCACTATTCAGATTTCGTGCAGGACCGAGATACACAGCTGCCTCTGTACCGTGAAGATACAAGTGATGTTTAAACAATAGCCAACGTTTCACGGTATAAGACCGTTTCTTCAGGGCATATCGACTTTCACGTTCCCACACAATTTTGTGAAAACAAGTACTGTATATCCAGATGTTTTTTTTATGTATCTAATTCACACACGATGATATTTCATGAATATATCCAACCACGGTACTCACTGAGTTGCTTGCTTGCTCGCACTCACCAGCGTCCTGTCGCTGAAGTGGTTTCTCATTTTTAATTTAAAGAGAACGTCACCTATCATTCTGCTCCATGTCATTTTCGAGGGAGACGTTGGCCACTTTTCATTGAATTGGCTGGCCCAGCCACAGCTATCGTGGATCTATGACTGTACACATCTATCAGTTTACTGGAGTAAAGTTTGGGAAACCATTACTACGATCTTAAACATTCAAGAACCCATCAGCTTAAGTGTTATCATCTTGGGTCAATACGGCCTATTGTACATGTAGCCTGATCATAATGCGAGATTGCTTAACATTTTGTTGTTCCTGGCCCTTAAAAATATTCTCCATTGTTGGAAAGATTTATCTATTATTATTATTATTATTATTATTAGGTTCTTATATCCCGCCATACCCAAAGAGTTCTAGGCGGTTCACATCCGTTACATTAGGATCCGGTCTGAACACGGATTTACAAAAATTTTGTCGGAATTGCAGGTAGCGCGGAAGGAGGCAAAGTAGTTTTAGCACAGGTTTATCATAGTTGGGTTAGGAGATAAAAAGGAGGGAGTGGGAAACCAGAAGAGGGGGGGGGGAGAGGGAGGTGGGGGTGGGGGGGGGTTGGAGTGTATGCGGGGAGTAAGGACTAAGGGTCTTGTTCGCGGAAGAGGTGTGTTTTGAGAAGTTTTCTGAAGTCTAGGTAGGTCGGGGCCTCTAGCATCATTTGGGCTAGCCAAGGGTTCAGCTTGGCCGCCTGGAAGGCGAAGGTTTTGTCGATGAATCTTTTGAGCTGGCATGATTTTATGGAGGGGAAGGTAAACAACTGGATTCTGCGGGATTTCTTGTTGGTGCAATACATATTGAAATGTGGGGAGAGGTATTTTGGTGAGAGACCAAATACTGTCTTGTAACAGATGCAGGCGAACTTGAAGAGGACTCGGGATTCGAAGGGTAGCCAGTGCAGTTGGTGGTAGAAGGGGGTGATGTGTTCCCATTTGTTCAGGCTGAAAATGAGGCGGACAGCTGTGTTTTGAATCAGTTTTAGTCTTCTGGTGATTTTCTTTGTGGAGCTTAGGTAAATGATATTGCAATAATCCAGTATGCTGAGGATAGAGGATTGAACTAATAGTCGAAATGCAGTGTCATCGAAGTATTTCTTTATGGTACGGAGTTTCCAGAGTGCTGAAAGGCCTTTCTTGACAGTGAGGTCGGTGTGATTTTCTAGGGATAGATGCTTGTCAAGCGTGACTCCTAGTATTTTTAATGTTTGTTCGAGTGGGAAAACCAATCCTTTCACCTGGATTGTGGTGTCTTTGATTTGAACTACGTCACTTGGTGGAATATGGTGTGCCTTACATTAAAGTATGAAAGTGTCGTTGCGGAAAAACACGTCTATAAGCTCCTACCTCAAAATCAGGAGTCCGGTTATCTCTTATTGCAAAACGGACTGATGATATTCAGTTACTTTATTAGAATATAACTATCATTTAAAAAGGTATACATTACGTTATGGCTCATCTCTCACATAGCTATAGGTATATAGCGCCGGTGTCGCTCCGTGTTTTGGATACTGTACCTGGTGTTGGCTGCGGGTTGTGCCGATATTTTCCTGCCAGATAGGCATTGATCAGCCTGTTGTACTGTATTGATAATTAATATTCACTTCTCCCTCAGTATTCGCAGAGGATAGGGGTAGAGCCGGACCGCAAAGTGTGAAAAACCGCATATAACTTTTCGTCCGACTCCTACCCACCCCCGCCTCCCTCCCGCCTTCCCCCTGGGCATCTAGGCCTGACCAGTGGACTAGGGAATTTATAAAGGGTTAATTTAGTATAGTAGACTGCTTAAACGGTTCATAGTCATTAGTGCACAAGACAAACGCACGCGGTCAGATGCGCGCAGGACTTTATAGTGCAAGACAATAGCGTGCAAGTCATTATAGAGCAAGACAATAGCGCGCAGGACTTTAAAGCGCAAGACAATAGCGCGAAAGTCATTATAACATTTCCTGCGCATGTGTCGTAGTTCGCTGCACGCAATTTTCCTGAGCTAAGTTGTCATGAGCTCAATTGTCGCTGCACTCAAGTGTCATTTCGCGCAATTGTCCGCGCGCTTTTGTCTTGCACGCATTTGACTTGCCGCCGCTTAAACTAACAAAATAAAATCTTGTGGGAGGAGGGGTGTTAGCTATCCCTGACATTCTGTAATACTTTGACAGCCCAAATGAAGAGTTTCATCTTACAAAATTTAGTATGTATAAAATCAATGTAGCATGTGTTAACATACAAATCTTAAGCAAAATCAAGGTGTACATTTTAAAAGTTCTAAGGGAATAGAGCTTTATGGACCCCTACACGTTTACATAGAATTGATAGCTCTAAATCTAATAGATGCTGGTACTGTCATGTTGAAATTGGGACATTAGACCATCTTTTATTCTTTTGTCCATTCATCTTAACATTCTGGAAATCAATTTGGCCCCAAATAAATAGGATGTTAGAAAATCCGGTAGCCTTGACATATGATACTATATTATTTGGAACAACAATGAGAGCAAGAAGTAAAATATCATCAAATAATAACAAACTTCTTTTTATTTTAACTGGAATAGCAATACAACAAATCACATTCAATTGGAAAAAACATGACAGATTAAATTACACATTCTGGTGGAATTCTGTATGCCATATATACAAAATGGAGCTCACTATAGCAACACAAAAAGGACATATAAATGAATTTCAAAAAATATGGAAACCATTAACTGAATATTGTAAAGAATGATTTATTTTCCCATATATAGAATTTGATTAGAGAGAAAAAATGGATGAGATCATATTTCTAAATATTATATAATATATTAATACTTGATATATAATATGATATATGGAAAGAATAATTTTAGAAATTTAATTCATATATTACTGAATAGAAGGGAGGGGGGAGGGGATGGGTTATTATTATATTAACTAAGAATTATATAAATTTAGTTTTCTGAAATATTAATATGAATTTTATATTTTCTTTTGATGTAACATATGAAAATGAATAAAGATTTCTCATTCTGTATTGATAGGGAGGGAGGGAGGGATGGGAGATTATTATATTCAATAATAATTGTATAAATTTAAATTTCTTATAAAATATTATAACTTTATAATATATTGATTTTCTAAAGAAATGTTAAATTTGATATTAATATGTGAGTTAATCAAGTGTGTTTATTCAAGTTTATAATGAATTTATTTAAAAACACTTGTAACATAAGAAAATGAATAAAGATTTATAAAACATTAAAAAAAAAAAAAAAGTTCTAAGGGAAGCCAGTGTAATTCCTCTTAAATTGTGCAGTCTTTTTTTTTTTTTTTTTTTTTAACTTTACGTTATGAATGGTGATTGCTCCTGACTGTCGCTCTTGCTTCCAGGTACATGTCTGGCATGCTCGCTGCAAAATATTTGCCCCAAAGGCCTCACAAAGTATGATTTCAACAGGGTTTTAAATTTGAGGAATGATTGTTCAGAGCAAGTAATTGACAGAAGATCATTCCGTAGTTTTGGGTCAATAAAATAAAAAGCAGATGCTTGAGTTGATTCATCATGACCTTGCTTCGCACTGGAGAGGACAAACCTGTTGGCCTCAAGCGATCAAAAGGGCCTAGGTAGGAGTGTAGGGAATGATCACTTAAATATCCAGTGGTTTCAGTCTGGAACTTATTACCATCCCAGATCCAATTCCATACTGATTATTTGGTGTTTAGCAAACATTTGAAAACATTTATATTTCTTAAACATGTACTATAGGTACGAGTGGCCGCTGTAAAGCTCTCAGCCCAACCAACAAAGTTGGTGCAGTCTCCATCAAGGGCTAGTTCAGCAATTTTCCATTTTTCTCAATCCGTATTTTTCTGACGTTTGGAAATTACAATGTACAGTATGACATGGACATTTGATTCCTCTTCCTCTCTCCCCCGGTCAGCCAATCAGCCTTCTGCACAGTCGATTCCTCCTCCTCTCTCCCCCCACCCCTCCGGTCAGCCAATCAGCCTTCTGCACAGCTGATTCCTCCTCCTCTCTCCCCCCACCCCTCCGGTCAGCCAATCAGCCTTCTGCACAGCTGATTCCTCCTCCTCTCCCCCCCCCCCCGGTCAGCCAATCAGCCTTCTGCACAGTCAATTCCTCTTCCTCTCCCCCCCCCCCCCCCGGAGCATACCAGGTATGATTTACTGCACCTGCCGGCACCCCAGCTGCCCTCTCCTGCCTTTTTACAGACTCAAAACCGCATTTGCGGTTTTTCAAAATTCGCGGGGGTTCCTGGAATTTCGGGGGAGTACTGTATACAAGTTCCAATTCCTTTCCCTGTCAGGACTCTCGTTTTCTCTTTGGGCTCTTCTTCCACTTCCTCTTTCCAGATAGTTTAAATAGCGCCTGAAACCAAGGGCAGAGCAAAAAGGTTGTAATGTTTGTTTTAAACTCCATTGAACAGCAGAGCCTCTGGCAAGAAGAAAACTCTGAGTAATTAAACTCTTTTGCATTATCTTCATGTTTTTCCTCCTTTTCTGACTTTGCAGTCTCATTGCACACCTTAATAACTGATGCCACTCACTGCTAGCTCTGCGCTCATAGTACTGTAGCTCAAAATTGGATGCAATCAGTTTTTCTACAACCGAGTGCGTCTGAAAGTGAAATTTTTGATGGTCGGTCTGGCTCACTTGACCTGTAATTTACAGCTTCCTCAGTTTAATTGGAATCGAAATGACATTAATGGAAAACTTGGGTCATTTTGGTTCAATTAAAATTGGAGTCAGATATGGCTTAACCAAATCGAGCTTGAAAACTGTATTGCAGTCTTGTTTTGCAGGTTTCCAATTATTTATTTATTTACTGATTTGCACGCCATTGCTATACTACATTTCATGCCAAAAACATAGTAATCACATGACTTTCTTACTTCATTTCCTCATAAGCTCTGGAAATCATTGCAAAAAGATGTGCTTACAGGGGTTAGCAAATCTGGTTTAAAAAAGATTTGGACAAGTTCCTGAAGGAAAAGTCCATAGTCTGTTATTGAGAAAGACATGGGGGAAGCCACTGCTTGCCCTGGATCGGTAGCATGGAATGTTGGGGTTCCGGAATCTTTTGTTACTCTACAGCAGTGTTCTTCAACCACCGGTCCATGGATCAGTGCCGGTCCACAGAAATTTCCTGCCGGTCCACAGGGCCAGCACGTGCATCAGGCCCAAAACAGTGTTCTTCAACCGCCGGTCCACGGTGCGATCGATGCGGCGTTATCTTCGAGCCAGCTCTCTCTTCCTAACCGATTTAGTGCACAAAGCCATGGGCAGTGGCTCCTACGGGCATCCTGCTCCTGAACCGGAAGCCTTCTCTCTGACGTTGCAACGTCAGATGAGGCAAGGGACGTGCAAGGTGCAATTAGTACTATTATGGGGGCAGGGTCTGGGGTGGACATTAGGTAGAGATGGGCGGGGTCTGACCCACGACTTAGCCCAGTGTTCTTCAACCGCCGGTCCACGGACCAATGCCGGTCCATGGACCAATGCCGGTCCACAGAATAATTTTTTTATTTCTGCCGGTCCATTGGTGTAAAAAGGTTGAAAAACACTGGTCTACAGGATTCTGAATGGAATATTGCTACTCTTTGAGATTCCGGAATCTTGCTATTCTTTGAGATTCTGCATGGAATCTTGAAACTCTTTAGGGTTCTAGAATCTTTTTTATTCTTCAGGATTCTGAATGGAATGTTGCTACTCTTTGAGATTCCGGAATCTTGCTATTTTTTGAGATTCTGCATGGAATCTTGAGACTCTTTGGGGTTCTAGAATCTTTTGTTACTCTACAGGATTCTGAATGGAATGTTGCTACTCTTTGAGATTCCGAAATCTTGCTATTCTTTGAGATTCTGCATGGAATCTTGAAACTCTTTGGGGTTCTAGAATCTTTTGTTACTCTTCAGGATTCTGAATGGAATGTTGCTACTCTTTGAGATTCCGGAATCTTGCTATTCTTTGAGATTCTGCATGGAATCTTGAAACTCTTTAGGGTTCTAGAATCTTTTGTTACTCTTCAGGATTCTGAATGGAATGTTGCTACTCTTTGAGATTCCGGAATCTTGCTATTTTTTGAGATTCTGCATGGAATCTTGAGACTCTTTGGGGTTCTAGAATCTTTTGTTACTCTACAGGATTCTGAATGGAATGTTGCTACTCTTTGAGATTCCGGAATCTTGCTATTCTTTGAGATTCTGCATGGAATCTTGAAACTCTTTGGGGTTCTAGAATCTTTTGTTACTCTTCAGGATTCTGAATGGAATGTTGCTACTCTTTGAGATTCCGGAATCTTGCTATTCTTTGAGATTCTGCATGGAATCTTGAAACTCTTTGGGGTTCTAGAATCTTTTGTTACTCTTCAGGATTCTGAATGGAATGTTGCTACTCTTTGAGATTCCGGAATCTTGTTATTCTTTGAGATTCTGCATGGAATCTTGAAACTCTTTGGGGTTCTAGAATCTTTTGTTACTCTTCAGGATTCTGAATGGAATGTTGCTACTCTTTGAGATTCCGGAATCTTGCTATTCTTTGAGATTCTGCATGGAATCTTGAAACTCTTTGGGGTTCTAGAATCTTTTGTTACTCTTCAGGATTCTGAATGGAATGTTGCTACTCTTTGGGAAATCTGCATGGAGTGTTGCTACTATCTGGGTTTCTGCCAGGTACTTGTGACCTGGATCGACCACTGTTGGAAAATGGTTATTGGGCTAGATGGACCATTAGTCTGACCCTGTTTGGTTACACTTATTTATTCCAGGACAAGCAGGCAGCATATTCTCACATGAGGGGGATGTCATCCACAGAAGCCGGCACGGACCGTCTAAAATGAACTGTCACTTTAAGAACTTAAAAGGCTGCCCATACAACACATGCATGGGTACCTTCCCGCCAACTCACAGGACCATCAGCTCTTTGTTTTCCATGGAGCAGAGAAGCTATATTTTGGTTTTCTCTTCACACACCTTCTATTAGGCATTTATCACATGCATTTTTAACCTACGTCTTTTATACGCTTTTACTTTCTTCTTGAATTATTTGCATATTTATTGATTTAAAACACTTGTAACCCGCATATCAACCATCTACATGGATAACAATGATACATCCATAATTAAAACAAAACATTACATGCATATGTTTTGTGCCTTCCCATATTATATTTTCTTTTCAGCTTAAATTTATTTTATTTGCCAGTGTTCCTGAAGGGAGTGCTGTTTTCCATTAGACCTTGGCCTACTAGCTTTCCCTCTCTGAGGAACCTTGTGTGGGCAGTTTTCTCTCAAGGTCGTGGACCTCTCAAATTTTTTTTTTTTGGGGGGGGATTTTCGGGTCGGTTTTCCTGCGTCAAGGATGGGTAACTCCAATGCCGAGACTCCTCTTCGCAGCCCTACACCAGGGCTGTCGACTTCAATACCCAGCGCTACCTCAGCTACTTTGATGCTGCCGCCATCGTGGGAACCACATAAGAAGCACAAGCACTGTTTCCCCCGCAACGCAAATGTCTTCTCCATCAAAAAGGCGATGGACGGATGCCTTTACACATGCGCGTTCTGTAGCGACTGCCGTACAGGTGCGCGTTCCAGTATCTGTGCATCAATGAGCACATTTGTGCTGCCGACCACACAAGTGCCATCTTCACAGCAGCAAGTGCACTCTGTGCCACCAACCGCACAGGCGCTCCACCTCCAACAGGCGCCATATGTACCGTCTACCGTACAGGCCCCTTTTCTCCAAGATCATCTCAAGATGCTGCTGTGGAATAGGCTGGCCGAGCTACTGCAGTGCTGTGCTAAATCCTATCAACACACCCCTAGCCTCGACTGAGGCCGAGCAAGGTAAATGAGATACTTCAGACTGCGCTCAAAGACTCCTGCACATGCTTTATGTACACTTAATGAAGGCGTCAATAACTTATGCCTATTTCCTGCATCTATGGCTATCATGACGATAGCCATAGATGCAGGAGATAGGCGTGGGGTAGCTCTTCATATACATCATAGCAAGACCAGCGCTCCCCCAGTCCCTCCCACCAATGTTCCAGATCTATGGGGCAATACGATGAGGACTATGATTCTGACTTATCTCTTTGTGTTTCCTGCATGTCGGAGTACAACGGTGATTTCTCCGATGGCAGTCTTCCAGCTTCAGCTTCACTGCCTGATCAGGCTTTACCCCCTGCCAGTCTGTCCTTCACCAAGTTTTAATCAGGCAAATGGGGCAAGATCTCCTGATTCAAATGGAGTCTGAAACAGAACCTACTGCAGAATTCAGAGAACTTTTTTGACTACAAGGAGTTGCCCAAGAATTGCCTGAAGGTTCCTCTCCACAAGCTTATGAAGGAGGTTTTTATTCAAAACCTGGGAATCTCCCCTTTGTTTGCCAGTGGCTCCGAAGAGGTTGGATTCTCTTTACAAGCTTCAATCTGCCCATGGATTTGACAAAATGCTGCTCGTCACTGGTCTCTAGTGGTGGAATCTTTCTTAAAGAAAGGGTACAGCTCCACAACCTATGCTAGTGCTCCCCCTGGCAGAGAAGGCAGTATGCTAGATAAGTTTGGTTCCAGGGCTCCATGCTCATGAGCAAAATCCTGAAGTACACATTCTATATGTCTTTCTACGTGAAGTATCTTGTCCAAAAGATGACCACTTAAGTCAAGTACATACACTTTAAACATCTCTCTACTTATCGGCATCTCAAGCATGACCTCCTGGAAACCAGGAAATACATGGTGCACTCTATATATGATGTCTTTGATGTAGGCTCAAGCACCTCAGTGGTGCCTATCGCTATGCCCTGACAGACTTGACTCAGAATCTCAGATCTCGATGCCAATGTTCAAGACCATCTTTCCAACGTACCCTAAATGGGTGATGACTTGTTTGGAGATCGCTTAGAGGATGCGATTAAAAAAAAAAAAAAAGACTACTCTGTCTTCCTCAAAGCCCAACATTCTAAACTAAACTAAACTAAATCTTAAGTTTATATACCGCATCTTCTCCACAGAAGTGGAGCTTGACACGGTTTACAGGAATTAAAAAAAAGAAGGGAACTCCAATGGAAAGAGGAAGGGATTTGGTGAACAGGAAGGAAAGAGGGGACTTAGAATAATGGAGAGGGAGGGAGCTTCAGCCTAAGCGATTTTCAAGCTCCTTCAGGTATTTCTCCTACTATTCCAGAGCATCCCTCCTGCTGGCCATCTAAATAAAGTACAGGGGGGGGGAGTGTGTGGGCAGGTCCGGGCCTTCCAAAACCTGGGCACACTGCCAAGTTTTTAAAATCCATCCAGACACCCCGGACAGTCCTCTAAAAAGAGGACATGTTCAGGTAAGACCATACATCTGGTAACCCTATTTGTGTACCTCTTGAAATGTTCACTGGTGCGAGCAGGACGTGATGTCAGAAGGGAGCCAAGGCTGGTGCGAGCAGCAGGTGGAAGAGGCTGCCAGCGCTGGTGAACATTTCAAGAGGTACACAAAGGGGCAGAAAAGAGGATGGCACCCGGGGCAATCCATCCCGCACCAACAGAAATCAGGTAATCTGAGCAGGACCCCTTAAGTTCTTTCCAGGGTTTGAAAAGCCAAATTTGGCAGGTTAAAGCACTTTTCCACCATTATGAGTATCACTGAAGCTTCTCACCAACAAGGTGAGCCCATAACTGCTAGGTTAGGATAAGCTCGATTGGAACCCATATACCTGAGAGAAAACACATTTTATTTTTGTTCATCACCTTTCAAAAGAAACTTATGAGCTTGTATTTGCTCAGCTCCCACATCATTAAATATAAATCAGTACACAGAGCAGGGGTGAAATAAGCATTAGACATCATGCATTATACAGTAAGAAGTGACACCCTCCTAAGTTGGCAGCTTGAAAACTGGACTGAACAAATAAAGAATTCAGGATGCAGAAAATTTAAATTGTTGATTGATGTCGCACATAAGGCCGCTCTGTTTTCGCAAGTGTGTTCCATTCTGCGTTCAACTTCATTGCATAAGTGTTACGTGACCGGTTTTTCTAAGTTAACCTTTGTTTTGGGTAGCCATGGGGGCTAGTGAAGCTGCTTAGCTGTCAACCTCTTCGCATGAGTTGGGTTTCATTCTGCTTTTGAGTTTCTTTTGGCTTCTGGCTGTTGAGATAATTGTAGGTATCATGTTTGCCGAAGTGGTGACTGGTTTGAGGAAGGGATTCAGAGAAACCAATAATTTTGCTTCGTTAAGTGGTCAACAGTAAGGCTTCTGCATTGGAGCGTTTCCCTAAAATATTTAGTGTCACAACAGACTGTTCAGAATCAGAAATCTGGTGGGCATTGAAGGAACTATATTCTGTGTGATCTTTTCTGGCCTTTGTGGGTCTTATCTTTTCCTGCTCTTTCTGGAAGGCTCGTGTTCTAGTAACGACGGTGAGTGAGACTGAAAAGCCTAAGGCTGCCTCAGCAATGAGCAGAGCGGTGTCAGGTCAAAAGCGCGCCGGGACAAAGGCGCGCCCAGACAATTGAGCGCAGCGCGGAGGCGCGCGCCGCTCTAAATTACTGTTTTTAGGGCTAGATGGACCATTGGTCTGACCCAGTATGGCTAGTCTTATGTTATGTTCTCTCAAAAATCGGATCCCTTTGGCAGCTCTGCTCGGTTCATAGACAACGGCGCGAAAGACAAAAGCGCGCGCCGACAATTGAGCGCAGCGCGGAGGCGCGCACCGCACAAAATTACAGTTTTTAGGGGCTCCGACGGAGGGTTTTGTTGGGGAACCCCCCCACTTTACTTAATAGACATCGCGCTGCGTTGTGGGGGGTTGTAACCCCCCACATTTTACTGAAAACTTCACTTTTTCCCTGTTTTTAGGGAAAAAAGTTCAGTTTACAGTAAAATGTGGAGGGTTACAACCCCCAAACCCCCCACAACGCCGGCGCGATGTCTATTAAGTAAACTGGGGGGGTTCCCCAACAAAACCCTCCGTCGGAGCCCCTAAAAACTGTAATTTTGTGCGGTGCGCGCCTCCACGCTGTGCTCAATTGTCGGCGCGCGCTTTTGTCTTTCGCGCCGTTGTCTATGAACCGAGCAGAGCTGCCAAAGGGATCCGATTTTTGAGAGAACATAACATAAGACTAGCCATACTGGGTCAGACCAACGGTCCATCTAGGCAAGTATCTTGTTTCCACAGAGGCCAATCCAGGTCACAAGTACCTGGTGAAATGCCAAATAGTAGCAGCATTCTATATAGAATCCCAGATTCCGGAATTCCAATCAGTAGCAACATTCTGGAACCCCAAATAGTAGCAACATTCCATGCTACAGAGTAGCCAGTGAGCTTGTCTCATGTGGCGGATAGTAACACGGGGCTGGGAGGCCCTCGTGTGTCCGCAGGCAAGCTGGGAGGACGGTTGGGAGGGCATAATTAGATTAGGATTAGGGGAGGGGTTCGCGCCAAAAGGCAAGTGGTTGATTGGGTGGTTTAAGAACGAGGGGCGGTTCGGGGAGCAGATAAACCGGGACCCTGGAGGACTCGGTTTGTAGCAGGTCCTCCAGGGCGGTTTTTGTTTGTGGCTTACTGGCGTAAGTGGCTGTCTGGCGGTTTTGAGATGGCCTCGGGCGGTCGGGTCGATACGTGCGCAGCAAAGGAGGAAGCCGAATTGTCCCTGCTTGCAGGAGACTCCTTTACAGAAGAGCCGTGGGGGGATCCATGCTACCAAACCCGGAGCAAGCATTGGCTTCCCCCATATCTGTCTCAATAGCAGACTATGGACTTTTCCTCCAGGAACTTGTCCAAACATCTTTTTAAATCTAACCAAACTAACTACTGTAACCACATCCTGCAGCAACGAGTTCTAGGGCTTCATTTTTCTTTGAGTTGAAAAAAAAAAAAAATATTTCATTCGACTGCAAACAGCCAAACGATGTTCCTACTCCCATTTCATACCGAGCTACTGGAATCAACTGCCTCCACATATCGGATCCCTTGAAGGATTCCTAAACTTTAGGAAAGCAATAAAAACACACCTCTTCACCAAACTCCCCTGTCCATGACCAATAGATTACAAAGAAATCTTTATTGGCACAAGACCCTCGGTATGGTCAAGTTAGAAAAACTTGTATCACAAAATTTGTACTATAACTTTGGCTAATTGTAACTCTTAACTGTATATTATGTATAAATAAATATTTTGAAAAATATTCCCATGTAATTTTGAGTGTTCCCTAGTCTTTTTTAATGTTTGATGAAGGGGGGGTTTTAAGGCATGCCCTAGTCTCACATCACCCTACTCAGCCCTGCTCCAACCCCTCCCCTCTATCCCTTGGCTCACCAAAGTTCCACAGCTGTGGTGCAGCAGGATATGTTTGAATAATATGTCATCTCTTGCTTCGACAGGATCAGTCTTGTGATAAGAGCTATGAGATGTTGCAATTCTTATTGTGAGACTAGTCCCCATGGCAGCAGGAGATGACATCTTATTATTAATTTTTCAAGTACCTTTCTTATTTCTAATCTTAATGTATATTTTCTGTAAACCTAACGGATGTAGCGGTATATAAGAAATAAATTACATTACATTATTAACCCATCTCCTACTGTCGGTGGAGGGGGAGGCTGCTGAATGGGAGTTCTTCACACACACACACGTTCCATATTTTGAATTCTCTGCTCTGCCCTTTGGCCTCGCAACATCACCCCAAGCCCTTAGCAAGGTGATGGTTGTCGTGGCAGCACATCTCCACAAGGCAGGAATTCAAGTGCATCCTTACCTGGACGATTGGCTCATCAAAGCACCCTCGAGGGCATGAGGAAAATAGCGGTAGAGCAAGTGGTCCAGTTCCTACAAACGGGCTGCTTAGTCAACTTCAGGAAGGGTCAAATGATCTCAACTCAGTTCTTGGAATACCTGGGAATCCATTTCAAGACGGCACGGAAAAGGATCTTCCTCCCGGAAGCACACAAAATGAAGCTCGTGAGGCCCGCAGACCTCCACAGCTTAGCAGTATCTTCAGCTGTTGGGATCTATGGGGGCCACAATAGATGTGGTTCCCTGGGCAAGAGTGCACTTGTGCCCACTCTAGGAGTCGCTCCTCTCAAGATGGTCTCCGCAAGTGGACGCCCTTGACCTCCCGCTGCCGTGGTCAGGCGAGGCATGGAGCAGCCTGGAGTCACAGTCCTTGAACAGAGGAATGCCACTACATATCTCCCAGTGGACAGCCCTGGCAATGAATGCCAGTCTATTTGGCTGGAGAGCGCATTGTGAGGGACGTCTGCTGCAAGGGCGGTGGTTCCCATCGCAAGGGAAGTGGTCTATCAACCACTTGGAACTGAGAACAATACAGTTACTCTGGGAGCCCTGGGCAGTGCCCTAGAAGGAAGAGCAGCGCGTGTCTTCTCAGACAACGCGACCGCAGTAGCCTATGTAAACGAGCAAGGAGGCACCAGGAGTGCACTGCTGAATTTGGAAACTCGCCAGTTAAAATGTCATTAAAAATTGGAGGTGCCCATGGCGCATTTGTCCCGACTAGAGGCACCTAAGTGTGCCTACGACCACTGTAGGCATGGCCTTTAAAGACCTGACCTACATTTACGGCTCCTACCTTTCATGTAGCTTGAAGAATGGTCTGAAATATGGCGATTAAAATGTAATGCTAAGAAATGCAAGGTCGGGCATTTGAGCTGCAAAAACCCAAGGGAACGGTACAGTTTAGGGGGTGAAGAACTTTTTGCACGAAAGAGGAGAAGGGCTTGGATGTAATTGTGTGTGATGATCTTAAGGTGATCTTAAGATGATCTTAAGGTTGGAAAGGCGACACCGAGAGCTAGAAGGATGCTAGGGTGCATAGGGAGAGGTATAGCCAGTAGGAAAAAGGAGGTATTGCTGCCCCTGTATATGACTCTAGTGAGTACGATTCTGGAGGCCGCACCTTCACAAAGATATAAACAAGATGGAATTGGTCCAGATGAAGGCTACTAAAGTGGACGGTGGTCTTCATCATAAGACGTATTGGTGACAGATCTCAATACGCATAATTTTGAGGAAAAGCAGGAGAGGGGAGACATAAAAGAGATGCTTAAATACCCACGTGGCATCAAGATGCACGAGGCAAATCTCTTTCATTTGAAAGGAAGCTCCAGAATGAGAGGGCATAAGATGAAGTTAAGAGGTGATAGGCTCAGGAGTAGTCTAAGGAAATATGCTTTTACAAAAAGGGTGATAGGTGCATGGACTAGTCTCCTGGTAGAGGTGGTAAAGACAAAGAATTTGTCTGAATTCAAGAAACGTGGGACAGGCGTGTGGGATCTCTTCAGGAGAGGATGAGATAGTAGGTGCTGTGGATGGGCAGACTGGATGGGCCAGTAGGCCTTTATCTGCCTTCATGTTTCTATGATGGCGCAATTTGTAGAATCCGTTCCTAGGTGTCTGTTCACCCCTCTGGTTGAAGTAGTACTAATTCACTTTAGAAAATAGACCCCCAAATGTCTCACATACTAATGGCGTTCCAGCCTAGGGCCCGTTTGTTTGATAAAGTGCCGATTTTATACTTAAGAACAATCGCGAAGCTTGTAACATAGGCATTGCTAGGGAAATCAACAAAAGCAATGATTTTGCAGTCGTTTTTCCAACAGTGGACAAAGCCAGCTTCTTTTGTTTCACCCTGTGGTCCTGGTACAACCTATCGTGCCAAACTTCTAAGCCGTGCGTTCGTTAAGGACTCTGCTGCACAGCGTTGCAACAGGCACTTTCTAGAGAGAAACCTGGCGACGTTGAACTCATGAACTATCCTGGCAAGCAAAAGAAGAGGCGGGACTTTCGGAGCTTTTTATAAAAAGGCCTTGAATGTGGATGTCTTTTCTGAAAGGCTGTATAACATTTTTAAGAGCGGCCTGGTGGCCTTAACTTATCCAACGCGGCTCTATCCCTTCTGCCAGCTAAAGCTGGTCTTAGGAGAGATCCTGCTGAGAGAAGCAATTATAGCGAGGGGAATGTGCAAGTCATTAGCTTTCTGTGCTGTGGCTGTTTTGATGAAGTGGATGGGCAAAAAAAGGCAATGAAGAGGCGAGAGGGAGTGCTAGTCTCAGAAAAGTAAAGTGCTGCACCGCGTTCAGACAGAATACAGGTCCAGTGAATTGTGCATACAATTATTTCTGGAGCAAATATTGATACTCTTTTTTTTTTCCAATTCTTTATTCATTTTCATATCTCATAACAAGTATACAATAATCATTCAATATTCATACAATTCACTTGTATACTTCATATAATATTAAATCTTATATTATCCCCCCTCCCCCCTTCCCTTCCACACATATCAACATTTTATTTGAATCTCACACATTATACCCTCCCAATCCCATATCATATTATTTTTCTATAAAAAAAAAGTGTCTAATCATTCGAATATTCAATCAATGGCCCCCAAATTTTTTTAAACTTGTTATAATTTCCTTTTTGCATAGCAAGAATTCGTTCCATTTTATAAATATAACATATAGAATTCCACCAAAAAGTATAGTTAAGTCTTGTATAATCTTTCCAATTTCTAGTTATATTTTGAATGGCAACCCCTGTCATAATCATTAGTAATTTATTATTATTTGCTGAAATTTGACTCTTTGCTCTCATCATTGTTCCAAACAAAATTGTATCATATGACATAGCAACTGGATTTTCTAGAAAATAATTAATTTGAGACCAAATTGACTTCCAGAAGGCGTTAATACAAGGACAATAAAAAATTAGATGATCCAAAGTCCCTGCTTCTAGATTACAGTGCCAACATTTATTAGATCTAGAGCTATCAAACTTTTGTAAACGTACTGGGGTCAAAAGAACTCTATGCAACAAAAAGAACCAAGTCTGTCTCATAGATGCCGACACTGTACATCTAATTCTCCAAGACCAAATTCGTGGCCATTGAGAAGCAGAAATTTGATGCTTAATCTCAATGCTCCAAATGTCTCTTAGACCCGTTTTTTTGTTTTTTATTTGTAAAACCATATATCAATTTATACCACTTAGCGGCTTGGTGACCCAAGAAATCCGCCTGGAAACACAGGATTTCCAAACTATATTGAGTATCAAGATCTTTCCATTCAGGGAACCCCTCCTGAATAGCCTGCTTCAGCTGCAACCATTTAAAACTTTGTGACTTAGTAAAACCATATTTATGTTGCAGCTGTGAAAAACTAAGCAGCTTACCATTTGAAATAACATCATTTAAAGTTCTTATTCCTGCAATGATCCATTGTTTCCAGAGAATTTTATGACCGCCTATTTTGATCTTGGAGTTTAGCCAAATGGATTGATTTAATGATTTAAAAATTGGAATAGGTGATAATTTAGTAACATATCTCAAAGTCTTCCAAGTATCAATCAAAATTCTATTCCCTTTGTATCTATTAGGCATTGGTATACTCAAAAGATGAACCAAATGTATAGGAAACATGAGTCGCCATTCCAAATACAACCAGTCTGGGACATTCTCCATGAGCTCTGGAAGGACCCAATACATACCCTGTCTTAAAATATAGGCTTGATGGTACCTATAAAAATTTGGAAAATTTACCCCCCCCCCTTCCACAATTGTTTTTTGTAACTTTACTACAGCAATTCTAGGTCTTTTCCCCAACCAAACAAATTTTGTAAGAATTCCATTCAACTTTTTATAAAATGACCCCTGAAAAAAAACTGGTATCATACTCATTTGATAACAAACCACAGGCAATATCATCATTTTAATTGTTTGAACTCTCCCCCACCAAGATAAATATAAAGGATTCCATTGCTCACACATTTCCGTTACTTTCTTTAATAAAAGTTTTTCATTTTCCTTTACTGTATCTTCAATATTACTTTTGATATTGATTCCTAAATATTTTAATCCATCTTCTTTCCAAACAAATGTAAATGAATCAAATAATCCTTTGGTACAATGTACATTAAGTGGTAGCACTTCCGATTTGCTCCAATTAATCTTGTACCCAGAAAACTTTCCAAATTTTTCAATCAATTCAAGCAAATATGGAATAGTAGTCTCTGGTTTCCTCAAATAAAGCAGAATATCATCCGCATAAGCGGAGAGTTTATATTCCCAACTTGAAAACGGAATTCCTTGTATCTCCTTTGCCTGATTAATAGCTATCAACAAGGGTTCCAGAACAACATCAAAAAGCAAAGGAGACAGAGGACAACCTTGTCTAACCCCCCTTTGTAAACTAAATCTATCTGATAAATTATTATTAATATATAGCCTAGCACCAGGGGAGCTATACAATGTCTGAATCATTTGAATAAAACCAGTCCCTATACCAAACCATTCTAATGCTTGATACATAAAAGACCATTCAACTCTGTCAAAGGCTTTTTCTGCATCCAAAGAAATTAAGAATGCCGGATCCTGAATATCTTTTGTTAAATTTAAAGTATGAAAAGCCAGTCTGGTATTATTGGAAGAATGTCTTCTTGCAACGAATCCTGTTTGGTGAGTATCAATAATAAAAGGGAGAGCTTTGGCCAATCTTAATGCCAAAACTTTGGATAAAAGTTTACCATCTACATTAATTAATGAAATAGGCCTGTAGTTTGATACCAAAGTATGATCTTTGTTTGGTTTTGGTAAGACAATAATTAATGAATCTGCCATAGTACCTGATATACAACTTTTATTCAGTTGGTATTGATATAATTTTAACAAATAGGATAACAAAGTATTTTGAAATAATTTATAGAACTCTACCGTATATCCATCACCACCTGGAGCGGATCCAACTCTAAGAGACTTCAATGCTGTTTCTAACTCTTTTAAAGATATAGGTTCTTCTAAACTTCCTTTTATATGTTCAGGAATTTGAGGCCCCTTAAGTGAACTTAAAAATTCCAATCCATCCTTTTCTCTATCTCTGTAAGATTCAGAAGAATACAAGTCTTTATAAAAACTAAAAAATTGTTTTAGAATCTGATCAATTTTATTATGTGATTTTCCATTTTTATCTTTTATTACAACAATTTTTGTTCTTCTTTTCCTTGCTTTAAGATAATTTGCTAGCATCCTACCTGCCTTATTTGAATTTCCATAGTATTGAGTTTGTTGAGAAAATAAATCATTCCTTATAAATTTAGAGGATAACTCATTATATTTAACTTTTGCTTTTAATAATAATTGTAAAGTATTCCACTCCCATCTATTAATTAAATTACTTTCCAATATTTTAATTTCCTTTTCCAAATCAACAAATTGTTTCGTAAACTTTTTCCTAACGTATGCTGAATATGAAATAATATTACCTCTCATGGTTGCTTTTACTCTTGCTAGTGCACATCTGTATGCATTTTCTTCTGGCTTACTCGCTCATGTTTTCGCCCATTTTTTTTTGGCACACATCTTATTTCAAGGGATGGTCAGTTGTTAACAATGATATTTTCTCTATCATTCCCTGTCGTTGGCAGGGTTTTTTGTTTGCCAATGACAGGTTTGGTAATAGTTCTCCTAGGGCCGCAATCCAGTCGGGTTTTCAGGATTTCCCCAATGAATATGCACGAGATCTATTTCCATGCACTGCTTTTATTGTATACTAATAGATCTCGTGCATATTCATTGGGGAAATCCTAAAAACCCGACTGGATTGCGGCCCTAGAGGAGGGACTTTGACACCCCTGTCCTAGGGTTACCATATATAAAAAAAGAGAACCCTAGACACATGACTCCGCCCCATTCTGCCCCAGCCCCTGCTTGCTTCCACTTCCAGCCCCACCCAATTCCACCTCTAGTCCCGCCCTATTTTGCCCTCCAGCCCCGCCCCCAGAAAGCCTCCTCTCTTTTCGACAAGCCCCGGCCGCGTCTGGAGGGCTTGGAGCATGCGCAGTTGTGCGTGAGATCATCCATGAATGGTCAGAAGCCTTCCAGAGGCAGCCGGAGCTTATAGTGGCTTTCCAAAACCCAGTCAAACGCTGGGTTTTAGAAAGTCTGTCCAGGAACACGGACAGTCCTCTAAAAAGAGAACTTTTCCCAGACGTCTGGTAATCCTAAGTCTTCCTGCTATTTAAGTCCCCCCATTATGACCAAAGCCCCCCTTCTGGCCCCTCCCCCATCCCACTACTGCCCCTTCAAATCCTACCTCCCTGCAGGGCCCCCACTCCACTCTCCATAAGCCCTCTAGGCCTACCTCAATTCCTGATGGTCTAGTGGGGGTCCACAGGGGAAGAGTGTTGCCCATTCATTCTTGCCCATGGTTATGGCCGCCTCTAATCCAGTGAGGGCAACCTTTTTACATGGAGGGCTACATGAATGTCAGCAATATCCCTCCCACAAACATAAAATTCCCTTCCCTAGCCAAATGGTCTCCTGCATCTTTCTCCTTCTTCTCTCCACTGTGTCCTGTATTTCTCACCTTCCTCCTTTTCTCACTCCCTGGGCCTTCAGGATCTCTGCAACCAGTTTTATTCCCTCAAAGTGGTTTGCATACTGGTACTTCAAGTGTTTTCCCTATTTGTCCCAGTGGGCTCACGATTTATCAAATGTACCTGGGGCAGTGAAGGATTATGTGACTTGCCCAGGGTCACAGGTAGAGGATGACAAGGGGGGAAATTTTCCCCACGGGAACTCAATTTCCTCATCACGTCCCTGCAAGTTTTGTCTCTGTCCCTGCCCCTTTCCTGTAAGCTCTGCCTTCAACACACAAGCCTCGACACTTAGGATTTGAAAGTGTTTGAGGCTTGTGCGGATGAGGACGGAGCTTAGGCATTGGTGGAATGAGGCATTATGACATCACAATCTGAGCTCTGGAATGTTGCTACTTATGATTTGAAAGTGTTTGAGGCTTGTGCAGATGAGGACGGAGCTTAGGCATTGGTGGAATGAGGCATTATGACTTCACAATCTTGGCTCTGAAATGTTGCTAATCTTAGGGTTTCTGCCAGGTACTTGGGACTTGGGTTGGCCACTGCTGGAAACAGGATAGTGGGCTTGATAGACCTTCTGTTTGTCCCAGTATGGCAATTCTTATGTTCTTATTGTTCTAGCCTGCATTTTACGCCACTGTTCACTACAACATCAGAGGTCTGTACATCTCCTAAGTCCTTTCTTGCTGGAGTCAAAATATTTTATCATTATAACTTCAAAGATTTTACTTTCTTGGACTGGGTTGACATTTTCTTTTAAGTATTCTGAGTTTAAGGTCATTGATGCAGTGTGCTTTGGCCTTGAAAAGTGCTCTCCTACAGAGGCATCATGTTTGGAGAAAGGATTCCCTGGTGCTGAAGATTTCTGTGATTATAACATTTGGACCATGTTAGATGTTTATTTTCTGCATGGATTAACCTCGAAACAGTGTGCGGTCTGCTTCTTATTCACATTCATCAAGTTATATAATCCAGCTTGCGTCTTTAATCTATACAAGAGCAAAACAGCAGCTAAACCTAAATAAGTATGTGTTTAATTCGGAACAACAACATCTCATCTCATTTAATTGTATAGAGTTGTTTGTTTTTTTTGTTCCACAAATTTTAGGGGCCTCGGAAGATTGTCTTCCTCCCAAGTTTATTCACTATTTGATATACCGACCATCGACAAATATCTGGTTGGTTTACAATGCTAAAATTGAAGTTAAAAAAACAGTAAAAAGGGGGCAATATGAAAGTAACATAGTTATTGGACAAGACATAGACATAATTGATACAAAAAGGAACTGGGGAAAGGGTAAGATTCAAAATTACATTTAAGGGCGGGAAGGGGGGGGAAGAATAAGAGGGGGAGAGAAATCGCTTTTTTAAAAGTTGTTCTCGTTCATCGTTAAATGTAATTGGGGAAGGGACCTTATCTTGTATTTTGGTAAGCGTTCCAAAATAGGAAGGTTTTGAGTTTGATTTGGAATTTGTCGAGGGAGTCTTCAAGGCAGAGGTGTGATGGCAGAGCATTCCAAAGAGCAGGGGCTGTGGCGGGAAAGATGGTGTTTCGAGTATAGAAAAGTTCATTGAGTGGGGGGAACAGTCGTCAGATTCTGATCGGCGGATCTCAGGGCCCGTGAGGATGCGTAAGGGATGAGAAATTTGTCTAAGAAAGCTGGGGAGGGAGGGAATTTAATTTTGAAGGCGAGGAGGAGTATTTTATATGTTGGTCAGTGGGAGACTGGTAACCGATGAGCTTCACGGAATAGCGGAGTAACGTGGTCATATTTTCTTGCTTGGTAAATAAGTTTGATGGTGGTATTTTGGACCAGTTCTATTCGACGGAAGGTGCCTTTATGTGGTTTAGTGGATTCCCAGCTCACTAACCCCCTCTTTTATGAAGCCGCGTGGCAATAGCCCCGATGCCCTTTAAATCTTTATGGGCTTCGGGGCTGTTACCGCAGCAGCCCACGCTAAATGGCGTCGTAAAAGAGGCCCTAAGTCAGGGGTAGGGAACTCCAGTCCTCGAGAGCCGTATTCCAGTCAGGTTTTCATATGCATGAGATCTATTTGCATGCACTGCTTTCAATGCATATTCATTGGGGAAATCCTGAAAACCCGACTGGAATACGGCTCTCGAGGACCGGAGTTCCCTACCCCTGCCCTAAGTGCTTATTCGACTAAGCAAAATGTGAAACAGGGATTCAATGTAAATCCGTTAAGGCTTCATATACTGGCAACTAAAATATTCAAGATCTGAACTGAATGGCTAGAGCAGTGATTCCCAAACCTGTCCTGGAGGAACACCAGGCCAATCGGGTTTTCAGGCTAGCCCTAATGAATATGCATGAGAGAGATTTGCATATGATGGAAGTGATAGGCATGCAAATTTGCTTCATGCATATTCATTAGGGCTAGCCTGAAAACCCAATTGGCCTGGTGTTCCTCCAGGACAGGGTTAACCACTGGGCTAGAGGAGCAGTGATGGTTAGAGTACCAAAAAAACCCCCGCGTGTGAGATAAACTGTTCTTAAAAGGTGATAGAGGAGCGTGCCATCATTAATTTGGCACAATTTAACCTTCTCAGTGAAAGCATTCTGCAGATTCAGAGGTTTCGATGTCGTAGGCAGCGCTGCAGGTGAAAGGGTTTCTTACCATCCTGACAGGTTTAAATTAACTAGACACAGAACTCGCTTCTTAACCTCATCCACAAGTTGCAATCATTTTTAAGAAACTGCAATCAGATCCTTTTAGAAAATGAAAGAGGATTAGAAGATAGGGAGGGGGGAAGGAGAGGGTCACTTATTTTTGAAATTTGAAGGATTAAAATTTTTAAAAAATTTAAAAACTATAATAATTTTTTTACGGTAATTTAAGACATTTACAGCAACATATAATCACATGCTGGTAAGTGCTTAATCCTTTTGCTTGGGTAGTAATGTCATAGCAATGAAATATCAAATGAAATGTTAATCTAACCTAAAACAGAAAGAACATTCTACGCTGTTCTATAAGTAAGAACATGGGACCTAAAGTGCAAGCTTTTACCCTCAGTCTCTGGATGAAATGCGACCCAAATATGCCATGATCCAAACTTCCACATGATCCTAGTGCTGGTCAGCATCCATGTTACCATGAACAAACTGGTATCATCATAATTAAACATCTTAGCAGATAAAGACAGATTGTTCACCCTCTCCAAGGTAGAGAGAACGAGAGGGCACTCTCTAAAGTTAAAAGGGGACAGATTCCGTACAAACGTAAGGAAGTTCTTTTCACCCAGAGAGTGGTGGAAAACTGGAACGCTCTTCCGGAGGCTGTTATAGGGGAAAACACCCTCCAGGGATTCAAGACAAAGTTGGACAAGTCCCTGCTGAGCTGAAACGTACGCAGGTGAGGCTGGACTCATTTAGAGCACTGGTCTCGACCTGGGGGCCACTGCGTGAGTGGACTGCTGGGCATGATGGACCACTGGTCTGACCCAGCAGCAGCAATTCTCATGTTCAGAAACGAAACGTACAATTGAAAGAAGGGATAATGACTTCCCATCCCTCCTAAACAGAGGGAAAGTAATTTTATATAGGGTATCTATGTCCTTATGGACGGGAGTTCCAGAAAAATGTACCCATATGCTATAAAAGTTGGGATTTAAGTAACAAACACATGGATCATTATCTAAATTATCCAACCCACCGAAATATTACCAATCAAAAAAGAAAAAGGGGGTATAATGGATAATAAATACAAAAAATAATTTTTATTTTTATTTAGTACCTAACTTCTTGTTGATAAAAATTTTTTGGTTATTACTAATAACCCACATATGAACACTTATTCTAAGCACACACTTTTACCCTAGTGTATAAATAAATTAAATATCTCAAATTGATTAAAGAGGCTGAAGTATCATAAAGGATGCCTTGTTCTCAGTACAGAGACCTCTTATAACTTAGATGTTATTTCAACTCTTCATCCTGAATGCATATGATATCCTCATTTACTTCAAACCTCCTTCCTACCTCAAAAAGATTTTATTTATTTATTTGTTTAATTAGTTAATTTGCATAAAGAACTATCAATTAACTTGGCTAAGAGTACATCATTTAATTTCTTAATTTCAAAATAATTGTATAATGTTATCAAAAAAAAATAATACAACAAAAAAGAAAAAAGGAAAAAAAAGAGAGAACAGCAGCACTTATCTTAGTGGCTTCCCAGCCAAGACCAACGTTGGTAGGTTGACTACCCGACGCTCAAACTGTTTTAGAGCGTTTCAGCTATCAACTAGCCTTCATCAGGGGACAATGTGATTGCTGCACTACTGTAAAAACAATAAAATAACAATGAAAATGAAAAAAATATAAATATCTAAGAAAAATTAATGAATTGTATATATATATATATATATATATATATCTAATATAATAGCATGCTAGGCCGCGCATGCACACTCTAAAGTCATGTTCCCTGATCCGTCGCGGACATGAGAGTGCGCATGCGCGCTTAGTACGTCACCACAGCTTCCCTGCTCTCCACCTCGCGCCGCTGCAGTAACGGCCCCACACTCGCGACTCGCCTTTGTTCAGGAGCCGCGGCCTTCCTTTCCTGCCTCTCCCACGGTGCGGCTCAGCGCTGGCGCAACCCCGGCTTCCCCACCATCCCGTGAGCCCCGGCCTCGGCACTGAGTGCGCATGCGCGCTAAGGCAAAGGCGGTGCGGAGCGGAGCCATGAAACGATAGCCACCATCGGGGCATCATAACCAGTGGCATAGTAAGGGGGCGGAACGCCCCGGGAACCATGTTTGGAAGGGTCCGCTGCTCCAGTGCAAAAAATCTAAACATTTTTTTACTGCCACATCGTGGCCCTGCCCCGCCCCAGGAGAGGGACCTGTCTCGCTCGCTATGGCATAAGTGAAACCGCCGAGGCTGAGCATTTTTAGTGGACTGGATGAGGGGAGGGAGGGCAGAGAGTGCGCAGCGGCTTTAAACTTTAAAATAAACTTTGGCCGGTAGTGCTGTTTTTCCGTGATGGAGGTCTGCGCGATTTCTCCCAGAGCCTGGCCCGCACCAAGACACGCTCCTACGGCACTACGGCTAACAGGCGAAAAGAAAATAAAGAAAACATTGGCCCCCGCCGAAGTAGCGGAAGGTGGAGGAGGGGGCGTGAGGAGCCGGAGAGGTGTATGTAAGTGTGTGTGTGTGCGTGTGTATAGCCGAGGAGGAAATGCAGCAGGAGCAAGGAGGTGGGAAGAGTGGATTTCCACTACTTGGATGTCAGGCATCAAGAGGATTGGAGGGAGAGAGAGAAAGGGGGCTACTTTATGAGGAGGGGTGTGCTAAAAAAAAAAAGGCCAAGGAGAGAAATAAATACGGACACACACATCTATTCTAGCACCCGTTAATGTAACGGGCTTAAATACTAGTATATACTTCAACCTAAACTTAATAAAGTTTCTACCAATTGCTTAAGGAAACTTATGTTAAAAGCACTCTTACTGCGAGGAATCGCTACTACGAGAAACCGCTACATAATATGATGCAATAAGATAAACAGAAATCATGTAAAAAGGATCCGGGTACTCAAACCCCCCCCCCCCTCCCCGGATCCTCCCTCCCCCTTCCTGGATGTGTACAACAGTCCTTCTTCAGGAATCAAAGGGAAATAGTAATAATTAACTCTTACAAAAGTTTGTTAATGGACCCCAAATCTCTCTTTGAATTTACTATAGGGCTCCTTTTACTAAGGTGCGTTAGCGGTTTTAGCGCACGCGGCAGATTAGCTCAATGCTGGCGTTAGCGTCTAGCGTGCGCGGCAATGCCCTAACGCAGCTTCGTAAAAGGAGCTCACAGTGTCCCAATTGTCAGCAGTATGTAAATGATCTTTTTTTTTTTTTTTTCGAAGATCCTTCTCGCGATGGCTTTACCCAGATCCAACAGTTTCTGGTAAGAGAATAATAAATATAGATTGTTTACTCAGACCCCGGACCGGGAAATAGCCTGAAAACCATTTAATTCATTGGTTCTGGGTGCTGATCCAGGAATTCCTGCAGCCCCTCCGGATCTTCGTAACGAGAGGTTTTATTTTGGTAAGTAACCCGCAAGAACTCCCACAGAATCCAGTTATTTGCTTTCCCCTCCCTAAAACTCTGCCATTCCAATAAATTCTTCGACGAAACCCTCACCTTCCAGGCCGCCAAGCTAAACCCATGGATAACCCAATTAATCCTCGAGGCTCCAACCTACCTCAGCTTTAGAAAACTACTCAAAACACACCTCTTCCGACGCCACGACACTTAAACTCCCTCCCCAAAGAATCCCCACTTCCCCCCCTTCTTTCTCATCGCCCCCCCCCCCCCCCCCGACCCACCTTATCCTTCTCCCCAATGTCATCTTCTCCGCTGCCTGCATCCCTGCTCATACTAACACCCAACTCTATGCAATTCTGTTCAATTATTACTTAACTGCACATAACTATGCATGTAATTATATTCAATCAATGTAAATCTGTTCAACCAATTCTTAACTGCATGTAATCCTTGTTTAACTAATGTGAACCGCCTAGAACTCACTGGGTATGGCGGTATACAAGAATAAAGTTATTATTATTATTATTATTATAACTGCCGGGTAAAGTAAACATAACGGACTCCCGCTTGCCTCAATTTGGATCGGCATCCAAGTCACCTGAAAGGCTGGAAAACTACAGAAGTCTCTTCTTTTCAAAATTACATAAAGCTCATTGGTTACCAATGGAACATAGGATCACCTATAAGATTCTTCTACTAACTTTTAAAACCAGAGTAAATAATCAGCCAGAATTTATTAATAACGTACTTATCCCATATAATCTAACTAGGACGTTAAGATCTACAGCTCACACCCTCCTTACCATCCCCTCATTGAAACATATCAGCGCAATGAGGCCTACAATTTTCTCTGTTAGCGCCCCCTCTCTTTGGAACACTATCCCAAATTACTTACGCGAAAAAAACAACTCTTGCCAATTTTAAGGTGAAGTTAGACATTTCTCTTCCTTGATGCTTTTGCAACTTAAACTGTCCTTTTAAGGACGACTTAGATTCAAGAAAGGTTTCCACCTTCTGTTCCCCCTCCCTTTGTCATTCTTTCCCTTGTGTGTTCTCTTTCTCTCTATCAATTGTAGTTCTAACCCTTCTTCTCCTAGGACAAGCAGGATGAGTCAGCCACATCTGGGTGTTGTCCCAACAGCTCCCAATTTGCGGATAAGCTCTCCGATAGCTCAGAGAGATTTTTTTTTTTTCTCTCTCTCTCTGAGCACGTGCAGTGCCCGGGCCCCACTGGGCATGCCCGAGCACTGCCCATTTCCCCCTGCTTCCCCCTAATCCCCAGTCTTTAGTCTCCGCCCGTTTCCATCGGTCGTATTTTCTACAGCTCTCCATTACAACTTTTCTACTCATCACTTGAAGATGCCTGAATCATCAAAAGAAATGACTGGAATGCAGGTGGCTGACTATCCTGCTGTCCACGGAGAACCTACGTTACAGGTAAGTAACTACACGTTTCCTTTTGTTCCCATTCGTCAATGTCTTTAAATATTGTCATTTCCCCTGGTCTGTTTCTCTTTAAATTGTGTTTTATTTGGCACATTGTTTTGATGTTTTTGCACACCGCCTAGAAGGCTCGATTTAAAACTTGAATAATTTTCCTGTCCAGTTGCGCAATCTGGGCTCTCTCCAATTATTCCGGAAACATCTGAAAACTTGGCTTTTTCCAAAATTGTGATCTTCGTTTCCCTCTATATTATCCCTATCCCTATTGTATTTTTTCTTTAATTTTCTGTAAAGCGTGTCGAGCTCTATTTTTATACAGAAGCTGCGGTACATAAGCTTAATTTAAGAGAGCATGGGGGAAGTTTCAAGTTTATTAAAATATTTGTTTGACTGCTTAATCAAATTTCTAAGCGGTTAACATAATAAAATTACAGAAAACAAATTAAACAGAGGACCCGCAAGAAGAACTTAGGACTCCTTTTACTAAGCCGCATTAGGGCTTTAGCGCGCGGAAGATCGCGTGCTAAATTGCCCCGCGCACTAGACCTTAACGCCAGCATTGAGCTGGCGCTAGTTCTAGCCGCGTAGCGCGGGTTTAGCGTGTGCTAAAATGCTGCATGTGCTAAAAACGCTAAAGCAGCTTAGTAAAAGGAACCCTTAGCGAATGGCAGCAAATAATGGCTTGAATGGGGCACCCAGTCTTCCCGTTCCACCCCTGGGCCCGCCCCGCAATGCCCCCCCCCAAACCCAGCCCCACACAAACCTCGTCTCTTCGGGCATGCGCAACGTCATCACGTCACATCCGCGCAGGCACAGGTACGCTCCAGCCCCGGCCCCGATCTCACCAGCTTTTCAAAATCCGGACCAAGTGTTGGGTTTTGAAAAGTCATCCGGGGAAATCCGGACGTGTGATAACCCTATCAGTTCGGGGTCTATGAGATTGGGCTGACTAGATGGGTCTTTTGCTTTGTATTCTCCATGAGTCTCCTCTTCCCGTTCAAAGGCTCGGGCTGCCAAGCCCATGTACGACTAGAGACTCAATTACTTGGTTTCCTTGGGTGAGGATTGAGTGTCTGGTAACGGTTGCAGGATCCACAGGTTCATTTTATGTTTCTCTGTGGACTTCTTCAGTTTATAAAATAAATTAGTGAATGTTGTCAATAACTGAGCCAAGAATTACTGAAAAGCTCTCCGCTGGCAAACCAAAGATTTCATTCATACTAAGTGACTTTTATCGCCAGAGAGACAGTGTGAAGGAGGCCAAGCACGTGTGCTTGTTAAAGGAGAATTAAAGTTGAGGGTTAATTAAAGTCTATATTGAAATTTCATTTAAGAAGGCGATAATATGTAATGTAATGTAATATGAGCTCAAGGCTAAGTGCTAAAGACTTGTGAATTCCTAGGAACAGCTAAATGACTATTTAAATTAATGAAACCCAAGATGTGTTTCTCATTGCTACCTGCGGATGGGAATCTAACATTCTAGTGCTCTGTGTTGCACTGCTAACATCAGTGTGTCATTGAAAGAACCAACCTCGGGTTTCTAGGCAGGTGAATGAACAGCTTTTATGGTTCTTTTTTTGGGGGGGGGGTTACCCTAAGTATTTTGGACACACCATCAGAAGATAGAGATCACTGGAGAAGGTCATCGTGTTTGGGAAGATCGACGGAACCAGATGAACACAAAAACAGAAGAGTTGCCATACTGGGACAGACCGAAGGTCCATCAAGCCCAGTCTCCTGTTTCCAGCAGTGGCTACCTAGGTCCAAATGCCTGGCAGAAACCCAGAGCTGAGATTACGATATCATAATGTTTCATTCCACCAATGCCTAAGAGCCAAACTCATCTGCGATGTCACAATGGCTTGATTCTCCTATACTTGGCTCACATAATAACATAAGAGCTGCCATAATGGGACAGACCGAAGGTCCATCAAGCCCAGTCTCCTGTTTTCAACAGTGGCCAACCCAGGTCCCAAGTACCTGGCAGAAACCCAAATAGTTGTAAAGTAACTGACTAATAGATGCTCTATCATTGGTCAGCCATGAACAAAAAAATAGCAATTACCTCTAGCAATCCAAAAATAAAACAAAACACAACGGGTCTAGATCTGTCAGTAATTGTGTGGATTTTTATTGTTCCAGAGTTGAGGATTATCTTCTTGCTATAATAAAGTCTGCATCTTTTACATCAGCTTCCACAATGTTGGATTTCCATTTCTTCAGTGAATTCATAAGAAAATAAGAACATAAGAAAAGCCGCTGCTGAGTTAGACCAGTGGTCAATTACGCCCAGCAGTCCGCTCACGCGGCAGCCCCCAGGTCAAACACCAGTGCCCTAACCGAGACCAGCCCTACTTGCATTCAGGTGGAGAAAGCTTCCTCAAGGGCAAGGCAGATGCTGGGTTGCATCCGTAGAAGTTTCGTCAGCAGAAAGCCTGCTGTCATAATGCCATTATACAGGACCATGGTGAGACCTCATCTGGAATACTGCGTGCAATTCTGGAAGCCACATTACCGCAAAGACGTGCAGAGGGTCGAGTCGGTCCAAAGGATGGCCACCAGAATGGTCTCAGGGCTTAAAGGTCTCTCGTACGAAGCAAGACTAAACAATTTGCAGCTCTACACTCTCGAGGAACGCAGGGAGAGGGGAGACATGATTGAGACGTTTAAATACGTCACCGGACGTATAGAAGTGGAAGATAACATTTTCCTTCTCAGAGGCCCCTCAACCACAAGGGGGCACCCGCTCAAACTCAAGGGCGGAAAATTTCACGGCGACACCAGGAAGTATTTCTTCACGGAGCGAGTGATTGATCAATGGAACAAGCTTCCAGTACAGGTAATCGAGGCCAGCAGCGTGCCAGATTTTAAGAATAAATGGGACGCCCATGTGGGATCCCTACGTGGGTCTGGGTAAAACATTGGCTAATCTTAAGGGGAGGGTCTATAGAGTGGGCAGACTTGATGGGTCTTGGCCCTTTTCTGCCGTCATCTTTCTATGTTTCTATTCTGATTCAGCAAGAACTTGTCCAAGCTTGTCTTGAATACCTGGAGGGTGTTTTCCCTTATAACAGACTCTGGAAGAATATTCCAGTTCTCTACCACTCTCTGGGTGAAGAAGAATTTCCTTACGTTTGTACAGGATCTATCCCCTTTGAACTTTAGAGAGTGCCCTCTCTTCTCTCCACCTTGGAGAGGGTGAACAACCTGTCTTTATCTACTAAGTCTATTCCCTTCATTATCTTGAACGTTTCGATCATGTCCCCTCTCAGTCTCCTCTTTTCAAGGGAGAAGAGGCCCAGTGTCTCTAATCTCTCACTGTATGGAAACTCCTCCCTTAACTATTTTAGTCGCTCTTCTCTGGACCCTTTCGAGTAGTACCGTGTCCTTCTTCATGTACAGCGACCAGTGCTGGACGCAGTACTCCAGGTGAGGGCAGTACTCCAGGTGAGGGCGCACCATGGCCCAGTACAGCGGCATGATAACCTTCTCTGATCTGTTCATGATCCCCTTCTTGATCATTCCTAGCATTCTGTTTGCCCTGGTTGATTCTAGATAATTGCTCTGAACATCCACCTCAAGAATTTCTTGTTTCTGCCATTTACCTCCCACCCAATGTGGCATCCTTACTACAACCTTGTGACAAAGGAATTTTACTTTCCATGAATACCAAGTATAAAGACTGTTTACTAAATTGCCTGCTTGATGCAATTAACAGAGACATAAGAATTCACAACTTTCTCAAGGAGTTCATTCTTAAGAATGCCATTCAAGCACTTTCCAATGCCTGGAAAGATGTAACAATGCTTAGCATAAACATTGGCCATCAACAACAGTTGATGAAAGTCAACCTGTAGAGGAAGACTTTGAAGGTTTCAAAGTCAGTGATGAAATGTTGATGATATCAAACATCATTGTTTAAGCCAGAAGCCTATCATCTGAAAATGTTAATATGTTAGAGGCAGCTGATATTAATGAAGTGCCGAATATTGACAGAGATGCACCTTTGTTTGATTACTTCAGTGATGGCAAGATTGCTGAAATAATGTTACAGAAACATATGAAGGATAGTGGTGGTGGGTGAGAGTAACTGGTTTTAAGAAAGGTTTGGACAATTTCCTGGGGGAAAAGTCCATAGTCTGTTATTGAGAAGGACATGGGGGAAGCCACTGCTTTCCCTGGATCGGTAGCATGGAATGTTGCTACTCCTTGGGGTTCTAGAATCTTGTTACTCTTTAGGATTCTGGAATCTTGCTATTCTTTAGGATTCTGAATGGAATGTTGCTACTCCTTGGGGTTCCGGAATCTTTTGTTACTCTTTGGGATTGCGGAATCTTGCTATTCTTTAGGATTCTGAATGGAATGTTGCTACTCTTTGGGGTTCTGGAATCTTTTGTTACTCTTTGGGATTCCAGAATCTTGCTGTTCTTTGGGATTCTGTATGGAATGCTGATACTCCTTGGGTTTTGGCCAGGTATTAGTGACCTGGATTGGCCACCGTGAGAATGGGCTACTGGGCTTGATGGACCATTGGTCTGACCCAGTAAAGCTATTCTTATGTTCTTATGAAGACTTTATGAGCATCGGAGAAAAAATCCCTAGAGATGATATGATGAAAATGTGTGACCAGCTAATTGCTGGCATGGAACAAAGTGTATTTATCATAAGAACATAAGAATAGCCTTACTGGGTCGGACCAATGGACCATTTAGCCCAGTATCCCATCTTCACGGAGGCTAATCCAAGCCACATGTACCTGGCAAAAACCAAAATAGTAGCAGCAGTCCATGTCACTGATCCAGGGCAAGCAGTGGCTTCTCCTACGTCTCTCTCAACAGCAGCCTATGGTCCTTTCCTCCAAGAACTTGTCTCAGCCTTGAGCATGAGATTATGGCACTCTACTTGATCAAAGAGAGACTACTGAAACAGAAACGTTTGTTGATTAGACAGATGACTGGTTAAGTGCTGACTTCATCTATCCCCGAATGCCTAAATGTAGCTGGCTTCAGCTTGGGCTCTAACCAGGCAAATTCAGAGGCACTGTTGGGTTAAATGCCGCTGAAAATACCTGGTTAGTCCCAAACAGGCGATTAACCCAGTAGAGACAGGTTTTGAGGTGGAAGCTTAAAAGAACAGTATAAAAAATAAAGATGTGAAAGAGGGCTTTTTGTACCAAAGTTAATTGAATAGGAAGACACATCAGAATTTTCCAGGTCAGTGTTGGGTCAGACCAGTGGTCCATCGTGCCCAGCAGTCCACCCCCGCGGTGGCCCTTAGGTCAAAGACCAGTTCCCTAACTGAGACTAGCCCTATCTGCGTACGTTCTGGTTCAGCAGGAACTTGTCTAACTTTGTCTTGAATCCCTGAAGGGTGTTTCCCCTTATAACAACTTCCGGAAGAGCATTCCAGTTTTCTACCACTCTCTGGGTGAAGAAGAACTTCCTTACGTTCGTACGGAATCTATCCCCTTTCAACTTTACAGGGTGCCCTCTCGTTCTCCCTACCTTGGAGAGGGTGAACAACCTGTCTTTATCTACTAAGTCTATTCCCTTGAATGTTTAGATTATGTCCCCTCTCAATCTCCTCTGTTCGAGGGAGAAGAGGCCCAGTTTCTCTAATCTTTCGCTGTACGGCAACTCCTCCAGCCCCTTTACCATCTTAGTCACTCTTTTCTGGACCCTTTCGAGTAGTACCATGTCCTTCTTCTTGTACAACGACCAATGCTGGATGCAGTATTCCAGGTGAGGGCGCACCATGGCCCAGTACAGCGGAATGATAACCTTCTCTGATCTGTTCATGATCCCCCTTCTTTATCAAGCAAACAGTGGCTTCAGAAGACTCATGCAGTCATGCCCTATGGGGAACACTCAGAAAACTCCAGAGTTGGATAGCATTCAGCCAAGCCAAAAATGCAATATAGGCTAAACAAACATTAATGTAATAAATCCGGGAAGAAACAAAGGTTGCTTTCAAATTTTTTTTTTTAATGTATAACAATTTTTATTGAAAGAATCAAATAATCAGTACAATAAGATAATACAAAAATACATTCAATACAATAAGAATTACAATAAATTTCATACAAATTTAAATCATTCTTTCAAATTTAATTTCCATATGAATTAATTCAATCTTATCTACACCCCCCCTTAATTCCATCCCCTATCCACTATCTTCTCCTAAATGAAATTCCTCACCCTGGATGAAAGTTGACAAAAATAAAGAATTAAAATAAATAACTGGAATGTAATTATTAAACCTAATTTTCATAATAAATCATTGATAACCAAACTTCCTATTTTGGGTGAAAGATTCTGAATATAAGGATCCCAAACCTCCATAAAAAGATGAGTTTTTTTAGGCGAACCTCGAACCTCCCAACTCTCAAATAAAACTAAGCGATGTAATTGATTCCTCAAATGCTAAAAACTTGGAGATTCTTTCTGCAACCAAAATTGCATAATACATTTATGCCCAATCATACAGGCTTTCTGAAATAAAAGACATTTTAGTTGGCCAAAAACCCCACAAGCTGATGCTTTACCAAAAATTATTCCCCTAGGACAACCCACTATCGAATTACCCCATAAAGAACCCAAAAATAATAGGATGGCAGACCAAAATGAGTTGATCAAAGGACACAACCAAAAAGCATGAGATAATGTGCCAGGATCTTTATTACATTTAATACAAATTGGAGTATCTATTAAATTCGCATGAAAAGCTTGAATTTGGGAAAAATAAGCCCTATGCAAAATTCTATAAGTACATTTTCTCCAAACATACGCTTTTATAATCTTTGGTAGTCTATTAATAGATTGAGTAAAATCAAGAAGAGAAATCTGAATTCCCAACTCCTCATTCCAATTTTGTAGAATTTTATCATATGTACGGGTAGGTAATATATTCCGCCGCCACTTGTGTAATAAAGAAACTGAAATAGGCACATCATCACATTGATTAAAAAAAGAAATAATTCTGTCATGAACTCCACAAGAAAAATTCAATCTCTTCAATTTATTAATATAATTTACCAATTGCATATACGCATATCATGATCCAGGACCCCTTCCCACTAAAATAAAAAAGTCAGGAATCTTCCCAGTTTCAGTTTTTTTTTTTTTTTAATGAGATGTCCCTGTGATTTTGTGATAACTGACCTGTAGGTCCCAAATGGAAAAGGTTGACAGCGATTTGGGCTAGAGCAGGGGTAGGGAACTCCGGTCCTCGAAAGCCGTATTCCAGTCGGGGTTTCAGGATTTCCCCAATGAATATGCATGAGATCTATTTGCATGCACTGCTTTCAATGCATATTCATTGGGGAAATCCTGAAACCCCGGCTGGAATACGGCTCTCGAGGAGTGGAGTTCCCTATCCCTGGGCTAGAGGATTGCGAAGGAACAGAATTCAAGGACTGCAGCCACCGCTCTCACCTTCATTTCAACTTGAAGTGACAGGAAGAAATCTTTCCGTCCTTCTACTGTGCGCTGCAGAGGTGCTTGGGAGTGTGGACCACTTATTCCAGAGTGCAGCGTCTGCGGTGGAGGCGTGAGGCTGGAAAGAACTGTAATTCCTTTTGAAACTGAAATGGTGGAGAAAAGCTGAAGTGGCAGCTCCCGAAATATGCCGTGTCATTGTAATCTTTCCTTCACAGACATTGCTGTGAAGGGTGAATTGAGGAACCTTCTAGAAGGCAGAATAAAAGTTATTAGATCTTGTTTTTCCATTAAAGCAGGAAGTATGTTGGTGCATATGGGGGGAATCACTATTTTGTAGCAGGGGTCAGTGTATTTATTTAAATAAACCATGGATGTGTCCTTTAAATAATTATGCCCCCCCCCCCCCTTGTGTGAAGCAGTGTTAGGCTTTTTTATCGCTGGCCATGGCGGTAATAGTGCCAACACTCATTTCTATAGCTGTGCTAGATATCTAATGATGTAAAAGACAATCCCTGTCCAATAGAGCTTACATTTGAATTAATAACAATAAAAATAAAAATGTATTTAAATAGCGCAATACCTCGCGGTTCAGTGCGGTTTACAATATAAGAACTGTAAAAACACAGCAAATTTACACCACAAAGCACAGAGTATTATATATAAAATATAACATTTAAAAAAGTATTAACTTATATAGATTATATATATTTATCAAACAGATCAGTTTTTATCTTCTAAAGGCCTGATAAGAAGAATTTAAGATTAAAGCACTAAAACTTTTGTTCCAAAGTCCCGCCGGAAAGGATCAGGTTCTATTCAGAAATCTTTTGTCTACACAGCCTTTTATTGAAGGGGAAAAAAAATTAGGTTGTTATCGTGAAGAACATCGGTTTCCTACTAGTTCAAAATGATCTAAAAAGTGACTTGGTATAAGACCATATAGGGCTCCTTTCACTAAGCAGCGTTAGCGTTTTTAGCGCACGCAGCATTTTAGCACGCCCTAAACCCGCGCTACACGGCTAGAACTAACGCCAGCATCTAACGCGCGTGGCAATTTAGCGCACGCTATTCCGTGTGTTAATGCCCTAACGCGGCTTAGAAAAGGAGCCCATAATGTCTTATAACAAATACAGGCCAATTTAAAAATTATTCTTGCCTCTGCCTTGAGCCAGCGCAACTTTCGATCGTATGGTGTTACATGTTCTGATTTTATAGACTGAAACTTCGACGCACAGCCGTATTTCGGATGATTCGCATCCTCCTAATGATTTTTTGATAAGAACCTAGATATACAGTGTTCTCCCGTGAATTCGAGGTGCGCGAATCGCAGACTCGTGAATTTACGATTTTATCTGACCGCCTCTTCCTGTAGTAAAGTCGGGCTACACCAATCAGGAGCTGCATGTCAAAGCAGCTCCTGATTGGTGTAGCCCGACTTTACTACAGGAAGAAGCAGTCAGAGCAGACCCTGAGTGATTTTCTTCACCCGCCGGCGCACCGGATGCCCTCTCCTGCCTCTCCAGCTGCCCTCTCCTGCCTCCCCTGCCTTTTGACTGGCGAAAAACCGCGTTCGTGGATTTTCAAAATTCGCGGGGGTTCCTGGAACGGGACCCCCGTGAATTTCAGGGGAGTACTGCATTTCGTATGTTCTCACCACTGACTACCATCACCACAAGCAAACTGTAGTTTAAATCTGCTTTCCTTTGTCCTTTGATACTCAACTTCTGGTCTAGGTTACAAATATGAAAAGATGAATGCTGATATATTGGGGCCTAGCAATTCTTTTAATTTGGTTTTGGGGTCCGTTGACATTCTTTGTTACTTCAACATAGTTGTCTTTTATTTTATTTTTGTTTATTTTTATACATATCCAGGATGGGGCGGGTGGGGGAAATCTTTTTGGTTTATTTCTTGATTAAATTGTTGGATGGGAGGGGTGGGATATTTTTCTTCTGCATTGTTATTGATGGAATTTAAGTGCTTACGTTGATTAAGTTTCAAGTTTATTGATTTTTAATATATCGACCATCAACGAGTATCTAGCCGGTTTACAGTAAAATACTAAAATAGAGATAAAAATAGTACTTAAAAGTAATGTCAATGGAAAGAAAGGGAGGTGAACATTGAAGACATCGACAAGACAGACTTGAAAGTGATGATTGAAAGGGAGGAGTGGGGTAAAGTTACATTAATAGAGTTTAGAAGGGGGGAAAAAAAAAACGAGGGTAGAAAGGAAATGGAAAGAGAGGGGATAAAACATTAGGGGTAGGATTATTAATGCATGCACAATTCTTGGCACTTTGTATTAGTTTTGAAAATTAATAACGATTTAAAAAATAAAAAAATCTGCCTTCCGGCAGTCATACACTGAATATATAACCCAACCATTTATGATCTGATGTTGTAATAGGAATCTGTATGAGAAGTGCAGAGGCTCTATTTGAAGCTCTTTTTATGAAGGCAATACAGGCACCTGTGTGCATTTATAAAATACGTCTACAGATCCAGCCTCTGTGGCAGTGTTCTCTAACGCACGGCCCCCCCGAAGTCCACTGTTGTGGCCCTCAAACAATTGCCTGAAATGCTCAAGCCCTGCAAATGCATCCGGGTGAATCATGACCACTCAGATAAGGCACTCAGGCCCGGATTCTATAAGTGGCGTCTTACGTTCGGCATCGGTAGGCACCCTAGCGGCACCTAACGTACGTGCAAAATGCCGTTAGCAAGCAGTTTTAAAAGAAAAATGTAGGCGCCCACAAAAACCTGCCTCTAGGCGTTTCTAACGCCAGGAGTGGCATTAAGCGTCGTAAAGCGCCTCCATAGCTGTGATTCTCATGAAAGGCAGGTGCCGGAAATGTAGGACTTGAAAACCCCGGCCTAAGTTTCCTGCGCCTACCTTTCACAACGGTGGAATTCTATAAACGGCGCTGTTGCCTGATTGGCGCGCAATCAACAACCATTTCATAGGCGGCTGACCAGTGGCGTCATCAGGGGGGGCGCGAGGGGGGTGGTCTGCCCTGGGCGTGGTATCCCTTGGGGCGCCAGTACCCCTCCTCCTCCCCGCCCCTATCCCACTCCTCCCCCTGCCGCGTGCGTGCATCCGCATCCCTTCCCGATGCTCATCGCGCAGAGCATTCAGCGTACCAGTTGGGGCTAAAAACTGCTTTCGCGGTTATGTGAAAAGGGGGGTTAGTTTGGTTTGGGGTCATTTTTCAAAATTTTTCTCAATTTTCAGACTTTTCCGGTTCATTTTACAGTGTTAAATTAATATACATGTGAGTTAATTCATTGGTTCATGCATGTTAAATTGATCTTTATCAAGGTGGGTTACCATTAAGATGTGTTATTTTATCACTGGCTTCAAAAAACCAGAATATCCACCCAAAAATTAAAAAAAAAAACTATACCAAAAAACAAATTGGTAAGAACTTTTAAAATCCCTTTTGGTATTACCCCAGCACTTGAGAAATAATAATAGGGTAGTTGAAATTATTAAAAGGACTTTAGGTATGGGCTCAGACCGCCCTACGGTTCTAATTTAGCCCTGGTTGGAAGTTCATTGATGACTAGCCCCGGACCGAAATCGAAATAAACTCCACCCCGTACATCATAACGTCCTTGCAAAATTATTCCATTAGAAATAAATACTCCTACCAATAAGCCCAGAACACTAGCAATAATTTCAAAAGTAGGAGCAAAAAGACTGAGAAGCGCTTCAACCCCCCCCCCCCCCCCGAACCACAACTCCTAAATAATATACAGTAATGAAAAAAAATCTAAACTCATGGCTCCTTTTACTAAGCTGCGTTAGCTTTTTGAGCGCGAGCTAAACCCGCGCTACGCAGCTAGAACTAACGCCAGCTCAACGCGGCGTAGTAAAAGGAGCCCTTAAACTCAAACACAAAAATGCTAAGGCAATTTCAACTTAGCTGAGTCCCATCAAGTTCGTTTCATCACTCTATCTGCAGCCTTCACATGCTGAGAAAAGTGAGATCCTGTTTCCATCAAAAACACTTTGCCGTCCTTGTCCAATCCACCATCCTTTCCAGACTAGACTACTGCAACTCTATCTACCTAAGCCTAACAAAGAAAAACCTTCAAAGACTCCAGCGGATTCAGAATGCCGCTGCTAAGCTTATCTTCGCAAAAAGCAAATTCGACCACGTCTCACCGCTTTTATCCAAGCTCCACTGGCTTCCGATTATCTCCAGAGTCCACTTCAAATGTGCCTGCCTCACTTTTAAGATCCTACACGGTATCCTCCCTCCCTTCATTCCTCTTTCTTGGAACTCCTCTAACCCCCAATTCCGCCAGATCCACCCAAAAACTGAAACTTTCCTTTCCCTCTCTAAAAGGCGTTTCACTTGTAGGAAAACTAGGTTCTTCCCTCCCTTTCAGAATCACTCAGCTCTGGAACAACCTTACCTCCCCTCTTAGGAATCTGAGCTCCCTCCAACTCTTCCGTAAACATCTGAAAACCTGGTTATTCTCAAAAATGTAACTCTTCCTCTCTCTGGTTACTCTGTCCTAAATTTTCTCTTCATTTTGTCTTTTCCTTTCACTGGAGTTCCTTTCTACCCTAACTCTTGTTAACCGTGTCGAGCTTTACGAATGTAGAGATGATGCGGTATACAAACCTAAGGTTTAGATTAGATTAGATTAGATTAGCCCTAACCACTAGGCCACTCCTCCGGTTAGTGGTAAGATAACCCGTCTTAATGGTAGCCCACAGAGTTAACTAGGCCCCTGACTTAGGAGTTAGTGGAAGTCCTCGGATGTACGTCTGAGACACCTTGCAATTCCAGCCTGACTTTATGACCTTCAAAAGTCACTGATCTCCCTCAGGTTTCTTTTATAGTGCAAATATATACAAAAAGTGCTCTCCATGCCTATCATCACAGAGGTAAATATATCTAAGTTTACAAAGTCCTAATACTATGAATTGCTGAGTTCACTGGGCTAGAATGAAAAGGTACCGAACTGTACAAATTATAGGTTTTATAATTAGGAGGAACAAAACCTTGACCTGCAATTTAAAGAAACAGGGACTCACCTTACTATTTGAGGTGAATGACGCGGAGATAACAGGAGATTATCTGAAAATAAACGGCTCCCCTCAAGACAAAAACCTGACAAATATACTTCAGAGGACAATCTGTATGCAATGAAGCATCCCCGAGCCGCAGCTTTCGCCTTCCCAGCGGCATCGCTATTGTGTTCCCATTCAGCAAAACAAAACAGAAAACACGCTTTTCCAGATGAACAGATGAGTGACTTTTGCTAGCAAATGATGACATGCTTTGTTTATATTCTTAGTAGACAGAAGATTTAACGTTCCTCGCGCAAGCATTGTACAGGGATATCTCTGATGTGTAATTGAGTTTTGCGGTGGATTATCCAGATTCAGCTTGTTTATCTAAAGTAGTTCTTTGGCTGCAAAGGTTCTTATTTGTGTCATTAGGGTGCCTGTCAATGAGAAATTAATGTATGACTAAGGTGGGCTTGGAATTTGGGGGGTCTCTAGGCAGCAGGGAAATGGGGGTCTCCCATTCCTCAGCTCCCCAAATCATCCTTTTGGTTACCCTGACTTTTATGGCTGCACCATTTGTTTTTCTGGCGCTGGTCTCACAGAAGTAAAATGGAGTGAGCATATGTGAACGTGCATTTAATTTTAAGTGCACACAAAATATCTCTTGTATGCACGTACAACTATTATTTTTAAAATTTATAAACTGCTTTTAATCAAAGCGGTGTACAAAATAAATACACATAATCGACTAACAACCAACACGTCTAACTTCTCCCTCCGTATTCACTGTGATAGGGGATTAACAGGCCCGTGAATACAGAAAAACCGTGAATACCTTTTTCATATGTTATTCGCTGTTTTCTATTAAAAACCATCGTGAATAGGGTGAAACCGCGAATAACATGGTGGGAGACCTGGCCTGTTCCTGAAGGAGAGGCAAAACACGGTGAAGAAAGTGCTGGGAATCAGCAATTTTCTCTGTAAACGCTTGGAATCAGCGATTTCTCTATGCAAACTGATGTAATTGGGGGGGGGGGGAGGAGCCAGTAAGCTAAAAACCGCAAATAATCGAAACCGCGAATGCTGAAACCGCAAATACGGAGGGAGAATTGTACATCATACAAGTAATATCAACATGGCAGAATTATCTAGATGTCGTTCTTACTAATTCTGACAAGATTCCTACATTAACAAAAAGGGGTCATTTGATGTCAAATTATAATAGCTGTGATTCGGGTCATTCTTCCCAATGTGTATCACTTTGTATCACAAAGGAAAAAAAACGCAACCCCACGGGCGAACTATAGGAACAAAAAAAGTGGTGAAGGGACACAGGTCAAACCACTGTGTGGACATATACGTTTATTTAAAATGCCAAACAAATTTCAATTAAAATCACACAGATATATAAATAAATAAAATGTGGCAGGCATATAAAGTCCTTTGTAATAAAACTTATACTGGACCCCAACACGGTCCATGTTTCGGCTACAATGGCCTTCTTTAGGGGTGTAAAAAACAGCCCAGTAGATGGCGCCAAATGACATAAAATCAAGCAGAAAACATGTAAATTGCAGTATTAGAAGGTTCCGTCTCATTAAACCATGTTTGTCTACGTGTTCCACAATTTTATTTTTTATAATTGTTTTCCACCATTTTGCTCGGCACTGAAATCAGGCTTACTGGTCTGTAATTTCCCGGATCTCCCCTGGAGCCCTTTTTAAAAATCGACATAACGTTGGCCACCCTCCAATCTTCAGGTACTACAGACGGTTTTAGCAATAGGTTACAGATCACTAATGGCAGGTCAGCAATTTCATGTTTGAGTTCTTTTAGTACCCTGGGAAGTATACCATCCGGTCCAGGTGATTTATCACTTTTTAACTTGTCGATTTGTCTTAGTACATCTTCCAGATTCACCGAGATTTCTTTCAGTTCCTCCGCATCATCACCCTTGAAAACCATTTCCAGTTCAGGTGGATCTCTTATATCTTCTTCCGTAAAGATCGAAGCAAAGAATTCATTCAGTCTTTCCGCTATGGCCTTAAGCTCCCTGAGCACCCTTTTTACTCCTTGATCAAATAACGGTCCTTGGTCATCCAATGGTCCCACCAAAATGGTGCACTCAACAAGGAGAGGGCCAAAGTTAGATACAACAAAAGAAGCAGAAACCGGCCTAAGTCAGCACTTGGATGATCATAAACGAAAGACGTCCAAGTGCCGATAATCGAAACGGGTTTTGGATGTGTTTACAAATGACCTAGGCCTTCATAATACCGCTGAACGAACATAGCTAAACTGGGAGTGTCAGGAGACGTGTCGAGGGCGGGAATTGGGTGGGACGTGGGCAGGCATAGACTTAGTCGTACCGCATGTATAACCGAAAGTTATACAGCACAGAATCGACAGAACTTTGACATTGTGACTTAGACCATTTAAAACATGGTTTAAGTCACAAAAACTGACCTAAACTGACCAAATAAGCACTGCAAACATATAATACAGACCCCCACACACTACCCCAGTGATCACCGACCCCTCCCCAACCCCATAAAAATATTAATCACACCTTTAAAATTCAGCCTCCAGACCATCATTACCTGGCAGCCTGGCATAGGAAAGCCTAGTCGTCCAGCACAGAGGCAGCTTAAGCCATCTTGGGGTGGGTTAGGGACCCATGGAGAGGAGGCCCCATGCTCATAAGCCCCTGTAATCCCTGCATTGATACTGAAACATGTGTACTCCCCAAAATCCTTTTGTATTGGCATATAAGTGGCTCCTGCAGCCATAAGGGCTATTAGGGTGGTAGATAAGTGGATCTAGGGGATTCTGGAGGTAGTTTGGTGCGTGGGCTCACCATGCCCTATAAGGGACCTGTAGTGAGATGAATACATGGCATCCTTTTTGTGAAGTTCACAGCAGTGCCCTGTAAGGTACCCCACTATTTAGGTGCCATGTCTGGGTGTTCAGTCCATCACTTTGTAGACCCATTCCCATGTCCAACAGGGCTTGTTCTAGGCCAGGAGTGTCCAACCTGCGGCCCAAGGGCCACATGCGTCCCCGTGAAGTATTTTGTGTGGCCCCGGTCGAGGGCGATGCAGTGTTTTCCTCTGCTGCCCCCTGGTGTTTACCGTCTTGCCGGCTCCCTCCTCTGTCTTGCTGCAGCGTTTGCGCATATGTGCGACCCCAGAAACATTTTTTTCGGCCAATGCAGCCCAGGGAAGCCAAAAGGTTGGACACCCCGAGGCGTTTTTGACGTGGACGAAAAGTTGGATGAAAATGTGGTATAAAGATGGACGATTTAGCGGCTTGGACGTATAGTTAGCCGATTTTCGAAACGGGAAAAAATTTGGATGTATTTTTTGAAAATGTGTCCTAAGTTCCTTTTTACTTTGGATGACTTGCGACTTGGACGAAAACGGACTAAGACGTTCCTTTCGATTATGCCCCTCTAAGTATTCGCCAAAAAGATCCTGCCTAATAACGCACAATGCCAGTGTCCTACTTGGATCCTTTTGGCAAATTATTTCGTAAAGCACTAAAAACCTTTTTAATTTCTAAGCATTTAGTAACTTGCTCTGTTTAAATTTCTTTTTATAATTACTTGTACATTTAAGTTTATCTGATTTGTTTTCGTATTTTTTGTTTTATTCTTACTGGTTCACCTTATCATTGTTAACCGAGTCAAGCTTCATTTTTTTGAAGATGACCCATGTTGGGTCAATAGAGACTAATCCCAATTTTTAAAACTCTTGGTACGCCTAGGTGCAAACATTTACCCCCAGCTATAGGCAGGGCTGCTCAGCCTGTGGATCGGGTGAGGCGCTGGCTCAGGGTGTTAGTGTTAATAATAACTTTATTTTTGTATACCGCAATACCAGAAACAGTTAAGAGCGGTTTACAATGTAAGAGACTGTACATATATAGCAAAGATACAATGTAAGGGAATGTACTATGCAGTTGAGAGCAATTTACAATGCAGGGGACTGTACATTACAGCAGAAATATTTATACAGTGAAGATACAGTGCGAGAGACTTATAGAGTATGATACAACGCAAGAGACTGTATAATGCGGTTGTAGCGGATTACTATGCAAAGATAGTTACCTATATAGCGAGGATATAGAGTGGTGAATGACAAGAAAAAGGCAATCAGTATCAATTTCGGGAGGGTGCCGAGAGGGGAGGGGTAAGTAAGAAGGATGGGAGTATTGGATTGAGGGGGAGGAAAGGAGAGATCGGGGGGAGGAGAGGTGGTAGAGTTTGGTTATTTGGAGGGGAGGGGTTCGAGAAATTTATCATAGAGGTAAGATTTGAGAGATTTCCTGAAGGATGAGTAAGATGAGGCAGATGAGATGAGGGTGGTCAGGCAATCTGTCCATCTGCCAGCTTGGAATGAGAGAGTTCTATTAAGGAATCTTTTGTAGGTGCATCCCTATGGGGATGGGTAGGTAAAGAGATAGGCATTACGCGTGCGAGTGGTGCCTGGGAACGCAAAGTGGTGAGAGAGATTTATCGGGGACAAGCCAGTTAGGGTTTTGAAGCAGAGGCAGGCAAATTTGAAGATGACTCTCGCTTCTATTGGCAACCAGTGAAGTTTTCTGTGGTAAGGGCTGATATGGTCTGACTTTTTGAGGCCATAGATTAGGCGGACGGCGGTGTTTTGGATGAGTCTCAGACGTTTGATGGTTTTCTTGTAGGAGCCCAAATATATGATACTAGCTGATTACCCGGTGTTGCCCGGATATTTATTTATCCCAAAATGTCCAACCCCCTACATGTCCCACACCCCTATGTCCCACATGTCCCACCCCCCACGTTACCCACCCCACATGTCCCATATGCCCCACCCCCATGTCCCAACCCCCTACCCTCCACATGTCCCAAAGGAATGTCCCTCTCTATGGGGCTGAACTTAGACTTAGATGACATCGGGAGTGTCGGTATTCATCTCTGCGAGCCCGAAAACTATGGGCTGGACATTAATATCTGTCGCTTTTGATAATTTTAACATATCACCCCCTTCCCACCCCCACAGTATTTTACCCCGTCCCACCTGCACAATATTTTTCCCCAGATAGTAAGTCATATGTGTACCAAGTTTGGTTGAAATCTCTCCATGCGTTTCAGAGTTATGGTGAGTATTCATCTGTGAGCCCGAAAACACTATGGGGTAAATACTAAAATCTGTCATTTTCAATCATTTTTACATATCCCCCCCTTCCCACCCCCACAGTGTTTGTCCTCAGATAGTAAGTAATGTGTATGTCAAGTTTGGTTGAAATCTGTCCATGCATTGAAGAGTTATGCTGGAACATACATACATACACACACACATATATTCAAATTATAATGTGAAATATTTGACAAAATGAATACAATACAACTAACGCAAAACTTGATTAAAAACAACATTTTTAGTTTCACCTCCAGGAGCAAGAACATATAAAATCTTGGGTGAACCCACCCTTCCCACGTGTGCAGGTGGGCCGCGAGACCCCCAGAACATATCACCCCAGGTAGTGAGGGATCTGTATACCAAGTTTCGTTCAAATCGGTCAAGCCATTTTTGTGTGATCGCGGCACATACACACATACATACCTCCGATTTTATATATATAGATTACAGTAATCCAGCTTGGAACGTGCGATGTTCTCAGGTGCAGCAGGGCAAAATTTACCCCCTCTTTCACTAAGGTGCACTAAAAGATTAGCTAACATGACGTAGGCTGACATGCACGTATTAGCGTTTAGTATGCGCTAAATCGATTAGCGCACCTTAGTAAAAGAGGGCCTTCGTTTATGGCATGAATCACTACTTGAGGTAATGCTGGATGGTTACTTGTATGGTTACATTTTGCTACAATGAAAAACAAAAAATACTAACTCCCTAAATTCTTTTGAAACTTGTTTTTCAGTTGCATTAGCTAGTTTCCATAGACACAGATAATGTGTTTGGAAGCTGGACTCTGGAAGCTGGACTCTTTGTAAGCATTGCACCTTGCAGTTCAAGGTTGCTAGATATACACCGGGAAAATACATTAGTATATAATAGAAATGCATAACTTAATCCAAGTTCATTTTTCACCCCTGAAGGTCACCTTTTTTGAAGTTCGGTTTCATTTATAGGCATGTTTGTTTTGCACTAACTTGATATGCTAAAAGGTTTACTGACTTGTAAAGATCGAACTTGACTTTACAGAAATAAGAAAGCTCTATTCCATTTTGAGTTCAGCCATGAGTGGAGAGAAAGCAATGGAAAATGGAACCTTCTTCAGTCACATAGGAAATATGGGTTGAGTTCCCTCATCCAGCATGCCAAGCCCGGGTATGCCATAAAGGGCATGCAGTGTACATAAGAACATAAGAATTGCCGCTGCTGGGTCAGACCAGTGGTCCATCGTGCCCAGAAGTCCGCTCCCGCGGCGGCCCCTAGGTCAAAGACCAGCGCCCTAACTGAGACCAGCCCTACCTGCATCCAAGCAGGAAGTGAAAGTGAAAGCCCCTGGCTGCCAAAGAGCAGCGCTTGAGGTCACCTCAAGGGAAGGGCTCCTCCAGCCCTCAGATCGAATCAGGTCCCTGAACTGCTCATGGAATGCTATCTGGTGTGGGGAACTATGGGAGAGAAAGCTACCAAAACACGTGCAAATATGCTGGGGTCGATAGTGCGCCAGTGGCAGGGCACGTTGTTTTAGCTGCCACCGGCGATATTCTTGGATATTCAATGCCAGACCATGTCCGGGCATCGGCATTAAACATCTGGGTTTATGCAGCTGTCTACTTATTATGCAGACAAGTAGGGTGCGTGGAAACCCTCAGCTCAATGTGTGGCAGTGGCTAGGAAAGCAAATAGAATGTTAGGAATTAGCAGGAAGGGAATGGAAAACAAAGATGAAAATGTTGAAATGCCCATGTATCGCTCTATGGAACGAAAGAGATGGCTGATATGGCTGATAAAAGGTTAATGGCGACTTCCCTATGAGGAGAGGCTAAAGCAACTAGGGCTCTTCAGCTTGGAGAAGAGACAGCTCAGGGGTGATATGATAGAGATCTATAAAATAATAAGAGGAGTGGAAGGGGTGGATCTGAGTCGCTTGTTTACTCTTTCTGAAAATACTAGGACATGTAATTAAATTCGTTGCCGGAAAATGTGGTGAAATTGATTAGTTTAGCAGGGTTTAAAAAAAGGTTTGAATAATTTCCTAAAAGAGAAGTCATTATTGAGTCATTATTGAGATGGCTTGGGGAAATCCACTGCTTATTCCTAGAATAAACAGCATAAAATCTGTTTTACTACTTAGGATCTAGCTAGGTACTTGGGAACTGGGTTGGAAACTGTTGGAAACAGGATATTGGGCTTGATAGACCTTTGATCTGTTCCAGTTCTTATGTGAGACAAGTATAGGACAATCAAGGATCTCCCGTATGAAGAAAGACTAAAGAAATTGCGACTGTACTCACTCGAGGAAAGAAGAGAACGGGGAGATATGATTGAAACGTATAAATACATCACGGGACGCATCGAGTCAGAAGATGATATCTTCTGGCTCATGGGACCCTCGACCACCAGAGGGCATCCGCTGAAAATCAGGGGAGGGAAGTTTCATGGCGACTCCAGGAAGTACTTCTTCACCGAAAGAGTAGTGGATCATTGGAACAGACTCCCACTCCAGGTGATAAAGGCCAGCAGCGTGACGGATTTTAAGAGAAAATGGGATACTCACGTGGGATCTTTAAGGGAGTAAATTCAGGGGAGGGGATACGTGGAATGGGCAGACTTGGTGGGCTATAGCCCTTTTCTGCTGCTTTTTTCTATGTTTCTATGATGGCAGATAAAGGCCAAATGGCCACAGCATCCACTATCTCCTCCTCTCCCTATTGGCTAAGGCTCTTAACATTTGCATCTCCTCTTCCTATTGGCTAAAGCTCTTTACATCTGCATTGTGAGGTCATAGGGCTTTATGGTTATAGAAACAGACTCCCACTCCAGGTGATAAAGGCCAGCAGCGTGACGGATTTTAAGAGAAAATGGGATACTCTTGTGGGATTTCTAAGGGAGTAAATTCAGAGGGGGGATACTTGGAATGGGCAGACTTGGTGGGCTATAGCCCTTTTCTGCCGCTTTTTTTTCTATGTTTCTTGTGACATCACCAATGAGTTTGGCTCTTAGGCATTGGTTGAATGAGGCATTATGACATCACAATCTCAGCTGTGGAATGTTGCTACTCTTTGGGTTTCTGTCAGGTATTTGTGACCTGGGTTAGCCACTGCTGGAAACAGGACACTGGGCTTGATGGATCTTCAGTGTGGTGATATTCAGCTGCACTGACGAGTTTCACAATTGTGCTGACAACCTGGAGTTCATTTTTATTCTCTCTTGGGTGTGACACTTACTCTAGTTGAAGATAATCAAACTGGCAAGAGTTTCTATTGCATCTGATGACTGTTCAGAACGCCAGTTTCTTAAAAAAAACAACCCAAAAACCAGCTGAAATATGATTGAAGGAAACCAACGTGAAATTTGTATAGCGAGGTCACCTCATAACAGTGATATACGCTTTGAACCAGAGGACTGTTCTGTCCTGAAATGTTCACAATGCACCAAGGGTTCCTGGTGATTTTGAGCGATTATATTACAATGGCTAATAATTTATGCAAAAAAGTGCTGTGGGAATTTTACCTTCAAAGTGTTTTTGCTTGCATAGCATTTTCTGAAGAATTTTTTTTTCCACTGAGAAGTAGCGAGAAATTAATGTCCAGGGGGGGAAAGATGTGTTCTTTCAAAATGTGTGTTCAAAGGCACTGACAACAATTTAACATTTTTGTTCGCTCTTTTACAGAACCTATATTTAAAAATTAATCCATGGAAACAAAAAAAAGATAATTGGGATGGTTGGCCTGAAATTTTTTTTTTTCTCATGTTGTTTCCCTTGCATAGGAAGAGGTATGGCCAGTACGAAAAAGGAGGTGTTATAAGACTTTGGTGAGACCTCATTTAGAATATTGTGTACAATTCTGGAGGCCGCACCTTCAAAAAGATATAAAAAGGATGGAGTCGATCCAGAGGAAGGGTACTAAAATGGTGTGTGGTCTTCATCATAAGGCGTATGGGGACAGACTTAAAGATCTCAATCTGTATACTTTGGAGGAAAGGCGGGAGAGGGGAGATAGGATAGAGACGTTGAAATACCTACGTAATGTAAATTTTAATTTGAAAGGAAACTCTGCAATGAGAGGGCATAGGATGAAGTTAAGAGGTGATAGGCTCCGGAGTAATCTAAGGAAATACTTTTTAACAGAAAGGATGGTAGATGCATGGAACAGTCTCCTGGAAGAAGTGGTGGAGACAGAGACTGTGTCTGAATTCAAACGGGCCTGGGATAGGCAGTGGGATCTCTCGGAGAGAGAAAGAGATAATGGTTACTGCAGATGGGCAGCTCTATGACCTCACAATGCAGGTGCAAAGAGCCTTAGCCTATAGGAAGAGAAGATACAAATGTTACGAGCCTTAGCCAATAGGGAGAGGAGGAGATAGTGGTTGCTGCAGATGGACAGACTGGACGGGCCATTTGGCCTTTATCTGCCATCATGTTTCTATGTTACTAAAGTTCTGTGACATCACAATGCAGGTGCAAAGAGCCTTAGCCTATAGGAAGAGGAGATGCAAATGTTAAGAGCTTTAACCAATAGAAAGAGGAGGAGATAGTGGATGCTGCAGAGCGACAGACTGGGCGGGCCATTTGGCCTTTATCTGCCATCATGTTTCTGTGTTTCTATCACCATAGCAACACATTGAGATGCATTATATCAAGGCTTCCCAAATGTGTCCTGTCAGGTCTCTAGGATATCTACAATATGCATGCGATCAATGTGTGTTTTCTTCCAAATACTAGTAACCTGGACTGGCTACCATGAGGATGGGCTACTGGACTAAATGGACCATTGGTCTGATCCAGTTTGTTGTTTGCATGTCTTTATTGAATTTCATAAAATACAATAATTCAACACAACTAATCTAATGCCATTTAAACTCGTCCCCCCTCCCCCCCCAACAAAATTGTAAAAGACGAATTGGGAGTACAAACCAGAAAGACAAGTCAATTAGCATGTATTCTACAATAGTCATCTAAAAGAGCCCCAACCCTCTTAAAATATCAAACTGAACATGGCCTAACAGCAGCCAATTCTTCATATATACGCCCAAGAGAAAACTCCCGCCCGCCATGCAGGAAAAGAAAGAACTGTACTATTTTTACATTCTGATAACACATGCTGACTTGCTAGACCCATAAGAACATCAAATAATTTAGCCTTATATGTTTTAACTAAGTGCAATAAGATAGCAGAACGCAAAATGGCAATTTCATAAGCCAGCTCTATACAGAATCCAAAGATTTTGTGCACTCGTTGCCAGACTTCATCCCAAAATACTTTAACAGCTTGGCATTCAAAGAGCATATGATAATATGTGCCTATATCGGTTTTACAAGTCCAGAATAACTTAGACCCATGCGCTGAAAATCTGGAGACTCTATAAGGTGTCCAATACGCTCGCTGAGCAACGTAGAATAAAGATTGTGTTAATGACATACCTTTCTCCAGAAAATTGTCCATATAACCTCATCGATTTCCATTCGGAAGTCATGTTCCCACAGTAAGGTTATGCTTATGTTCTTACAAGCATTGGAGACTCAGTATATGCAAATTGTCTCATGTATATTCATTGTATATATCCTGGAAACTTGGCTGGCTGTACGGTCTCAAGAAGATGTCGGGAAGCTTTGCACCGAATGATTTCTAGAGCAGGAATTATTTACATATCGTACAATTGTGTGATTTAGCCAGATTCCAAACCTAGGCTCTGCCGGAGCCTTCCGCAAGGATTGCGCAAATTCCCTGCCGCTTCGGCCGTTCATTCCCAGGTCAGGTCCCAGGCATGAGGCTCCATCATCTGGATGCAGTACTTCTGGTGGGTCCTTCTCCTGAAACCATGATGTGCTTTTTGCAGTCCATGGGATCGCTAAGGGGGGGAATTCATCAGGGCACTAACCGATTTAGTGCATGCTAAAAGTTAGACTGCACTAAACACTAACGATTTATTTATTTATTCAATTTTCTATACAGTTCTCCCAGGGGAGCTCAGAACGGTTTACATGAATTTAGTGGGCAGAAGCGAGCTTTCCGCGCTCCTGCCCCGCTGCCAACCTGGTTGGTCCCTGCCACAAGTTCCATCTTCAGCCGCTGAGCGGAACCGAGTAGGAGCTCAAGGAGCCATTTAGAAAGTTGCTTACCCCTACTCGGTACCACTCAGCAGCTGAAGCCGGAACTCGAGGCAGTGACCAACCGGGTAGCAGCGGGGCAGGAGCACGGAAAGCTCGCTTCTGCCCACTATACCCCTGGACCACCAGGTATTGCAGCGGCAGGGAGGGGGGCAGGGTGCCAAGCCTGGGAGGGAGGGAGGGAAGGGGGCTGTGTGCAGTGCCTGGCAGGGAGGGGGCTGGGTGCAGAGGGGGCTGATCTAGAGTATCTAGATTTTCTGAAAGCTTTTGACAAAGTTGTTCATGAGAAACTCCTGAGAAAATTAAAAAGTTATGAGATATATGCCGTTGTTCTACACTCATGTATGTACACACACGTATATGCCACTGTTCTACATTCATATGTGCACACACGTATGTGCTGCTGTTCTACACTCATATGTGCACACATATATGCCGCTGTTCTACACTCATGTGTGCACACACACATATATGCCACTGTTCTACATTCATATGTGCACACACACATATATATGCCACTGTTCTACACTCATATGTGCACACACATATATGCCACTGTTCTACATTCATATGTGCACACACGTATGTGCTGCTTTTCTATACTCATATGTGCACACGCAGATGTAAATGCCGCTGTTCTACACTTATGTATGCACACACATGTATATGCCACTGTTCTACACTCATATGTGCAAACACGTATGTGCCGCTGTTCTACACTCATGTGTGCACACACATATATGCCACTGTTCTACACTCATATGTGCACACACATATATGCCACTGTTCTACACTCATATGTGCACACACATATATGCCACTGTTCTACACTCATATGTGCACACACATATATGCCACTGTTCTACACTCATATGTGCACACACATATATGCCACTGTTCTACATTCATATGTGCACACACGTATGTGCTGCTGTTCTACACTCATGTGTGCACACATGTATATGCCGCTTTTCTACACTCATATGTGTGCACACACGTATATATCACTGTTCTACACTCATGTGTGCACACACACACACACGTGTATATCATTGTTCTACACTCATGTATGCATACACACATATATGCCACTGTTCTACACTCATATGTGCACACACATATATGCCACTGTTCTACATTCATATGTGCACACACGTATGTGCTGCTGTTCTACACTCATGTGTGCACACATGTATATGCCGCTTTTCTACACTCATATGTGTGCACACACGTATATATCACTGTTCTACACTCATGTGTGCACACACACACACACGTGTATATCATTGTTCTACACTCATGTATGCATACACACATATATGCCACTGTTCTACACTCATATGTGCATACACGTATGTGCTGCTTTTCTACACTCATATGTGCACACACATACGTATATGCCGCTGTTCTACACTCATGTATGCACACACATGTATATGCCACTGTTCTACACTCATATGTGCACACATGTATGTGCCGCTGTTCTACACTCATGTGTGCCTGGCAGGGAGGGGGCTGGGTGCAGAGCCTGATAGGGGAGGGAGGGTTGTTGGGTGCAGATCCTGGCAGGGTAGGGCATTTGAATATTAAGCTGCCCGACTTATATTCGAGTCACCATTTTTCCCTTCTTTTGGAGGGGGAAATGGGGGTCTCGACATATTCGGATCAACTTATATTCAAGTATATACGGTAGTTTAATTATGTTATATGCATAACTAACCCTATTCTATAATTGCACACCCACATCTAGGCACCATGTCTAGAATTTGGGGGTGAACTAGTCATTGTTGCCACTTTTATACAGAATACTAGAAATTGCTTAGCCTAAAAGCTACCCTGAGATCTGGTTTAACTGCAATTAATCTATGAAGCATTATTTCTGCTCCACTGAGTAATCTCGTATTACAGTCTGAAATGACAAATTGTCTGTAAGTGAGTGGTATTTGTTGAAAAAACAGTTGTCTGAAAAACTCATTTGTAGGTACGTCTTAACATCGATTCTCAGCCCTTGTCAGTGACTGGGAAAAGGCAAATCACTACGGACTGCCTCGGATTACCCATAAATGTTTTGGCAAATACACGCGGCGGCACTAACAAATAATATTCTTCCACCTGGCTCAGAACGAAAAGACATTTGTCATAGGGAACACAAAAATCTGACGGGCCCACACAGCGTAGACTGTATTTAGCTGTCAGCATAAGCCCCTTGGGCTGCTAGTGTGGAATTTTGAGGATTTTTTTTTCTCCTTCCTCTCCTCTGTGAGCTAATCTGCAAATACCCGCACAAAGCCACAAAATGCCATTTTGCTGTGCTGAAACAAAACATCCTCAATCATGTTTCAGACGGAACGATCGGTCACAGGGAAAGCGCATTCCATGCTGGAAGATCGCTGATGACCTAAACAGGCTGCCTGGGCTGGTTATGCCGATTCATCCGTCTGGATCAAAACACAGGTATCATGCCACATTGTTCACATATGTCCCATCCATCACAGCACTTGAAGCAGTAAGGTACCCTACCGCAGGAAGAGAAAGTTCACTAAGAATAATAAATATAGCATGCCACATAGGAAAGCGCTGATTTCTAACTTGTGCAATGTCCGATTCGCTTAGCAAGTCACTCAAAATACGCTCAGGCCATTCGCAAGCGTATGAACTAGGAATGTGTAAACTGTTTGCAATCAAAATCGCAGCGAGCGCGTTTTCATCCCGTTGAAATTTAGGCCTCTTTTTTTACGAAGCCGCGTTAGGCTTCGCTTTTTTTTTTTTTTCTATTGCCGGCCGCGACGGTATTCCTAGGAGCGTCAGAGCTAATCCCGCTGCGGCTGATGATTTAAAAAAAAAAAAAAAAAAGCCTAAAGCAGCTTCGTAAAAGGGAGGGTTAATTTGGTTTTTTTTAATTTTTGCTCAAATTTAGCAGCAAAATTTTGTCAAAATTTCCCAGCAAGAGTATGGAGAACTTAAGGCAGATTCACAGTGGAGTTGCTAATCTATGCAATGCCACATTAGACGGTCTATTTACTCAAATATATTAATAGTAACACGGGAGTTTAATGCTCATTAATGTCTGTGTTATCATTTAATTTGTGTTAAAAAGGTGCTGACAAGTGTTAATGGATCTGCATAAAATATAAGCATGTGGATTTCCCATTAGCACATTTACATACTTCAGTAAACTGCTAAAATTATTATTATTTTTTTTTAAAAAAGATACAAATCACAGCATGTGTTCACTTGCACACGTTTGCATTAATGTGACTATTAATACACAACTTTAAATATATTACCGGAGTTCTGGTTGAACTTTATGGAGTGTAATTTCCACAAAAAATAAATTTTTTTAGGCAAATGTCTAAAATATACTAAACTAAACCTTAGGTTTGTATACCGCACCATCTCCGCTAGCGCAGAGCTCGGCACGGTTTACAGAAGTTAAGAGGAAAAGGAACTACAATGAAGGGATATGGGAGAGGGCTAAGAAGATAGAGAGGGACAGGGTACTAGAGAGCAGGAGGAGATTAGATTTTAGAAAAGAGCCAAGTTTTCAAGTGTTTGCGGAAGGATTGGAAGGAGCTTGAATTTCTGAGCAGGGATGAGAGGTTGTTCCAGAGTTCTGTGATTCTAAAGGGGAGGGATGTTCCAAGTACTATATACAGTACTCCCAAGAAATTCACAGGGGGTTACGTTCTGGGAGTTCCAGCGAATTTCGAAAAACGGTGAATATTGGATGCGGTACAAAATAATATTTACAGCGTTATCCCTTAAGTGTGGCCTTGCAGGGAGAGCTGGAGGCTGTTGCTCTTCTCCTAGGCTCACTAGAAACAGCAGACATCCCTCCCAAGCACGAGGAGAAGGCTCTCCTACAGCCCCAGAGCCAAGGGCAATTACCAGGGGAGGGAAGAGAGAGGAAAGACCTCCAGTCACACTTATCAGGGCTTCGGTACCACGGTGCTTCCTGCTCTCGGCGCCCAGCCGTCAAACACTTCCTGATTCTGATCACGTGATTAAGGGAAGCTGACAGGCTCAAACCTGAGGCCACTGCGGAAAGAGGCGTGAGTCGGAGAACGTGCAGTGGAAGCTTTGTGCACCGAGGTTCAATAGCGTTGTTAGCAGACTAGCAATGCTGAGCTCCGTTTCGGGTCACATTGTAATGATAAAAGGCGTTAAGAAATTGCGGAGGGAAAAACCACAAATGACTGGGAGTGCGAACTCTGAACCGCAAATTTGTGGAGGAGGACTGTATTCGCAAAAAGGGCCTAACTGCATCTAATTTTAAGGTGCCAGTCTGCAAGATTGTCTAGGCATCCTTTAAGCAATGCTAAGGCATCATTAAACCCCAAGGTCCTTTAAATCTCTATGGGTTTTGGAGCAGTTACCGCAGCCGCCGCCGATGGCACAGCTTTGTAAAAGGGGGGTAAGGTAGGCACCGGTATATTTACCTGCGTCTAGCGATGGCTAAGTTTACCGCATCTATTCTCTTCCACTAACTGTACCTACTCTTCAGGCAGGCGTCATTAGGCGTCGGAGGGCACCTAGACTTAGCATCACAAGGTATCACGCCGATATCCATGCGTAATTCAAATTAACAATTAAAATATTTTTAACTGGTTTTTAATAGTGTGGTTAATTACCACGCCAATTGACCAATTTATAAAAATTATGTTAAATACAGATTTACCGGTATTTATTTATTTAAAATATGTATAATCTGCTTAAAAGCCTAAGCGACTCACAATAAAACACACATTATAACAATAAAATAAAATACAGTGCTCTCCCGGTCATTCACGGTCGGTGATTCGCAGTCCCAGTCATTCGTGGTATTTTCCAACCGCGAATGACCGGGCAGGAGAGGGCAGTCGGAGAGGCAGGAGAGAGCAGCCGGAGCACCGGTGAGTGAAGGAAATCACTCGCGGTATGCTCCGACTGCCTCTTCCTGCACTAAAGTCGGGCTTCACCAATCAGGAGATCCGTGTCAAAAGCAGCTCCTGATTGGTGAGGCCTGACTTTAGTGCAGGAAGAGGTGTGATGTCCTCTACTCGCCGGTGCTCCGGCTGCTCTCTCTTGCCTCTCCGGCTGCCCTCTCCCATCTCCCCCGCTAAAAACCATATTTGCAGTTTTTCAAGATTCGTGGAGGTTCCTGGAATGGAACCCCCCACAAACATTGGGGGAGTACTTTATAGCTATCAAAATCAAACAATAAAAATCATCCTTTCTACACTTCCCCCTCCTGATTAGCGGTTTTAGGACTCGCGATTTTGATTATTTGCGATTTTCTAAAACCAGAATCACCCCCCACCTCCCCCTGCCTCCCAGACCTCCCTGGATCTTACCTGGTGGTCTAGCGGTCTTTCGGGGCAGGAGTGATCGTCCTACACTCCTGTCCTGTGCAGATCATTCATTCAAAATGGCTGCCGTGAGGTCCCTTCATCGTCTCGAGAGACTACGGCAACTCACGGCAGACATTTTGGATGAGTGGTCTGCACGGGGCAGGTGCATAGGAAGATCGCTCCTGCCCCTAGAAGACCGCTAGACCACCAGGTAAGGTCCGGGATGCCAGGGGGGGGAAGGCGGGAGGGAGGCGGCGGTGGGTCAGAATTGGCCCAAATGTTATTCGCAAATTTTCAAAATTCGCGGGCCAGCTCTGCCCCTAACCCCCACGAATATTGAGGTGGGAGTGTAATTTGATCTCTCTCTCTCTCTTCTTCAGGGTCTTACTCCACTATTGCTCGACTAACAAGAAGTTCTGGTACCAAAGAAATGGGGTTTAAGTAATTTCCTAATTTGTAACACATTTTTAGGTTAGGTGTCCATGATAAGGGGCTCCTAGCGGCATCTAACCCTAGGCACCGTTTATAGAATCTGACCCAAAACGTCTCTTATAAAATAACCTCCTCATGAACGCCTCTTTCAACACCCTATTCTTATACTAGGAAGAAACAGTGGATTCCCTACATCCATCTTAATAAGGCTTATGGACTTCTGTTTCAGGAAGTTATGCAAACCTTTTATAAACCCTGCCAAGCTAACTGCTTTCACCACATTCTCTGGCAACCAATTCCAGAGTTCAATTACATGTTAAGTGAAGAAATATTTTCTCCTGTTTGTTTTAAATCTACTACGTAGTAGCTTCGTCACATGCCCCCTAGTCCTAGTATTTTTGGTTAGAATAAATACCCACTCCTATCCACTCACTATTTTGTGGACCTCTATCATATCTCCCCCAAGCTATCTCTTCTCCAAACTGAAGAGCCTTAGCCACTTTAGCCTTTCATCATCCCATCCCGTTTATCATTTTGGTCACCCTTCTTCATCTGTCTTTTGCCATTTACTGGACACAGATTGTAGAAAGACCCAACTACTCTTGCTCAACCGAACATCTCAGCATCCATGTTTTGCTTCCATCCTACTTCTATTTAGGGATTGCATGCGCTATGGCTACCAGGAACATGCATGTAGATGACCCCAGTGTAAGCATGTTTGGGAAAAGACTTTAGATGGAATCATAAAGTACACATGTACACATAAAATAGACATAAGAACATAAGCAATGCCTCCGCTGGGTCAGACCTGAGGTCCATCGTGCCCAGCAGTCCGCTCACGCGGCGGTCCAACAGGTCCAGGACCTGTGCAGTAATTCTCTATCTATACCCCTCTATCCCCTTTTCCAGCAGGAAATTGTCCAATCCTTTCTTGAACCCCAGTACCATACTCTGCCCTATTAAGCTCTCTGGAAGCTCATTCCAGGTGTCCACCACATGTTGGGTAAAGAAGAACTTCCTAGCATTTGTTTTGAATCTGTCCCCTTTCAACTTTTCCAAATGCCCTCTTGTTCTTTTATTTTCCAAAAGTTTGAAGAATCTGTCCCTCTCTACTCTCTCTATACCCTTCATGATCTTGTAAGTCTCTATCATATCCCCTCTAAGTCTCCTCTTCTCCAGGGAAAAGAGACCCAGTTTCTCTAATCTGTCAGCGTATAGCATACTCTCAAGCCGATGGAAATACACGCAGCCACATTTTAACAGCAATACTGGCTGGTTTAGTCTCCCTGACACCTTGCTTGCCTTGTTTGTTTGATTAAATTGTAAGCTCTACTGAGCGGGGACTGTCTCTTTAATGTATAGCACTGCATATGTCTGGTAGTGCAACAGAATTGATAACTAGTGGTAGCAGAGGTATCGTGAAGGTGAGAGGCAGCCGGAGCAATGGCACCCCTCCCCCACCCCACCCACTCCTTCCCTGACCCCTCCTGCGGTGCAAACGCACCCTGTCCCTTCCCCTGTCCATGTACATGTAGCCATGTGGCATTACTTACGAGTGCTAACAATAGTATTTCTTATTGCGGCATACAGTGGTTTTAACTACAGATGTTTTACACTACAGCGCTATCTACTGGACTAACACGGACTGTGTCAGGTCTGGAGTAGAGAGTTGCGCGGGGACAAAAATGCCACCCATCCCCGCCCGTCCCCGTCAGGATCCTCTCCGTCCCCATCTGTCCCCATCAAGATCCTCTCCATCTCCAACCATCCCCGCCAGGATCCTCTCCGTCCCCACCCGTCCCCACCAGGATCCTCTCCGTCCCCACCGTCCCTGTCAAGATCCTCTCCGTCCCCACCCATCCTCGCAAGGAATTACCTCCATCCCCACCCGTCCCCATAAAAAGCAGCAATTACTTCTGACCGGATCATCAATTCCACAGTTTTTTCTTGTGTTTGTGCTGCTGTTTTCCTTGTGGAATCTCTTTGGTGGAACCCTTTTTTGTTTTCTGTTCAGATAATTAACTTATAAACCCCCTCTTTTACTAAGGCTGACGTGTCCATTATATTATATGGACGAACCCTGCTTCCAAAGCCTTCCATCTCCGTGGGAGTCCCGTTGGCTAGAGGGGGGTCCCCGTGGGAGTCCCGTGGTCCAGAGGGGGGTCCCCGTGGGTTAGGGGGGATTCCCGCGGGACCCCCGCAGGACCTGCGGGATTGCCGCGATCCCCGTTCCCATGTAGACCTCTAGTCTGGAGGGTTATGGCAGATAGTTTGGTCATTTTATTTGCTGTGCATTTTAATAAGCTGATTGTATTCAATAAACTCAACTTTATCTCAGGTTGATGTGTACAGTTCCTTTCCCACTCTCTCTTTGCTGACTCAAATATAAACTGGGGGGGGGGGATATTTAATATTCAAGTGCCCTGACCTGCCAGGTTCTGCATCCAGCCCCCCCCTCCGTGCCAGGCTCTGCACCCATCCCTCCCCTTCCCTGCCATGCCAGGCTCTTCATCCTGCCCCCCTCCCTCCCTCCCCTCCCAGGCTTTGTACCCATCCCTTTCCTTCCCTGTCATGCCAGGCTCTGCACCCTGCCCCCTCCCTGCCCTGTACCCTCTCTCTCCCTCCCTCCCTCCTGATGCCTTGCAGTCCTCCATCGGGCCTGTTATAAGACGTAGTGGTCCTGCAACAGAAGAAATCCCTCCTGCTTCCTGTCCCAGGCGACTGTGACCATTTTTATTTCCCTCCAAGTTTCCAAGTTTCATTAAAAATTTGATTAATCGCCTAGACAACGTCTCAAGGCGGTGTACAATAAAAAACCAAATAAGTTTAGTTTTTGTTTTTTTTTTTACAAAGACCAACACTTAAAGACTCACAATTGCAACGAGAGACTTAAAGGCACAAGAGGATAAAAAAAGGGAAGAGCTACAAAGTCGCATAAATGGGAAAACCAAAAGGGAGGGGAGCGTTAGAATCCCGCCTCCCCATGTACTTTTCAAATCCCTGGTGGTCAAGAGTGAACCGGGGCAGGAGAGATCTTCCTGTGCTCCAGCCCCATGCAGAGCCACTGGCTGATTGGCTGCCATGAGTTCTCACAAGTCCCGCAAGAACTCACAGCAGCCAATCAGCCAGCGGCTCTGTTCGGGGCAGGAGCATAGAAAGATCGTGTCCCGGCCCACCGCTGGCCACCAGGTCTTATGGCAGGCCCGGCGGAGGCCTGCAACAGATCCGAGTGGAGACCCCCATCTTTGAACCATTTGATTAGCCCCAAAATCTCGACGCACTAGAGCAGGGGTGTCAAAGTCCCTCCTCGAGGGCCGCAATCCAGTCAGGTTTTCAGGATTTCCCCAGTGAATATGCATGAGATCTATTTGCATGCACCGCTGCCAGTAGATCTCGTGCATATCCATTGGGAAAATCCTGAAAACCCGACTGGATTGCGGCCCTCGAGGAGGGACTTTGACACCCCTGCATTACAGTATACGATAAGATGTGCTATGTAACGATTAGCTCATGCCATTTTAACACAAGTTTCTTTTCAAGCAGTGAGACATAATTCCTAACTGAGGTTAACAGTGAACTAACATGTAAATTTGGGGCAGACGCAGAAGTTATCCAGGTATCACAGATATTCAGCGATGATGTCTGGGTACCTAAATCGGCATGTCGGACCCGCATGCAAAACAATCTTTTCTATGCCTGCTTAGCTCTCTGATTATGACCGCCCAGATACGTTCTGGCATTGTTTGTACCCGGATCGGTTCTGGCATTGAGTACCGGGGTCTAATTCTGCCCCCAGTGGCCAGCCCTATCGAAAACGCTCAGCGCCACAGGCCGAAAATCAACTGGTACACGTTTATTTTGTTTTAAACTTTGCGTAAGAAGACTCTTAAGTCAAGAAACAAAATGTTACCAGCAAGAGAGAACAGTTTGGGAGAGGAGTGATAACCGCTGAGTGCCCTTAATGGCTCCAGACCGCTGAAGTTCCCGTAATCACTCAGAAAAGCTGTCGTTAGGAGAGGCATCTCCTAATTGAATTTGTCTGTAAAAGGTACAGATTTTTTTTTATAAGCTGCATGGGATGTGTTGAAATCTCTGGAAGGAGTGTCCTGATTCATCACCTGCTAAATTTACTGGCTCTACCATTGTCACCGTGGAAGAAATTTATGCGTCTTAGAAAAGTTATTCTTTGGAACAACAATTCAATGTAACTTAGTAACGTAGAACTTGACCGCAGATAAGGCCCATCTAGTCTGACCACTAAGGTGATTGGGGGTTGTAACTGCGACTCCCTGCAGATTACTCCCCTCTGTGCTTTTTTGAAGCGTGAACGTTATTTATGATTTGTTTTGAGCAGAAATTCTTCTATGCGTTACCTTGGTCTCACAATGTCTTTTGGTGCCAGCTAGCTCTTTGGGTCAGGCACCCGGATCAGGATGTACAAAACAAAGTTCAGGTTTTCAAGCTGGGCATTACTCCAGCAGGCCATAGGATCATTTTTCCTGGTAGGCAATCACTTCACACAGTCTTTTACTTAATGGAAAAGAGTCAAGCTGAGATTGATTGAAAAACTGATAACTTGAACTTTACTTAAAGATCTGAATTGCAATTCAAACTATTTACAAGAGTCTTTCGATCCAATTTTTCAGATACATTTCTAATATCCAGCAACTTTTTAGTAAATCTCTGTCTCTGTTCCCAGTTTCTTCAATCAATCTCATTCTTAGCCCCTCCAGGTCTCATCCTTGCTCCTTAGCCCAGTACCACTTTTTAAACTAAACTAAACTAAAACTTAGCTTTGTATACCGGGCCATCAACTAAATAAGGAGCTTGACTCAGTTAACACTAATTTAAAAAAAGAATACAAAAAAAAAAGATGAGCAGAAGAAAACAAAGTCAGGAGAAATATTAGTACAGATGGTTTCCAAAATATTTAGCAAACAAAATAGTTTTTTTAATGTTTTACGAAAAAAATTGAAAAGAACCGGTACCCCTTAAGATAAAAGGAATTTAATTCCATAGTTGTGTTAATTTGAAGATGAAAGATTGACTAAGGGCTCCTTATACGAAGCTGCGCTAGTGGGTTTAACGCAAATGACTTTCCATCACACGCTTACCCCCCGCGCTGGCCGAAAAACTACCGCCTGCTCAAGAGAAGGCGGTATCGGCTAGTGCGTCCGGCGGTTTAGCGCGCGCTATTACGTGCGTTAAACCGCTATTGGGCCTTCGTAAAAGGAGCCCTAAGGTGCGCTAGTGTTTTTAGCGCGCACAGGAAATTACCGTGTGCTACACCGTGTGCCACGCTTCTAGAACTAACGCCAGCTCCTGATGGGTAAGGCCCGACTTTAGTGCAGGAAGAGGCGATCGGAGCATACAGCGAGTGATTTCCTTCGCTCGCCGGTGCTCCGGCTGCTCTCTCCTGCCTCTCCAGCTGTCCTCTTCTGGTCGGTGGTCGCGGTCGGAAAATACCGTGAATGACTGGGACCACGAACCGCCGACCGCGAATGACCGGGGGAATACTGTATCTTGTAAGAGTCTTATCAGAGAATCACTTAATACAGATCTTTTTTCACATTTAGAATGGAGAGAGGACCTCAGTAGGCTACATCCAGGCTAACATTTTCCATTCAAGCTAGGATTATCTGTAGCAAGCCTCCTCATCGGTCCTAGATTCCACACACCACCATTATGAAATAAATTTATAATTTTGTTTTTTTCTTTTATAAATATTTTAAATTCACGTATCTATAAATTAAAGCTACTCTATACCCCGACATGAAAATCATGTTTCGCCATGCCGCTGTATCAAGGAGGAATCCCTGCAACACATCAGCAAACAAGAGATTCAGAGTAGAAACAACTTTAAATCCTACACATTCATATTAACATTTTAACATCAACTTACTATTCAGACTTCTCGTCGCCAGCCTACAAAAGTTTTAAAGATGGCGGCGGCATCTTCGCTCCTTATTAATTATAGTAAAGTCATGTGATTTACTAGACCAATCAATGAAGACCACTCCAAAAGCAGCGGGGAATTTAAACTAGAGTCATCCATTTGACCTCCAAATTAAGGCCTCTTGGGCTTACAGTATTCAAATCATATATCCATTTTGCTCTTGGTAGTTAAGCCACTGTACTGCATCGCCACCCTCCCACCCAACTAAGATAATCCTAGCTTGAATGGAAAATGTTAGCTTGGATGTAGCCTACTCAGGTCCTCTCCCCATTCTAAATGTGAAACAATTTGTTGAACAGACATAGACACCTCACCCACCTACCTCATGAAACACTTTGCTATAAAGGACATTCCCCGCCCCTCCCGAAAAACACTTCTATTCTCATTCCCCACTCCCAAAGGATGTTGATAGAAAAGATTCCTTGACAGGACACTATCCTTTCAGGCAGGCATCTGGAACAACACCCTAAGTCCCCTTCTCCTGAATTCTCCATCATACCAATCCTTCAGAAAAACTCTGAAAACTTGCTTATTCGACAAGTTTATCTGATCCTTCAAACCCCATCCATTCTAACCACGCAACTTCTCCCACCTGTGCAACCCACCCTCATCTCACCCTCTCCCACTAAACCAATGCTGTAATCTCCTGTTCTCTCCTCATGCATCGATACCTACGGTATCCATCCACACTCTCTTGCCATTTTACTGTATACTGTCTTGAACTGAAAAGGTTTGACAGGATATAAATAAAGCTATAATTATTCCATTCCATTCCATTGATGTCTTCTATCCCGCCAATACCTTTCGGTTCTAGGTGGTTTACAACAAGAAATTAGCTTGGGCATTCCCAGGGAGATTACAAGGTTGATAGCTATAGTATGCGTCGGGATCTGGGAATGGTCGATACAGTTTGGTTAGATCATTTGACAAATTTCTTGAATAGTATGGTTTTCACTTCTTTCCTGAATGTTTTGTAGTTGGGTGTCGTGGACATAAACAGGGACAATGCAATGACAGACTCGCGAAACAAAAGGAGAGGGAGAAGAACTACCATAATTATGGGAAAGAAGAACATGAAAGGTTATAACATCAGGAGATGACGAGGTCTGTTAGAAGGCTTCAAGTATCAAAGGCCTCTTTAAATAAAAAAAAAAACACATTTTGGTTTTCCCTTAAATCCTTCTACGATTTATTTCCTAGCACAGCCGACACCACCAAAACGGATGTAGCTGTTTGCATCATGGTTTATTTGCAAAGAATTTAGCACTGAGGCTTTGCAGGTCTTGCGCGGTACGCGTGGCCCTTCCTGGGCTGAAACTGCAAATCTGTATCGTATTTTAGTAAATAGGTCACTTGGAGAAATAAGATGAGCATGGGATGAAAGATGCAATATCCTCTACCTTCCATGCCCCACAAACTTGATAAACCAACTACAGACCATGCAAAACACAGCCCTCAGGCTGATCTACTCACTCGGAAAATTTGACCATATCACCAATGCCTACCTAGACTCGCACTGGCTACCGATACGAGCTCGAATTCAATTCAAATTTTACTGTCTATTATTCAAAGCAATAAGCGGAACTGCACCCACCTACCTCAACCACCGTCTAAATCGCAACCGCACACCCAGACTAAGAAGAACCCAGATCCTATTCTCCTACCCACCACTCAAGGGAACTCAGCGCAAGAAGATGTACGACGGCCTCCTAGCGACGCAGGCAGCAAAGCTGGACCCCCTCCATCTCCAACCTGTTGACAACTACAATTGACTTTAAATCATTCCGAAAAGAAATCAAAACTCTGCTATTCACAAAAACACTACAGCCTTCTTATCCGCCCCCCCCCCCCTCCATGCAAATTTCCAGCCGACCTCCTACCCCTCTACTAATATCTCCCCAATGACCCTATCAAGTAACCAACCCTGAACTACATCTTCCCTACTATTAATCCTCAATTCTCCTCCCTTCCTCAATTTCTTCCCTCTGCCTCTACTATTTAAAGTCCCCTAAACTGTAACTTCCTGGAAATGTCCAGCTGTCTTCTACTGTAATCCGCTTAGAACTGCAAGGTACGGGCGGAATAGAAGTCACTAATGTAATGTAATGTAATAAAACGATCTGATCCAGGATTAAGGCAAATGTGGTTGCCGCATGATTTGTTATCAGCATTTGAAGCCATGCGGCTCATAAGAGTCTATGTTGGTTTCCTAAGAAATGCCGAGGTTCCGTAAACGATATTCATCTAAAGGGAAAACAGTACTACAGAATCTGAATAATTTGTAGATAATATAAGCTAATGCCGTTGACTGAGTTTTAACGGTACACCTAGCTTCATGGCAGGAGGGAAGCCTGCTTAACAGACTGTTTAAATGCAAATCCCCACAAAAGCAGAGAGTCTTGATCCGCCCAGGAATAGACTGAAGTATGCATAACATAGAAGGCAAAGCATTACCTGTGGATTTTTCCCTTGCATTCGCTCTCAGACATTGAAGTGCACTAAGGGGGCTGACTCTGGAAACAGTGCCGCAAGTTAGCCCTTGGTAGGTGCCCTACCACCACAGGCGTGGTGAAGGTGAGAGACGGCCGGGGTGCTGGCGCCCCTCCCCCGCCTGCTTCTCCACCTCCCCACTCCCATCCGCTCCTTCCCCGCCCTCTTCTGCCCCGTCCCTTTCTTCACACTTCTTTAACGTTCCCCGCGGGTTCCAGGAAGTGACATCGGAGGAAGGGTCGATGCTGGCACGAGCAGCAGCTTGGGGTTGCTGCTCATGAAGGGAACATTAAAGAGGTATGGGGTAGAGAATGACGAGGGGAAAAATTTGTCCCCGTCCCTGCAGGAACTCAATTCCCCCGTCATGTTCCCGTGAGTTTTGTCACTGTCGCTGTCCCTGCCCCATTCCTGTAAGCTCTGCCTTAACTGCACAAGCCTCAAACACTCATGATTTTAAAGTGTTTGAGGCTTGTGCAGATGGACCTTAGGCATTGGTGGAATGAGTCATTATGACATCACAATCTGAGCTCTAGAATGTTGCTACTTATGATTATAAAGCATTTGAGGCTTAGCAAAGGAGGACGGAGCTTAGGCATTGGTGGAATGAGGCATTATGACATCACAATCTGAGCTCTAGAATGTTGCTACTTATGATTTTCAAGTGTTTGAGGCTTGTGCAAATGAGGATGGAACTTTGAGCAATGGGGCAGGGGCAGGAAAAGAACTCACAGGGATAAGACGGGAAAATACGTTCCTGCGGCGATGGGGAAAAATTTGTCCCCGTGTCATTTTCTAGTGTAGGGCAAGGGAAAAGATATGCACATGTGGTTGTGGGAGGCAAGAAAGAAGTAGGGGTGGAGAGGAGGTGTCCCCACCATGACAATGCCCATGATGCACCACTCCACCACCCCCACCCCTTACTAAGCCACTGCCTACCACCACCTATCTTAATTGCTTTAGTTGGCTTTAATTGGTGTGGTAATTGATCACATCATTTAAAACCAATTAATAATTTATTTTTTTAAATGTAGATACTTAGAAAAAAGGATGCCGGAATCACATTTACAGAGGCGCCTAGCTAGGTCAACGTACGTGTGGTTTTGGCTGTAAGTGACCTTAGGCGCCATTAGGCACGATTCTCCATCAAACATAGGCACCAGTAATTAAATCTTTCAAAACTCTGGCAAACTATAATTGTAATTCTGATAATTGCGCCTACATGCGATTGACACATGGCTGGCGCCATTTTTGTAGCCACTGGCCGATATAGGCACTGTTTCCCGAATCCGGCCCTACAATCACTTTGGTCATGGCATTTACTTTCTATGAAAACTGTTTTTACATCTCACAGGACTGATCATGATTCAATCTGATATATGAATCATTCCATGCAGTGAGCTGAGTCTCGGCCAATGTGTACCTTTACGCATGTTAAATCTTATTTAACACACACTTTTTGGAATATGAATCTGGTAACAGAGTTCAGACCTCTAATAAATTTTGCATAAATCAACTCATGTCAGAAACAGAAATGGAAAGCGGGATGCACAATTTTCCATTTTGTCAATTTAAAAAGACATAAAGTAATTCTCCCGACTCCAGGCAAAATGGCTGCCAAAGGAGAAAAAAATGCTGTCTCAGTCCGTATTCCCCTGGAAATACAATCTCTCCAAGCTATGCTTAAAACACACTTGGAAATAACTCGAGAGAAGCAGAAAGACTTGGAAGCTTTAAACATTAAACTCTGCTTTGCAAGAAAACATTGCATCTCAAACCTGGAAGCAACTTCTCAAAACATTGAAAGAATTAAGAAAATATTGGAAAAAACTTCAAAATGACATTGAGAACTTATTCAACTGAAACAGAAGTAATAATAGAGACATCACAGATCTAATAGAAATATCCAAAGGTTCTGATACCATGACTTTTCTGACTTCACTGCTGCCAAAACGTCTGGGCATTTCTTTTGAATCAACTGTGGAAACAGAAAGAGCTCCCTTTCACATGCTGCCAAACAGTAAATACTCTTGACCAATAGTTGTGAAAATTTTAAGATATTTACACATTCTACAAATTCTAAAGGCAGCTAAGGAGAAAAAAAACACATTTATAGGAAGGTAAGACAATTTTAATTATCCCCAATTCAGCAAAATCAACTGCTCAAAAAGGAGACCATTTCTAAGAAAAGAAATATACAAACATGACAGCAGATAAAGGCCAAATGGCCCATCCAGTCTGCCCATCCGCAGTAACCATTATCTATTTCTCTCTCCAAGAGATCCCACGTGCCTATCCCAGGCCCTCTTGAATTCAGACACAGTCTCTGTTTCCACATGACCTATAAGATATTGGTGTAAGATTTGGCTTATTATATCCTGCTAAAATGCAAGTGAACTATGCCACATATTTAGAAATATTTAAAGCAGGTGAAGGAACCCAAGCCAAAGGGGCACGGTAATTCCACAGTCCTCCAGATTGTACAGAAGTGAGCTGTTCTCATCCAACAGGCAAATAAAGTCCACCCAAACGTCTTCTGTGAGAACATTTTGAGGTGAGCCAGGAACGACTGAAAACACTTCATAAGGAATCTCTCTAATGCAGAGCTGTCATGTTACAATCCCCCCCCCCACCCTTTTACTAAACCGTGATAGCGTTTTTTAGCACAGGGAACTACGCTGAATGTTGCACGCTGCTCCCGACGCTCATAGGAGATACTTTTTGGCCAATCCTGGTATCCCAAAGATTTATAATCCCTGATTCTAGCCATTGAATTCTTGCTGTGGATCCCATAGAAAGCCAGGACTAACCTTAAAATCCCTTACTTGGAACTGGCTAACTCAGCAGCTCTGGTAATGCATTTTGGACACCCATGAAACATTTTAGGGAAAGGCTCAGAAGGTTCCTGAAAAGTTTCTAGAGGTTTCCAGACACAAAGCAATAAACGCACTACACAAAACACTAGAAACAGTAAAACGGCTAAAAAACCACAAATTAAAACTAAACCCAGACAAAACAAACTTCCTACTTCTCGAAAACGACAGAATCCTTACAATAATGAGTCTTGAAATAAACTCCATTTCATACCTCATGCAACCCCACCTAAAATACTAGGGGTGACGATAGAAAGAGGCTGTACCATGCAACTACATACTGTATAGGCTGAAATAAAGGGTGAAAGAGATTAAGATCCAAGGACCTGGGATAGGCACATGGGATCTCTCAGAGAAAGAAAGAGATAATGGTTACTGCGGATGAGCAGACCAGATGGGCCATTTGGCCTTTATCTGCCATCATGTTTCTATGTTTCTATATCAACAAAACAGTCCAGAAAGCCTTCGCAGTCATGGGAAATCTAAGACAAATTCGAAAATTCTTTGATAGAACACAATTCAGACTCCTGGTTCAGGCACTAATACTAGGCCTACTAGACTACTGCAATATCATATACCTACCCTGCCCCACCACCATGATAAAACAACTACAAACAGTGCAAAACACAGCCCTCAGACTGATCTACTCACTGAAGAAGTTCGACCACATCACCGCCACATACCAAGACACACCCTGGCTACCTGTACAAGTAAGAATACTTTTTTAATTCTACTGCATGCTCTTCAAAACCCTACATGGCAATGGACCATCCTACCTGAACACTCGCCTAACTTGGAACAACTCTTCCAGATCAAGGAGAACTCGGAAACCCTTCACCCACCCCTCAATCAAAGGCATCCAGTGATAAAAAAAAAAAAAAAATACACGACGGACTACTCGCCACGCAAACAGCGAAACTAGACAGCCACATCTCCAATTTACTGATTTCAGCACCAAACTACAGAACCTTCAGGAGGGAAATAAAAACCAGGTTGTTCATGAAATATGATAAGACAAACTCCCGACACAACCAATATCCTCACTCCATCACCAGACTCCAAATGTTCCAACCAATAGCTTTCCTGTAATCATCTGGAAATGACCAGTAAACAGGTTCAAGGCTCTGACAGTATAATAGTAATGGAGAATTTTACACAAGGATTCAGGATTGTAAATCAAAGAATTCAACCGCCACTTCTTCAGGGCTACGACCGGAGCTAACAGAAAGAAGTAACAACATCGCACATTTAATAGCCCCATAGCCTTCAATATTGCAGCCTTATAGTAGCCTGAGACTGGGAAATCCAATACCTCTTCTAAGCTTGGGAAGGGAGAATCTTTAGATCCCAATCTTTGGCTTTTTCCTTTCCCAGGTAAAATGTTGAAAAATACGGTCCCAGATTTTAAATTCGATTAACAATACCATTGGTTTCTGTTTGTCAGAAATCGATCAGTAGACAAATATCGTTGACGGTCTGTGACCCTACTCTGGAAACAAAAACAAAGAAAACCGTGGATACAGATGTTCTGGAGATAATTTATTATATACTGACATATAAAAAACATGAAAACTCAATGAAAAAAGTACAATGATAAAAAATACATTTGTAAAAATCCACAGTATAGATAACAAGTTTGGAGGTGATATATGGATGAAATTGTATAACTATAATGAAGGAAATTCTAAAATTAGAGGAATGTAAATTTTATAATCAAAGAAAATAATGTTTTGTACTTTTATTTGTGATCTGCCTTGACTCTTTTTTTGGTTAACTGGAATAAAAATCCCCATATTATCATAGATTGTTATTTGTATCTCAGCTAAATACAAAGAGTCCCATTTAGTCAAAGAGGTCTCAACTTGATCAATCAACTTCCCATCACTGAGGTCGTATAATTGATACAATTTGTCTGAGATAATTATTCCCAGATATCATACTTCTCTTTGTGAGATTTTAAAAGGAACATTTTGCCTTTCTGTAGGAGAAAGATTAAAGCACAAAGCTTCCGTCTTATCAATACTGACATTAAAGCCAGACACTATGCCAAATAAATTTAACTCTGACAAAACATGAGGAAGATATTTAATTGAATCTTGTATCATTTGCATATAAAAGATACTTTATGATTCTTTCCGCCTATGGAAATAGGCTGAATGTAAGGATTATTCTGAATTTTCCAAGCCTGGAGCTCCAAAGCAATCGCAAAGAGCAATGGGTCATGTGATAACAGCAATAGTACATACTGTCAGTAAATTACTCCTTTAATATGAAGCCTTACATTTTCAGTAGATTTTTCATGAGTATAATAAATAAATTCCTCAATAATTTGTGCAGAAAAGTAAGGACATTTGGTTTAATATTTTTGCATAGACCACGCCTCTAAAATAAATAATTCCATCAATGCTTTATTTGTATCCGACATAGACTACTGAGATCCCACAATGCAACCAAGACATCAAGTGGTTACAAAAGAGCCATTACATGCATCTTTCTTCTATTACCTTTTATCTAAACTTTCCTGAATAAAAAGTTACTTAGGTATATGCATTAAAAAGACAATAGATTAGCCTCCTGGTGTTAGTTTCATTAGCTATCTGAAAACAATGAATTTTGCCTGGGTTTACCACTGAAACCTTCAGAGATGGTTGTGACCCAAGCATTGCAGATGAGTATAGACGATGCCTATGAATCTAAGTAGAAAGGAATTTGTTTTTTCACTCTCTCTTTTTTTTAACATTATGCAGACTAATTAAATTTAATTGGTAGGAAAAGTGATAAACATTAGCAAATGGAAAGGTGCTGAAAATTCAAGGTAGACCTCTGAAGAGGCATACTTGAGCCTATTGGAATTTTGATGGAATTTTTAGATTCTTTCCTATTTCTCTGTGGGGAAATCACTTAAATTTCCACAGAGGTCTAGGGTAACCACCTAGAACTGCATTATTGACTCTCCAGCTGAGTAAACTACATCAAAATTGAAAAAAAAAGAAAAAGAAAACCCATAAATTCCACTAAATGACAACCTTCTGGTGGATGGGGGAATCTTTTCAAAACCATGGAAATAGTCTGGTAGACATTCTTGTGTCATCTATTACATTTTGTATTGTTGGTCCAACGTGGTGGTTCAGGGAACGTGCATTTCCATTTTGAAGGTCCCTACTTTGATTCCTGGATTGGCTCTTCTGCACCCTAGGACTTGGACTAGGGAACATGCAATGAAGCATCTAAATAGTAGATTTAAAATAAACTGGAGAAAATAGTTCCTCACTTAACATGGAATTAAACTCTGGAATTCGCTACCAGAGAACGTAGTGAAAGCTTGGCAGGGTTTAAAAAAAGGTTTAGATGATTTCCTTAAAAAGTTCATAAACCTTTATTAAGATGGACTTGGGAAAATCCACCGCTTATTCCTAGGATAAGTACCATGAAATCTGTTTTACTCTGGGATCTTCCGGGTATTTGGGCCTGGATTGGCCACTGTTGGAAACAGGATACTGGACTTGATGGACTTTCAATCTGTCCCATTATGGCAACTCTTGTGTTCTTATGTCTCAGCCCTTGCTGGGAGGGAGCTATAGCCTTCTATAAAGAAAACCTTTGACTGGATTTTGGGCCCCTAACACAGAAGCTCTGGTTCACAGCCCCCATCCTCAGAACTATTGCTGCGGTAGCAACAATAACCAAACTAAGAACATTAGAGGGTAGGGATGAGCGGCCCCAAAATGTTTTGGTTTTTTTTGCTTTCCATGTTCTTTGTGGCGTTGTTCATTTTGTTTTTGGTTAGTCTTCATAGAATAGGTACAAGTGGATTGATTTTCACTCCACCAAAAATTACAAAGACTAGGCGACACTCGATGGAGTTACAGGGAAATATTTTTTCACTCAGTGCGCCAGATTATGTGGTAAGAGCGGATAGCGTAGCTGGTTTTAAGAAAGGTTTGGACAAGTTCCTGGAGGAAAAGTCCATAATCTGTTATTGAGAAAGACATGGGGGAACCACTGTTTGCCCTGGATTCATAGCATGGAATGTTGCTACTCCTTGGGGTTCCGGAATCTTTTGTTACTCTTTGGGTTTCTGGAATCTTACTATTCTTTTGGATTCTGAATGGAATGTTCCTACTCTTTGGGTTTTGACCAGGTACTAGGGAGCTGGATTGGCCATCGTGAGTGCACCCTCTATGCAAAGAGGGTATATTCTTTCTTAACAGAGCACACGTGTGATGGGTTGCTAGGTGCACTACTTCACACTTGTATGCACTAGCAGGAAAGTATGCATGCTGTTTGCAAATAGTACAATATAGAAAAAACTTCCTGTGATATTTTATTGCCTCTGTGAAGTCAGAACATAAGAACATAAGCAATGCTTCCGCTGGGTCAGACCTGAGGTCTATCGTGCCCAGCAGTCCGCTCACGCGGCAGCCCAACAGGTCCAGGACCTGTGCAGTAATCCTCTATCTATACCCCTCTATCCCCTTTTCCAACAGGAAATTGTCCAATCCTTTTTTGAACCCTAGTACCGTACTCTGCCCTATTACGCCCTCTGGTAGCGCATTCCAGGTGTCCACCACACGTTGGGTAAAGAAGAACTTCCTAGCATTCGTTTTGAAATGGCATATTTTCAAAATACTGGATTAATGATTGAGGTCCTCAGTATTCACTCCTCTTTGGTCAGGATAAGCCTGTAATAAGATACGTGAGCCAATGTTACCCAACGGGGTACATAAGCGTGAAACATCCTCGGACCTCGTGAACCCAATATAAAATCCAGTGAAAAGTGGTATTAAGTGCTCTAATTGCAGCTCAATTTAGTTTTTTGGCCTCAAACTCAAACCCTTTGTGGGGCCACATTTTGGATTTGGAGGTACTTGGAGGGCCACAGAAAAAATAGTTAATGTCTTATTAAAGAAATGACAATTTTGCATGAGGTAAAACTCTTTATAGTTTATAAAACTTTCCTTTAACTGTTAAAAGGAAAGATATATAAACTATAAAGAGTTTCACCTTATGCAAAATTGTCATTTCTTTAATAAGACATTAACTATTTTTTCTGCAGCCCTCACATTTAAAGTTTAATATCTTTTCTTTCTCAAAACTGACACATTTCAATCACTATATTGAAAATAAAATCATTTTCCCTACCTTTGTTGTCTAGTGACTTTATTTTTCTGTGCTTTTAACTATGTTTCCAGGGCCTTCTTATCCTTTGACTGTTTTTCTCTCCGTCTTTACTTTCTGCCTTGCATCCATCTTTGGCATTACCTTAATATTCAATTTTTCTGCTTTCTTTTCAAAATCTACATTTCCATGTCTTACCTTCCCTTCCTATCTCTCTCTTCTTCCGTCCTATTTCCATGGTCTGACATCTCTTTCCTTCCTTTCTCTCCCTTCCTCCTTCCTTCCTTTCCCCTGGTCTGGCATCTGTCTCCTTCCCTCACCCCATGCCCTGGCATATCTCCCTCCCCCTCTATGGTCTGCTTTCCCTCCCCCTCCCTTTCCCTGTGCAGCAGCAGCAGAAGCAGCATTTACCTCCCCCCTTTCCTGTGCAGGAGAGGCATTTCTCTTCCCCCTTCCCTCCCTCTCCCTTTCCCTGTGCAGCAGCAGCATTTCCCTAGGGTCCCCCTTTCCTATGCAGCAGAAGCATTTCTCTTTCCCCTCCCCTTCCGTTCTCTTCCTTGTGGAGCAGCAGCGTGTCTGGCCGGCTCCCTTGCTCAGTCAATCGTTCCATTCAAAGCTGCGGGTGGCGGCTCCTCGCGAGATCCGCGCCTGAGTCAGAAGCCTCTCTGATGTTGTGACGTCAGAGAGGCTTCCGATGCAGGAGTGGATAGCGCGAGGAGCCGCCACCCGCGGCTTTGAACGGAAAGATCGACTGAGCGAGGGAGCCGGCCAGATACGCTGCTGCTCCAGAAGGAAGGGAAAGGGGAAGTGAAACGCTGGTGTGGATGGTGCGAGGAGCCGCCGCCGTCCGCAGCTTTAACCGGAACAATCAACTGCAGCAAGGGAGCAGTTGATCATCGCGTCCAGACCGCGGGCCGCAAAATAGCACCTGGAGAGCCGCATGCGGCCCGCGGGCCGCGTGTTTGAGACCGCTGATCTAATCTAACCAATGGGGGAAAATCCCATGGTGGTCTCAGATGCGGGCTCACGACACCAGAATTTTAGTACTGGTTTAAGGCCTTTTGCATAGATGGAGTTAAGTACAGTAAATAGCCAAAAGAGGGCTAATAGGAAAGAAATACAGTAAAACCTTGGTTTGCGAGCATAATTAGTTCCGGAAACATGCTTATACAGTGGTGCCTCACACAACAAACTTAATTCGTTCCAGGAGCAAGTTTGTTATGCGAAAAGTTTGTTATGTGAAACGCGTTTTCCCATAACAATACATGTTAAAAAAAATAATTCGTTCTGCAGCATAAAATATGCTAAGATGACATAAAAAAAGATAAATTTGTCAAAATGGTGAAAATGGTGGTCTTGCTGAGGCCAAACTCTTTGACGAGATCACACTGTTTTACCCCACATTCACTCCTTCTAATTATTTCCCGTTTCATTTCAACAGAAATCACCTTCCTGCTTTTTTTAGAAGCCATGATATATAAAAAATATTGAGTTTATCTTAAAAGGACGACTGTATAAAGTGAGAGAGGGCAGTTAAGCGCAGTGACTAACGACTGCCTGCAGTGCCTGCGCGGAAGGATGCAATACATCGGCAGCTCGGGCGACTTCGTTGTGTGAAACGAAGTTCGTTGTGTGAAACGAAGTTCGTTGTGTGAAACGAAGTTCGTTGTGTGAAGTTCGTTGTGTGAAACGAAGTTCGTTGTGTGAATCAAGACATGAAGTTCGTTGTGTGCAGCGTTCGGTGTGTGAGGCGTTTGTTATGTGAGGCACCACTGTAATCCAAAGCTCTCATATATCAAAGCGAATTTCCCCATAGGAAATAATGGAAACTCAGACGATTCGTTGCACAACCCCAAAACTCGAATACAAAATACTGTACTGTATCAAATAAAAATATACAGTAAAACAAATAACCTGCACTTTACTTTTGAATAGAATCGTGGTTGTTGCGAGGGAGACGAGAGAAAGGCGCGGTGCAACAGCTTTGTGCGAGGGTCGGCGCCCTCCTTGCGCCGATAGTGTCCTGTCGCCTCCGCGTGGGGGATGCCTTGCGCTCCTGCTTTCTTCCGTTCTTAAGACCCGGGACTGCTTCATTCCACACGCTGAGCTGAACAAAAGGCCCAAGAAAGAGCACGCTGAGCCTCATTTCCATCACTTTTCCTGGCTCTGGCTCTGAAATTCCAATTAGGCTTCTATCATTTTACTGTGAATGCAGCAAACCAGTCCCTGGCCCAAGTCGTACATTTGTTAAGATTTAAAAAAAAAAAAAAACAGCTCCGGAGTATGCATGCCGCTCTTTAATAAGTATCCTACTTGACCCAGAGCTTCATTTGAAAAATAGATGGCAAATACTGAGAAATACGAGATTTCAGTTGTAACAACACTACCGATAGTTCATAGTTGGTTAGATTGCTTTTTCCCCCCCCCCAATTATCCTGTGGTTTCCATAGATATGTCTTATGCAAACATTCTATCAGTCTTCCAGAAATACACAGCCAATGTTTGCAGCGTGCGTGCTCTTACAAATACTGATAACCTGTGGTCTTTTCTAATTATCTTCCTCCACTGAGCTTCTCTGTGCACAGATCTCTCAGGCCTGTGTGCGTATCTTTGGGAATTAAATAATAGGTGCCGATGTTAGTGAAAGAAGAGCGACCAAGATGGTATAGGGGATGGAACGCCTCTCGTATGAGGAAAAACTAAAACTGTTAGGGCTCTTCAGCTTGGAAAAGAGACAGCTGAGGGGAGATAGGATGAAAGTCTACAAAATCCTGAGTGGAGTAGAACGGGTACAAGTGGATCGATTTTTCACTCCGTCAATAATGACAAAGACTAGGGGGTCACTCGATGAAGTTACAGGGAAATACGTTTAAAACCAATAGCAGGAAATTTTTTTTCACTCAGAGAATAGTTAAGCTCTGGAACGCGTTGCCAGAGGATGTGGTAAGAGCAGATAACGTAGCTGGTTTTAAGAAAGGTTTGGACAAGTTCCTGGAGGAAAAGTCCATAGTCTGTTATTGAGAAAGACATGGGGGAAGCCACTGCTTGCCCTGGATCGGTAGCATAGAATGTTGCTACTCCTCGGGGTTCCGGAATCTTTTGTTACTCTTTGGAATTCTAGAATCTTGCTGTTCTTTAGGATTCTGAATGGAATGTTGCTACTCCTTGAGGTTCCGGAATCTTTTGTTACTTTTTGGGATTCCAGAATCTTGCTTTTCTTTAGGATTCTGAATGGAATGTTGCTACTCCTTGAGGTTCCGGAATCTTTTGTTACTTTTTGGGATTCCGGAATCTTGCTATTCTTTAGGATTCTGAATGGAATGTTGTTATTTCTTGGGTTTTGGCCAGGTACCAGTGACCTGGAATGGCCACCGTGAGAACAGGCTATTGGGCTTGATGGACCATTGGTCTGACCCAGTAAGCCTATTCTTACGTTCTTAAGTTTATTTTATGAGAACAGCATTAACAGCTCCCTAAACTTCTTTAATGAATTCCTCTGGGTTGTTTTTTTTACTACTTTGCATTCTCCCTGTCCTCCGTTTTGTCTCTGCACCACTTTCTGGAGTCTCTGTTATTTTCAGCATCTTCAATATGCTCCTACAGGTCGGGAAGAAGGGTGGCATTTTGTTCCTGGTGCAGAAGAAGATATGCCTGGAGAATGAATTGGATGTTAGCTAAACTATTAAGGTCTGGTCTATAAACAGAATACCTATAATATACCCCCTCACTCCTTTTAACAAAGGCACGATAGCGGCTGCTGTGTGGCAAACGCTTTGACCAGTAAGGGGGGGGAGAAGGAGTGGACCACCCTGTGTGCCATATTAGTAGGGGCACCGGCACCTCTCAGCCCTGCCCCACCCCCGCTCGCGCCATCCCTTCCCCCACTCCGTACCTCTGTCGATCTTCGCTAGTGCAAGCAACTTCTCCTGCCTGTTGCTCGTGCCAGCCTGGTTCCCCTCTGTATCACGTCCAGGTCATGAGGCCAGGAAGTGATGTCAGAGGGAAATCCAACGCTGGCGCGAGGAGCATGCTGGGGAAGCCACTTGCACTGGCAAAGATTTAGAGGCAAGGGGGGAAGGGAAAGTGAGTGTGTGGAGTGGGGGCAGGAAGAAATGAACGGGGGGGGCTCAGTAGGAGTGGGGGTGTGGAGAAGAAGATGAAGGGGGGCGCCTCTGCCCTGGGTGCCTCATGCCCTTACTACACCACTGGCTTTGATGCCCATTGAATCCCTATGGGCGTTGGAGTGATTACCGCAGCCTGCCACAATAATCGCCTTTGTAAAATGGGGCTATAATTTACTAATGTTATGCTATATTAATTGATAATGTGTAACATTAAAAACATTGGCCCCAGTTTGCCAAGTTTCAGTATGGAAGAAGTGTTTCTTCTCTGCCAATTACCCTCCATTGCCTTATGTACAAGCATAATGTGCATTGTGTACCATATGTTCTATTTAGGGGTGACTTTAATATCAGTAGAGACAGGTTTTGCTCCCTTGGGGATCTCGAATGCCTCTACCAGGTTGAGCGTTGACCTTTTGACTTAAAATAGAAACATGACGGCAGATAAAGGCCAAATGGCCCATCCAGTCTGTCCATCTGCAGCATCTACTATCTCCTCCTCTCCCTATTGGCTAAGGCTCGTAACATTTGCATCTCCTCTTCCTATAGGCTAAGGCTCTTTACACCTGCATTGTGATGTCACAGAACTTTAGTAACATAGAAACATGATGGCAGATAAAGGCCAAATGGCCCATCCAGTCTGTCCATCTGCAGCATCCACTATCTCCTCCTCTCCCTATTGGCTAAGGCTCTTAACATTTGCATCTCCTCTTCCTAAGGCTAAGGCTCGGTGCACCTGCATTGTGAAGTCATAGAGCTACCCATCTGCAGTAACCATTATCTCTTCCTCTCTCTGAGAGATCCCACGTGCCTATCCCAGGCCCTCTTGAAATCAGACACAGTCTCTGTCTCCATCACCTCTTCCAGGGGACTGTTCCACACATCTGTCACCCTTTCTGTATAAAAGTATTTCCTTAGATTACTCCTGAGCCTATCACCTCTTAACTTCATCCTATGCCCTCTCATTGCAGAGTTTCCTTTCAAATGAAAGAGACTTGATTCATGTACATTTACATTACGTAGGTATTTAAACGTCTCTATCATATCTCCCCTCTCCCACCTTTCCTCTAGTTTCTCCTGCCTGTGATTGATTGACAATAATAGGAGAAGACATTTCTTAGAGGGAAACTGTGCTGGTGTATATTACCCATCTGAGTGGAAATGTCATCTTTGGCTCCTGACTACTGCAGCATTAATGTCATGGGAGCTCGCGACTAGTGGCAAGTGCAGCTATTTCATAAAGGAAGAAAAGTGGTATGGAAACAGGAACAAAGGCCATTCAGCTGCTGCACTGATTCCTGGTGGAACCTGGATGGGGGCCAGATCACCGCCGCTGCCTCGGCGGAAGGAAAGGAGCATAGTAACATAGTAACATAGTAGATGACGGCAGATAAAGACCCGAATGGACCATCCAGTCTGCCCAACCTAAATTTAAATTTTTTAATTTTTTCTTCTTAGCTATTTCTGGGCAAGAATCCAAAGCTTTACCCGGTACTGTGCTTGGGTTCCAACTGCCAAAATCTCTGTTAAGACTTACTCCAGCCCATCTACACCCTCCCAGCCATTGAAGCCCTGCCCATCCTCCACCAAACGGCCATACACAGACACAGACCGTGCAAGTCTGCCCAGTAACTGGCCTAGTTCAATATTTAATATTATTTTCTGATTCTTAAATATTGAACTAGGCCAGTTACTGGGCAGACTTGCACGGTCTGTGTCTGTGTATGGCCGTTTGGTGGAGGATGGGCAGGGGAGGGCTTCAGTGGCTGGGAGGGTGTAGATGGGCTGGAGTAAGTCTTAACAGAGATTTCGGCAGTATAAAAATGCAATAGAAGATCAAGCCTGTGACTTGTGACCTTGAAATCCAATCATGGATAGTGGAATATATTTACAGATCCTAGGGAGAAGAGTGTGGGGCAGTGGTTAGAGTTACAAAATAAATAAATAGTGTGAAAAGTTTCAGCCTCTGATAACCAGAGCTGGTATTGTGACATCATAATGCCTCATTCCACCAATAAGAGCCAACCTCATCAGTGATGTCACAATGGCTCCTTTACTTGGCTCGCTTTTCATAGATTTTGATTTCTGGAGTGATGCAGTGGTTAAAGCTAAAGCCTCAGCCCCTCTGAGATTATGGGTTCAAAAGCCCATGCTTCTCTTTGTGACCCTGGGCAAGTCACTTAATCCCCCCATTGCCCCATGCACATTAGATAGATTGTGAACCCACTGGGACAGACAGGGGAAAATGTTTGAGTACCTGAATCAATTCATGTAAACCGTTCTGAGCTCCCTTAGGAGAACAGTAGAGAAAATTGAATAAACAAATAGTCTGAAAAGTTTCAGCAAGAGCTGATATTGTGACATCATAATGCCTCATTCCACCAATGCCTAAGAGCCAACCTCATCAGTGATGTCACAATGGCTTGATTGTCCTGTACTTGGTTCACTTGTACTACATTTGGATTTCTAGAGTGGTACAGAGGTTAAAGCTACAGCCTCAGCACCCTGAGGTTGTGGGTTCAAAGCCTGTACTGCCACTTGTGACCCTGGGCAAATCACCTAATTCTCTATTGCCCCAGGTCCATTAGATAGACTGTGAGCTTGCCAGGACAGGTAGGGAAAAATTCTTGAGTAGCTGATTGAAAACCGCTTAATCCACCTTGTTCAAGCAGTATACTCAAGTCCTCTCCTAAAACTCTCTATATCTTTTTAGTTAGCATTCCAAGCCACGATTCTTCCACTTTAAGGCATCACGGTCACTGCATGTAAAGCGATATTAGATTCTCCGGGTAATAGGATTCCAGTGAATGAAGTATTTGTGGTGCGGCGGACTGACTAAACGACAGCAGGCGAACACAAAAGCAAAGATTAACATAGAATTATTGAAAGGAATTACATTTCCTGGACACAAGATGTTTGGAAACAGGTGGCCGTGAGAACCTAGCAGCCTGGGGTTGAAGGGAGCTCAGATGAGGAGACTGGTGTTGCACCAGGAAAAAATGTTTGCCAAAAGGAGCGGTGCAGAACCAGAGATTTGGAAAGTTTCTGGAGAGTTGGTTTGCTCTCTGGTCTGCTGCCCTTGAAACATGGCTGAGTGATCAGCATGCAATGGACCACAGAAACCATGCCCAGCTAATTTTTTGCCCAATACTTCATTGGCAACTAAATAGCTTGGTTTGTTTGGCCTCTCCAACCAGCGCCTACGGAAGCGTTATTCCAGTGCCGCATTTTTAGGTGCCAGTAGGTGCCTTGAAACGCAGAAACGTTGTTTCAATGGCATTTTTTTACTGAGCTCGGGCGCCTACCAGCACCTAAAAAGTTGCGCATTGGTTAAAGAATCTGGGCCCAATTGCTTATGTCTCTAAGGTTAGTTTTTTTGGGGGGGGAATTTCTATCCAAACACTGCCTAGGGAATATAATTTTTAATTCCTCCTTGTCAACTGCACTATCCTTGAACAAATCAGTTTTCCCTCCATCATGTCTTCAGCTCTTGTCAGGAAACTTCTGTATGTTGTCTCAATGATATTCCATTTTTTTTTCCTGCAATAAGAGCCCATATAAAGTAGGGTCAGATTTAAGATACTGGCACCCACATACAATGGGGCTCCCCAGGGAAAGCATCAGGGACGTAATTTGAGGTTGAGGGGTGGTAGATTCAGGGGCAATGTTAGGAAATTCTACTTTACGGAGAGGGTGGTGGATGCCTGGAATGCGCTCCCGAGAGAGGTGGTGGAGAGTAAAACTGTGACTGAGTTCAAAGAAGCGTGGGATGAACACAGAAGATCTAGAATCAGAAAATAATATTAAATATTGAACTAGGCCAGTTACTGGGCAGACTTGCACGGTCTGTGTCTGTGTATGGCCGTTTGGTGGAGGATGGGCAGGGGAGGGCTTCAATGGCTGGGAGGGTGTAGATGGGCTGGAGTAAGTCTTAACAGAGATTTTGGCAGTTGGAACCCAAGCACAGTACCGGGTAAAGCTTTGGATTCTCGCCCAGAAATAGCTAAGAAGAAAAAAAATAAAATAAAAAAATAATAATTTAAATTGAATCAGATTGGGCAGACTGGATGGACCATTCGGGTCTTTATCTGCCGTCATCTACTATGTTACTATGTTACTATATGTTCTCACTAGAGAATGACACGGGTAAAAAAATTTGTCCCCGCCCCGTCCCCATCAGAGGAGAATCTTCTGCCCACACACACGTGACTGCAGGCTTCAGCAAGTTACTTTACTAACGCGGCGCGAAGGTAAAGGGGAGGAAAGGAGATAGATTCGGTAGGTAGGAAGGAAGGAGGGGGCCGCACGCGAACGGTGACCGTGCGGGTACCCTCCCTTCACTGCAGGGACAAGGCCATTCACCGCTCCACGGGGCAGTGAATGGCCTTGTCCACTTGCCTGCAGTGAGCACTTTTTTTCTCTCCACCATTTCGGTGGATTACCCGTGCCGTTCTCTAGTTCTCACTCCCTATCAGCCCTTCCCAGTTCTTTCCCTCCCCGTCCCTCACATCTGCTACTGTGTTGCCATTATGCCCGTATGAGAAGTGGGACGTTTTGATGCCTAACAGACCACATACCGAAATTACCTGCTACAGAGGGAGATGCTGCCTGCCGGACCACCTGCTCTTCAGAACAGTGCCAGCCTGAGGCATGACGATGGTAGTGGGGCTCTGGTGCCTATCAAAACTTGTCACTTGAAGTAGTTGCTTACAGTGGCGTAGCGAGGGTAGGAGGTGCCTGGGGTGGTGGCACTCCCCCGCGTCCTCTTCTCTATTCCCCTGTTCCTTCCGCACCCTTCATGCCACACTCGCGCACACCCCCCCCCCGTACCTCTTTAAATCTTTGCCAGCGGGCACAGGTTCTCCAGCCTGCTGTTCATACTGGTGTTGGCTTTCCCTCTGACATCACTTCCTGGCCTCGTGACCCGGAAGTGATTTCCAAGAGGAAGCAAGCCAGCGCGAGCAGAGGGCCGGAAATGTTGCTCGTACTGGCAAGATTTAAAGAGGTACGGCGGGAGGGAGGGCGCAAGCATGGCATGGGGAGGGGGTGGAGAGGTGCCGGCGCCCCTACCCAGGGTGGTCCACCTACCCTCTTACTATGCCACTAGTTGCTTACATTGTCTATTTCTAAATCCATGTCTTGGGTTAAATTAAACCAACAACATCCATCTTAAGAGCTGCCAGGTGCCTAACAGTTCTTAGGTATTTGTTTAAAGCAGCCCTGGGACTTCAACAACATCAAATGAAAAATTGAAGAGATGGCACCAGGTCAAGGACCCAGGCTATCTCAATTACACTTCTTTTCTTGCTAAACTTTCCCTCAGGTGAGCTCCACTGGAATTCTTTTCTCGTTATGAAGACATGCACTGGAACAACATAAAAACTATCCAGAAGGGATGTTCACAGGCCAATTATTTTTGGTTCATTGTCAGTTCATTTGTGGGCTTAGGCATCAATAGAGGTCCTAAACTTAGGAGCATCCTATTTATGCCAGGATTTTCTTGGCCGAACATAAGTGTTGCCGCTGCTGGGTCAGACAGTGGTCCATCGTGCCCAGCAGTCCATTCACGCAGCAGCCCTCTGGTCAAAGACCAGCGCCCTATCTGACACTAGTCCTACCTGCGTATGTTCCGGTTCAGCAGGAACTTGTCTAACTTTCTCTTGAATCCCTGGAGGGTGTTTTCCCCTATAACAGCCTCCAGAAGAGCGTTCCAGCTTTCCACCACTCTCTGGGTGAAGAAGAACTTCCTTACGTTCGTACGGAATCTATCCCCTTTTAATTTTACACAATAACATAGTAGATGACGGCAGATAAAGACCCAAATGGTCCATCCAGTCTGCCCAACCTGATTCAATTTAAATATTTTTAATTTTTTCTTCTTAGCTATTTCTGGGCAAGAATCCAAAGCTCTACCCGGTACTGTGCTTGGGTTCCTACTGTCGAAATCTCCGTTAAAACCTACTCCAGCCCATCTACACCCTCCCAGCCATTGAAGCCCTCCCCAGCCCATCCTCCCCCAAACGGCCATTTACAGACACAGACCGTGCAAGTCTGCCCAGTACTGGCCTTAGTTCAATATTTACTATTATTTTCTGATTCTAGATCCTCTGTTTTCATCCCACGCTTCTTTGAACTCCGTCACCGTTTTCCTCTCCACCACCTCTCTCGGGAGCGCATTCCAGGCATCCACCACCCTCTCCATAAAGTAGAATTTCCTAACATTGCCTTTGAATCTACCATCCCTCAACCTCAAATTATGTCCTCTGGTTTTACCATTTTTCTTTCTCTGTAAAATATTTTGTTCTACGTTAATACCTTTCAAGTATTTGAACGTCTGAATCATGTCTCCCCTGTCACTCCTTTCCTCTAAGGCAGGGGTGTCAAAGTCTCTCCTCGAGGGCCGCAATACAGTCGTGTTTTCAGGATTTCCCCATTGAATATGCATGAGATCTATTTGCATACACCAATTTCATTGTATGCTAATAGATCTCATGTATATTCATTGGGGAAATCCTGAAAACCCGACTGGATTGCAGCCCTCGAGGAGGGACTTTGACACCCTGCTCTAGGGCATACATATTTAGGGCTTCCAGTCTCTCCTCATACGTCTTCTGGCACAAGCCTTCTATCATTTTTGTCGCCCTCCTCTGGACCGCCTCAAGTCTTCTTACGTCCTTCGCCAGATACAGTCTCCAAAACTAAACACAATACTCCAAGTGGGGCCTCACCAATGATCTGTACAGGGGCATCAACACCTTCTTCCTTCTTCTGGCTACGCGTCTCTTTATACAGCCCAGCATCCTTCTGGCAGCAGCCACTGCCTTGTCACACTGTTTCTTCGCCTTTAGATCTTTGGACATTATCACCCCAAGGTCTCTCTCCCAGTCCGTGCATATCAGCTTCTCTCCTCCCAGCATATATGGTTCCTTCCGATTATGAATCCCCAAATGCATTACTCTGCATTTCTTTGCATTGAATTTTAGTTGCCAGGCATTAGACCATTCCTCTAACTTTTGCAGATCCTTTTTCATATTTTCCACTCCCTCTTCGGTGTCTACTCTGTTACAAATCTTGGTATCATCTGCAAAAAGACACACTTTTCCTTCTAACCCTTCAGCAATGTCATTCACAAATATATTGAACAGGATTAGCCCCAGCACCGAACCCTGAGGGACTCCATTGCTCACCTTTCCTTCCTCCGAGCGACTTCCATTAACCACCCCCCTCTGGCATCTGTCCGACAGCCAATTTCTAACCCAGTTCACCACTTTGGGTCTTAACTTCAGCCTTTCAAGTTTGTTCAACAGCCTCCTATGAGGAACTGAATCAAAGGCTTTGCTGAAATCTAAGTAAATTACATCTAGCATATGTCCTCGATCTAGCTCTCTGGTCACCCAATCAAAAAATTCAATCAGGTTCGTTTGGTGCGATTTACTTTTTGTAAAGCCATGTCGCCTCGGATCCTGTAACCCATTAGATTCAAGGAAATACACTATCCTTTCTTTCAGCAACACTTCCATTATTTTTCCAACAACTGAAGTGAGGCTCACAGCCTGTAGTTTCCTGCTTCATCCCTGTGACCACTTTTATGAATAGGAACCACATCCGCTCTCCTCCAATCCCCAGGAATCACTCCCGTCTCCAGAGATTTGTTGAACAAGTCTTTAAAAGGACTCGCCAGATACTGAGCTCCTCTTATGTCCTCCCATCCTAACAGCTCTTTCTTCAGGTACTTTCCCATTGCATTAAAGTCCGTACGTTTGAAATCTAGGACTTTAAGTATCGTGCGGCCGCTCTCCACTTTAGCCGTTATATCAAACCAAACCGTTTGATGATCGCTACTACCCAGGTGAGCACCCACTCGAACATTAGAGATACTCTCTCCATTTGTGAGGACCAGATCCAATATCGCTTTTTCCCTTGTGGGTTCCGTTACCATTTGTCTGAGCAGAGCCTCTTGAAAGGCATCCATAGTCTCCCTACTTCTTTCCGATTCCGCAGATGGAACATTCCAGTCCGCATCCGGCAGGTTGAAATCTCCCAACAGCAGAACCTCCTCTTTCCTTCCAAACTTTTGGATATCCACAATCAGATCCTTATCAATTTGCTGCAATTGAGTCGGAGGTCTGTAGACTACACCCACGTAGATAGAAGTTCCATCTTCTCTTTTCGTTCTCCCTACCTTGGAGAGGGAACAACCTGTCCTTATCTACTAAGTCTATTCCCTTCAGTACCTTGAATGTTTCGATCATATCCGCTCTCTATTTCCTCTGTTCGAGGGAGAAAAGGCCCAGTTTCTCTAATCTTTCACTGTATGGCAACTCCTCCAGCCCCTTAACCATCTTAGCTGCTCTTCTCTGGACCCTTTCGAGTAGTACCGTGTCCTTCTTCAGGTACGGTGACCAGTGCTGGATGCAGTACTCCAGGTGAGGGCGCATCATGGCCCAGTACAGCGGCATAATAACCTTCTCCGATCTGTTCACGATCCCCTTCTTTATCATTCCTAGCATTCTGTTCGCCTTATTCGCCGCCGCCACACATTGTGTGGACGGCTTCACCGACTTGTCGATCATAACTCCCAAGTCTCTTTACTGGGAGGTCTCTCCAAGTACCGCTCAGGACATCCTGTATTTGTGCATGAGATTTTTGTTACCTATAAGCATCACTTTACACTTATCCACGTTGAACATCATCTGCCATGTCGATGCCCATTCCTCGAGCCTGATTATGTTACGTTGCAGAGCTTCGCAATCCCCCTGTGTCTTCACTACTCTGAATAACTTCGTATCGTCCGCAAATTTAATCACCTCACTTGTCATACCTAAGTCCAGATCGTTTATAAAGATGTTGAAGAGACACGGGTCCAAGCACCGAGCCCTGCGGCACCTCACTGGTGACGCTCTTCCAGTCCGAGTATTGTCCATTTACCCCCATCTCTGTTTCCTATGCTCCAGTCAGTTTTTAATCCACATGAGTATTTCACCCTCGATTCCATGGCTCGCAATTTTCTGAAGTAGTCGTTCATGTGTGCATACCATCCGATTTAGTTCAATTAATATTAATTAACCACTGTTAATTGCCAGTTAATGTTGCTGGTCAAAGCCTTTTAAATAATTGTTAGGCGCTTAGATTGCCTTGGTACGCCAATCTAAGCAGCTAATTTCAGGCGCCATTTTAGAATCGGGGCCCAAATGAGGAAAGCACTTTCTTTCTTTTGAAATCTCTAGAATCCGTCTTCCAGATCTCATAACACTTGCATTTTCATGGTCCATGTGGCATTCTCTGCTTTAGTCTGACTCTCAATGTTCTGAATGCAACACATTGTCGAAAAATATGAATTCAATTAATAGGGGAAACTGCCTTCAACTAAATCAACTGAAATCTCTTGACAAAAACAGGAAGACGTCTGGTAAGATACACAAGAGCAGATAGCAGGGCTCATGTCTTTAGATCACTTCCATCCGATCAGCTCTCTTCTATGTCAGTACAGCTTCATCACTATCATTCGTCAACTTTCATTGCTTATCTGCTTTCGGTCGTCAGTCACTGTGGCTATTTTGGAGGGGGGGGGGGGATATTTCACCACTAGGGGGGAATTCTTGTTTTTGCTTCATAAATATCAAACAGAATTGGAAATAGTCGTATAGCGTTATCAATCAACACAACTTTTGTCAAGAGTTCCCTGAGATCAGAAAGATTTTTCATGCAATGCCGTACAGCTGTAAGTCAAAGATAATGAATGCCAGCTCCGACTCTGTTCTAGTCTTGCGGAATGAGAGAAAGGTAGAAATTACAATGGGAGAAGGTAGAGAAATGCAGAGGATGCCTTAGATTAAAACCAATAAATCATCCAACTCAGCCTCCCTTATCTAATAATCTCATGGAGAACATTAACTGTTTCCAGATCCCCGATTATTTCAGGGTTTTTGTTTTTTTTCTTACTCTCTTGAATCTTAAGGCGAGTTCTCTGGCTGTCTTCAGTGATGGGGTCAGAAAGATATGTAACTCCTGTTCCCTGGCATAAAAGAACTTGCTTGCAAGTGTCTCAGATAAGTTATCTTAAAGTGCCCTAGTATTTTTTTCTACTGGCACTATTTATCATTTCTAGAGCAATGCTACCCAAAGACAGTCCTATAATTGCAATTCTATAACTTGGCATCTACCACACAAAAAACAAAACAAAACATAGCATCCATTCTATGCTGGTACTTATGAAGGAGCATTGGGGCTGTGATAAAGGGGATGAGTCTTCATATACTGCTTTTTCTGTGGGGTTACTATCAAAGCGGTGTACATATTTTAGACAGGCACTTATTTTGTACTGGGGGTAATGAAGTGGTAAATGTCTTGTCCAGAATTAGAGAATGACACGAGGGGGGGGGGGGAAATAATCACCATTTACGCCCCGTCCTGTGAGCTCAGTCTCCATCCTTGTCTTGTCCCCGCTACCTCGGTCCCCGTCCCTGCGAGCTCAGTCCTCGTCCCCGCAAACTGTCAGATCCCATCCGCACAAGCCTCGAATGGTTATGATTTTATACTGAATTTATTTTATCAAAGTATAAAAGAGACAATATTCTGTATAATTGTCATTTGATAAACACAAATAATACAGAGCAAGGATCAACAAAACCCCTGTCTCCCCTCCCTTTCACAAATATCAACTCCACTATTGTGAAAACTGAACAAACCAAATTACTACAGAATGCTACATAGAAAAATCAAGCTAACAGAATATTTTAGTCACACATGGCAGGAATAGTGTTAGGGGAGAGCAACTAGGGCAACTGCCCCCTGGTCAGAGAGAGAGAGAGAGAGAGAGAGAGAGAGAGAGAGAGACCTAAGCCAGCTGGAAGCTAAAGAAGCACAGCCTGGGCTTTGCAGTCCCCAGCTATGTCTAATACCAGCTCTAGCAGGATACATAGTTCAAATCTGAAATATTCTAATCACAAAATATAAAATAAATTTATTTTTTTTTCTTTTTGTTCTCTGGTAATTTTATTCTTCAAATCACATTGGTCTCAGGCTTTGGTTTTGGGTTCCTTCTGTCTTCATCGTGGCATGGCTGGCTCCTGAAGGTAAAATAAGTGCAAGAGGAGCTGGGGAGAAGATGCCGAGCCTGACATGGGCACAATTTTTTTTACCACAGGAGCAAGACTTTTCACCGCTCCCATGGGATGGTAAAAAGTCTTGTCCCCGTTCCCGCGGGGCAGTGAAAGGTCTTGTCCCCATTCATGCAGTAAACTAGTTGCAAATGTCTCCATTCTTGCGGATTTACTGTGGCAAACGGTCCCCGTGTCATTCTCTATCCAGAATCACAAGGAGCTGCAGTGGGATAGAACTCAAAACCTCAGGGTGCTGAGGCACCTGCTCAACCACCAGGCCACTCCTCCATTCTGGTGGCCTATGTTGCTAACTTCCCTCCTTAGTGTGAAGAGTAACCTAAGATTGTGATGTCATAATGCCTCATTCCACAATAAGAGTCAACCTCGTCAGTGATGTCACAATAGTTTGATGATAAAGGGTAAAGGAATTGATATACTGCTTTTTCTGTTTAAAATATGTAAATCACTTTGATTGTAACCAGACAGGGACTTATTTTGTATCCGGAGCAATGGAGTGTAAAATGACTTGTGAGGGGCGTTCAATAATTTATCTACCTGAGTATGACAGAAAGTAGCACGTGTGTTGAAACAAGTCTGCACATGTTGTACCATGTCTCAAGGTTACTCATGCACAGTTGTGGCTCAGTGCAAGTCTGATATTCTAAGAGACAGGATGTCAGGAGAGTCCTCATGCGAATCAAGTAAGAAACTGCTTGATTTGGAGCACAATTCGGTGATAAAATTTCTCACATGAAAGGGAAAAAGTTAAAGGAGATCCGTGAATGCCTGACTGCAGTTTATAATGAGTGTCCCCTCCCCCCACCCCATAATCCTAAAATGTAAAATTTTGGAGCATGTAATTTAAGTGGGGTAGAAAGTCCAATGAAGATTACCTCATACTGGACAACCTGCCGAAGCAACTTCCACAGAAATGTGCAAAGAAATTTGAAGATTTAATTTTGTCAGACAGACGAATTAAGAGTTCCTGAATAGCTGACGAAATGGGCTTCTTGGCCGGTACAGTTTTGAAAACAATTCGTGAAAAATTGGGCATGTGCAAGATGGGTTCCAAGAATGATGCCATGTCAGAAGGCTCCAAGGCTCCAACACTGTCAGGAGAACTTGGAGGTGCTCCGTGAAGACCAAGCGATTTTATTTTCATTGTTTGGTGACTGGAGACGAGACTCGGGTCTATCACCGAGATCCTGAGTCCAAAAGAGTCAATGCAGTGGAAGCACAAGTCATCCCCCCAGCCCAAAAAAGTTCAAGACAGAATAATCTGCAGGCAAAGTCATGGCGACTGTCTTCTGGGATGATGAAGGATTTGTGCCTCGGTAAGGTTTATGCACTGATGTAGAGGTAGAATTATTGTGGGTAAGGGAGGGGGCGGTTCATAAGTAGATGTAACGGCTCCTTCTCTATATATATTATATTTGTTTTACAGGGAGACCCTTGAAAAAGCACGATATATGTGCGAAACATGTCGGGTCTGGCTCCCTTGGTTGGCTGAGATAAGTATTATCCCTTGAGGATTTCACTTTCTAATTCAATGCAATTGAGAAATTTAACATTAATATAAAGGAGTAATTAAGAAAAGATAAAAAATTAAAAAGTTAAAAAGGTTTAGAAAAATATTTGTGTATCAAATCAAAGACAGCCAATGATGAAGCACCACAAGATACTTCCCGCGATTTGAATGAAACTTTCTGCGGTGGAGTGGTGGGGCTGAGGCGTCTTGATAAATAGTATATTGTTGCAAAGAGTCAGATAATATCCAGACCAGAAATAATTTGGGAGTTATTGTCTATCGATGTTGGCTGGATGAGGATATTTGTTAAGGCCAATATTAATAGATGTCTGGAGTTCATGACACACAAAACCACCAAAACAAGGGAGAGTTAAGCCGACACAATGATCACTTAGCAGGAGCCAACCAAGGAGAAAAGATGAGGAAAACTCGTAGCAGGCATTGCGCCGGTGCACATGTCACGATAATCGCAGCCTGCCATACGAGAATGTGGGTTTCAGCAGCTGAACCATCCACCCTAACTGGCTCCCTTGGATTATTTCAGGTTCTGGCTTTTGAAGAAATCTCTCCTTGGCCAATAGTTTTCAACTGATGAAAACGTCAAGGAAGCTGTAACGTTCTGGTTTGAAGGTCAAACAAGAATTCTGCCCCGTTCCGCCCCTAGGTCTGCCCCGTTCCACTCCTGACTCCGCCCTGTTCTGCCTCCCAACCCCAGCCCCATGCAAACCTCGTCTCTTCGGGCCGGGTCTGGATTGCAACTGTCCATGCGCAGATGCCACGTAATGAAGTTGCATGCATGCACATAACGTCACAGTGTTTTATCTGCGCACCCCAGACTCGACCCCTGATCTTACCAGCTTTTCAAAACCCAAAGTGCCGGGTTTTGAAAAGCCATCCGGATGCCCCGACTGCCCTCTGAAAACAGGATATATCCGGGTAAATCCAGACGTCTGGTAACCCAGCTGTATACCCAGCGGCGTTGTAAGGGGAGACGGGGGATGGTCCACCCCAGGCGCCATCATGGTGTGGGTGCCGGCATCACTCCTCCTCTCTGCTCCAGCCTCTTCCTACTCCTCCCCCCCTCACGTGCCCCCCCTTCACTTTCCCTGTACCTCTAGTTGTTCACCGCAGCACGCAACAGCTTCAATGTGCTCCTCACGACCGCATCGGCTCCCGCTGACAACACTTCCGGGTGATGTGCGTAGGAAGTGACATTATAAGGACATCTGTCGCAGTCGCGAGGAGCACACTGATGTTGTTGCGCACTGTGGTGAAAAGCTAGAGGTACGGGGAAAGGGAAGGGGGCGCCTGCGTGCGTGGTAGGGGGGATGCGATAGGGGTTGTCAGGGAAGGAGCGGGGGGGGCAAAGATGAGGGCGGGCAGGGGCGTCACCCCCGCAGTTCCCTCTCACCCTCACTACACCACTGTGTACACCTTTAATAAAACATGATTTATTCCACCGTTATTTATTGAGTACGTGCGGTTTGTTCGATTTCTAAAACTATAAAAATATTAGGAGTCACATTATCTATGGCTGAACACACGAACTTAGGGCTCCTTTTACAAAGGTTAAATTCCGGAGCGCGCTAGCCACTACCACCTCCATTTTAGGAGGCGGTAGATTTTCGGCTACCGCACACTATAGCGCGTGGTAATTTTGTGCGTGCGCTAAAAAACCCTAGCGCCCCTTCGTAAAAGGAGCCCCTTAGCGGTGAAGAAGTGCTTTTTTTGCACTATGGAAATTAAAGACCATTAAAAATATTTTGACCCTTTATCTTGTAGATTTTTGGTGCAGTCATTGGTTCTCTCCGTATTGGACTACTGCAATATCATTTACCTGGGTGTATCTAAAAAAACTGTGAGAAAATTAAGACTAGTACAGAACAGGGCTGTCCGTTTAATATTTGGACTGAAGAAAAGCGATCACGTTAGTCCCTACTATAGATTACTGCACTGGTTACCAATGGAGGAACGAATAATGGTTAAGTTCTCTTGCATCTGCTTTAAATCGGTTTGGGAAATAGCTCCTACCCATCTCTTACCTCATTTCGTGCTATACAGGCCCACAAGGATAACCAGAAACTGTAATTTATTTACCTATCCAAGGATCACCGGTTGTAAATATAGGTCCTTTTTGGGTAGAACTTTCATGCTTCAAGCAAGTAAACAACAGTCTTGGTTAGGTAATTATATCAATGGAGCCAGGTTGACCTACGGCCATTTCGGAAAGAAATTAAGACTGCATTGTTTGACAGATTTATTTCCTAAACAGAAGTCATACTAAATTTAATAATTCTATTCTGACTATTCTTGAGAAATACTTTTACTATTTGTATTTTGTAATTCGCTGATTGTCCAGCTCTCTTCAGTGTAAACCGCCTAGAAACCGTATGATTGTGACGGTATAGAAGAATAAAGTTATGTTATGTTATATGTTGTCTTGCCAGGCCCCGTGGCCTGCTCTTACACTTAGTACCATTGGTTGGCTCTTAGGTATTGGTGGAATGAGGCATTGTGGCAACGCAATATTGTAATATTGCTAGAAAAGGCAGGAGCATGCACTTGGGTTGCAAAAGTTTACGAGAAGAATATAATATAGGGGATGAAGTACTTCTGTGTACGAAAAATGAACGGGACTTGGGGTTGATCATTTCTGATGATCTTAAGGAGGCAAAACAAGTAGAGAAGACAATGATTAAAGCCAGAAAGATACTCAGGCGCATAAGGAGAGAAAAGGACATGAGTCTCGGGTGAGGCCCCATTTGGAATACTGTGTGCAATTCTGGAGACGGCACCTTCAAAAAGATGTAGTCTGGATGCTACAAAACTGGTCAGTGGTCTCTGTCATGAAGTGTACGGGGACAGACTTAGAGACCTAAATAGGTATACTCAGGAAGAAAGGAGGGTGAGAGGGGATATGATTGAGACTTTTAAGTGTCTCTGTGGCATTAATGTACAGGAGGTGAGCCTTTTTCAAATGAAGGAAAACTCCGGAAAGAAAGGACATAAAACAAAGTTAAGAGGAAATACTTTTTTACTGAAAGGGTGGTAGATGCATGGACTAGTCTCCCGGTGGAGGTGGTAGAGACAAGAGCTGTGTTTGAATTCAAAAAAGCATGGGGCAGCCACGTAAGGAGAGAAGGAGATAGTTGATGCTGCGGATGGGCCATTTGGCCTTTATCTGCCATCATTTTTCGATAACCATAAAGCTCTATGACTTCACAATGTAGATGTCAAGAGCCTTAGCCAATAGAGAGAGGAGATGCAAATGTTAAGAACCTTAGCCAATAAGGAGAATAGGAGATAGTGGATGCTCTTGATGGGCTATTTGGCCTTTATCTGCCATCATGTTTCGATAAACATAATGCTCTATGACTTCACAATGTAGGTGTCAAGAGCCTTAGCCAATAGGGAGAGGAGATGCAAATGTTAAGAGCCTTAGCCAATAAGGAGAGGAGGAAATAATGGATGCTCTTGATGGGCCATTTTGCCTTTATCTGCCATCATGTTTCTATAACCATAAAGATCTGTGACTTCACAGTGTAGGTGTCAGGAGCCTTAGCCAATAGGGAGAGGAGATGCAAATGTTAAGAGCCTTAGCCAATAATGAGAGGAGGAGATAGTGGATGCTCTTGATGGGCCATTTGGCCTTTATCTGCCATCATGTATCTCTGTTTGTACAATATCAGCTCTGGTTACAGAGACTGGAAACTCGTCACACAAAGGGGAAAAATAATCAATGTGGGCTACCGTTAAGATGGGTTATGATATCACTAACGTGCTATTTCAGCACAGGTCCCATTTTATGCAATCAGACGTAGTTACTAATAACTGGGGGTAACAGTAACATAATGTGTCTTAACAGTGGCCCATGTTGAACCTTTGTCCCCTTTAAGATTTAAAAGAAATCTCAAAAAGTTTGGGTCTCAGTACGAGACGGATCATAGTAGAAGAATAATCGTACTTCAACTGATTCCACTCTGTGCTCCTCTGTCTCTTTAATTTGCATAGCGCAGTCCTCAGTCAAGCGGAACCTGGGTGAGAGCTGTCAGAGATAATTCAATAAAATATATCTTCCAGGCCAATTTCTTTGAGGTTCTGGGAGAGTGGCTCTGACTTTCTGACCTGCTCGACTTGAACCAGAATTTGTTGCATCCCTTCTTCCTTCCCCCTTTATCTTATCTTTTTCATCTTTGGCTAAAAGCATGTAGAAAATGAGAAACACAATCAGTCGAGGCAGGAGAAGAGTTCACCGTGAATAGAAAGTGATGTAATTAGAAGGCATTTTGGAGGAACATGTCATCTTGAGCCAAATGATACATACTATTCCCTGCCAAGGAGGAGATGTAAATGGAAGTATCCGGGCTAGGGGGACTCTTTGAAATGCTGAAAAGTGCTGCAAAGGTTATTTGGCCTCTCTGTCAGCCTTTGCTGTACATTAACAATAATGATATGAAAAGCCAATGCGAAGAAGAAAATCAAACTGAAACTACCCAGTTACCTCCAAATTCTATAAATTTGGATGCACAATTTGTGACTAGTGGGCAAATGTTTTGTGCATAAGTCAGAGCAGTGTATTGCAAATTGTGTGCCTGAGATTTCAGGTGTGCCGCGGCGCACTGGGAAGGAGGCGAGAGGTACATGCTGTAGGCCTCTCCTTTTCTCTGGCCCTCTTCCCTGCTGGCACCCCCTACTGGTGTCTCAGGGTCCACCTGGATGGCCTTCGCACATACCTGGCTGGCTGCCATCCCTCCCTCCCTCCTTCCTCTGCTCTGCCCTCCCTAAATCCCTATTCTGCCATCCATCCTTCCCTCCCTCTCCGTTCTGCCATCCTCCCATCCCTACCTACTCTGCCATCCATTCCTCCCTCCCCCTACTCTGTCATCCATCGCTCTCTGCTCTGCTGGCCATCCCTCCCTCCCTCCCCTCTGGTTCAACCCCCGATGCCGGCCCGACCTTTCACCCTACCTTATCTCACCCCTGATGGTCTAGTGGCCTCTTTTGGAGCAGGAAAGAACCCAACTCTTTCCTGCCCCTGCCGCCAACACAGATGGCTGCTTGCACTACCGCAGAACAGTCTACCACTACCACGATAATACTAGGCAAGCTGTTTTAGTTTCCTCCATTAATTTGGTAATTACCCTGGTTATTTGTGGCTTTTCCACTCCTTGCATTTTTTATTTGACATTTGTGGTTTGCCACCCCTTTCGTTTTCTGGTCCATTTTTAGTATTCCAATCAAGTTGGTCCCAGGCTCTAGGTTTTGCTTGACTTTTGTTAACTCGCTTACCAGGGTCTCCTGCCCATTTGACATTTTCTTCTTTTTCCATGCTCACCATCCATCTTTCATCTTTGTACCTTCCCTTCCACTGCCATATCCAACATTTCTGTTTATTTCCCTCTGTCTACCATCTTTCTTTTTCTCTCTCTCCCTGCCTTGTGTCCTGGATCAAACCTCTCTGTCCCCCTCCATGCAGCATCTCTATCTTCCTTCCCTCCATTATCATGTGCAAAATTTCTTTCTCTCTCCCCATACACCATCTCTCCCTGCCCTCCACCTCGTGTCCAATATTTCTCCTTCTCTCTTCTCCATGCATGTCTCCCTCCCCTCCACCATATACAGGATTTCTCCCGCTCATCCCTTTTTACTTCTGTGTTGCATCTCTCCCTTCCTCTTCTCTACCTCATGTCCAATAATTCTTCCTCTCTTGTTCCCCATGTGCAACATATTTTCTCCTCTCCCATCCCCCTGAGTAGCAGCTTTACTTCCTATCACCCGTCCCTCTTTCCTGTGCCAACATCTTTCTTTCCTTCCTTCCCCTGTATTCTCTTCTCCCTTAAGTATCAGCAGTGATTCTCATGCTGCTGCCGCTAACCCAGAAACCTCCTCTCTGCTGCAGAAAGACTTCTGGATTAGCGGCAGGCAGCATGTGGGAATTGCTGTCGATACTGCAACCAGATGAATCTCATTGCTCTCTGGATGTATCAGTGAGTTACTGTATGGCAGCAGTATTTCTGGTCCAGTACTGGAGAAGGGCTGAGGGTGGGGGCATCCAGCAAAGGCATGGCGCTTGCATTTGCATTATCTTCATCCCCCCCTTACTTGAGAACAAAAGCTCTGTACTGCCGCTAATCCTTACAGGCCTGCACCTGGGTTTTCCCTCTGCCTGAGTCCTTCCTTCTGATGTAACTTCCTGTTTCATGAGTAGGCTTGCATCTCGCGAGAACTGATGGCAACTAATCAGAAAGCAGTGCAGGGCCAGGCAGGAGCATGGAAAGCTTGTGCCTGACCTCTGCTGCTCCTGTCCGGGAAATAGGAGACAGCTAGCAGGGAGGAATCACGCTAGACCACCAGGTTGATGTTTTTAATAAGGTACGACGGCGGTGAGTGTTTGCGGGGGGGGGGGGGGGTGGAGAATGCTTTAAAAAGGTGCGGCGGCAGGTGTTTGCGGAGGGGAGTGGGGGTGTGTGAAAAAGGTATGGTGGCGGATGTTTGTGGGGGATGTTTTAAAAAGGTGCTGCGGCAGGCATGTGGGGGGATGTTTTAAAAAGGGATTTGTGGCGGGGGAGAGAATTTTTTTAAATGATACAGGGGGGGCGGGGGTTAAAAAAATTGTACCTGCAGCAGGGGGAGGGGGTGTTTTATAAAAATATGGGAGGGGGGGTTCTGGCTGGCTGGCTTGGGGTTAGCTGGGGGCTGGGTGGCTTGAGGGTGGGTTGGCTGGTTGGCTGTCTGCCTTGGGACTAGCTGATTGGATGCTGGGAGCTGGCTGGCTGACTGACTTGGGACTGGCTGGCTTGTGGTGGGTTGGCTGGTTGGCTGGCTACCTTGGGGCTGGCTGGTTGGCTTGACACTGGCTGGGGCTGGCTGGCTGGCTGCCACTATTTATGCCTACCATTAGAGGTGCCCACCACTAGACGTGCCCTGTACCCTGACTCAGTCTACTACTAGACCACCAGAGGGCAGACAGGGTACAGAGCACACCATTTGGTTCAGAATTTTATTTCTTGGTTTTTCCTCGTCTTCAGGTGGGTGCGTCTTATAGTCAGATGCGTCTTATGGAGCGAAAAATACGGTACTCTCATTAGGATAACAAAATATTTTGTACAAAACCAGAATGCAAAGGAAGCCACTAAACTGATTCCAACAGCAATGTTTGTTCCCTTCTCATCGCATTCAATTCAAAAATTATGATTATTATTTTGAAAAATTTATTTATTTATTTATTCAATTTTCTAAACAGTTCTCCTAGGAGAGCTCAGAATGGTTTACATGAATTTATTCAGGTACTCAAGCATTTTTCCCTATCTGTCCCGGTGGGCTCAAAATCCTCCCAAGGGACGGGGCCTGAGGAGTCTGAGCAAATCAGGGCCTTCCAGATATGCACTAAAAGGGTTCCCATAATCATGATTAAAACCTAACCCTAACACTAGATAGAAAGTGAATGTTTTGAGTGTAGTGGAGGGAGGGTCTCCCCCACCCCCTCAAAAAATAGTATCCTAATTGTCGGGTCACCTCCCATTCAGTGCGTACATTTGTCCGTGCGTGGAAATGTCAGGGCACAATTGTCGGTACAAAATTGTCCTACGTGCATTTGACAGGTCGCCATTAAAAAGATACAGGGAAAGGGGGCACCCATGAGGTGGGGGGGGAAGCGGGGAAGAGAGTGGGGAAGGTGCATTACCACCCCGTGCGCCTCTTACCCTTACTACACCACTGGTGACGTAGTTTGCTTTTTGAGATATTTAATAAATAGTGTTAAAAAAAAAAATAAAAGTGTGGGAACTTTTTGAAGATCGCATTTGAACTCGTGTTTATATGTTTGTCTTTAAGCCCATTACATTAACGGGTGCAAGAATAGATGTGTGTGTCTTTCTTTCTGTCTCTCTCTTTCCTCGGCTGTCCACCACCACCCCTTGCCTGCTCCCCCTGTCCAACATGCGGCTTCCTTGTTGTTTGCGTCTGCCCTCCTCTTCTTTAAAGCAGCCTACTGAGGATCGCGGCCGGCTGTAGCGAACCTCGCAGGCCGCTCTGCACCTCGGTAGCACGTTCCCTCTGAAGCGATCGCACATGTACGTCAGAGGGAACGTGCTACCGTGGTGCAGAGCGGCCTGTGAGGTGCGCTACTGCCGGCCGCGATCCACAGTAGGCTGCTTTGAGGAGGAGCAGCGCCGTCGGCAGCGGTTGGTGAGTGAGGGCGGGAGGGGAAAGTCGCCGGCACGTTCCCTGCCTCCGTGTTCCAAAATGGAATTTGGCACGGGGGGACACAGCAGGGCGGCAGCGATCAGAAAACCCTAAGCGCGCATGCGCGCTTAGGGTTTTATTATAGAGGATTCTGAACACCAGCTGCACCAGTTGGAATAGGATCGTGCCTGAGATGTAACGGGTAGCTTCTCTGACTGCTGGACTCCTTTCCTGGCAACAGGGTCTTATCCCTGGGTCTGTATTGCAGACTGTCTGGAAAGAGTGGAATGAATTAAGAGTCACTTAAGATCATCGAGAGAGAACGTGGACTATGTTCAAAATGGAACGGAAACATTTTGGGCGCTAGAACGCTCACGTCTGAGACCACTGATGAGAAACACATGTCTAACTGTTGAAGAGACGGGAGGTGGGGAAAACATAATAAGAACTCCAAGCGAATCTAGTCTCCCTTTAGGAAACATCCACTTAATTGTTTGCTGTAATATCTTATTTTATTCCCTTTACTGTATCATCTTTCTTTTTACAAATATTTCCATCCACCTAACCATTTATTTCAAGTGAAATTAAGCGTAACATATGGTAGTTATTTCTTGCTGGGAATCAATGTCTGTGAATAGCAGCGAGGGGTGATTCTGGACTTGCAATCTGGGAGCAAAGCGATTTGTGTTTTGTATTTAAAAAAATACACGTGTGTAATCTTATGTTAGGGTTTTTGCCTCTACAATTAATGCAAAACTAAATCAAATTGCATTAAAAATAATACTCAGATGATGGAGTGAAAGAAAGAGAGAAAGAAACGTGGGATTCCTCTGAGACCCTTTTTACTAATCCACATTGAACCCACCTCCCCCACCCCCATTTTAAAAATTGATTTTTTTGAAGCTGTTTTTTTAGCGCAGGCTGGCGCTCTGAATGCTCTGCGCTGCTCCCGACGTTCATAGGAACTCTATGAGATTCAGGAGCAGGGCGTAGCATTCAGAGCGCCAGCCTGCGCTAACAAACACTTTCACGGTTTTGTAAAAGTTGGGGGAAGGGGTAAATTAATTAAAGTATTTTGTGGTAGTTAGCATAAACTTTTTATTATTTTCCATAATTATTTTCAGGAGAACATAAGAGTTGCCGCTGCTGGGTCAGACCTGTGGTCCTCACACAGTAGCCCTCTGGTCAAAGACCAGTGCCCTAACTGGGACTAGCCGTACCTGTGTTATGGATGGACAGTGGGTGTGGAAGCTTATCTAGCTCGTGTGTTTATATTAGTAAAGCCCAGGGGTAGGCAATTCCGGTCCTCGAGAGCCGGAGCCAGGTCAGGTTTTCAGGATCTCCACAATAAATATACATGACATAGATTTGCATCTCAAGGAGGCAGTGCATGCAAATCCATCTCATACATATTCATTGTGGAGATCCTGAAAACCTGACCTGCCTGCGGCTCTCGAGGACCGGACTTGCCCACTCCTGTACTAGATGCATTTGCCTCATTGAAAGGAAAATTGTCAAGAAAAGTGTGGAATAACGTGTAAGTTTCATGGCTCCACATCAATCTCTTCTTGGCTGGGCTGAGAACCTTTCAGCAGCCCCTCAGATTATGATGTCATTACGCCTCATTCCACCAATGCCTAAGAGCCAACCTCATCGGTAATGTCACAGTAGCTTGGTTTCTGTATACTTGTGCCCATTTACTAGATCAGGGGTAGGCAATTCCGGTCCCTCGAGAGCCACGGGCAGGTCTGGTTTTCAGGATATCCACAATAAATATGCATGTGATAGATTTGCATCTCAAGGAGGCGGTGCATGCAAATCCATCTCATAGATATTTATTGTGGATATCCTGAAAACCTGACCTGGTTCCGGTTCTCGAGGACCGGAATTGCCTACCCCTGACCTAGGAAGGCAATTCCGGTCCTCAAGAGACGCAGGTCAGGTTTTCAGGATATCCACAATGAATATGTACGAGATGGATTTGCATGCACTGCCTCCTTGAGATGCAAATCTATCTCATGCATATTTATTGTGGATATCCTGAAAACCATGCGCACTTACCAGGCCGTGATCCCTGCCGCCGTGATGTGTGCGTCCGTGCCGCACATGCGCACTGCCTACCTTCTGCCCTGATCTTCAATGCCGGCTGACTTCCTGTTCTGCTGCTGCCGGGACGCCTCTTCTCACCCCCAGACCATCAAACGCAGCAGCCGCGGGGCATTTGCTAGGCCGGCCTACTTTGTTAATGCAAGGTGGGCCGGCCTAGCAAAAGCCCCCAGGCTGCCCGGGCTAGCATATGCTGGACAGGGGGAGCAGGGAAATGAGAAGGGGTACTATTGGACAGGGGGAGCAGGGAAGGGGTGCTGCTGGACAGGGGGTAGGTAGTAGGAAGGGAGAAGGCCTGCTGCTGGACAGGGGGAGCAGGGAAGAGGTGCTGCTGGACAGAGGGAGGTAAAACAAAGGGAGAAGGGCTGCTGCTGGACAGGGGGAGAAGTGAAGTGCTGGTGGTGGACAGGGGGAAGGTAAAAGGAAGGGAGAACGGCTACTGCTGGACAGGGGGAGCAGGGAAGGTGTGGTGGTGGACAGCCGAGAAAAGAGAGAGACAGAAAGAAAGAAAGACAGACACACACATCTATTCTAGCACCCGTTAACGGGCTTAAAGCCTAGTATACAAATAAAATAGTTACCATATAGTCACACCTTTAGATTGATCATCTCAAAACTTACTGAGAGCTGGTTAAAGCAAATGGCTCAAATCTCTCAACCCAAAATAAAAAAATCTAAGAAACAGTTCCTTGAAGAACAAGTTTATCTAACCAAAAAGTCTCTAAATGGGAAGGATCTGTACTCCTACTAATCATTTCTGTAGTGCTGAAAGACGTATGCAGCGCTGTACATTTAACATTCAATAGGTCCCTTCTCAGAAGAGCTTACAATCTAATATCTGCTTTTCTTGCATTCAGCTTTTTATCTGTCTGAGATGAGGATGTCTCAGGTGATCATAACATACTAACATAGTAAATGCCGGCAGATAAAGACCTCAATGGTCCATCCAGTCTGTTCTGTAATCACATGCATTTAGGGGGGGGAGGGGGGGATAAAACAGTTTTATTGTAAAAATATTGTAACATAGTTTGTTATTGAGAAAGACATAAGGGAAGCTTCTGCTTGCCCTGGATCGGTAGCATGGAATGTTGCTACTCCTTGGGGTTCCGGAATCTTTTGTTACTCTTTAGGATTCCGGAATCTTGCTATTCTTTCAGGTTCTGAATGGAATGTTGCTACTCCTTGGGGTTCCGGAATCTTTTGTTACTCTTTGGAATTCCGGAATCTTGCTATCCTTTAGGATTCTGAATGGAATGTTGCTACTCTTTGGGGTTCCGGAATCTTTTGTTACTCTTTGGGATTCCGGAATCTTGCTATTCTTTCAGGTTCTGAATGGAATGTTGCTACTCCTTGGGGTTCCGGAATCTTTTGTTACTCTTTGGAATTCCGGAATCTTGCTATCCTTTAGGATTCTGAATGGAATGTTGCTACTCTTTGGGGTTCCGGAATCTTTTGTTACTCTTTGGGATTCCGGAATCTTGCTATTCTTTAGGATTCTTAATGGAATGTTGCTACTCCTTGGGTTTTGGCCAGGTTCTAGTGATCTGGATTGGCCACCGTGAGAACGGGCTACTGGGCTTGATGGACCATTGGTCTGACCCAATAAAGCTATTCTTAGCTTATTACATCAGGAAACATTAATTGGTTGAGCACAGAAGAAAGGAAATCTTAAAAATACTGCCACCTGAAATATGGTCTTTGTACATGGGAAAGTCCTGTGTTAAAATTAGGCTAAGTCCATATTTAAGTACATTTAGGTCCCCTTTTACAAAGCCGTGGAAGCGATGGTGTTGCTGTAAATTCACAGAAGCACATTCCATTTCTATGGGCTTTGGTATATTTACCGTGGCAGCATCGCTACCGCAGCTTTGTAAAAGGGGCCGATACGTTCCAGTATGAGGCCCTGGAGAATGCATAAGCCTTTGGTTTTGCAAGGCTGCAAATTGAACCCAGATTTCAGCAGGGACTTCCAAGTTACCGTGGAACACCCATGAAGCTGCATGCTAGAATAATTAAAGCAGGCTTTGTTCTAATCACAAAGATTTCAACAGAGCTAGAGAAGAGAATTAAGAACTAATTACACAAAGGTGGCAAATGTCAGTTAGCAAGAATGCTCTCTGGTAGCTTACAATGTGATGAAGTCAAATCTATTAAGAAATGATAAAATGTCATTAACCTAATCCACTCTGACATCAAATGGTTTTGATATTTCTGGGGTGGCCCAAGATGCAGGCGATCATGAAGGTGTTATGACTTTTATTTCTAAAATATCCTCATTTCATTCAGGGATATTTGTGGGTAATATTGATTTAATTTATATAGTGTTTGGATCAGGTCTTTTTTATTTGTTGCAATTCAAAGGGCTGGGTTTTACTAAATGGCAGTAGAGGTTTCTATCTTATGCCAGAGAGTTAAATGCTCCGGAGTAATCTGAGAAAATACTTTTTTACAGAAAGGGTGGTAGATGCGTGGAACAGTCTCCTGGAAGAGGTGGTGAAAACAGAGACTGTGTCTGACTTCAATAGGGCCTGAGATAGGCACATGGGATCTCTCGGAGAGAGAAAGACATAATGGTTACTGCAGATGGGTAGCTCTATGACCTCACAATGCAGGTGCACAGAGCCTTAGCCTATAGGAAGAGGAGATGCAAATGTTAAGAGCCTTAACCAATAGGGAGAGGAGGAGATAGTGGATGCTGCAGATGGACAGACTGGATGGGCCATTTGGCCTTTATCTGTCATCATGTTTCTATGTTACTAAAGTTCTGTGACATCACAATGCAGGTGTAAAGAGCCTTAGCCTATAGGAAGAGGAGATGCAAATGTTAAGAGCCTTAACCAATAGAGAGAGGAGGAGATAGTGGATGCTGCAGATGGACAGACTGGATGGGCCATTTGGCCTTTGTCTGCCATCATGTTTCTATATTACTACGTGTGTATGATGTCATTGTGTCACAATCGTGCATTTTTGGAGGTCTTCCAGATGTGGCCCCGAGCTCAAGGCCTTCCAAAATCCAGACAATCTGCTGGGTTTTGAAAATCCATCCAAACACCTAAACAGTGCTCTAAAAAGAGGACATGCCCAGGTTTCTCAGACATCTGGTAACCCTACTCAACACTGCTGATCAGAGTGTGTCAATGACATCCATCCCCACCAGCCCACTTTTGAGCGTCTCACTGGGGTTATCCTTAAAGAAGCGCATTCTCTTTGTCTATTGAGAAATGTCCTGTCCGTCAAGCACGCGTCTCTTCTCTCATGCACTTCTGCCTTTCTGTCGTGAGCTTGTTTGAGAGGCAGATAGTAACAGAAATAATCATTTTTAAAAAGCAGAAAGATGAATGGATTTTCTTCCCGAGCTCTCTTGAGGCTTCCACTGGCCCCTGGACCTTCAATAGAGAAACTTCCCAAGGAGCTGCAATGGGATTTGAACTGGGCTTTCTGTTTCTCAACCTGCTGGCTTAACTATTAGTAGGGCTAGCAGTGTCCGGATTTACCCGGACAAGTCGTCTTTTTTGAGGACTGACTGGGTGTCCGAACCGATTTTTAAAACACTAGAGAAAACAATATTATTTCAACAATATTTAGATAAGCGTCCCAGGTAATTTTAAAAACCAAACTTCTCTACTTTCTGGGAATCTTATTTCCCATTAGCTGGTTGTAATACCAGGTTTAATCTTAATTTATTATGTTTAATTGGATATTATTTTCTCTTGATATCTACTTATGTTAACCGAGTCAAGCTCCTTCCAGGAGAGGACTCGGTATATAAGCTTAAGTTTCAGATTAGAAAATGCCTTATCGTTTTGATTTCAAAGGTTTTACGGTCTTGGATTGTCTTAAAGTTCCCTTTTAGTATTCTCACCATAAAATCATTGGTACAGTGGCCAGTTTTTCCAAAGCATTCAGAATCCTGGTGCAATCCCTCGTACTAAGTCAACTTGACTACTGCAACATCGCCTACTTAGCAATCTCCCAAAAAAATATACGACGCCTTCAAATAATGCAAAACACAGCGGTCAGACTTATCTTCGGGCTAAAGAAATTCGATCATGTAACACCCTACTACCGGCAGTTGCACTGGCTGCCGACGGAAGCACGCGTAAAGTTTAAATTCGCCTGCCTCTGCTTCAAAGTACTATATGGACTAGCCCCCAAATACATAACGGACCTTTTCTCCTTTTCCACCAACAAACACAAGAGAAGCACACATTCAAACTTCGTTTCCCCTCCAGTTAGAGGCTGCAAACTAAAAAAAACGCCATGAACACCTTCTCTCACATCGGGCGGCATTATGGGGTAAGGACCTAGAGCAATTGCTCTCGCCCACTACTTACGAGGAATTTAGGAAGCGTCTAAAAACATACCTGTTCCTGAAATACCTAGACAACTGACCTGTTCTTCTCCCTCGTACTCACTCACTCTTTCCGCTCTTAAGTCCAATTATTCTGTACCTTCTCTAATCTTTTGTAAACCGCATAGAACTTCACGGTATTGCGGTATATAAACTGTTATTATTATATAGAGAAGGTGGAGAGGGACAGATTCTTTAGACTAGCAGGGACAACTAAAACAAGAGGTCATTCAGAAAAACTGAGAGGAGACAGATTCATAACGAATGCAAGGAAGTTCTTCTTCACTCAGAGGGTGGTGGACACCTGGAACGCGCTTCCCGGAGAGGTGATAAGACAGAGTACAATTCTGGGGTTCAAAAAGGGACTGGATGACTTCCTGGAAGCGAAGGGGATTACAGGGTACAGATAGAGTTACCTTACAGGACATTGAGCGAATAGGGTATGGATATTTTAGGTTAGGTAGGGAACACTTCCAGGTCATGGACCTGGGGGGCGGCTGCGGGAGCGGACTGCCGGGCACGATGGACCCCTGGTCTGACCCAGCAGAGGCAATGCTTATGTTCTTATGTTCTTCTTCTTATTAAAGTGCTGTCTGACAGAGGTGACATCCTGGTTGGTATTGCAATTCTTAATATGATATCTGTGTAGGTTGATTCTGAGCTTTAGCATTTGCCCTTTTTGCTGTTTGAAGCCAGAGTGTTATTCAAATTTGGTTGTATCTGCTTTAAAATCTTGTTTGGTTTGGCACCAACTTATCTCTCTTCCCATTTTAGATTTTATGCTATAAAGAAAAATACCCAAAGCTCAGGTTGGTTCTCTTTCCCCTCCGTTAAAGCATGCCGGTATCAAAAATTCTTGGCTAGGACCTTGGCATTCCAGGCAGGAGTAAAGAATTCATGTTTGAACGCTCTTATCTCTCCATCCCTCACCTATTATCAATTCCGGAAAGATCTTAAAACTTATCTATTCAAAAAATATGAAATACAAAATTGATTTTATTTTTTAAATTTATTAAGGTAATCAATTTATGATTATTCGTACAATCAACTGTATTGTGTAATTTCTATTTACCATATTGTCATTAATTGTACTGTGCAATCATAGAAACATAGAAACATAGAAGATGACGGCAGAAAAGGGCTACAGCCCATCAAGTCTGCCCACTCTGCTTACCCACCCCCTGTCTATGCCCTAATGACCCAATTTCCTTATCACTATCTTCTACAAGTCTTACAAAGTTGTATCTTGTGCCGAGTGCTTTTATTCGGAACTAGCTGATGCCCCGGCGTTGCACAGGTATTTCATTATAGCAATAACACTGTAAATGGATTCAAATAAAGATACTTTATAGTGGTGAATGAAATTATTTTTTTACAGCTTAATAAAAAGTACAATATTCAAATTATAATGTGAAATATTTGACAAAATGAATACAATACAACTAACGCAAAACATGATTATAAACAACATTTTTAGTTTCACCTCCTGGAGCAAGAACATATAAATTCTTGGGTGAACCCACCCTTGAGCAAGCAACATAGAGTTGTGGGCCGCGAGACCCCCAGAACATATCACCCCAGGTAGTGAGGGATCTGCATACCAAGTTTCGTTCAAATCGGTCAAGCTGTTTTTGAATTACAGTGAGAATGGCAGCTTTTTACATTTTTTCCATTGACATGAATGGGTGAAATCAGATTTTCTGTTTGTAGCTCCGCCCACGTGTGCAGGTGGGCCGCGAGACCCCCAGAACATATCATCCCAGGTAGTGAGGGATCTGCATACCAAGTTTCGTTCAAATCGGTCAAGCCGTTTTTGCGTGATCGCGGCACATACACACACACATACATACACACATACATACCTCCGATTTTATATATATAGATTGTGTTTTTTTTCTATTTTAATAATTGTTTTATGACTTTGTATTTTTATTCCCTAGCATAATATCATTGTGTAAGCCGCCATGAACTGATGGTTTGGCAGTATATAAAACTGAATTATTAGTAGTATTTTAGCACATGAGAAGATGAACATGTGAAGGATCCCTTTATGCTGAATGTTTTTCCCATATGAGTGACTGTGGCATCCTTGGAGATGTGTTCGCACAGTTTGCAGTCTGTTCCACCACAAGGATGTGCGCCATTCTCTTCTTTGTGGGTTTGTGTGGGGAATTTGCTCTTTACCAGTTCTTGTTTTAAATCAGATGCCTGACGGAAGGCCAGCAAGGACTACAGCAGAATGGGATCTGGGGGTGATCATTAGTGAAGACATGAAAACTGCCAATCAATTGGAGAAGGCTTCATCCAAAGCAAGGCAAATGCTGGGTTGTATCCAGAGAAGCTTTGTTAGTTGGAAACCCGACGTCATAATGCCATTGTACAGAACCATGGTGAGGCCTCATCTGGAGTACTGCGTACAATTCTGAAGGCCACATTACTGTAAAGATGTGCTGAGAGTTGAGTCGGTTCAGCGAATGGCCACCAGGTTGGTCTCAGGGCTCAAGGATCTCTCATATGAAGAAAGGTTGAACAAATTGCGGCTATACTCTCTCGAAGAATGTAGAGAGAGGGGAGACATGATTGAGACGTTTAAGTATATCACTGGTCACATCGAGGTAGAAGATGATATTTTCTTTCCTCGGCCACAAGGGGGCATCTGCTGAAAATAAAGGGCGGGAAGTTTCATGGCGACACCAGGAAGTACTTCTTCACCGAAAGAGTGGTTGACAATTGGAATGAGCTTCCGGTACAGGTGATCGAGGCCAGCAGCGTGCCAGATTTTAAGAACAGATGGGATGCTCATGTCGGATCTCTAAGAGGGGATGGATCATCAGAGTGCGATCGCTCAAAGGGTAGCTAGGGGGGTGGGTCAATAGAGTGGGCAGACTTGATGGGCCTTGGCCCTTTTCTGCCGTCACTTTCTATGTTTCTATGTAACTGGGAATATTCCTTTCAGTAATTCATCTTCCTGGAGTAGTGGTTGTTGATCTCGTAATTTCTCTTAGTTTTTCCAACTTTGGATGGTATGTCACCACCAAGGGGGGTCCAGTCTGTGGTTTTCTTGTCCCTGTAGTGTAGTAAGTTTTCTCTGGGTGTTGTAAGGGATGAAGTAATATTCTTGATTAAAATAAACAACAACAAAAAAAGAAATAATCAAATGCATTCACATTTTTTGCCTTCTTCTGGAGGGGTGTAACTTAGGGTTGCCAGATTTTCCAATCGGAAAATCCGGACCCCCCTAGACCCTCCTCACAGGCCCACCCAGTTCCACCCATCCCGGAATAATCCTGCCCCCATTACCACCCTACCCCCCACCCCCATTCCCTGCCCGACGCAATTTAAGGAGGCTTTTCAAAACCTGGACAAAGTGCCGGGTTTTGAAAAGCCATCCGGACACCTGGACATGTCCTCAAAAGGAGGACATGTCCAGAGAAATCCGGATGTCTAATAACCCTAGTGTAACTGTCTGTGGCTTCAATCTAGCTGTACTTTTTTCTGTTAATAAAAACATGGAGAATGTTGCTGACATGTTCCATGTTTTTATTATGATTTATTAACTGCTTTTATGAAGAGATTCACCCAAGGCCCTTTACATTGTCTTTCTAGGGGGCTCATCAACTAGCTACGACACCCAGGACAATGGAGGGTTATGTGACTTACTCAGGTTCATGATTAAACCCAGAACCTCAGGCGGTGGAGGCAGCCGCTCTAACCACTAAGCCACGCCTCCACTCCATGTTACAAGCCTGCAAATCTCAAGTTAAAGTGTACCAAGCCACTCCTACCTAGGAATGTACCTAGCCACTCCTCAAATTTCTTGTGGCATACCATGCATGATATCTGCCCAGGTAAGTCATAAAGCACATTTTCCATAGAGATGGCCAGAAGTTAGCAGGGCACGACTATATATTTATTTTAACTGTGGAAGCTGAGAAATTGTCATTGTGGCTTATCAATTAGTCCTGGTGAAAATGAATGACATTTCATTATTAACGGGCCTTGAAGGCTAATGTCGATAGCTATTCAATCAAGCCTCACTCATAAAAGGATTCTGTTACAGAAAAAAATAAGTTCATGTTTATACAAAGGATGACAAGTAAAGTCGTACAGTTTGTTTTTTTTATTGTTGTTTTTTTAGGGCACATCTTGGGAACATTAACTCAAGAGGATAAATCGAGCAGAGGAAAAGATACTGACATCGCCAATAAATCTTTGAACTGGGAAAAAAGCATATTAGCGTTTCCCCAAGGTATCTCCCCATCTAAAGGCAGGGAATATCGATTTAACTGTGTGACCACACATTCCTCATTCAAGATGCTCTCTGTTTGAAAATTGTCTTAACCAACGCAAGCCAAAAATATGCAAAGAAAAATAATGTGAAGCCAACTGAAGTTCACTTTAGTCACTCATCTCCCTATGAACCGGTATACTTTCACCCACAAGCAAATTCACACCAGCTACCCTTGACTAATTAGGCTAAAATAACCTGGGGAGGGGGGCATCCATCCAAGAAAACAGAGTGCAACCCCCTTACCAGCATCCGTTTCTGCTGCGTCAGGTTTTGGCAGCTCCGGTGTGTTGGCTTCAAATAAGAATAACAGCGGTAATCTTTTATTTATAAAGTTTCTCACATTCCCACTGAAGCTCCTCGAGGAGTTCACTCAGAGCGGCTTCACGGCCCAGTTCCTAAAGGGAAATTTTAAACCACTGTTTGGCTTTTCATGGCACTCTCCCGATGTATTCTGGCACCGATAGGATTGATTTGTGATTTCACATGGAAGGAGAAAGGATGAGAAAAACTGCAATGCCTTGCAAGACAAGCTCAAAAGCCTGGAACAGCCAAGAACCTTCTTCCAAAAACTCACAGCTCTGCTCTGCCATCACGGTGCTTTAGAAACACAGTGGCATCCTTTTACAAAGCAGTAGAAAGCACTAATGTGTGGCGTAGTGAGGGGGGTTGCAGGGGTGCGGTCTGCCCCAGGCACGGTCTTTGTAAAGGACACAGGCACCCACCCTCCTTCCCGACCCCCCCTGCCGCGTGCGTACACACCTTCCATGCCCTCGCACCTCTTTAATTTTTCCTGCGTGAGCAACATTACAAACTTGCCCTGTATCAGTAGCATGGAATGTTGCTATTTCTTGGGGTTCCGGAATCTTTTGTTACTCTTTGAAATTCCGGAATCTTGTTATTCTTGAGGATTCTGAATGGAATGTTGCTACTCCTTGGGGTTCCGGAATCTTTTGTTACTCTTTGGGATTCTGGAATCTTGCTATTCTTTAGGATTCTGAATGGAATGTTGGTACTCCTTAGGGTTCTGGAATCTTTTATTACTCTTTGGGATTCCAGAATCTTGCTATTCTTTAGGATTCTGAATGGAATGTTGCTACTCCTTGGGGTTCCGGAACCTTTTGTTACTCTTTGGGATTCCGGAATCTTGCTATTCTTTAGGATTCTGCTACTCCTTGGGGTTCCGGAATCTTATGTTACTCTTTGGGATTCCGGAATCTTGCTATTCTTTAGGATTCTGCTACTCCTTCGGGTTCTGGAATCTTTTATTACTCTTTGGGATTCCAGAATCTTGCTATTCTTTAGGATTCTGAATGGAATGTTGCTACTCCTTGGGGTTCCGGAATCTTTTGTTACTCTTTGGGATTCCGGAATCTTGCTATTCTTTAGGATTCTGCTACTCCTTGGGGTTCCGGAATCTTATGTTACTCTTTGGGATTCCAGAATCTTGCTATTCTTTAGGATTCTGAATGGAATGTTGCTACTCTTTGTGTTTTGGCCAGGCACTAGTGACCTGGATTGGCCACTGTGAGAACGGGCTACTGGGCTTGATGGACATTTGGTCTGACCCAGCTATTCTTATGTTCTTATATTCTTGCTGTCCACGTTGGTGTTGCCTCTCTTTGACGTCATTTCCTGTTCCCACGTCTAGGAGGTGACGTCAGCGAGACAGCCGACACAACTCGGGCAGCAAGTTTGTGCTTTTGCTCTTGCCTGGAAAATTAAAAAGGAAGGGGAAAGGGAAGGGGATCATGCACAGGGCAAAGGGGGAGGGTGTCAGGAAGGGGCAGGGAGTGGAGAAGCGGATGTGGCAGCAGCGCCAACAGTGTTTACCTCACTTTTAAAAGGGTAAATTTGGGAATTTGAACGCAGATATCATATGCTAAAATAACAAATTTTATTTTTAGGAAAGGGGGTGTGCCACATGTGGGGCACCATTGGGGCACCACCACATGCTACCTGTTTAGTGTGGGGAGGTTTGATTCCAGCGTGGTGGTGCTTGGCATCGTTGCGTCATGCGCCCCTTCCCCCACATATTTCTTAAAACGTTCGCCGGCGCGATATGCATCTTCCACTTACTGCACGTGCTGGCCTGGGCTCCCTTCTGTCACATCCTGGTCCCTCAACCAGGAAGTGACGTCAGAAGGGAGCTGAGGCCAGCGCGAGCAGCAGGTAGAATATGCTGTTTGTGCTGTTGAACATTTCAAGAGATGCGCAGAAGGGGGCGGAAAGGAGGAGCAATGCTGGCACCCCCGCAAAGATGGCGCCCATAAGAACATAAGAATTGCCGCTGCTGGATCAGACCAGTGGTCCATTGTGCCAGCAGTCCGCTCATGCGTTGGCCCTTAGTTCAAAGACCAGTGCCCTAACTGAGACCAGCCCTACCTGAGTACGTTCTGGTTCAGCAGGAACTTGTCTAACTTTGTCTTGAATCCCTGGAGGGTGTTTTCCCCTATAACAGCCTCCGGAAGAGCGTTCCAGTTTTCTACTACTCTCCGGGTTAAGATGAACTTCCTTACGTTCGTACGGAATCTATCCCCTTTCAACTTTAGAGAGTGCCCTCTCGTTCTCCCTACCTTGGAGAGGGTGAACAACCTGTCCTTATCTACTAAGTCTATTCCCTTCAGTACCTTGAATGTTTCAATCATGTCCCCTCTCAATCTCCTCTGTTCGAGGGAGAAGAGGCCCAGTTTCTCTAATCTTTCGCTGTATGGCAGCTCCTCCAACCCCTTAACCTTCTTAGTCGCTCTTCTCTGGATCCTTTCGAGTAGTACCGTGTCCTTCTTACAACTTGAATAGATCAATTAAACATAATAGAAACACCTAAGAACAGGAAAAACAATTTGTTTAGATATTTAGTTCACCATATTTTGAGGAAATCAAATCAAATGAAATATCATAACACAATAAGAAAGCGGCATTGTTCTGAATTACTTACAGCCGGTATAGCAAGTTTTACATTATTTGCTACAGATGCTTCTCCTTCTCTTAATTCAATAAACCCTAACAGCTGTTTGGGTTCAAAAAAAAAGAAGTTCTTAGTTTGATAGGTAATAAAACATTTTACAGGAAATTTTTTTTTTTTTTTAATTTCTATTATTCAACAAAATTTTACAAAAATACATCTTGTTACATTAAATACAGGAAAGAAAAAACAATACAGAAGTATTACAGATTCATACTTATAAAAATAATTTTTCCTTTCTTAGACCACCATAATAGTGGGATGGTCAATCGGAACTTTTTGAGAGAAATTTAACGAGGAATTTAATTAAACGATTAGGCTTTATGTTCTAAACACCAGCTATTAATTTCTATTTTCCCTCAATCCTTGATGATTTTCTTTACATCCAAGAATTCCTTCAGGTGATTAGGAGAAAAAAATGTATATTTAACTCCCAAATACCTAACTAAGCATTTACAGGGGTATGCTAACAAGAAAGTTGCTCCCAATTTTATAATATCTTGACGCATAGAAAGAAATTCTTTCCTCCGTTCTTGTGTAGTCTTTGCGACATCAGGATATATCCAAACTTTTTGCTCCCCAAACATCGCTGTCTCCTCCGGTTTCCCACACTCCTCCGTGTCCAGCAACTGCCGGAACGATGTGGCGAGAGACACCCGATCCCGTAAGTGGAGGCGCGGGGTCTCCCGACGAGGGCACAGCGTCTGGAGACAGTTTGCTGATGGAAGCCAATAAGAGAGAGGGGGATTTGTCCTCTCCGATGGAGGTCTCTCTTCAAAGCATCTGGTCTTTGCTTCAGCGGATGGAGTCAAAAATGGAAAAATCATCTGAAAAGGTAACAAAAATAGTGGAAAAATTGGACTCGCTGACTAAAACTGTGGAAATAATGAAAAGGGATTCTAGTGCTCAAACTAAGCAGATGCAGGAGGATATATTGCATTTACAACAATTCAAGGTGGCTTCAATTAAAGATAGTTTCCTTATAAATAAGAAATTGGAGCAATTTGAAAATTTCAACAGGCGTTTGAACCTCCGTATTTTAAATTTTCCTCAAATTCCGGGTATATTGCCTTTGGACTTATTAAAAAGATACCTGATTGAAAATTTAAAGATTTCGTCAAATTGTATTCCCCCTATAAATAAAATCTACTATTTACCAAATAAGAAGACACCCGGAAGACAAGAAGGAGAAAACGAGATTGAGAAAGAGATAAGGAGGGAAAATAATGAAATAGAATTTGCTAATGTGACTGCTCTTCTTGAACAAACAATTACTACTGATACAGTTAGAGCTACGCTCTTAGTATCATTCGTTTTTGAGCAAGACGTGAACATGATTATGAAACTATTCTTTAAAAACTCACAGAAATTATTTGGGGAGCAAAAAGTTTGGATATATCCTGATGTCGCAAAGACTACACAAGAACGGAGGAAAGAATTTCTTTCTATGCGTCAAGATATTATAAAATTGGGAGCAACTTTCTTGTTAGCATACCCCTGTAAATGCTTAGTTAGGTATTTGGGAGTTAAATATACATTTTTTTTCTCCTAATCACCTGAAGGAATTCTTGGATGTAAAGAAAATCATCAAGGATTGAGGGAAAATAGAAATTAATAGCTGGTGTTTAGAACATAAAGCCTAATCGTTTAATTAAATTCCTCGTTAAATTTCTCTCAAAAAGTTCCGATTGACCATCCCACTATTATGGTGGTCTAAGAAAGGAAAAGTTATTTTTATAAGTATGAATCTGTAATACTTCTGTATTGTTTTTTCTTTCCTGTATTTAATGTAACAAGATGTATTCTTGTAAAATTTTGTTGAATAATAGAAATAAAAAATTTTAAAAAAAAAAAAAAACAGAAAAGTTCCGCCCAAGGCGAGGATTCTTGGCCTTAATGCCAAGAACTCCTTTCTCCGCTTCTGGGACTTTGAGCCATGTCAGGAAATATACGAATTTTGGCCCCCAAAAACTGGTCATTTAAATGACGAAAATACAAGCGCAGAATATATTCACGGTCACTTTCCAAAGCTAATGTAACTAATAGGGTTCTGAGATGTTCTTTTTAAGAAGAACTTTTAGCAACTTAATTGTCAAAATTCCTCTTTTTTTCTCTTTGAATATGTCTCATTACAGAGTTGTCATATCACTGCGTATGCGCAGTTCTCTTTCTTGTAAACCGCACTGAGCTGTGAGGTTGTAGCCGTCTATAAGAGTACTGTTATGTTATGTTATAGTCGTTTATTCAATCAATAAATCCACCTATGCATAAGGTGATTTTGAACCCAACACGGTCTGTGTTTCGACCAAACCACCTTCTTCAGGGGTCCAATGTGGTAAGCAAATGTGGATGTAGCCTAAATAAACGGGACCAACTTGTCCGAAGGCAACTCAAGTGAAATCCTCAGTCAGCCAAAGTGGCGAAAAAGTTGGTCCCGTTTATTTAGGCTACATCCACATTTGCTTACCACATTGGACGTCTGAAGAAGGTGGTTTGGTCGAAACACGGACCTTATTGGGTCAGCATCACCTTATGCAAGAGTTGTATGTATACCAGCAGTCATATCCACCCAAGCTAACACTGCTCCTCAAGCCTAGCCTCTGACTCTAGTGTCTCAGTATTAAGGTTACCAGATGTCCGGAAAATAACCCAGACATTTTAGAGGACTGTCCAGGCTATCGGATGGACTTTCCAAAACCCAGCATTTGTCTGGGTGATGGAAAGCCTCGACCTTCTCCGGCCGCATTTGGAGGGCTTCTGAGCATGCACGAATGACATCATGTACGGATGTATCTGATGTCATTCTTGCATGCTCAGAAGCCCTCCAAATGCGGCCGGAGAAGGTCGAGGCTTTCCACCACCAGGACCTCCAGACACAGCTGGAGCACGTCCAGAAGAAGAGAGGAGGATTTGTGGGTGTGGGGCTTTGGGCAGAATGGGGCAGGGCTGGGGTGAAGCGGGATGGGGCTGGATCATGTGTCCAGGGTTTCCCCAGAGAAAAATATGGTAGCCCGACCCAGTATTCCACAAGGACTCTGACCTTCCAAAGTAAGGGCAGAATTTTGCAGCACTTCATGAAGTATCTCAGGAGACCAAAATGGTGAAAGGTCACATATTGCCCATTTACCGCAGGCCTGTTCCACTCCCAAGTGAGTGTAGGCTTTTTTTCTCTTTTGGAGTTAAAATGGCAAACGATTCCTTTAAGGACTTGAAGGTCATGCTCCAGCATTTAAAGATAAATATTCCGACAACAGCACAGGGCTGCTGTAAATGATGTAGATCAAATCTGTAGCTAAAGGCGGACCTTGTACAGTAGATTTGTCCATGATTCGTGGACATGGAACGTAGGAAATACATCTCAGAGCGGCATTGTACATTTGTGAAGATTCAGCCTTGGCTTGTGACTGCTCCTGAGATCTAATTTCTTTGCTTTGCTTTCAGGCGCAGCCTTTTAGTCCTCAAGTTCTGAACACTCAAACAGAATATCACAGATCATAAAAATAAAGAGAGCTGGACAACTTAATAATATAAAGCCAGTAATAGTGGATGCCGAAAAAAATGATATTCCAATATTTCTGGATTAATAAGAGATCTTTCCAAGCTGAAAACATATTTTAAATCAGAGGGCAATTTATAAAGTCGTTTGCTTAGTTAAATAGGTAGTCTCTCACCCCCTCTAACTTGCACTCTCCTTTTACCACCCTCAACCCACACCCTCGCCAAACCCTCCCTCCTCTTTAAAAGGCTCCCACCTAACAAATACAATGAAGCCTCCCACGGCAAAACAAATGCACATTATCCTGCCACTCTCCTTGCTCCTGACAAACTGAAAAGTTGCAGAGCACGTCTTCACAAACCCAGTAGTGCTAACGGCCAATAGACCTCACTTGTTAGTCAGGAAAAGTTATATAGGCAGGAACCTGGTAGACTGTTCATCCTCTATGCACAACGGCATCCCCCATACATGGGGAAGAAGACCAACATTCACACCAAGGAACACGCCACCTTCCAACTCCTACCCCCGGCCAAATAACCTTCTTTACTCAAAAAAGGCCAACATTAAGCCTGTGTGTGCAAGGACCCAATTGCCTGTGTGTGCAAGAACATCAGAGCAATAGGTCCAAAAGTGGACCTAATAAAGGGCTGGATAGAGAATGAGAAGTTAGGATGCCTGTTTCTCGCTGAAACCTGGCTAAGCTCTGACTCCGATCCCCGTATAACAGAACTCTGTCCGTGGGGCCACAAGCTAGAGGTAGTCTGTCGAGAGAAAAAATGAGGAGGGTGTCTGTCTATCCTAGCCAAAAAAAACTTAAACATAAATATCCTGGACAAAGCCTCTACTCCTTACATGGATATACTCACCTGCCAATTATCTGGTGATACGCTTAGAGGCTCCATGACCTACCTTCTCTGCTACATAACACCAGGGAAATGGGGTACTGCAAGACCAGAATTCGAAGAGTTTGTATTCCAAAACTCATTACCATCAGCACACAACCTGATTCTAGGAGACCTAAACCTTCACCTCGAAGACCACTCCTCCAAACAAGTAGACAACCTCCTCTCCTTTCTCAAAGCTCTGTCCTACCAGATTCTAGACCCCAAAGCCACACACAAGAAAGGTCACCAACTGGATATAGCAACCTACATGACTCAACAGCCTATCTCACCTGAGATCTACATCTCCAATGGGGCATGGTTCCACTTCCTCTGGTCAGACTACTACATGCACACCTTCAACTTAAACTGGGCACAAGGCAAAACCAAACAAGAAACCCGAAGATCGACCTACAAAACATGTCAAATTATCAACCTCCCCACTCTCTTGGCCAAAGCAGATTTCATGATCAAAGCTTGCAATCCCAAAGAATTTATACCTCAATGGCGCTCGCTAAGCGAAGCAATCCTGGATGAATTGGCCCCAATACATACAAAGTATAGCATAAGCAGATGAGCAGATAAGTGGTTTGACAATGAACTATTCCTACTTATAATGCAATGCAGAGACTCGAAAGAAAATGGAGAAAGAAGAACCAGGAGCACACAAAAACAGCATGGAGAAGCCTGATCAAACAATATACAAGGTTAAACTAAAGGAGAAACGGAAAGCATTTTACTCCAAACAGATAGGGCTGGAAGTCCAAGACATAAGAAAACTATTCAAACTAGTAAGAGAGCTCATAGACACCAAACCCTACCTGGTCACCACTGGAACCCCCTCCCCCACCTCCCTCAGCCACCCAACTAGCAGAATTCTTCAAAAATAAAATCACAACCGCAAGGACGACCTTCAGTGGCATCCCAAGCCTCTTGGATGATGTAACATTACACTCCACTGACGGAGAGTCAGTTGCAACAGACAAGACATGGACTGACTTTCCAACAATACAATGAGGATCTGTGTGCTACTGGGGATGATATCACATAAGTATTTTATAAAGGCACACAGCCACCTCTGTTTGGATATTCCCATAAGCACTGTTACAGAATTACCCCCATCCGGCTAATTTCTCTTTCAAAGACTTCCTTCTTTAAATGTAAGCACAGAGTAGACCTGCTTCTTCTTTACACATTACAGGGGAAGCCCCGTTCTGCATAGAGACTGTGTGGGAACGGGAGGTCCAGGTCAGGGCATTCACATTTCTGGTAAATGTGAGGCCTTTTGTAAAATACATATAAGGAGACTGGCAAATACACACGTGTGTTGATTTCTGAAACCTACACATGCAAAACCAAAACTAGATCAGCCAGTGTTTTTCTGGCAGTGAAAACAAGGATGAAATAGGAAGGCCACCAGGAGCAAAACATTACATACAGAGAAAAATACAAGGAAGTAAAATCAGAATGCCACTTATAATATATTATGATGCAGAGCAAGACTGTTTAAAAAGGTGTGTAAAAGTTTAGGTAACTCTTTTGGCAACATTCAAATACCATAGATGAATGTAAACAAATCAACAAACCCCATTTTCTGCCAGAAATGTTTTATGCCTTGATTATGAGTTAATCAAGCCCTTGCAATTTGCCCATGAAGGCCATACACTAAGGTTCCTCTCCTTTAAAGACTCACAGAGACCTCTAGTGGATCTACAATAATAATGCAGTCTGATTTGATTCTTACCTTAGCTACAAGTGGCTTTCTGCCTTGATTGACAGTAGTAGGAGGAGTTACCTTTTAGAGGGAAAACGGGGGTAATATAAACACCAAGCCCAGCAAGAGTTTCTTCTCTTTGGCTCCTGCTTCTCTGGCCACTGTACCATTATGTCTAAGTGGAGAGGGTCTATGGCTAATGAAGTCATTGCCACTAAACAAGAGAAGAAGTAGATAGCAGTAACAACCTACTAATTTTCTGTAGGATCAATATCATTGATTGAGTTATTGCACCTGTTTCTACAAGTTATCAAGTCTACAGTGCCACTAGACATACAACTTCACATGAGGGATAGTCCTTTCTTGTAGGAACTTACAATCTGAATTGGTAGAACACAAGACATTTGAAAAAAAAAAAAAAGTAAAAATGCAAGAGGTTTCAAGATATGTATTTATTAAAGGGACTTGGGAGTTATGATTGACAAGTCGATGAAGCCGTCCGCACAATGTGCAGCGGCGGCGAAAAGGGCGAACAGAATGCTAGGAATGATAAAGAAGAGGATCACAAACAAATCGGAGAAGGTTATCATGCCGCTGTACCGGGCCATGGTGCGCCCTCACCTGGAGTACTGCGTCCAGCACCGGTCGCCGTACATGAAGAAGGACGCGGTACTACTCGAAAGGGTCCAGAGAAGAGCGACTGAAATGGTTAAACAGCTGGAGGAGTTGCCGTACAGTGAAAGATTAGACAAACTGGGCCTTTTCTTCCTCGAACGGAGGAGACTGAGAAGGGACATGATTGAAACATTCAAGATAATGAAGGGAATAGACTTAGTAGATAAAGACAGGTTGTTCACCCTCTCCAAGGTAGAGAGAACGAGAGGGCACTCTCTAAAACTGAAAGGGGATAGATTCTGTACGAACGTAAGGAAGTTCTTCTTCACCCAGAGAGTGGTAGAAAACTGGAACGCTCTCCCGGAGTCTGTCATAGGAGAAAATACCCTCCAGACAAAGTTACACAAGTTCCTGCTGAACCGGAACGTACGCAGGTAAGGCTAGTCTCAGTTAGAGCGCTGGTCTTTGACAAAGGGCCGCCGCGTGAGTGGACTGTTGGGCACGATGGACCACTGGTTTGACCCAGCAGCAGCAAGTCTTATGTTCTTAACCCTTTCAGGACCATAAGGATCGTAGGCCAATTTTTGTGGTTTTGACGACATTTTTATGGTAAAAAGGGCTTGCAGATGCCAAAAAATTGATTTTTTTTGTGAAATATCATTATTTTTTTTTTAAAAAATCAAACTTCTGGCTTATGGACAGTGTGGCAAGTGAATCTTCTCGTCAATCTGGCAACGACACTAATGAATGAATGTCGGAACCAGTTTGTTTACATAAAGGCAGTATCCTATGGAATCCGTACATATCAAATTTAGAACTGTAGACTATCCCAATCAAAATTTATAGGATTTTAAAGTTATGGGACAAATATGTCCCTTGGTCCTGAAAGGGTTAACATGGCTAAAATGGAAGAGAGTGAATTCAGGCAGAGCTAGGGGTTAACATTTGAAAAGCTGCTTCAATGCGGTAGGTTTTCAATTGGGGTTTGAATGGAGTGAGGGAGGATTCATTTATGACTAACCTCCCCCTTTTAATAAACCCCAATAGAGGTTTCTACCATGAACCCGAGCGCTAAATACTCTGAAGAATTTCCATGAGCATCAGAGCAGTGTTGGAGTAATTTGCGCTCCAGGCCACGGTAGAAACCTTGACCACGGCTTAGTAAAAAGGTGGGGCAATGGAAGAAGGCAGTTTCAGCTCTAGGACAGACAGTGCAGCAAAGTCAAACACACGTGGAGAGTGTAGCACACTGGTTAAAGCGACAACTTCAGCACCCTGGGGTTGTGGGGTCAAGCCCATGCTGCTCCTTGGGACCCCGGGCAAATCACCTAATCCCCTCATTGCCCCACCAGGACAGACAGAGAAAAATGCTTGAGTGCCTGAAGAAATTCATGTAGACCATTCTGAGCTTCTCTGGGAGAATAGTATAGAAAAGTGAATAAATAAATAGTGTTTAAAGTTTCAGCCTCGGATAACTTTAGCTGGTATCGTGACATCACAATGCCTCATTCCACCAATAAGAGCCAACCTCATCGGTGATGTCACAATGGCTTCATTGTCCTATACTTGGCTCACTTTTGCTAGATTTTGATTTCTAGAGTGGCTCAGTGGTTAAAGCTACAGCCTCAGCATCCTGAGGTTGTGGGTTCAAACCCACACTGCTCCCTGTGACCCTTGGCAAGTTACTTAATCTCCCCATTGCCCCCCCAAGCACATTAGATAGACTGTGAGCCCACCAGGACAGACAAGGAAAAATGCTTGAGTGCCTGAATAGTTTCATATAAACCGTTCTGAGCTCTCCTGGGAGAACAGGATAGAAAAATGAAGAAATAAATTTTCAGCAAGAAGGGCGGCTTATTTGATGAGCAAAGGTCATGAGGAGGGGTATGGGGCAGTTAAGGGAGGAGAAATACTAGGTTGCAGAACAAATGCACTTGTGGGTTCACTAAATAACAGTGATATATTTCGATACACCCCTATGCCTGATGTGGATTGGGTTACACTTACCTCTGCTTCCGGCGGCAGCAGGAGGCTATTAAACTCTATGAAAGGAGCAAGCCTCAGGCAACTGGTGTTGGAACCGACAAGGGATCAGGCAATACTGGACCTGATACTTACCAATGGAGAAAGTGTCACAGAGGTCTCGGTGGTCGACACATTGGCCTCCAGTGACCACAACATGGTATGGTTCAATATCAGGAAAGGTTTCACTAAATCTACTACACTAACCAAAGTCCTCAAATTCAAGGACACAAATTTCAAAGAAATGGGAGACTTCGTTCACCAGGCGCTACAAAGCCAAGAAGAAACCGATAACGTGGAAGACATGTGGTCGACTTTGAAAGCAACCATACAAGAAGCAACAAACCGCTATGTAAAATCAGTAAGTAAACGGCGAAGGAACAATAAGCCACAGTGGTTTACTGCGGAGATCTCAGACCTGATCAAGGAGAAGAAAAAAGCATTCATCTCTTACAAACAATCAGGGAAGCAGGACTCTAGAGCAGACTACCTGGCCAAATCAAAAGCCGTCAAAACAGCAGTCAGGGAGGCTAAATTCCTCATGGAGGAGTCTCTAGCAAAGAACATCCAGAAGGGAGATAAATCCTTCTTCAGGTATATCAGTGATAGAAGAAAAAACTCAGGCGGGATTGTACGTCTTAGGAAACCAGAAGGAGACTATGTGGAAAAGGATTCGGAAAAAGCCCAGCTATTAAATGAATACTTCTGCTCAGTCTTCACCCGAGAAGCGCCAGGGCTCGACCCTCAGTTACAGACAAGGGTTGGCTCAGTTGACCCGTTTAGTAACTTTGAGTTTACGCCCAGCAGTGTCTACGGTGAGCTGTCAAAGCTCAAGGTTAACAAAGCAATGGGGCCGGACAACCTGCACCCCAGGGTGCTTAGGGAGCTGAGTGATGTCTTGGCGGAGCCACTGTCCGCGCTCTTCAACCTCTCCCTTAGTACAGGCAGCGTCCCGTTTGACTGGAGGACGGCTAACGTCATTCCACTCCACAAGAAAGGCTCAAAGATGGAGACAGCAAACTACAGACCAGTGAGTCTAACATCGATAGTGAGCAAACTAATGGAAACTCTAATCAAACACCAATTAGATAAGATCCTGGATGAGGAGAATCTACGGGATCCCCGACAACATGGATTTACTAAGGGGAGATCCTGCCAATCCAACCTGATCAGCTTCTTTGACTGGGTAACGGGGAAGCTGAATATTGGGGAGTCCCTGGACATCGTGTACCTGGACTTTAGCAAAGCATTCGATAGCGTACCACACCGCAGGTTACTGAACAAGATGAGTTCTATAGGATTAGGTAACACATTGACGAAATGGGTTGGGAGCTGGCTTGGAGGTAGGCTCCAAAGGGTGGTGGTGAACGGCACCCCCTCCGAAATGACGGAGGTGATTAGTGGAGTACCACAGGGCTCAGTCTTGGGCCCAATCCTATTCAACATCTTTATAAGAGACTTGGCAGAAGGGCTTCGAGGTAAAATAACATTATTCGCCGATGACGCCAAACTGAGTAATGTAGTGGGCAAATGCACAACAGACGAAGATTCAGTGCCCGACAACATGATGCACGACCTACTCCTACTGGAGCGATGGTCTAGGACATGGCAACTCAACTTCAATGCCAAAAAATGCAAAGTTATGCACCTGGGCAGCCAGAATCCATGCAAGTCTTATACCCTTAATGGCGAGATCCTAGCAAAAACGGTAGCAGAACGAGACTTGGGGGTAATCGTCAGTGAGGACATGAAGTCTGCCAATCAAGTGGAGCAGGCTTCGTCCAAGGCAAGACAAATCATGGGCTGCATACGAAGGGGTTTCGTCAGTCGTAAGGCGGAAGTCATTATGCCATTGTATAGATCCATGGTGAGGCCCCACCTGGAATACTGTGTGCAATTCTGGAGGCCGCATTATCGCAAGGATGTGCTGAGACTGGAGTCGGTGCAAAGAATGGCCACCCGGATGGTCTCGGGACTCAAGGATCTACCATACGAAAAACGGCTTGACAAATTACAGCTATACTTGCTCGAGGAGCGCAGAGAGAGAGGGGACATGATCGAGACGTTCAAGTATCTTACGGGCCGCATCGAGGCGGAGGAAGATATCTTCTTTTTCAAGGGTCCCACGACAACAAGAGGGCATCCGTGGAAAATCAGGGGCGGGAAACTACGAGGTGACACCAGGAAATTCTTTTTCACTGAAAGAGTGGTTGATCGCTGGAATAGTCTTCCACTACAGGTGATTGAGGCCAGCAGCGTGCCTGATTTTAAGGCCAAATGGGATCGGCACATGGGATCTATTCACAGGGCAAAGGTAGGGGAGGGACATTAAGGTGGGCAGACTAGATGGGCCGTGGGCCCTTATCTGCCGTCTATTTCTATGTTTCTATGTTTCTATGATTTCTTGGCATCATAATGAATGGCTCATTTGTATCACCCCCCTTTGATCTGTTACTGGTCGTAAAGTCTTCCTCATTCCACATATTTCTGCCTAAGTTGTACATCAGTTTTTCATCAGGAAGTGCATTTCACACCATCAATCTTAGTTGCCCTTCTCCCCCTCAAGAAGAGAGAATTTTAACACAGTGCAACCCTGAGATCCACAGCCTCCTTGCAACCACTGACCAGGAATATAAGAACAGTCTTACTGGGTCAGACCAATGGTCCATCAAGCTCAGTAGCCCATTCTCATGGTGGCCAATCCAGGTCACCAGTACCTGGCCAAAACCCAAAGAGTAGCAACATTCCATTCAGAATCCTAAAGAATAGCAAGATTCCGGAATCCCAAAGAGTAACAAAAGTTTCCGGAATCCCAAGGGGTAGCAAACATTCCATTCAGAATCCTAAAGAATAGCAAGATTCTGGAATCCCAAAGAGTAACAAAAGATTCCGGAACCACAAAGAGTACCAACATTCCATTCCGAATCCTAAAGAATAGCAAGATTCCGGAATCCCAAAGAGTAACAAAAGATTCCGAAACCCCAAGGAGTAGCAACATTCCATTCAGAATCCAAAAGAATAGCAAGATTCTGGAATCCCAAAGAGTAACAAAAGATTCCGGAACCACAAAGAGTAGCAACATTCTATTCCTAATCCTAAAGAATAGCAAGATTCCAGAATCCCAACGAGTAACAAAAGATTCCGGAACCCCAAACAGTAGCAACATCCATGCTACCGATCCAGGGCAAGCAGTGGCTTCATGTCTCTCTCAATAACAGACTATGGACTTTTTCTCACGGAACTAGTCCAAACATTTTTTTTTAAACCAGCTATGCTATCCGCTCTTATCACATCCTTTGGCAACGCGTTCCAGAGCTTAACTATTGTCCGAGTGAAAAAAAATTTCCTCCTATTGGTTTTAAAAGTATTTTGCTGTAACTTCATCGAGTGTCCCCTAATCTTTGTCATTTTTGACAGAGTGAAAAATCAATTCTTTACGTCAAATCATGTCCCCTCCTTCCTTTTTCTTTCTCTACAAAGAAATGTAACTGGAGGTAGGAATCTATCCCTACTTGGATTTCTTCACCTCCAGATAGCGGCAAAGTCCTCCTCTGCCTCCAGGGAACTTAGGAGGGAAAAAAAGGAAAGAGACAAATAAGATGAACTGACAATTACTTAGATTTCTTGGCTCAAATTAAAAGCGTTATTAAAAATGATTTCCTAAATTTGTCCCCTGGAGCCCGAAGTGCTCCTTTGAATTTTTGGCACTGGAGTGCTTGAGGGCAGGATGGGAAGGGGTGGGGGTGGGGGCTGTTGTGCTGTTTTCCAGTATGTTTCATTTAGGGCTCCTTTTACAAAGCAGGCGGTAGATTTTCGGCTAGCGTGCTCTAAAACTGCTAGCGTGGCTTTGTAAAAGGAGTCCTTAATCTCCGCGAAGAAACCACACGGTAGACTTTATCATCTTGAGTTCTGGTTTATGGTTGTACTTGTTTTTCGAATGTTGTGTCTTTTTATTGTATACCATTTTCTAAATACAGTAAAACCTTGGTTTGCGAGCATAATTCGTTCCAGAAGTATGCTTGTAATCTAAAGCACTTGTATATCAAAGCAAATTTCCCCCTAGGAAATAATGGAAACTCAGACGATTCGTTCCACAACCCAAAAACTTTAATACAAAATACTAAACGTACTTGTATTGCAAGACCTCGCTCATTTAGAACAGTCGCTACACTCTTGCAGCCTCAGAGAGAGAAGAAATATCGGCTCGGTTGTGATGATGTGACGCGTGTATACCGTATGTACTCGTATTGCAAGACTTTGCTCGTTTAGAACAGTCACTGCACTCCCGCAGCGTTAGAGAGAGAACCATCGGCTCAGTTGTGATGATGTGACGCGTGTATACTGTATGTACTCGTATTGCAAAACCTCGCTCGTTTAGAACAGTCACTGCACTCCTGCAGCGTCAGAGAGAGAACCATCGGCTCAGTTGTGATGATGTGACGCGTGTATACTGTATGTACTCGTATTGCAAGACCTCGCTCGTTTAGAACAGTCACTACACTTCCGCAGCGTCAGATAGAGAAGAGCCATTGGCTCACTTGTGATGATGTGACATGTGTATACTACATGTACTCGTATTGCAAGACTTTGCTCATTTAGAACAGTCACTGCACTCCCGCAGCGTCACAGAGAGAAGAACCATCGGCTCAGTTGTGATGATGTGACACGTGTATACTATATGTACTCGTATTGCAAGACCTCACTCGTTTAGAACAGTCACTACACTCTCGCAGCGTCAGAGAGAGAAGAACCATCGGCTCAGTTGTGATGATGTGACGCGTGTATACTGTATGTACTCGTATTGCAAGACCTCGCTCGTTTAGAACAGTCACTACACTCGTGCAGCGTCAGAGGTAGAAGAGCCATTGGCTCAGTTGTGATGATGTGACGTGTGTATACTGTATGTACTCGTACTGCAAGACTTTGCTCGTTTAAAACAGTCCCTACACTCCCACGTCAGAGAGAGAATCATCGGCTCAGTTGTGATGATGTGACGCGTGTATACTGTATGTACTCGTATTGCAAGACCTCGCTCGTTTAGAACAGTCACTACACTCGTGCAGCGTCAGAGGTAGAAGAGCCATTGGCTCAGTTGTGATGATGTGACGCGTGTATACCGTATGTACTCGTATTGCAAGACTTTGCTCGTTTAGAACAGTCACTACACTCCCACAATGTCAGAGAGAGAAGAACCATCAGCTCAGTTGTGATGTGTGTATACTGTATGTACTTGTATTGCAAGACTTTGCTCATTTAGAACAGTCACTGCACTCCCACAGCGTCAGAGAGAGAACTATCGGCTCGGCTGTGATGTGTTTATACTGTATGTACTTGTATTGCAAGACTTTGCTTGTATATCAAGTTAAAATTTAATCAAATGTTTTGCTTGTCTTGCAGAACACTTGCAAACCAAGTTACTTGCAATCCAAGGTTTTACTGTATAAACTATTAAAAAAAAAAAAAAAGATTTCCTGGGTAATCCAGTTCATATCTGACATCTGTAATGAAACTAAGTTATAATATTATAAATGCAAAAAACTGTGGGCCATCCCTTGAAAACTTATGGAGATAAATGCCAATTAGACATATATTTTATCTATTCTGGTTGAACACTTTGCCATTTAGATAGCAATTTTCGATTCCCTCGCTCGTTATTGTGAAGTGTTTGAAGTGATAATCTGTCATGACAAGCCAAAGCCACATCAGCTCATCCAGAGCCAGATCCTAACACACAGGGGCAGTAATCCATTGCACATGAGCGCTGAACTTCAGCGTTGTTTTAAGTATAGTAACAACATACATAGCAACACAGTAGATGACGGCAGTTAAAGACCCGAACGGTCCATCCAGTTTGCCCAACCTGATTCAATTTCAATTTTTTTAAATTTTATAGGTACCCAGAAGCTTTTTTTTTTTTTTTGTCTCAGTTTGATGTCTGTGACTGGTAATCAGGCTTTAACACAGCTGATTTAACGAAAGACAATGTTTCGCAGAAGGCATTTGGCTTTCCCTATAGAACTCTTATTATTTTCTGTGGATCATACCGAAAAAAACTGAGAAGGGGTAGTTAGTACGCTGTGGGAAATCCTGCCTTTGACACAATCCAAGGGGTCGCTCCATAATTTACCTACCTGAGCATGAAAGAAAGAAGTACGCAAGTTAAAACAAGTCTGTGCGTGTTGTGACGTTGTTTCATAGTTTATTAAAATTTTGATTAAACGCTAAACATAGGGATCCTTTTATCACGCTAGCGGTTTAACGCGTGTAATAGCGCACGGTACACCGCCAGCCGCGCTAGCCGCTACTGTCTCCTCTTGAGCAGGTGGTAATGTTTGGCCAGCGCGGGGGTTATCGCGTGATGAAAAGTCGCACGCGTGAACCCCGCTAGCGCGTAGCTTGATCAAAGCAGCCCATAGAATTCAAAGCGTTGTACATTAAGGGCTCCTTTTACTATGGTACGCTAGCGTTTTTAGCGCACGCAGGATATTACCGTGCGCTGCGCGGCTAGAACTAACGCCAGCCCAATGCTGGCATTGAGGTCTAGCGTGCGTGGCTATTCCGCGCATTAATGCCCTAACGCACCTTAGTAAAAGGAGCCCTAAAATAAATGGGGGAGTTAACATTAGTACAGATCTACTAACAGAACATAGGGCTCCTTATATAAAGCTGCGCTAGCGGGTTTAAAGCGCGTGACTTTTCATTACTCGCTAACTCCTGCGTTGGCTGAAAAACTACCGCCTGCTCAAGAGGAGGCGGTAGCAGCTAGCGTGGCCGATGGTTTAGCACGCGCGATTACGTGCATTAAACCGCTAGCGCAGCTTTGTAAAAGGAGCCCATAGAGTGGGATATAAAACAAGAGTAAAGGAGGAAGAAGTTAAAAAATAATAAACTGTCCAAATGGTGAACTACTCACAAGCGTCTTTAAAAAGAAAACATTTTTAAATTGCCCTTAAATTGATCGAAATTTTGTTCTGCTCTAATGTGTAATGGAAGGGAATTCCAAATAGTAGGAGCCGTGACAGAAAAATGAAAGCGCGGCGTGTCCCAATAATTTTTAATGAGGGGACATGAAGGGCTCCTTTTACTAAGGTGCGCTAGCGCTTTTAGCGCACGCGGGAAATTACCGCGCGCTACGCAGCTAGAGCTAACACCAGCTCAGTGCTGGCGTTAAGGTCTAGCGCGCGCTATTCCGCGAGTTAAAGCCCTTAACGCAGCTTAGTAAAAGGAGCCCAAAGAGTATGTTGCGAAGCAGATCTTAGAGTTCTAGAAGGCTCCTATGGGATCAAGAGTCTATTAAGAAACGCCGGCTCATTGCACTTGAGAGATTTGAAAGTAAGAAGAGCAATTTTGTACGTCATTCGATGAGCGATGGGAAGCCAATGCAAGGGAGAGAAGTGATCGTATTTTTTTGAATTCGTCATAATTTTAACAGCTGTATTCTGGATCAATTGGAGACGCCTAAATATCTTTTTGACTTAACCCTTTCTATAGCGACTTACAATAATCAGTTTTAGAAATAACAAGAGACATGTCTCGAGTTTACTCATGCGCAGTTGCGACGCAGTATATAAATGTGTAGGAACGGTTGCATAGTGAAAACGGCCAAAAGGGGGGTTGGAGATATCAAATTGGAGAGCACCCCTTTTGGCCGTTTTCACTATGCACCATTCCTACACATTTGTACACCATGTAGCACATATTCATATATCTTGAGACTAATTACACTATATCTCACTCGCCAATACTACACATTCACACCTTTTGGCACAAGTCACTCGTACACCAATGTGTATCCACCATACTTGTTGCACAGGAATCACTTTATTAGACATTGCACCATTACATTCATAGGATCCCTGAAGAAGACAGCATCGCCGAAACATGGACCGTGTTGGGTCCATAGTTCCCAACACTTTCGGTCCTAGATAAATTTTATGTGGATTATTAAATTGTACTTTCAATAAAGCCTGCATCTTGAACATCACCTTCTCCCGAGTTTTTTGTTTATGCCAGATTTCTATTTTTGTGGCGTTCCAAGGGTCAACCTTTTGTTTGCATTAACATTACATTAAAATACATTTCTAGACGCAATATCTTCCAGATCGATGCGGTTTACATCATCAAGAGACTGAACATCACAGTGAAATACAAGAGAAATATCATCTTCCTTACTTTCCTAAGAATTTTACAAAAATATGTCTTTAGTAGTTTTCGGAAATGCATATATGAAATTGAAGAAGCAAACAACATGCGCAGTTCCGAATCCCAACTAGCAGCCTGATATGCAATTGTTCGATGCAAAAATTTTATTGGAAAGACATCTTCGTACTGAAGGGAACAAAAACAATGAAGTTATCCTTAGTGGATGAACCACCTTAAAAAATGTAAATTGTTCTAGTAAATAACCAGGTGCCTGACCATGTACGGCTTTATAACAGAGCGTCCCAAATTTAAACCAAAGCCTGGCCTCAAAAGGCAACCAATGGAATTGTCTGTAATATGGAGTAACATGATCTGATTTCTTCAAGTCAAAAATCAGACGCACAGCCGCATTCTGGATTTTGTGTAATCTGTGCAAATTTGACTGAAGACCTGCCAAATGAACTGAATTACAGTAGTCCAGTATACTAAGTACCAGAGATTGGACCAGTATTCAGTTGAGCATAAATAACTATCCACTTCATTAGAAACATAGAAAGATGACGGCAGAAAAGGGCCACAGCCCATCAAGTCTGCCCACTCTATCGACCCACCCCATTGAGTCTGAGTGCTAGTGACCTTCCAAGGACACGTTGTTCCATAAAAGTAATTCAGGAAAGTAACGGTTGCTTCTATTTTCATAATTTTTTCATTCCTACTGAGGTAGATAAATTATTGAACACCCCTCATAATATTTACTGTAGAAGCCACTAAACTGCAGCAGGGAACATTACCCATTCTTAGCTACAGTAGTTCACACATTGAGTACCAAACTGGATCTGCTATCTCTTAAAGAGACCATGTTAGAAATTTTACCCCAACCCCTCTACATCCATCCATTTCCTTCCACCTTTGACCCCCAAATCCTCCCCATCACCTACTAGGATTTTGTGTCATATTGGTGGATAGGAGCAGTCCTTAGTCACTCCTGCCTCATGTGCCTGAGTTCAAAACAGCACAAGCTAACCCCTAGTGGTAGTCTTGGGGTACTACCACTATGGGAGCTGCTGAGACTTCCTGGGGGTATCAGGGTGCATATTAGCAGGTTGAGGCTCCCATGGAAGGAAAGAAAACAGTAGCTCCATAATTAATGCAGTTTGCATGGCTAAACTCAAGTAACATTTCTCAATTTTCATAATAATGAGGTGATTTGGATTCATTTGCATGTTTTATATATTATTATTATTTTGCTCACATTTCAATAAACTAATATATAAAGGGCATATAATGCATGCAAATGCAGAGGGGCCATTTTACTAAGATGCGATAACGGGTTTAGCATGCACTAAAAGCCACGTAGCCTGTTAAAGTCCTATGGACTGCACGACATTTAGCATGCGCTAATAATTAGATCCCCTCTCCCTAAAGACCTCCTGGAATCTACCAGGAAATTTCCATGATTTCTAGTGGAGCAATCACCAGTTGATTCTGCCCCATCAAACTCCAGCTTCAAAATGCCACTGGCTGATCCATTGCAGTAGCCTGCTATGGACCTACTTGCTTTTTGAAAGCTTGACTCCTAGTGGTAGTATCAGTTTGACGTAGGAGACTGATGGGGGCAGGAGTGAAACCCTTTGGAAAGTCCCAGGAGGATTTTTACGGTGCGGGGGCTTGTTTTGGGGTCAGAGTGGTTTTTCAAGAGGATGGAAGTCTTGGCTCAGAAGAAGGGCGCCAATGAAGCCATTATTAGACTCCGGCCCTTTTAAAATGTTGCCCCAGAGCATTGGGCTATATGTTAGTAACCCGATAACCTGCTCAGAAAAATGTTGTCTTCTCAAAACTGGACATATTTTTCCAGAAATAAAATAGCTTGAAAAATTCAACACAAACTGCTTTGTTCAACTTGCATAACAATGAAGAGCATTGTATGTATTTGCATGATTGGCTTTTTATTAGCAGGCAACACCATTGGGTTTCCCCTCCCCTCCCCCCCATTTAGTTTATGTTAAGAAACCAGTGCTATGTGTTGTATAGTAACTGCCCCCCAAAACCTTATTTTTGGCAGTAACTCCAAGGTGAGACAGAAACTGCTCAATAATCTTACGATGAAGAGATACCAAAATGCAACCTGGCTTGCTCAAAAGTTATTCATTGACCCTCGGTTTTGTTTAAATGAGCTTAACTTTTCACAGATTATGCAGGGCTGCTCGTTTAAGGATGGCAGTAAGAAGGGCTCCCATTTGAAGCTGGAAAGTAGAGAATGACACGATGGCGGTTTACCCACGGCTACCGCGTTTAGCCGCGGGTAACCTGCCAAAACGGGGAATGAAAATTAGCAGCCTCTGCGGGGACGGGGACAAGGCCATTCACTGCCCCGTGGAGCGGTGAATGGTCTTGTCACCGCAGTGAGGCATCAAGGATCGCGCGGTCCCCGCAGCCCCCACCCGCACGCCGGCTCGATCGTTTAACCAGCTTTCTCTCTCCACCTCACCTTAGTTTTCCGGCTTTCTTTTTCGGCGACCGGCACGCTTTCAAAGAGCCGCGCATGCGTGGCTGCTCAGTATTCAATCTTCTGCTCTGACCCAACTGGAAACAGGAAGTTGCTGCAGAGCAGAAGATTGAACTTTTAACAGCCGCGCATGTGCGGCTCTTTGAAAGCGTGCCAGTTGCCGAAAAAGAAAGCCGGCAAACTAAGATGAGGTGGAGAGAGGAAGCTGGTTAAACGATCGAGCCGGCGTGCGGGTGGGGGCTCACACAAGGAAGGAGGGAGTGAAAGGGAAAAAGTTTCTCTTCCTTGGAAATAGATTCTGAAGTGACCTCATCAAAGAAGACCAGCACCAAATGTACAAGAAATCCCTTAAACAATGTCAAAAGAGCCCAAAAGAGAAAACTGCTACTGGCGTGAGACTCCATTATTGAAGGAATCAACTTGAAATCACAGTTCAAGAGACAGGAAAAAGTTAATTAAATCCTTATGGAATCCTCAGCCACAAAACAAACCAAATTGTGAATGAAATCAGAGCAGATAGTAAGAATTATAAAATTGATGTCTAATGCTGAGGCATTAGTCTAATGCTGAGGCATTAGTCGAATGCTAAGGCATTAGAAATAATGCCTCAGCAATACAATTTTCAGAAGTTCTATTTGCTCATGGTAAGGGAGAAGAGAGACTGCTAGTGATGGTGGGGGGACTGATAGAAGATATGAAAGAAGGGTGGTAGAAAGGAACAGATGGTAAAGGAGGGAGGGAAGGGTGGTGGTGGAAAGGAATAGAACAGACATTGAAAGAGGGTAGAGAGGAATAGACCCTGAAGGGAAATGTGGAAGGCAGAGTGGGGAGAAGATGCTGGAAGGGAAGAAGACAGATGCTAGACTATGGGGGAGCGGAGGAAAGAAGATGGGTGCTAGACCAATTGTGGGAGGGGGTGAATGGAGAGGCACAGTAACAGCAAATGGAAGACGCAGAGAGAAGACACACAGTGGATGGAAGGAATTGAATGAGAAGATGTGGAAAGCAGAAACCAAACAAAGGTAGGAAAAAAAAATTCCATTTATTTATTTAATTTTTGCTTTAGGATAAAGTAGTATATTAGTTGTGTTGATAAAAATTTATAAACAAAGCCCTGCCAGCTGAACATCTCTTTCTCTAGTTCAACAGCCAGAACTTTGATTTATAAGAAAGGAATAAGCTAAATGTTGCAGTACTAAGGCTTATATGGATGCTGCGGGGACGGTGACGGGGCGGTGAATGGGATGGCAGTGGCGGTGATGGGGCGGTGAAAGGGATGGCAGTGACGGTGACGGGGCGGTGCAGAGGATAGTGGGCCGGGGACGGTGCAGTGACGGGGACAGATTTTTTCCCCGTGTCATTCTCTACTGGAAAGCTCTCAGATCTGAGGTCTGGAGCTCGGTCACCTCATCTCATTCTTAACAATGGGATCCATCTAGGTATGATGTTCAGCTCTATAGCATCCTTCATTTCGTGTCCACTAGAAGGAGTTGAAAGACCTTGTGCTATGCAAAATTTAGAAATAACACAATTGCAAATGTCTGGCTCGCTTCTTCTGCAGACTGTCTGCCAAATACTGAAAGACGAGACATAATAAAGCATCACTTTCCTGCTGAGCCTGTGACCTTATCTCTTATGCTTAATTTCTTACTTGGACTTCTCCCAGATCACCTTCACTGTGCGTTAGTATAATTGGATCATAATGGGACCTAAGCATTGAAGCTTAAGCTTGCCCAGGAAAATAGCATCCTATGTGCTATGATCCTGATTCTACATATGTCATCTAAAAATCGACAACGACTAGTGCGGTGCTAAGCGTGATTTTATTAAAGTTAGGCGTATTTTATAGAATCACACAGTGGCAGCTAAGTGGTCTTAGGCATCGTTTGGCATCCTAATTTTTAAATGCACTGTATTTATTGCCAGGGATTTCTTGGACTAAATACCCATGTCTACGTTGTGTGCACAATGGCGCCTACGCAAAAAATAGACAGCTAACTCAAAATATGCCACGATCTGCCCAAATCACCAGTGTTTTTTGCCTCCCCTTGCCCTCCTATAAAAAGCAGCTTTGACAATTTTATACTGAGCTCTGTGACAGCTTGGGAAACACAGACATGTACATTTGGAAAATTGTTGACACATTTATGTATGCTGCCGTATTTTAGAAAAGTTTGTACGCCCTTTCTAAAATTCACCTTTACATCTAACTTGGATCTGAGGTAATGGGGGAACGTGAAGTGACTTTGCAACTCCCTATTTAATGGAATAACCCAAAAAGATCTCAAGCGCATCCAACGGGTCCAAAATGCAGCTATCCATCTCCTACACAGCCTCAACTACCATGATCCCATCTCCCCAGCACTCCGCGCTGAACACTGGCTCCCAATTAGCCAACGCTGTGCATTCAAGACCCTGGCAATAGCACACAAAAGAATTTATGCCACCACCCCCTCCTACATAAAATCCAAGCTACCCATCTACATCCCCACCCGCACCCTCCGCTCAGAAACGGAGATACGCCTATGCATTCCCCCCGGAAGGTCCCTCCTCTCAGAAACCGCCCGCAAACGCTCCTACAGCCACTTCATCCCCAACTTTGGAACCAACTCCCCCCTCAACTCAGACTACAGAACTCACTAATGACATTCCGGAAAATGGTAAAGACCCTCCTCTTCAACTAAAGGTCACCCTCAGTCTACACCCAACCCCTTAAACCCCACCTCTACCCTTCTTTCTCCATTCTAATCTTCTGCCTAAATTTCTGTATAGTCCACTCTCAGCCTATACTCAAATAACTTGTATCTAAACTAAACTACTTATATTTAAACTACTGTTCTTAATTTGCTGTATAGTCCCTATGTTTACACTGCTGCACAGTCTCGTATGTCCAAGTATTGAAATCTACTGTATAATCTTGTATGTCCAATTCACTCCATTGTGAATGTTTATTTGTAAACCGTTCTGAGGACGGGATTTTAAAAAAAAATCTAAATAAATAAATAAACGGCAAAGAGAGTTTACAGGAGAAGCAGGATTTGAAACCCAGCTTCCCTAATTTCTAACCCACTGCTCTGACTAGTGGACTCCTCCTCCAATCCTACTTCCAAAACTATTGTTCTTCCTGAAAAGCAACTGATTGTATAAACTAGGGCATTGTCCAGCAAACTTTCTCGAGCTGTGGCACACGAAAGGTAGTGGCTCAAGGCACCTGGAAGTGCACGGATAACGCCATGATGACATTGCGCATATGTGTGACATCATCATGTTGATGTCCGGTTGTGTGTGAAGGCCCTCTAGGCAGGCCCTGAGACGCCAGTGGGGGTGCCAGAAGGGAAGAGGGCCAGAGAGAAGGATTGGTGCTGGCGTCCACTGATTGCCTACAGGACGTGCCTTTCACACAGTTTGAGGTACACTGAACTAGGGGGCACTCGATGAAGTTACAGGGAAATACTTTTAAAACCAATAGGGGAAATATTTTTTCACTCAAAAAATAGTTAAGCTCTGGAACGTATTGCCAGGGGCTATGCTTGTTTGGTTTTCTAAATTTTCCCCTGATGCAGCCGGCTATGTCCAGCGAAACACGGAAACTTGTTGGATTTGTTTTGTTCCTGTCCAATTAATTTTTCTGAACTTTGTCTTTTTGGCAAACTGTTAATGAAGCATTTTGGGATAAAGAGAATATTTCAACAGGATCTTTGTGGTAAAAGGTAAATACTGCATGCACAATGGCAGTTTGCTTTGTTTTGAGACAAAATTTGGTCAACTCATGGAGTTTTTTTAATGCCAATAATATTAAGCTATCTTTGTGTGGCATTAACTCCAGAAACAAAAGTCCTTCATCATCCCAGAAGACAGTTGCCATGACTTTGCCTGCAGATTTTTTTGTCTCGAACTTTTTGGGGATGGGGGATGATTTGTGCTTCAACCGCATTGACTCTATTTTGGACTCAGGATCTCTGTGAAAGACCCAAGTCTCATCTGTAGCAATCACCAAATGATGAAAAAAATATCCACTTCTTCATCAAGGAGTATCTCCAATTTCTCCTGACAACATTGGAGACCTCGTGGCCTTCTGACATGGTGTCAGCATTCTTGGAACTCATCTTGAACTAACCTTGGACATGCCCAATTTCTCATGAATTATTTTCCAATCTACACCTGCCGAGATGTCCATTTCTTCAGCTTTTTTGGGACACCATAATTCATCTGTCTGACAAAATAAAATCTTTGACTTTCTTGCACATTTCTGTGGAAGTTGTTTCCACAGGCCAGCCAGTGTGAAGGACATTTTCAATAGACTCTCTACCCCACTGTAACTGCTTGATCCAAAATTTTACTTTGTAGGATGATGGGGCAGACTCACCATAAACTGGCTTTTTCCCTTCTAGTCTAAGAAATATTGTCATTGAACGGTGCTCCAAATCTAGGAGCTTCTTACTTCATTTGCCTGAGGACTCTCCGGACATCCTGTCTCTTGGAATGTTAGACTCACATTGAGCCACAACTGTGCATGAGTAACCTTGAGACATGTCATAACATGCAAAGACTTGTGTCAACACACTTGCTACTTTCTTTCATTGGTAGATAAATTATTGAATGTCCCTCATATGTACACTATTGATGTGGAAGCTGCATTATTAATTTGAGGCTTATTTCTCCACTTATGTTGATGGATTGTCTCTAGTTGAGCACTGTCCGTGTTCAATGTACTAATGAACTTTCTGCTTTGCTATATGCATATATTTTTTGCCTTTTTGTAGATCTGTGTGTGATCAAAATGCCATACAATATCATATCATATAATTCAGTGGTTCCCAACCCTGTCCTGGAGGAACACCAGGCCAATTGGGTTTTCAGGCTAGCCCTAATGAATATGCATGAAGCAAATTTGCATGCCTATCACTTCCATCATATGCAAATCTCTCTCATGCATATTCATTAGGGCTAGCCTGAAAACCCGATTGGCCTGGTGTTCCTCCAGGACAGGGTTGGGAATCACTGATATAATTAATATGCATGTTCAAACTGTTTGTTACATGTTGAACAAGAAAGTTGGACTTGGGAGAGTCTTTGGACGTCGTGTACCTGGACTTCAGTAAAGCTTTTGACAGTGTCCCACACCGCAGGCTGCTAAGCAAGATGGAATCGATGGGGTTAGGAGAGACACTAACTGCATGGGTCAATGATTGGCTGAGTGGCAGACTTCAGAGGGTGGTGGTTAATGGTACCCTCTCTAAAACCAGTGGACCAGTGGAGTGCCGCAGGGCTCGATCCTGGGTCCACTCCTTTTCAACATATTCATAGGGGATCTGACTCAAGGGCTTCAAGGTAAAATAACACTATTCGCCGATGACGCCAAACTATGTAATATAGTAAGTGAATGCAGTTTACAGAATTATATGGAGCAGGACCTGCTTACATTGGAAAGTTGGTCCTCAACCTGGCAGCTAGGCTTCAATGTTAAGAAATGTAAGGTCATGCACCTCGGAAGCGGAAATCCATGCAGGACGTACTTCTTGAACGGAGAAACTTTAACTAGGACTTCAGCAGAACGAGATTTAGGAGTAATCATCAGTGCAGACATGAAAACTGCCAATCAAGTGGAGAAGGCTTCATCTAAGGCAAGGCAGATATTGGGTTGTATCAATAGAAGTTTAGTCAGCCGAAAGCCTGAAGTCATAATGCCGTTGTACAGGGCCATGGTGAGACCTCATCTGGAGTACTGTGTGCAATTCTGGAGGCCACATTACAGTAAAGATGTGCGCAGAATTGAATCGGTTCAGCGGACGGCCACCAGGATGATCTCGGGGCTCAAGGGTCTCTTGTATGAAGAGAGAATGAACAAATTGCAGCTCTACACTCTCAAGGAACATAGGGAGAGGGGAGACATGATCGAAACATTTAAGTACCTCACGGGACGTGTCGAAATGGAAGATGATATTTTCTTTCTCAAGGGACCCTCGGCCACAAGAGGGCACCCGCTCAAACTCAGGGGCGGAAAATTTCATGGCGACACCAGAAAGTATTTCTTCACAGAGAGAGTGGTTGATCATTGGAACAAGCTTCCAGTGCAGGTGATCGAGGCAGACAGCGTGCCAGACTTTAAGAATAAATGGGATACCCATGTGGGATCCCTACTAGGGTCAAGATAAGAAAATTGGGTCATTAGGGCATAGACAGGGGGTGGGTAAGCAGAGTGGGCAGACTTGATGGGCTGTAGCCCTTTTCTGCCGTCATCTTCTATGTTTCTATGTTCTATTGAATTTGGCTTCCTGAGGAAGAACAAAGGAGATAAGGTAAATTCAATAAGGATACAAAATGTAACAAGCTGTTTGAACATATGAGGGAGTGCTGAAAGAAGAGAATTACGTGAATATGGTTCAATCAATAATCTGAAAAAATGTCAACACACAGAATTTTGTTTCGGCAAATTGGCACTTAACAAAATAAGTGGCAAAATTTAGGAAGTGGGTTGGTTGGGCTGAGAACGTTTCAGCGCCCCCTCTTAGGTAATAAAAGTGAGCCAAGTGTAGGACAATGGAGCCATTGTGACATCACTGATGAGGTTGGCTCTTATTGGTGGAATGAGGCATTATGATATCACAGTATCAGCTCTGGTTACTGTTCACACTACCAGGGGGTGCTGAAACATTCTCAGCTCAACCATGAAGAGAATGAGGTGGATATGGTTCAATCAATGATCTGAAACAATGTCAAAGCATAGAATTTTGCTTCTGTAAACTGGCACTTAACGAAATAAGATAACGCTCTTTTCAGCTACAGTGGCAAAATGACGCTCAGAATTTAGGAAGTGGGTTGGTTGGGCTGATAACTTTCTAGCGCCCCCTTCTACTATTGGCGATCGTGAAGATCCTGCAACTTAGCACCACAAGATTATGCTGCTCATGACTTTTGGTTGGTTGGTTGGTTGTTTCTCACCCGTCCTTATCCAGGGCGAGTCACATATTAACATACAAAATAAAAGATTTACATTTATGGTACAAAACACTTCAGAGATACACTATAACAAATTACATATCAAATCAAAATACATATAACATACACGTTGCATCAACGATGAATTTCAATTTAAGGTCAAAACTGGCTAAACCTACACATACATCAAAATATAAAATTCCATAAGTCATCCAAGATGCCTCAATAACAGACATCATTAAACCAAGTAAAACAAACCAGACCATCGAACACCTCCGTGACCAGCACTCAAGAGTCGTCACTCCTCCCTCAGTCAAACTCAGACCCTATATTTCATTTTACAGAACAGATGTCTTTTTAGCAGTTTCCTAAAGCTCTGAACATTTTGCTTCTGGCGAATGTATCCTGGAAGATTGTTCCACTCCCAGGGGCCGATGGATAATTACTGCTGTTTTTGACACATTCTAAAGACATTGGTTTAACATTATCAAGGACTGGTTTAGATCGGTTAGAAACATAGAAACATAGAAGATGACGGCAGATAAGGGCCATAGCCCATCAGGTCTGCCCACTCTACTGACCCACCCCCAAGTCTACTATCCTAGGGATCCCACTCCTGGTGACAGGTTCCCTTGGCTTAACCCTCTAAGGGATCCCACATGGGCATCCCATTTGCTCTTAAATTCTTGCACGCTGTTTGCTTCGATCACCTGCACCTGGAGCTCGTTCCAAGGATCAACCACTCTCTCGGTGAAGAAATATTTCCTGGTGTCGCCATGAAATTTCCCGTCCCTGAGTTTGAGCGGATGCCCTCTTGTGGCTGAGGGTCCTTTGAAAAAGAGAATCTCTTCTTCCATCTCGATACTGCCGGTAATATACTTAAACATCTCGATCATGTCTCCTCTCTCCCTACGTTCCTCGAGTGAGTACAGCCGCCAATTTTTCAGCCTTTCCTCATATGATAGATCCTTGAGCCCCGAGACCATCCTGGTGGCCATCCGTTGCACCGACTCTACTCTCAGCACATCTTTTCGGTAGTGTGGCCTCAAGAATTGCACACAGTATTCCAAATGAGGCCATTTGGTTGGTCGTAGACCAGGTACAGTGATGGTTGCTAAGTATCACCAGCTCCGTTTATAGAACCAAAGCACTTTTCACCGAGCCTCTTTCAACAACAACAACAAAAACCCCACTTTTTAAGAAGTACCTTAATATGTAGCTTGCTAAATGTTGGAAAACAAATTGTCTTTACTTTTATAGTGTGTCCCATGCATTGTCATACTTTCTATTGTTATATTTGAATATTTTTATTGTTGCTTTGGTTTGCCTTATTCTTACTGGACACAGCTTTGACTGAATTCCTTCAAAAAGGTGGTAAATGAATCCAGATAAATGAATAAATAAATGTTGCTTTACTTCTCTTCCCCTGCACGGTTAATCACAGCATCCTGTCCCTCCAAATGACACCATCTTTCACAGTTGACCGTAGTGTGCAAGTTGAACATAAGATTTGCCGCTGCTGGGTCAGACCAGTGGTCCTTCGTGCCCAGCAGTCTGCTCACGCGGCGGCCCTTAGGTCAAAGACCAGTGCCCTATTTGAGTCTAGCCTTACCTGCGTATGTTCTGGTTCAGCAGGAACTTATGTAACTTTTTATTGAATCCCTGGAGGGTGTTTTCCCCTATAACAGTCTCTGGAAGAGCGTTCCAGCTTTCTACCACTCTCTGGGTGAAGAAGAACTTCCTTACATTTGTACGGAATCTATCCCCTTTCAACTTGAGAGTGCTCTCGTTAAAAAGGGATATTTATTTATTTATTTAAAAGATTTCTCAACCACCTATTTTTATGTTTTATAAAAAACGTACTTATTCCTCCGTATTCACTGCAATAGGGGATTAACAGAACTGCAAATACAGAAAAACCACAAATAACTTTTCCATATGTTATTCACTGTTTTCTATTAAAACCCATCATGAATATAGTGAGACCGCGAATAACATGGTGGGAGATTAAATATTAAATATTTAACTAAGGCCAGTACTGGGCAGACTTGCACGGTCTGTGTCTGTGTATGGCCGTTTGATGGGGGATGGGCTGGGGAGGGCTTCAGTGGCTGGGAGGGTGTAGCTGGGCTGGAGTAGGTTTTAACGGAGATTTCGGCTGTTGGAACCCAAGCACAGTACCGGGTAGAGCTTTGGATTCTTGCCCAGAAATAGCTAAGAAAAAAAATTTAAAAATTTAAATTGAATCAGGTTGGGCAGACTGGATGGACCATTCGGGTCTTTATCTGCTGTCATCTACTATGTTACTATATGTAGACCTGGCCTGTTCCTGAAGGAGAGGCAACACACGGTGAAAAAAGTGCTGGGGATCAGTGATTTTCTCCGTTAACGCTTGGAATCAGCGATTTCTCTATGCAAGCTGATGTAATTTGGGGGGAGGAGCCAGCAAGCTAAAAACCGCGAATAATCGAAACCGCGAATGCTGAAACCGCGAATATGGAGGGAGAAGTGTACTGTAAACCGAGTCGAGCTCTTTAGGGAGTAGATTCGGTATATAAAATGAAGATTAGATTAGATGAGATTATTCCAGGGCACCTTTACAAATAGCAACATGCATAAAATAAAGCAAACAGACAAGATTTGTACAAGCGACAAAGATTGCGGTACAGATCATTCAGTGAAGACAATTAATGCACAGCGCTCCATGATATATTAATCCCACAACTGGAATAAACCAGAATCATCATTCATTGGAATGCCTCTATAAAAAGTGTAGTCTTCAGCATTTTCTTGAACTTCTGAATATCAGGAAGAGCTCTTTGTGGTCCAGTTAATTTGTTCCAAAGAGTTGCTTCCATGATGGAAATAGCAGAAGATCTCGTATTCTCGTAGCGTGCTGTTGAGAAGTCCATCAACAACAATCGTATCGCGCCCTCAGACCGCAGAGTTCTAAGTGGTTGATAGACTGCCATAGCCTGCGATAAATACCAGGGAATCCCATGGTAAATGACTTTGAACACCAGTACCAATGTCTTGAAAATAATACATAAGCATACAGGTAACCAATGGAGTTTCGTCAACCAGGGTGTTCAATGCGTTCAAACTTTCTAACACCACAAATCCGGTTGGTTGAAGTCTTCCTTACTATCTCGTCTAGAAGCAAAGTCAAGGGAGGGGACGCTTTGCGATTATTTCCCAAGGCAAAATGAAAAGTTACACTTTAAAAAATTTCCCTGCCTATAGTTTCTTGGTTTATTTAAGTTTTGATTAAACGCTTATCCAAACGTACAAAGCGTTGTACAAAGTATTTAAAAATAACTGGGAGGCGAACATTTTTAAATTAATTAGACATACATGAACTAGTTATTAGACATACACGAATTAAACTTAGGACTTGAAAACAATGGGGAAAAGAGGGAAGAACTACAATTTTATAGAAAGAATGCATAAAAGGAAAATATAATAGAAAAAGTTAGAAAAAGCTGGAGTAGATACGTGTATAAAAATCAGTTATAGGCATCTTTAAAAAGCAAGCATTTTAGGCTGATTTTGAATTTCTGCAAGTTTCGTTCAGCTCTAAGGTATAGAGGGAGAGAGTTCCAAATTAAAGGGGCGGTGACTGAAAATGAGACTTGCAGCGATTAGATGCCTTAGAAAACAAATGACGGCTTTCTAAGGGGGAGCGTCCCATGCTCTGAAACAAAAGTCTCTCGCACATTAGCAATCAACGTCGGATAATAACAGCTCTTGTGGGCATGTAGATACTCCCCAAGTTTGAACTTCACTCCAGAGGCACGAGCAATTTCTAAGCCCTACATAGCAAGAAAGATCTTCTTGTCGGATCAATAAAGAAGATGCAAAAGGAATCGGTCTGAGCTCTGTTATTAGTGATGTGGATCCTCCCTTGACCTGAGAGGTCTATTGATTTTTTTTATATAAGGCAGTATTATACGCCTTGATTACTCCTGCAGCATGCGTGCAAGACTTACATTACTCTGTTCCAAACAGCTCCTGCAAATGTTAGCTAAGCCTTTCGACAAGTAGACCAAGTAAATAATATGTTAGAGAATCCAGTGGCTTTATCTTATGATACTATTTTATTTGGTACTCTTATGAGAGCTAAAAGCCAATTATCAATGAGAAATAACAATGACAGCTTATTTTAAGAAGTTGGAAAAACTGGGATAGGTTGAACTACACATTCTGGTGGGAATCCCTGTGCTACACATATAAAATGGAGCATTGCAAGGCCATAGAACAGGGACGATTTAAGAATTTTATGGATGTTTGGGAGCCATTGGCTAAATACTGTAAAGAGAAATAATTAATTTTATTTTATTGACAAGTAAACATACACATCCTGGGGGGGGGGGAAGGGAAGGGAGTGGAATTGGAATTGGAATTGATCCGGGGATTTTATGAATAATTTCATGAAGATTTTGATATATTTGTTTATTAGCTGGGGGGGGGGGATTTTTTTTGTGCAGTATTATTTGTAAGTTTGTTGCGCTTATTATATAAGATACAAAACTGTGAATCATTTATTGCGCATTTCTAGTTTGAAAATCAAAAAAAAGAAATAATATTCTTTATGTCATCACAGAGCAGAGGAGATGATAACCAGGTAAGCCAGCTTCAAATCTCGGGCAGCTCCTTGTGATCTTGGGCAAGTTACTTCACCCTCCATTGTTTAGATGCAACCTTAGACTGTAACTCCTTCCAGGGACAGGAAAATACCCTACTATAGCTCAACGTAAACTAAACTAAACTAATCCTTAAGTTTATATACCGCATCCTCTCCATAAAGTTAGAGCTCGGCACGGTTTACAGGAACTTTAAAATAAGGAACGGAAAACATAATAAGAATTAGTGATTATAAAGAGGGTAGTGAGATTTACATTTTCGAGAATAGCCAAGTTTTCAGATGCGTTCGGAATAATTGGAGGGAGCTCAGATTCCGCAGCAGGGCAGGAAGGTTATTCCAAAGCTCAGTGAATTTGAAGAAAAGAGACACTGTCTTCGCTCCTCCCCCATTCCAGCAGGGGAGAGCCCACGGAGGAGGGCTGCAGTCCGGCCATCGGACCAACGGTCGGCTCGGGGGCCCGTTCCAGCGGGGCACCCGACACTGTCTTCGCTCCTCCCCCATTCCAGCAGGGGAGAGCCGAAGGAGGAGGGCTGCAGTCCGGCCATCGGACCAACGGTCGGCTCGGGGGCCCGTTCCAGCGGGGCACCCGACACTGTCTTCGCTCCTCCCCCATTCCAGCAGGGGAGAGCCGACGGAGGAGGGCTGCAGTACGGCCATCGGACCAACGGTTGGCTTGGGGGCCTGTTCAAGCTGGACTTCAGTTTTGACTGTTTTGATTTTATTTTCACTTCTTTTTAGTTTATGATATATTTTTTTTAATATCACATATTGTTTTACCACTTGTTTTGTTTTATTTTATCATTAAAATTTCCCCAGAATTCTATTGCTTCAACGGTTCTCCCTCTGCATCTATTCCTATCTCCCCTCTTTTTAACCTTTCAAATTCCTTTAGATCATTGTAATCTTATTAGTATGTTTATTTTCTTATTTTTCTCCTCTATCTCTATTTTCTTTCTTTATTACTCTTCTAATTGTCATTTTTCCTGGTACTTTAGTTAGATTGTGAGCCTTTGGGACAGTAAGGGAATTTCTAAGTACCTATCTTACTTATAATTTTAATGCACCAATATATTCTTTGTAACCTGTTCTGGGCTCTTTTGGGAGGACGGGCTAAAAAAATCGAATAAATAAATAAATTAAAAAAAAAAAATTTTTCAAGATAGATGACGCCTTTTAACGAGGGGAAAGATAGTTTACGTTTTTGGGTAGATCTGGTAGTGTAATGTCTCAAAGAATTCCAAGATAGTGGAATTAGGGGAGGAAGAATGCCATGTAGGATCTTGAATGTTAGGTAGGTACATTTAAAGTGAATCCTAGAAATCACCAGAAGCCAGTGAAGTTTTGACAGAAGTGGGGAAACATGATCGAATTTACTTTTGGCGAAGATCAACCTGCGGTTCTGGATCCGCTGAAGTCTTTGAAGACTTTTCTTGGTTAGGTTTAGATAGATGGAGTTACTAGGAGCTAATCCAGGCCCTCTTTTCTTACTGGATAGGACAGGGATCTGCCCTTTGAAGGCAGCCATTCTCTAAACATTATCCCCCAGATCCTCTGCTTTCCACCCTAGCCAGAAGTTTAACCACCCCCTCTAACTGTAACCCCTACCCTGGTTTATATGAATTTATTCAGGTACTCAAGCATCTTTCCATGTCTGTCCTGGTGGGCTCACAATCTATCTAATGTACCTGGGTAATGGGAAATTAAGTGACTTGCCCAGGGTCACAAGGAGCAGTGTGGGTTTGAACCCACAATCTAAGGATGCTGAGGTTGTAGCTTTAACCACTGTACCACACTCTCCCCGAATTTGTGACCAATAAACTTTCCTGCCAAAATTCAAATTCATGATCAATGGACTCCCACCAAAATTCAAACTTGTTGCCAATGGACTTTTCCACCTCAATTTCCTATTGAAATCACCTCAAACCTCAGCCGGTCAGGTTCAAGAACCCACTACAGACAAGCTGCAAACTTCACAGCATACTCTGAAAAAGCCATAGCATGAAGCTGAAATGTCGGTTCTGCTTACTCAGACACAGCAAGACCTGGACAACTGCAACACACGGGAGTCACTAACTCAGAATATTTTACTACAGCTCAGGAAATAGGCCTAAAAAAACTAGTTCTGACAATTAAAGAGAAAGAAGATCCATCCCCATCCACTGCTTCCCAAGATCCCACTGCATCCCGTCATTTGCGCGGCCCTGTCAGCTTCCCTCCTGCCATTTGCTTTACTGAAAATACGGGGAGGGGTTCCAAGGATGTTGGGGGGAGCAAGAATGTTGGCGGAAGGTGGGGGGGTGGAGATGTCAGGGGATGTTGTAGGAGTTATAGGATATCAGGAGGATATGAGGTGGGGTGTGGAGGATATCCAGGCAATATCATGATGTGGAGGATGTCAGGGGGATGTCGGAGAGGGGTGTAGGGCTATGCATTTTTCTCCCTGTTCTCCCTGTGATATCCACCATCTCCTCATTCTTCCCCTAATGGTAATGGTTTCTCTTCCTTATCTTCCCTACAGCGATACTGGCATGACAGTCAGCTTGTCAACACAACACTCATCACATCCAGCACAGAATTTTGTGTCTTTGTACATGCTCAATGCCTGCTAGATCCCACCCCTCGGTCATGGCCCTACCCCCGGGTGCACCAAGTGTTATGTTGGCAAAATGACTGAAATGCCAGTGCAGACATGGAGGAGGTAAAGGAAGAGAAGAAAAGACACTGAACACCCTTGGGGGAGGATGAAGAGATGCTGAACATAGACCCATTAATTGCCATAACAAATCTCCCCTCCCCCCCATTGTGCCACTCTAGACAGGTGCCTAGTATGCTGGGTGCTTGGGCTGGTTCTAAGGTTTATAAAACCTCTTGACTAGTTCTGCTTATAGATACTACATCTTCAACTATCTATCACACATAATTTTCTTCTGTCTGCAATTTGCATAAATACATTCGGCCAAAAGCCTATCATTTCTCTTTTTCTTATGTATTCTTTCTACTTGTATAGGGGCTGTGGTTCTATATTGTATATTCTCTGCTGTGTTACCCAGTCAAGCACCATTCTTATATATCACCAGAAGGCCTCAATATCCATAGAAACATAGATATTTGACGGCAGATAAAGGCCATATGGCCCATCCAGTCTGCCCATATACAGCATCCACTATTTCTTCCTCTCCATAATAGATCTCACGTGCCTGCCCCACATTTTCTTAAATTCAAACACAGTCTTTGTCTTCACAACCTTTACTGGGATACCGTTCCATACATCTACCACCCTTTCTGTAAAAAAGTATTTCCTTAGATTACTTCTGAGCCTATTACCTCTTAATTGGAGGAAAAGTCCATAGTCTATTATTGAGAAAGATATACTGTTTGCTCTTAATCGGTAGCATGTAACGTTGCTACTTTTTGGGTTCTGGCCAGGTACTAGTGACCTTGATTGGACACCATGAGAAAAGGCTACTGGGTTTTGATGGACCTTTGGTCTGACCCAGTCAGGCTATTCTCATGTTCTTAACTTCATCCAATGTCCTTCATTATGGAGCTTTCTTTCAAATGACAGAGACTTGTCTCATGTGCATTTATGCCAGGTAGGTATTTAAACATCTTTATCATATCTTCCCACTCCAGCTTTTTCTCCAAACTATACATATTGAGATCTTTAAGTCTGTCCCTATATGTCTTATGATGAAGACCACCAACCATTTAGTAGCCTTCTTCTGGACCAACTCCACACCGTCTATATCTTTTTGAAGGTGTGGTCTCCAGAACTGTGCACAATTTTCTACATAAGGTCTCACCAGAGTCTTAGACAAGGACATCAAAACCTCCTTTTTCCTACTGGCCATACCTCCCCCCTAGAAACATAGAAACATAGAAAGATGACGGCAGATAAGGGCCATATAGCCCATCAAGTCTGCCCACACTATTTACCCACCCTCTTAAGTCTTCTGACCCCTTAAGTATAATTGTAATTATACTGCCACTCTACTGACCCGCTCATTCAAGTCCTAGTGACCCTATCCCTTGGCATGACCCCGTAGGGCCTGTTTGGCCATCTTAAGATCATCACACACTATCACACCTAAATCCTGATTTTCTTTTGTGCGCATAAGTTCTTCACCCCCTAAACTGTGCCATTCCCCTCGATTTTTGCAGCCCAAATGCATGACCTTGCATTTCTTAGCATTAAGTCTTAGCTGCCAAATTTCAGACCATTCTTTTTTGGTCTTCCTTATCTCATTCACACCATCAGGAGTGTCTGCTCTATTGCAGATTTTAGTATCATCTGCAAAGAGGCAAATCTTACCTGATAGCCCGTCAGCAATATCGTTTACAAAAATGTTAAAAATAACCGGCCTAAGAATCAAACCTTGAGGCACACCACTGGTAACATCCCTTTCCTCAGATCGATCTCCATTGACCACTACCCTCTGTCATTTTCCACTCAACCATTTCCTGATCCAGTCCATCACTTTGAGGCCCATACTGAGGGCACTCAGCTTATTTATTAGATGCTTGTGTGGACCACTGTCAAAGGCTTTGCTAAAATTAAATTTATAGCTTCTTGCGCCCTCCCTTTATTCAATTCTTTCGTCACCCAGTCAAAGAAATTGATCAGATTTGTCTGACAAGACCTATCTCTAGTGAATCCATGTTGCCTTGGGTCCTGTAATCTACTGGATTCCAGAAATTTCACTATTCTCTGTTTTACAAGTGTTTCTATTAATCTATTTACCACAGAAGTCAAACTTATCGGTCTTTAGTGCATCTACTTCTTCCTTACTTCCACATCTGCCCTTCTCTAGTCCTCTGGTGCCACTCCCAACTCTAGAGAAGCATTGAAAAGGCCAGCCACTTTCCTAAGTTCCTTCAGTACCCTTGGATGTACACCATCCGCTCCATCGCTATGTCCACCTTTTATTTAACTAGCTCCTCACAAACACAACCCTCTGAGAATCGATCAGGGTCTATCACATCGCCATCCCTATTTGTGTTTGTCTTCTGCATTCCCATTTCTGGGGCTTCAGCCATGAGCTGTGAAATATCTGTTCATTAATTCAGCCTTATCTTTATCAGCTTCAATATATTTCTCCCCTTCACCTCTGAGTCTCACAATGCCACTTTTGCACTTCTTCCTATTATTAATATAGCTAAAAAAATGTCTTCCCCCCCCCCGTTTTTTACCATGTCAGCTATTTTTACTTCCATTTGCATCTTTGCTTTCCTGACTACTCGACCAGCCTCTCTTAACTTTTCCAGATATTTTTGCCTCTCTTCATCTTTTTGTAATCTTTTGTAGTTTATGAAAGCTAACCTCTTTTTCTTTAGCTTCTCAGCTACTACTTTTGAGAACCAAAGCGGCCTTATTTTCTTCTTTTTTTTAGTCTTTGGGCTCCTTTTAGAAAGGTGCGCTAGGGTTTTTAACGCACACACAAAATTACCGCAAAATCTACCGCCTGCTGAAAAGGAGGCAGTAGCGGCTAGCGCGCTCGGGAATTTAATGCGCGCAATGCCCTAGCGCATCTTCGTAAAAGGAGCCCTTAGTTTATTTATTGAAAGTTTTATATAACAGAAACACAATAATAAGCAAAACGCCAAATAAATAAATCTAAGGATATGTACATGACATAACTTACTCTCCTTACAAAATAGTTTGTCCTTACAATCGCTCCTTTCAGTTTTGCCCACTGCGTTCCTACTTCTTTCAGTTATTCCCATCCAGACAATTCCTTGATGCAATCCCCCATCTGAACAAAGTTAGTTTTTTAAAAAGTTTAGAACCAATTCACATCCAAATGGTTATGTGAGCATGAATGCACAACATTGAATTAGCTTGTTAGCATGCAAGGGAGACAGAAGAATTCTTATTTCGTTATAAAATATTTACACATTATCTTCACGACAGAAATCATTCAAGATGGTATACAAAGCAATAAAAAAAACAATCAAGAAACTTTCCCTCTGGGAAATAAATACAATTTAAGCCTTGTTTCTATGTAGAAATAATTTTTTAAAAAAAAAAATACAATCCAAGTGTTACCTTTTTTATTGGACTAACTAGATCAGACATGAGCAAATGAAGATAGCTATCAGTATACAAGAGTAAAACATCAAAGTGTCAGGTGGACCTCTAAGGTCTGTGGCCCAGAAGAAACAAAGAAAAAAGACAATTTAATCATGAAATTGTAATGCATGTGGTTACAGGGCAGACTGGATGGACCATCCAGGTCTTTATCTGCCATCATGTACTTTGGCCTAGATTCACTAAACTCACCGATCGCGTCCCGAGCAGTTTGCGATCGTTCCCCCAACCCCTGACCCGATTCACTAACCTTCTGCCCGATCAATCTCCCACCCGATCCGCCCATGCAAATGAGGGGAAGTGGCCTGCATAAGTGGGAAGGCATTGATTCACTAAGCGGAAGCAGAAACACCGATTGGGTTTGCCGATCCGAAATGAAGCGACTGCCGAGGACCAGCCGCTTACCGTCCTTGCCGACTCTCCTGCTCTCTGCCGCCCTGAAATCCCAGTATCGAGGTTACAAAACAACCATCAAAATAAAAAATCAAACTGTACATATGCATACGAACTCCCTTTTTATATTTAAAAGAGCGCATTGCAAGCCTGTGGTTTTAACCACGGGTTTAAAGCGTATTCTGTTCCATAATCTGGCTGCACAAATTGAAATGGTTCCTTTTAAAATGTCCACTCGTAGGGCCAGCGAGTAAACTGCAGCCACCCCTCCCCCTTTATTTTGACCTCGCATGTGCGAACAGCAAGTGCATGTGTAAATCCCATCTACAACCAACAAGGTTAATCTGTGCATATGTTTCAATCGCTCTACAGCGATCGTTGTTGGACAATTCATGGCCGAGTTATGGCGAGCGATTAGTTCACTACAGAGATTCTTGAAAATCCTGTCTCAGTGTCCTGAGGCCTTAAACACAGACATCTCACATCCTCAATTAGTTAGACCAGCTGCATTTATATCAGTTCTCCTGTGTGTACAGAGAGTTTCCAGTGAGAAAAACTATATTCCATTTATTCCAGAAAAAGTCAGCTACTGTAAACCATGTCTTCTCACGGTGCTGTACATTGAACACACAAGAGTCAGTCCCTGTTCGAAAAAGCGTACAATCTTTTTATGACAGACAGACAGGACCAAAGGATGAATCTATACACACTGATCAGGTAGGGAAGGTCAAGAGGAACGATGAGGCAGATGGGGTAGGTGACTATACGTAGAGGGAATGACAAACAGATATGGGTGTTTTACAAGCTGGTTGGGTTAGGATTTAAACGTAGTTTCAAAAAAGTGAGATGGAACCCAACGTACTGAGTCATGCAGGTTGTTCCAGGCATAAGACATAAGGCAGGTAGGCTGTTCCAGGCATAAGGCACAGGAAGGTAGGAGAGACTGAGTTAGGAATTGTCAGTAGAGGAAAGCGTACCGACAAGAGAGGGATCCTATCAGTTCATATGGCTAGCTGACAGAGGACTGCAACAAGTCCAGGAGGGGGGTCGGTTAGTCACTGGGTGATGACCAAAATATAGGACGAGACCCTCTATTTTGGCCATTTTTTTGGCCCCCAAATCTCGTCCTATATTTGAGTATATATGGTAATTATAGATGGTAACATTGTTTGATGTTGCTTGCTGTATCTCTCTTTGTGCTATCCTATATTTTATGGCGTTCTTTGTGTTTTATATGTTAATTAGAAATTTTATGGATGTAAGATTTGGTGGTATATCAAAGTTTAATAAGCATAAATATTTTTGACCAAAGAAATGCCCAAGCTGAAAACATCCAAATTCAGATCATTTGGACATGGGAAAGGTCAGCATTGTGATGGACTGACCACCCAGATATGCCAACAGAGCAGTGGAACAACTTAGAGAGCATAAGAACAGACCAGGGGTCCATCATGCCCAGGGACCAGGGGTCCATCATGCCCAGCAGTCCGCTCCCGCGGTGGCCCCCCAGGTCCATGACCTGTAAGTGATCCTTTACCTAAACCTTTTATTCCCTAATCATTTATTATTCTGTATAGTAACCCTCTATCTATACCCTTCAATCCCCTTCTCCTTCAGGAAATCATCCAATCGCTTTTTGAATCCCAATATCGTACTCTGTCCTACCACCTCCTCTGAAAGTGCATTCCAGGTGTCCACCGCCCTCTGAGTGAAGAAGAACTTCCTAGCATTTGTTCTGAATCTGTCTCCTTTCAATTTTTCTGAGTGCCCTCTTGTTTTAGTTTTCCCCGCTAGTCTGAAGAATCTGTCCCTCTCCACCTTCTCTATGCCTTTCATGATCTTATAAGTCTCTATCATGTCCCCTCTAAGTCTCTGCTTTTCCATGGAAAAGAACCCTAGCTTCTCTAGCCTTTCAGCACATGAAAGGTTTTACATGCCTTTTATCATCCTTGTTGCTCTTTTCTGGACCCTCTCGAGCATCGCCATATCATTCTTAAGGTATGGCAACCAGTATTAGATGCAGTACTCCAGATGCGGGCGCACCATCGCCCGATACAATGGCAGGATAACTTCCTTCGTTCTGGTAGTGATACCTTTTTTGATAATGCCCAACATTCTGTTTGCCTTCTTTGTGGCCATTGCACATTGTGCCGCCGGCTTCATTGTTTTATCCACCAAAACCCCCAAGTCCTTTTCTAGGTTGCCTTCCCCCAGTACCATCCCTTTCATCGTATAGTTATACATCGAGTTCCCTTTCCCTATGTGCAAGACTACATTTCTCTACATTGAAGCTCATCTGCCATTTATTTGCCCACTCACTCAGATTCTTCAGGGCCCTTTGTAGTTCCTTATATTCCTCAACAGTATATGGAGGTACATCTCTCCATATACCCTTCTTAATTTATGCTGAGTCCTCCAAAACTTCCCCAAAACCTACTAGATCCATCTGTCTACCACTCCAATAGACCTCATGACTACAAGTGGTACCTATGTCAGTAGAGTAGGGTTTTGGTGAGTTTAAGTGGACTTAAACTTTCCACATTAATGGAGTGGTTAGAGTGGCTTATGGGCCTGGGTCCTCCTCTCTATGGCTCACGAGCCCATCCACCACTAAGCTTTCCAATACCAAGTTCTGCTGTTCTGCAGACAGGTGTGTATTCTTTCATTCACATTTTTGTGGGGTGGAAGGGGTTAGTGAGTAGTGTGGGGAAGTGAGTCACACTTTAATATATCCAGTAGTCACCTGGTCAGTTTGAGTACCTTTGCGGCACTTAGATGTTTCTAAAACAGGTCTAGCTCTGAACGTCTAAGTTACACCAGGATGTCTTGGAAAAGGTTTGATTATAGTAACATAGTAAATGATGGCAGAGTGGTCCAACCATACATGCTCCACAAATTTATTTAATTTAAATGGTCCTTTTTCTTAGATATTTCTGGGATAGAAACCCAGAGCCCTGCCCAGTAGTGTGCTTAGGTTCCGTCTACTGGAGTCTCCATCAAAGCTCATCCCAGCCCATCTTGACCATCCCAGCCATCAAAACCCTACCTAACCCATCCTCAATTGAATGTCCATATATGGGACACAGGCCGTGCAGGCGTACCCAGTTCTGGCCTTAGTTCCTCCAATGTATACCCATTATTTTCTAATTAGAGATCCTCTGTGTTCATCCCATGCTTGTTTGAACTCTGTCACCATTTTCCTCTCCACCACCTCCCTCTGGAGCACATTTCCAGTCCTTGGTAAAAAAATGCTTTTTCGACCTTCACATGCTGAGGAAAGTTAGATCCTGCTTCCATCAAAAACATTTTACCCTCCATGTCCAATCCATCATCCTCTCCAGATTGGACTATTGCAACTCTATCTACTTAAGCCTAACCAAGAAAAACCTCCACAAACTCCAACGGATTCAGAATGCCGCGGCCAAGCTCATCTTCGCTAAAAGCAAATTTGACCATGTCTCCCCGCTCCTGGACAAGATCCACTGGCTTCCGATAATCGACAGGGTCCACTATAAATGCGCCTGTTTAACTTTCAAAATCCTATATGGTATCCTCCCTCCCTTTATCCCTCTTTCTTGGAATTCCTCAAACCCTAATACCACCAGATCCTCCCACAAATTAAAACTATCCTTCCCCTCACAAAAAGGCATTTCCCACAAAGGAAAGCTAGGGACCTCCCTCCACTTCAAAATCACTGAGCTCTGGAACAACCTTACCTCCCCTCTTCGGAACTTGAGCTCTCTCCAAATCTTCCACAAGCATCTGAAAACCTGGCTTTTCTCAAAAAATGTAAGTCTCCCTCCAAATTAGGAATCAAGGAAACTCTTTTATCTTGGCATCCCAAGTCCTCTAAATTTTCTTCACACTTCTACCTCTAACCCTCTGTTGTAGTTCCTTCCTATTTCTTCTACTGTAAACTGCGCTGAGCTCTACGAACGTGGAGATGATGCGGTATACAAACCTAAGGATTAGATTAGATTAGATTTCATGTATCCCCACCATCCTTTCCGTAAAGAAGAATTTCCTAACATTGCTCTTGAATCTACCACCCCTCAACCTCAAATAATGCCCTCTAGTTTTACCATTTTCCTTTCCCTGGAATAGATTTTGTTATACGTTAATACCTTTGAAGTATTTGAACGTCTGAATCATATCTCCCCTGTCCCTGTCCAGTCTACGGTATACATATTCAGAGCTTCCAGTCTCTCCTCATACGTATTCTGGCACAAACCTCTTACCATTTTTGTCGCCTTCCTCTTCCGCTTCAAATCTTTTTATGTTCTTCACCAGATATGGTCTCCAAAATTGAGCACAATAATCCAAATGGGGCCTCACCATTGTATCACTGCAAAACCCCCAAGTTAAGCCCAACTTAAACATACCCATAACATTCCTCTCAGCATACCACCTGGAGCTCTGGATGCACAGCAGGAGAAACATCTAGAGAGACGTCAAGGAAAATAGTTTTGGTTATTGGCACTTGGACTTCTCGGCGATTAGGACGTCCAAATGCCGACTTAGATGGGTTTTTTGATTATGAGCCTCAAAAGAGTTAAATGGAAAAAAAAAATAAGAAGGAAAAAGATGAAAAGGGACAGGGAGCAAAAGAGCAAGAGGAAAGGAAAAAAAAAAGAAAATAGAAAGTTAATTTTAGAGAATCTCATGTCAGTACAGTTAAAGTACAAGTCTGCAACTTCTGTGGTCGTAACTTTTAATCTTTGAAAGTGCTGCTTGCTGAAATGCCATGCTGGCTAAAACTCAGTAGCAAATAAATATTGCCGTCCTCTCTAATTTGAAACAGTATGACTTTTAAGCCGTGAGCTGCCAGAGAATTATTACGAGCCTGTTTTTCGGCACCCTCCTTTCACACCTCCAAGACAGGTCAAAGCCACACAGAGCCAGTGCTGGAAGCTGCAAATCGCTTCCAGATCTTTAAGTTATGTCTGCAGCCGGTGAGGCAGCGTTCTAAGCAGATGCAAGCTAAATGAACCCTTTATGGCATTTAGGGCTCCTTTTATCAAGGGGCGGTAGGCAGTTAACGTGAGGAATACCGCGCGTTCAACCGCCTGCCGCGCTAGTCGCTAACGCCTCCATTGACAAAGCGTTAGTTTTTAGGCTTGCCGCGGGGGTTAGCGCGTGATGAAATGTCCGACCCACTGACCCCCGTAGCACGCCTTGATAAAAGGAGCCCTTAGTGTGGGTTTCATACTCTGAAAAATGAATCACATTGGGCTTATATATAAAATGCTCAATTGTCCTTCAACGATTTTCTTTTCAGCACACACACATTTTTAACCTCCCCTTTGGTTTGGGATATTCTGGTCCTTTTGACACCTTTCGTCCTAGAATCTCCCAGAAAATTAAAATCTCCCAGAAAATTAACTTTGAGCTGAGGTAGAGTTTCCTTGCGGTAAATAGTAGGCTTGGGTGCATAGGGAGAGGTTGGCCAGCAGGTTAAAAGAGGCGATAGTGCCTCTGTGTAAGTCTCTGGTAAGACTACATTTAAGAGTCCAGTGTGAAATTCTGGAGACCTTATCTTCAGAAAGATGTAACCAGGATAGAGTCGACCCAATGGACAGCTACTAAAATGGTCAGTGGCCGTTATCATAAAGCACATAGAGACAGACCTATAGGCCTCAATATATACAGTATACTTTGGAGGAAAGACGAGAGAGAGGGGATATAATTGAGACATTTAAATATCTTTGACCTAATTGCAAAGAGGAAGCAAATGAAAAGAATTAGGGGGCGTAAGATGAAGTTGAAGGGGATAGACTCAAAAGTAATCTAAGGAAATACTTCTTTATGGAAAGGGTGATAGATGCATGGAATAAACGCCTAGTGGAGGTGGTGGAGATAAGGACTGCAGAGGACATAGACATCATTGGAATCTCTGAAACATGGTGGAATGAGGAAAACAAATGGGATACAGCACTGCCGGGGTACAAGCTCTATCGCCGGGATAGGTCAGGTCAGAAAGGAGGAGGAATAGCCCTATACGTAAAAGAAAGCATACAATCGACAAGAATGGACACAGCGGAGATGATCAACAAACTGGAATCGCTATGGGTTAAAATACCGGGTAGGAAAGGGCATGAAATAAAGATGGGCCTATACTATCGTCCACCCGGGCAAACTGAAGATAGCGATAAAGAAATGGATGCCGAGATGAAGCGAGAATGCAAAAGTGGTTACACAGTTGTTATGGGAGACTTCAACTATCCTGGGATAGACTGGAGTCTTGGAAGCTCAAGATGCGCTAGGGAGACAGAATTCCTGGAGGCTATACAAGATTGCTTCATGGAGCAGCTTGTTAGAGAACCGACGAGAGGAAATGCCACTCTGGATTTAATCCTAAATGGACTAAGGGGACCTGCAAAGGAAGTGGAAGTAGTGGGACCGTTGGGAAACAGTGATCATAATATGATCAAGTTCAAGGTTGAAGTAGGCATACCGAACGGAAAGAGAACCATAGCGACATCTTTCAACTTCAGGAAAGGAAACTATGAAGCAATGAGGGAAATGGTAAGGAAGAAACTTAGGAACACTTCCAAAAAATGGCAAACAGTAGAACATGCCTGGTCTTTTTTCAAAGACACAGTGAGCGAGGCACAAAATCTGCACATCCCCAGATTCAGAAAGGGGTGCAAAAAGGGTCGAACAAAAGACCCAGTATGGATGACTAAAATAGTGAAGGAAGCGATAGGCAATAAGAAAAATTCATTCAGGGAATGGAAAAAGGACAAAACTGAAGGGAACCAGAAGGAGCACAGGAAGTATCAAAAAGAATGTCACCGTGTGGTTCGAAAAGCCAAAAGAGAGTATGAAGAGAGGCTAGCCAGGGAGGCACGAAATTTCAAACCGTTCTTCAGATATGTTAAAGGGAAACAGCCAGCTAGGGAGGAGGTAGGACCGCTGGACGAAGGAGACAGGAAGGGAGCGGTGAAGGAGGAGAAAGAAGTCGCAGAAAGACTCAACATGTTCTTCTCGTCTGTATTTACAAACGAAGACACAACCAACATACCGGAACCTGAACAAATATTCAATGGAAATCAAGCAGAAAAATTAACATCCATGGAAGTGAGCCTTGATGATGTACACAGGCAGATAGAAAAACTTAAAACTGACAAATCCCCGGGTCCGGACGGAATCCATCCCAGGGTTCTGAAGGAATTAAAGGAGGAGATAGCGGAACTACTGCAGCAAATTTGCAACCTATCCTTGAAAACAGGCATGATCCCGGAGGATTGGAAGATAGCCAATGTCACGCCCATCTTTAAAAAGGGATCAAGAGGTGACCCGGGAAACTACAGACCAGTGAGTTTGACTTCGGTTCCGGGGAAACTGACGGAAGCACTGATTAAAGAACACATCGATGAACATCTGGAAAGAAACGAACTTTTGAAAACAACCCAACATGGTTTCTGCAGGGGGAGATCGTGCCTAACGAACTTATTGCACTTCTTCGAAGGAATTAACAAACGGATGGACAGAGGAGACCCCATAGACATCATATACCTTGATTTCCAAAAAGCCTTTGACAAGGTGCCTCACGAACGTCTACTCCGGAAACTGAAGAACCATGGAGTGGACGGAGACGTACATAGATGGATCAGAAACTGGTTGGCGGGTAGGAAACAGAGGGTAGGGGTGAAGGGCCACTACTCGGACTGGATGGGGGTCACGAGCAGTGTTCCCTCTAAGCGGGCGGGTGTTGTGAGCAAACTTTTTTCACCGTGAGCCAAAAATATCGGGCGCCAGCAAGTTATGAGCCAACTCGCCCGATTCTCCTCTCGCCGCCCTACCATCTGCCGTACGCCTCTTCCGATCGTGCGCTGTGACGAGAAACGTGTGCGCTGCGATGTAATATTTTGTGCGCCAGCGCACGCCAGCGCAGCTTAGCGGGAACACTGGTTCAAATGGTTTTATTTATTTCCCCAAATTTATTTTTGTTATACGCATTGAAAATATTTGATATTGCGTTTAAATCAAAATCTCAATAAACTTGAAACGAGTGCCCGTGAGATTGTGGGAGGGTTAAATACTCAAAACTTAGAAGTTTTTGCTACGCCAGCTTTCTGGTATCTTTACATACAGTGGCGTACCTAGCATATGTAACATCCGGGGCCCATCATTTTTTGGCACCCCCCCCCATCTGTAAGAAAAACATGATTTTTAGTAACAAACCACACGTCACACATGAGTACCTAGGAAAAGGCAGCATCTTACATATTGCAGTGAGCAGTACATCAATACACCCATTGTAAAACTAAACAAGCCAGACCAGCACAGATCAATCCTACACCGTCAATCCTAACAGAAAACCATGTCTTTCGAACACACAGAACACAGAAAACACCTTCGCCTAGTAAGGAATATGTAATCACAAACTAACCCCTCCCTCTTTTACAAAACTGTAGTGTGGATTTTAGCTACGGAGGTAACAGCTCTGATGCTCATAAAATTCTGAGCATCAGAGCTGCTACCACCAAGGCTGGTGCTAAAAACGCTTCACAGTTTTGTAAAAGGGGGGATAAAATAAAAATACATAGACAAAGGTTAAATTGAACCAGCAAGAAGCTGGACTCTGCATACAATGCTTCACAGAAACAGTGACACATGTCTCCTAAAGCAATAAATAAATAGAAATTTTTTTCTACCTTTGTCTTCTGTGGTTTCTCCTTTCCTCATCTTCTTGTAACTCTCTTCCTTCCATTCACTGTCTGCCGTCTCTCTTCCCCTATATGGCATCTTCTCTCCTTCTATGCCCCTTCCAGAAACTGTATGCCTCCCCCTTCCATCTCTCCTTTCACCCCATTGGTCTGGCATCTCTCTCCTCGCCTTCCCTCTCCCACACCTCTCCTCATAGTCTGGTATCTCCCCTTCCCTGATTCTCTGGCATCTCTCTCCTTTCCTTTTCTTCCATCTTTCGTTCCCCCTCCATGCTCTCACATCTCCCCCTTCCTTTTCCCTTAGACTGGCATACCTTCCTCCTATGCTCCAAGCCCTGGCATCTCCTTTAATTCCCTCCCTCATCTTCCTTCTCCCTTCAGCTGGGTACCGCAACACTCTTCCCTGCAGCTCTGCACTTCCCCACAATTGCCATGCTTCGGTTCCTCTTCTTCCTTCCTTCCTCCCCCCCCCCCCCCCCCGCGGGACCCTGCGGCACCATCAACTCTTACTCCCTCTAATGTCGGCCCTGCAGCTCCAGACTTCCTCGCACCTTCTCCCCTCCCCCTTTGGATCGCTATTATTTTAAATGTTATAGCCGCGGAGCTGTATCCATCAGTGGAGATGTCTAACCTCGGCCTGCCCCGGAACTCTTACTGCAACAGTGACTTCCTGTTCCTGCCTAGACGGGCGGCTGCTGCAGTAAGAGTTCCGGGGCAGGCCGAGGTTAGACATCTCCACTGATGGATACAGCTCCGCGGCTATAACATTTAAAATAATAGCGATCCAAAGGGGGAGGGGAGAAGGTGCGAGGAAGTCTGGAGCTGCAGGGCCGACATTAGAGGGAGTAAGAGTTGATGGTGCCGCAGGGTCCCGCGGGGGGGAGGAAGGAAGGAAGAAGAGGAACCGAAGCATGGCAATTGTGGGGAAGTGCAATCCCCCCAATGCGTCCCCTTACCTTACCTCCCCTTACCTTTGCGACGCGTGTGTGCGCTGTGAAGAGAAACTTTGCGCTGCGATGTAATATTTTGTGCGCGCGCGCAGGCCAGCACACCTTAGCGGGAACACTGGTCACGAGTGGTGTTCCGCAGGGCTCAGTGCTCGGGCCGCTGCTATTTAATATATTCATAAATGATCTAGAAACAGGCACGAAGTGTGAGATAATAAAATTTGCGGACGATACAAAACTATTTAGTGGAGCTGGGACTAAAGAGGAATGCGAAGAATTGCAAAGGGACTTGAACAAATTGGGGGAATGGGCGGCGAGATGGCAGATGAAGTTCAACGTTGAGAAATGTAAAGTATTGCATGTTGGAAACAGAAACCCGAGGTACAACTATACGATGGGAGGGATATTATTGAATGAGAGCAACCAAGAAAGGGACTTGGGGGTAATGGTGGACATGACAATGAAGCCGACGGCACAGTGCGCAACAGCCGCTAAGAAAGCAAATAGAATGCTAGGCATAATCAAGAAGGGTATTACAACAAGGACAAAAGAAGTTATCCTGCCATTGTATCGGGCGATGGTGCGCCCGCATCTGGAATACTGCGTCCAATATTGGTCTCCGTACCTTAGGAAGGATATGGCGTTACTCGAGAGGGTTCAGAGGAGAGCGACACGCTTGATAAAAGGGATGGAAAACCTCTCATACGCTGAGAGATTGGAGAAACTGGGTCTCTTTTCCCTGGAGAAGAGGAGACTTAGAGGGGATATGATAGAGACTTATAAGATCATGAAGGGCATAGAGAGAGTAGAGAAGGACAGATTCTTCAAACTTTCGAAAAATAAAAGAACAAGAGGACACTTGGAAAAGTTGAAAGGGGACAGATTTAAAACGAATGCTAGGAAGTTCTTCTTTACCCAACGAGTGGTGGACACCTGGAATGCGCTTCCAGAGGGAGTAATAGGGCAGAGTACAGTACAGGGGTTTAAGAAAGGATTGGACAATTTCCTGCTGGAAAAGGGGATAGAGGGGTATAAATAGAGGATTACTGCACAGGTCCTGGACCTGTTGGGCCGCCGCGTGAGCGGACTGCTGGGCATGATGGACCTCAGGTCTGACCCAGCAGAGGCATTGCTTATGTTCTTATGTTCTTATGACTGGGTCTGAATTCAAGAAAGCATAGGACAGGCACATGGGATCTCTGAGAGAGAGAAGGAGATAGCAGATGATATGGATGAACAGACTGTACGGGCACTGGCCCGGAACTTCCTCTTGGATGGCAGAATTGACGTCGGGTGGTGAGAATTGGTCGGCCTCGCACTGGGGAAGATAAGCAGGGAGAGCTAAGACCTGGCCTGTTCCCCTATTGCGGCGGTGGTGGCCTGTTCCCCAATGGGGGAGGGTAGGGAGAAAGAAAGGGGGGACAGGGAGACAGAAAGAAAGAAGGGAGATGGGACACAGACAGAAAGGGGCATGGAGAGAGAAAGACAGAAAGAAAGAAAGGGCATGGAGAAAGAATAAAAGAAAGAAAGGGGGCACGGAGAGAGAGAGAAAGACAGACATATAGAAAGAAAGGGGGCATGGAGAGAGAGAGAAAGAAATAAGGGGCAGGGTGAAAGAAATAAAAAGTTGGGGGAGGGAAGGAGACAGATGCCAGACCAGGGGAAAGGAAGGAAGGAAGGAGGGAGGGAAAGAAAGGAAAGAAAGAGATGTCAGACCATGGAAATAGGAACGGAAGAAGAGAGAGATAGAAGGGAAGGTAAGACATGGAAACGTAGATTTTGAAAAGAAAGCAGAAAAATTGAATATTAAGTTAATACCAAAGATGGCAAGGCAGAAAGTGAAGACGGAGAGAAAAACAGTCAAAGGACAAGAAGGCCCTGGAAACATAGTTAAAAGCACAGAAAAATAAAGTCACCAGCCAACAAAGTTAGGGAAAATGATTTTATTTTCAATATAGTGATTGAAATGTGTCAGTTTTGAGAAAGGAAAGATATTAAACTTTAAATGTGAGGGCTGCAGAAAAAATAGAGGGGCATAATCAAAAAAAGTCTAAGTCCCCTTTTGGCCTAAGGCCTTAAACGTTGAAAGTAGAAGCAGGGAAAATGTCCATTATAAAAAAAAACGCCCAAAAGGAGGTTTTTAAAAAAAATAATAGCCTGCCTCTACGTTCAGCTGTTTAAACACCCAGACTACCACTACGTCTACACTTACTACATATAATGAACCCAAAAAAAGCCTAAGTTCCAAACGCCCAAAGCAAGGGCTTTTAGGCGAAGGAGGGGCCAGTCCTTCGCCTAAAAGCTGAATTCTGTAACCGGTGTTTGTCAAAAACAACACTGGTTACAGAATCCCCCCTACAACTACCACTAAAATACGAAACCCCCTGCCGACCCCACGACCCCCCAACCCCCCTACCTTTAAATCGTTGGTTGGATGGACGGGTGCCAAGCCCGTCCGTCCGACAGACCAGCCATCCGTTTAATGGCTGGCCTTAGGGCCTGATTGGCTCAGGCGGCTCAAATCTCACCCACAGGCGGGGCCTGAGATGCCTGGGCCAACCGGAATAGGCCCAGTAGGCTTAGGCCTCTCCTGTGGGCGGAGCCTTAGGCATACGGGCCGTGTTGGGCCCTTGTGCCTAAGGCCCCACCCACAGGAGGGGCCTAAGCCTACTGGGTCTATTCCAGTTGGCCCAGGTGTCTCAGGCCCCGCCTGTGGGTGGGATTTGAGCCACCTGGGCCAATCAGGCCCTAAGGCCAGCTTGGTACCCATCCATCTGACCAACAATTTAAAGGTAGGGGGGTTCGTGGGGTCGGTGGGGGGTTTGTATTTTAGTGGGGGGGTAGGGGGTGTCACTGAGCCAGGAGGGCTTGGGCTCCCTCCTGGCCCCATCGGAATCAGCAGGGGGGGAGGGGGGTTGTGGATCGCCCCTCCCTCCTGGCCCCATCGGAAACGGAGGGTGGGGAGGGGAGTTGGGGATCGCTGGGCTTAGGCTCCCTCCTGGCCATGATCGTGTCGGGCGGGTGGGGGGTCAAGGTGCTGCCGGGTCAGGAAGTCTTGGGCTCCCTCATGCCCCCATTGGAATCGGCCACTTTTTCGGCACTTATACCTGTTTTGACTTGGTCTAAGTCAAAATGTATAAGTGCTGACTAGGCAACCTGTCAAAATCTTTGGTTATACCTATTGCATGCCTAGGTCTAGGTCAGCCCACCTCTCACCCACCTCCCGCCCTTTCTCGTCCTCTAAAAACGCCTCTTTTCGCTCTATGCGTTTAGAGGCAGGGGAAAGGCCTAAGCTGTTTTTAGATTATGGGTACTTGGATGATCAGGCTTTTTGATCGTCCAAGTACCCATTTAGGCCACTTTTTAGACTTTTATTTTTTTTTATTATGAGCCCCATAGGGTACTTGGAGGGCTGCAGAAAAAATCTTTCCTTTAACTGTTAAAGGAAATATTTATAAACTATAAAGAGTTTTTTTCCTCATGCAAAGTTGTCATTTCTTTAATAAGACATTAACTATTTTTTCTGCGGCCCTCCAAATACCTACAGATCCAAAAGTGGCTCCCCTAAGCGTTTGAGTTTGAGACCACTGAACTAAAGGTACTGCTGCTTTAGCTGCCTTGGGGTTGCCCAGCCAGTGTTCCTTCTTCCGAAGCCTTGGAATCTTCTTGCCATTGTCGGATCTGTTTTGTCCCTCTACACAGGGATCTCAAAGTCCCTCCTTGAGGGCCGCAATCCAGTCGGGTTTTCAGGATTTCCCCAATGAATATGCATTGAAAGCAGTGCATGCACATAGATCTCGTGCATATTTATTGGGGAAATCCTGAAAACCCGACTGGATTGCGGCCCTCAAGGAGGGACTTTGAGATCCCTGCTCTACAAGGACTTTGTGTGTTTTTGACAATTTTAGTACTGGTTTGCCTATTTTTCAGTACTTTGGGGGGTCTTTATTCCTGTCTTTGTCTTGGTTTGCCCCGCTGATGATGCCTTACAGTTTTCACGGCGCTCTCAGTGTCTTTTGCTCTTCTTTTGGGATATTGGGTCATAGTTCCACTTTTTATGGCTTGTTGTGCTGTTGCCTCGGCTAATAAGTTTCATGAAGGTAGATAGAAAACACTGTTACAGAACAAAATTGCATGACCTATTGACTTTAATGGAAATAAATGAAAGGATGTCACTGTTTGTTTGTTTTTAGCAGCCGAAAATGATCTGAATGGATGACCAAGCTGAAGATAAAACTCCACTGAACATTTTTCCTTAGATACAATCTGCAGGACGACAGATTTAATTTTAACAAAATAAACCAGAGAAAAAAAAAAAAAAGAAATAGGGAGCCACGTGAAACATAGGAATAAATACTGTGTGATGTGGAGATGCCCTCATATAATAAATTCACCTCTACAACCTGCAACTTGATGATAGATGCTGCTTTGCAGGTGATTATAGACCTTTATCATTCATTGGGCTAATCTCCGTAACCACCTGTGCTCAAGGTGTCCATAGCAATCAAATGGAAATATGTCTTCATATACTAATAAACAACATTAATGCAAATGTCTTGAAAAAGTGTCTTAAAAAGTACTTATCTTAATGCAGCAGCCTTCAAATAAGGAGAATTAGAAGTATATCAGATGCTGTCCACGTGGGATGGGAGAAAAGGAGCAGAACAGCTTAATATCGTAGCTGGCCTACTTCAGTTTTTTCCAGGCCTACTCTAATTTTTCCCAGAACCATCTTTGCTACAACCATTTTTTTCCTTCTAAACCCAGTGGCGTAAGAATCAGGCACAGAACTGACACCCCCTTGGCTATTGATGCTGAGATAACGGGGGAAGGGAACGTGTTGCTTGCCGCAAGGTAAGGACTGGCCATCGAACCAAGATTAGGGTTGCCAGATTTGGTCTGTACCAAAAGAGGACGTGTGGCGCCGTAGCATTTAGGGCGTGCTAAATCGGTTAGCACGCCTTAGTAATACCCAAATATCGAATGCTGTAGGCTGCACATTCCCCGGCATCCGATATCTAGTTTCAGTTCATCCTGCATCTGCGAGTGCCCGAGATACCACTTACTGCCATGGGCTGACTATCAGACATATTGTTCTTATTTAGGTTTTACCCCTTTGGCTAAGGGTCCTATTTACATAGTGATAGGTGCATCATAGAAAGTTTTATTTTGCAGTTTTTCTGATATACGATGGTTATGGGTCGATGTTTTTCAGGATTATCTGGGCGTTATTAACAGGCTACTGCTAAACTGAGTTACGTTAGTACAGGTTGAGTTATTTTAGTGTGGGTGCCATACTATATACAGTACTCCCCTGACATTCACGGGAGTTCCGTTCCAGGAACACCCACAAATTTTGAAAAACCATGAATGCGGTTTTGAGTCTGTAAAAAGGCAGGAGAGGGCAGCTGGGGCACTGATGGGTGCAGTAAATCATACATGGTTGCTCCAGGGGGGGGGAGAGGAGGAGGAATCGGCTGTGCAGAAGGCTGATTGGCTGACCAGGGTGGGGAGAGGAGGAGGAATCGGCTGTGCAGAAGGCTGATTGGCTGTCCATGGGGAGAGAGGAGGAGGAATCGGCTGTGCAGAAGGCTGATTCGTGGACTCATCCCCTTTATTTTCTTACCGGAAGAGGCAGTCAGAAAATACTGCGAATAACTGAGTCCGTGAATTGCCAATTTGCGGGGGAACACTGTACTCAGTTAAAAAAAAAAAAAAAAAAGCAACCTTCTAATTCTGCACTGTACTGTATCACCTTTACAGAAGCTCCTGCATGGAAAAAAGAAATCACAGAAACACCCTAACTCCGTATTGTAACACCATTACTGAAGCCAATGTAAACTGCTCTGAATTGACTCCCCAGTCATTAGCAGCGGTATAGAGGCTCTCAATAACCAATAACAGGTGGGTGGTTTGACTATGATGTTTTAAAGAAATTGATATTTATCCTTTGATTTTGTAAAAGATATTATTCTTTTTATTGCAATCTGGTGTTTTGTTTTTTTAATCATCTGTTGGTTTGTGAGTTCACTGCTTTTTTTTTTTTTTTTGCTATTCCGGCATTGCAAGGAACGGTTCTCTCAAACCTTAACAGCTACCAGAGGTCTGCGTATTTTGATGCTCAATAATAGAAGACACTTTCTGTGTCTTAGAATTCATTGTAGGCTTCCTCTTATGAACATTGATCTTTTCGGACCCCTGAAGAAGATGCGCTAGTCGAAACATGGACCGTGTTGGGTCCATGCATTATGATGTTTGATATTGTATGACAAAAGATCCTCTCTGTAATAGAAATCTTCAAATATAGGGGAAGGTAAAAGAAACTCTAACGCGTGATTGGACATTATTTGTGACACTATATGGCACTTTTTCTGATTGAATAAATCCTGCATCACGTACAATTGCTCAGCAGGAAAAAAATCCAGCTTCCTCCATAAACAAAATGGCTGCTGGAAATGTAAGGTCTGAACTGTATCAGATAGATTGCTACCTCTCTATGATAATGAAAGGAATAGACTTAGTAGATAAAGACAGGTTGTTCACATTCTCCAAAGTAGGGAGAACGAGAGGGCACTCTCTAAAGTTAAAAGGGGATAGATTCTGTACAAACGTAAGGAAGTTCTTCTTCACCCAGAGAGTGGTAGAAAACTGGAACGCTCTTCTGGAGTCTGTTATAGGGGAAAACACCCTCCAGGGATTCAAGACAAAGTTGGACAAGTTCCTGCTGAACCAGAACGTACGCAGGTAAGGCTAGTCTCAGTTAGGGCGCTGGTCTTTGACCTAAGGACCGCCGCGTGAGCGGACTGCTGGGCACGATGGACCACGGGTCTGACCCAGCAGTGGCAATTCTTATGTTTTTATGAAAATGAGCCCCTAAACTATTTGCAAGCGACAGTGAATGGATTTTAAAAGAAGACAGAGATAATGTTTATCTGTAAAATTGAAAAGCCATATTGAAAAATCTCAAAAAGCTGTGCACCAGGAACAGAAAAGAAAGCCAGAGACCAAAGATTCTAGAAGACAACGCAGGAAACACAGGCAAATACCTGAAAAGGCTTAGAAATGAACCTGGATTCGATTTGGCCTTCAGCTGGATTTTAAAGTTTTCACTCTTGCACAATTACCCAGTAATGACAATAGCAACGTTCAATTACGAAGCGTTAAGAAAAAAATCTGAGGAGAAGAGAAAAAAGTAAATTTAGATCATCTCAAAACTGCTCAGAGTAAAGGAGAAAATTATTTGGCATGCAATGACCATGCAGAAAAGGAATAAAGAATGAAAGATGAAAGATCCTAATGTTTTATTGAAACATTTTTTCTTCCAAGGTGTTTTGGAAGTATAGAATGAGACACCTGCTTCTTTTTATTTCAGTCAGTCAATCACATACATTTCTTTTTTTTTCCATTTATTATGCGTGAAGTTTAATAAGACCCAACAAAGAAGAAAAAAGTATGGTAAGTCTGTGAGAATACTACTATTTACCACTTCTATAGCGATGAAAGGCAAACGCAGCGCTGAACATTTTGACATATAAGAGATGGTTCCTGCTCAGAAGAGCTTACAGTCTAACTTGGACAGACAGACATGACAGAAGCACCTGCTACTACTACTATTTACCACTTCTATAGCGATGAAAGGCAAACGCAGCGCTGAACATTTTGACATATAATAGATGGTTCCTGCTCAGAAGAGCTTACAATCTAACTTGGACAGACAGACATGACAGAAGCACCTGCTACTACTACTATTTACCACTTCTATAGCGATGAAAGGCAAACGCAGCGCTGAACATTTTGACATATAATAGATGGTTCCTGCTCAGAAGAGCTTACAATCTAACTTAAGGTTGACATGCACAGGGCAAAAGTTTTCACGTTGTTCTCAATTCATTTGGGCTTTCTTCCTGAATTTTAGATTTTTTTTTTTTTCTTGGTTTGTATCTCTCGTTCGCTTTAATGGAAAATTCTGAACATGCACCTGTTGCCCTAACATGATGTATGTAATTTGTAGGTTAATGTGAATTAAATTGATTTAGCATGCACTAACAAGTCTAACTCATAGAATGGATGCCGATGAATGCAAATTCATACCAGAAGATGAGCCTAGAAGCCATCTTTAAGGAATCCAAGAATTTCTTTCCATTGTCTCGTGTCCTACCTCGTTTCTGCGAACATTATACCAGGGAAAAAAGAGGGGCCACGTGAAACATAAGAATAAATATTGTCTGATGTGGGGATGCCCTCAGATAATAAATTCACCCCTACATACAGCAACTTAATGATAGATGCTGTCTTGAAAGTGAAAATATATTTTTATCATTCATTGGGCTAATCTCCGTAACCACCCGTGCTCAAGGTGTCCATAGCAATCAAATGGAACATTAATGCAAATGTCTTGAAAGGTGTCTTGAAAAAGTACTTATCTTATAGAATACCAGATTCATCTGGTGTGATATAACATTAGCTGAGCAGATGTCACACGCGGGTAATATTTATTGGATAGTGGTGTTGGTGAAATGGTGAGAGCAGAGGGTGAGGGGATTGTATGAGGAATGTCAAGGGTCTGTAGAATAAGGATTGACAAGTTTATAAGAGGAGGTAAGGAAGAAAAAGGATTGGGGAGGTGTCTGAGGTGATGAGGGTGGAGCAAGTCACGGGATTGGTTGGATGTTGTGGCAGGCTGGAGGGAGTTCTGTGAGTAGCCGCTTCTGGGAAAAAAATGATCCCTCCTTCGCTCCCATGTGCTGGTGGTATGTTTTGTGTCAGTGTTGGGGGAGGGGGTGGTTACAGATTTTATGTGGACTTGGGTGGATCCGGTTGAGCTTTTGGGGTTGGGGGAGGGGGTCGCAGCTTTGGGCGGGGCCAGGAAATGGGGTTTGGCCCAGTTGGATCCGGGAGATGAGCCGTTAATAAATAAATACATGGAACACGCCTAGACGCCACCACTTCAAGGGAAAACATGGCCTGGTGCCACCGTGGGTCATGTTTGGGGGAATGTTATAAGTTTAAAGACTTAACAGGAACTAGTTTCGACATCGAAAAGCTCTCGGTGGGGAAGAGGAGTTAAATATGCATTGTGGGTTTCTTGGTTTTGGATACAGATTGTATTGTAAATGGAGATAATATTAAGATAGATAAATGAAGCTGCGGCCAAATATTTATTCCATTAAAACTGAGTTTTGTGATTATTGATTGACGGTGTTTAGCTTTCAGTTGTAGGTGACGGTGTGCGAATGGTAATGTTATGCAACAGCCTTCAAATAAAGAGAATTAGAAGTAGATCAGCTTAATATCAGAGCTGGCCTACTCGAATTTTTCCCAGAAACCATCTCTGCTACAACCATTTTTCTTTTAAACCCGGTGACGGAAGTACCAGGCACAGAACTGGCACTCCCTTGGCTACTGAAGCTAACATCATTTGGAACCCAGTCGGGAGCTGCGAGCCGCAGAAGAGGTCACCGCGGGCTGCCATTGGTTTGCGGGCCTTGCAATGAAGAACAGTGGCATATACGATCATATCCATGTAAAATTAAATTAAGAAAATCAATCCACCGAAGATCCCCAGGGCATACAAAGGCATGTGATGGATACTCTGCATTATTTTGGACAGTCTGACCAAAATTGTTCCAGTCACTTCATCTGGCATTGATTTTACTGTCTTACAGCTCTCATAATGCTAATGAAACTGTTTTTGTCAATAGGAAATTAGAACTACGAGCGAGGTGATTAAATTTGCAGATGACACTAAACTGTTCAAAGTTGTTAAAACGCACCTTTTCTTAAAATGTACCTTTTCTTTTTATCTGTCCTCCTTACACATCCAGGGTGGGAAGGAGGGAGATGGGAAAATATTATAATTATTATTCACTAGCTGATGCCCCGGCGTTGCACGGGTATTTAATTATAGCAATAACACTGTAAATGGATTCAAATAAAGATACTTTATAGTGGTGAATGAAAGTATTTTTTTACAGCTTAATAAAAAGTACAATATTCAAATTATAAAGTGAAATATTTGACAAAATGAATACAATAAAATTAACGCAAAACGTGATTATAAACAACAATTTTAGTTTCACCTCCTGGAGCAAGAACATATAAATTCTTGGGTGAACCCACCCTTGAGCAAGCAAAATAGAGTTGTGGGCCGTGAGACCCCCAGAACATATCACCCCAGGTAGTGAGGGATCTGCATACCAAGTTTCGTTCAAATCGGTGAAGCCGGTTTTGAATTACTGTGAGAATGGCAGCTTTTTACATTTTTTCCATTGACATGAATGGGTGAAATCTGATTTTCTGTTTGTAGCTCCGCCCACGTGTGCAGGTGGGCCGCGAGACCCCCAGAACATATCACCCCAGGTAGTGAGGGATCTGCATACCAAGTTTTGTCCAAATTGGTCACAGTGAGAATGGCAGCTTTTTATATTTTTTCCATTGACATGAATGGGTGAAATCTGATTTTCTGTTTGTAGCTCCGCCCACGTGTGCAGGAGGGCCGCGAGACCCCCAGAACATATCACCACAGGTAGTGAGGGATCTGCATACCAAGTTTTGTCCAAATTGGTCACAGTGAGAATGGCAGCTTTTTATATTTTTTCCATTGACATGAATGGGTGAAATCTGATTTTCTGTTTGTAGCTCCGCCCACGTGTGCAGGTGGGCCGCGAGACCCCCAGAACATATCACCCCAGGTAGTGAGGGATCTGCATACCAAGTTTTGTCCAAATTGGTCACAGTGAGAATGGCAGCTTTTTATATTTTTTCCATTGACATGAATGGGTGAAATCTGATTTTCTGTTTGTAGCTCCGCCCACGTGTGCAGGTGGGCCGCGAGACCCCCAGAACATATCACCCCAGGTAGTGAGGGATCTGCATACCAAGTTTTGTCCAAATTGGTCACAGTGAGAATGGCAGCTTTTTATATTTTTTCCATTGACATGAATGGGTGAAATCTGATTTTCTGTTTGTAGCTCCGCCCACGTGTGCAGGTGGGCCGCGAGACCCCCAGAACATATCACCACAGGTAGTGAGGGATCTGCATACCAAGTTTCGTTCAAATCGGTCAAGCCGTTTTTGCGTGATTGCGGCACATATACACACACATACATACACACATACATACCTCCGATTTTATATATATAGATTATATCTATTTTATTGAAATTATACATGTGGTTTAATTTTCATTAGTTAAGGGGAGGGGGTGAAAATGTTTGTTGTTGAAATATTTGTACAGTGGTACCTCGGTTTACGAGTGCACCGGTTTGCGAGTGTTTTGCAAGACGAGCAAAACATTCGCAAAATCGGCGCCTCGGAAACTGAGCGTGCCTCGATTTATGAGCGACTCCCCCCCCCCCCGCGATCTGGCACCCCCCAGGCACCCACTCACCCGATCACATTCCTTACCCCCATTTGGTACTGGCACCGGCACCAATGCATAGGACATGCTGGTGCCCGAAGATCTGCTCAAGGCCTTCGGGTTCCCGTTCTCTCCGAGGGGGGGTGCAACATGAGCGGGGAGGGGAGTTGCCGGATCGCGGGGGGGGGGGGCGCCACGAGTGGGGGGATGGTGGATCACGCAGGGGGGGTCCTTCATGAGCAGGGGGAGCAATGCCGGCTCTTGGGGGGGGGTAGAGCAGCGCCGCTGGCCTCAGGGGGTGGGGGTGGGTGGGAACGAATCAAGCGAGTTTCTCTTAGTTCTTATGGGGAAACTCGCTTTGATATACGAGTAATTTTGTTTTACGAGCATGCTTCTGGAATGAATTATGCTCGTAAAGCAAGGTTCCACTGTATATTTAAAGTGCTTTTGTTTGATTTGTTTATGTTTAAGTTCACTGTATTGCACTGTTAATAATTTAAAACTAATAAAGATTTACGAAAAAAAAAAAACGCATGCGGACTGTGACAAACTGCAGGAAGACCTTTAACGTGATGCATATTGCGATGCATAATCCAAATCATAGTTACCGGATATTAGGGTCCGCCTTGGTGCTCAAGAAAAAGATCTGGGTGTCATTGTAAGCAATACGTTGAAACCTTCCGCCCAGTGTAGAGGTGATGCCACCTGTGAGTGACCCCTTGGAGGGTAGTTTGGGGAGGGATAATAGAGTGGGCAGACTTGATGGGCTATGGCCCTTTTCTGCCGTCATGTTCTATGTTTCTAATGTGCGACGGCGGCCAAGAAATCAAACAAGATGCGAGGAGTTATTAGAAAAAGGATGTTATAATGCCTCTGAATTGCTCAATGGTGTGACCTCACCTTGAGTATTGCATTCAGTTCTGCTCTCCTCATCGCATCCGAGCAGACTCGTGATTGAGTACCATTTTCAGTGTTTAATCCACGTCCTATCATATCTGGACTCATAGGGTCCCCTGAGGAAGACAGCATTGTCGAAACACGGACCGTGTTGGGTCCACACCTCAACAGGGTTTAGGTCCCAGATATATTTGATGTGGATTATCAATTGTATCCTCTATAATAAAACCCTAAGCGCGCAAGAGCACTTAGGAGGCCTTGATCCCTGCCGCCATGCTGTGTGCTTCCGTGGCCGCATTCCATTTGCGGCACATGGGGCGGCTTGCGGCGCGGGCAGCGGGCAGAGGCTTGAGTGCATGCAGTGTGCATCAGCTTGCGGCGCGTGCAGTGGTTTGAGTGGCGGCAGGAGGGTGTCTGGCCTGGATGAAGCGTACAGAGTACAGGTGCTACTGCTGCACAGGGAAGTGGAGGGGGAGAGGGAAAAGGGACTGCTTTGGGGGAGAAGGGTGTGCTGGGGGGCAGGCAGCAATCTTGGTTTGCTCGGGGGCCAGAGAGAGATAGGCAGGGGGCCAGGGAGAGAGATAGACAGACAGACAGGAGGCCAGGGAGAGACACAGACAAAAAGAATTACAGACAGACAGGGGGGCCAGAGAAACAGACAGACAGACAGACAGCAGCCAAAGAAAGAGAGACAAAGAAAAAAAGACAGACAGACAGCGGCCAAGGACTGAGAGAGACAGAAAGAAAGCGGTAAGGAGACAGAGAGACAGAAAGAAAGATAGACAGATACATCTATTCTAGCACCCATTAATGTAACGGGCTTAAAGACTAGTGTTTTAAATAAAGCCTGCATCTTGAACATCACCACCTCCACAGAGTTTTTCATTTTCGTTGAAACCTTGAAGTCTGCCCCAATACAATTTAAGTCTGTCTCCGTAGATGTCTTCCAAAATTATCTCCTTAGTCTTGTATCAACCTAATTTCATGATCTCTTACGACCGAGCTATTATGCAATCAGAAATAAAGAACCATGTCACAACTGAAAATGCAAGAGCTCATTTCCTGCCTTCAAGCCATGACAGTCACAGCATGCTGATTCTTTTGACGGCGACTGGAGCTCGGTGCCTATGTATAATTATAATTCTGAAAAGTAAAAGATGATTTTGCAATCACCAGGCTAAATACAGAGGCACGACGGTTCCTCGCTACAAGCAATCGTTATGATATCTTAGAAGCGCATCGAGCCGATGAATTGACTGACAGAGCGTACACCTTTTCAAAATATTATTCATATACATGACCAGCAAGTAAAGAGTTTTATAATGTGACATTATTATCAAACCATGCCTCAGCCGCTGCTTGCATGGGGGAATTAGAGAAACCTGCGGCTTCCTTAGACTGTACGCTGCTGAAGATAGCTCGAGTGTTAATAGGACATTGATTAAGTGCTTGAAGAATGGATGGTGTTCATTCGGTTTCACCGGTTCGAACAATACTAGAAATTTTCCTCTAAAAGAAAGGAACAAACTTTATTTGTAAGCCTTTAGGGGTTGTTTTAGTTCCACAATGATGTTTAACCTGAACAGAAAAAAAAAAAAAAATGCTCTCACTGCATGGAGGCATTGTGGTCCCAGGAGCATTAAAATATACAGTGTGCATTTACAAGATAGTGGTATAATATATTCCCTAAGACATCAGCACTGCGTTTACCAGGGCAAACATTTGTCTAAGGAATCTATAAGCTTTCTACTTTGTAAAGGAAGTAAGGCTGTAAATACTCTTTACTCTGGGAACATCTGGAAAAAAAAAAGCTTCTCCGCTTTACTATTCCCAATAAATCTTCCCCTGTTTGCTGGGGCTCTTCACGTATTTTTATGCTGGCAGGGTCAGAGTCTTGCATACATGTTTCCATGGTCAAGTGTTGGCATTCTGTCCTGCCATCAGTAAGTCCCGTTCCGAGGCTGACGAAGATTGGCTGCAGTCTTTCTGGTAGATGTCAAAAGTCGTCACTGCTGTTCAACAGTTCCTCTTCCCAAGCAAAAATCCAACTGCTAATTATACAATGCAGACAATATAAGTGGCAAACTACAGTTTCAAGTAGAGCAGAATAAATTCTTAGGAACTTAGCAAAGGTTTACACAAATGTATCTTCTTCAGTTACATAGAAACATGATGGCAGATAAAGACCAAATGGCCCATCCAGTCTGCCCATCCACTGCATCCACCATCTCCTCCTCTTCCTATAGGCTAAGGCTCTTTACATCTGCATTGTGATGTCACAGAACTTTAGTAACATAGAAACATGATGGCAGATAAAGGCCAAATGGCCCATCCAGTCTGTCCATCTGCAGCATCCACTATCTTCTCCTCTCCCTATTGGCTAAGGCTTTTAACATTTGCATCTCCTCTTCCTATAGGCTAAGGCTCTTTACACCTGCATTGTGATGTCACAGAACTTTAGTAACATAGAAACATGATGGCAGATAAAGGCCAAATGGCCCATCCAGTCTGTCCATCTGCAGCATCCACTATCTCCTCCTCTCCCTATTGGCTAACATTTGTATCTCCTCTTCCTAAAGGCTAAGGCTCTTTATAGCTGCATTGTGATGTCATAGAACTTTATGGTTATAGAAACATAGAAACATGATGGCAGATAAAGGCCAAATGGCCCATCAAATCTGCCCATTCGCAGTAACCATTATCTCTTTCTCTCTCCGAGAGATCCCACGTGCCGATCCCAGCCTTTCTTGAATTCAGACACAGTCTCTGTCTTCATCACCTCTTCCGGGAGACTGTTCCATGCATCTACCACCCTTTCTGGAAAAAAAAAAAAAAATCATGGAGAACTATTTCTACATGCATTAGATAACTGCTTTATGGATTATTTGCTTACCCAAAAGAAGAGCCCCTAGTGCCTGAGACACATATGGGAACTTGTTTTGCTCACTAGAGCCCTCTGCATATCATATCAGGAAAAAAAGTTGGAAAGTCTTTATGTAAAGATTGTATGTCCGAAATTCAAAAGGATTTATGCTTTGTGGACAGCTCATAAGAGCTTCTCCACTGGGTGAGACCACGAGTCCATCTAGCCCATTATCGTATCTAACAGTGGCCAGTGCAAGCTACAAGTACCTGGTAGAGTCCCAAAAGCTAGCGTGATTACCCAATTCCAAACTTATAAATTTGCTGGCTTCTGATTTTTACACGCACAGCTTTAACAAAATCTGGACTTAGGATAGACCACAGATAGTAATGCTTAACTAATTAATGATATTCAGTTGCTGGTCGTAATAATTACAAAATTCATTGCCAACATCACATCTCAAATGCCATCGATACTTTTTCTGTCTAATCTTTTGACGGAACAGTCCAAAAGAGCAGAGCACACATCCTATGATTGCAGAACTTTATTCAATTGCCTGACGTGAATCATGTTTCACCCTTTCAATGAGCTGTATCAGGGGCAAATAAAAACTGACATAACATAGAATAATTCAGCACCAGCTCCGATGCCCCTCCCAACCCCTCCAAACAAGGACCAACCCCCCTTGCTCCCACAAGTTAGAGAAAGACCTTGTGGGCCCATCTTAAATCATAAAATAATATTTAACAACTAGTCTTATAGCCCGTTATATTAAAGGGTGCTAGAATATATGTGTGTGTGTCTGTCTTTATTTTTTTTTTCTCTCTCCTTAGCCGCTTTCTGTATTTCTGTCTGTCTTTTTTTTTTTTTTTTTTCTTGGCTGTCCACTACCACCACTTGCCTGCTCCCCCTGTCTATTCTCTTTTCCTTTTACCTCCCCTGTGTCCTCCACCACTCCATCACTGCTCACCTTATCCAGAAGAAGCCCTTCTCCCTTTGTTTTACCTCCCCCTGTCCATCATCACCTCCTTCCTGCTCCCCCTGTCCAGCAGTAGGCGTCTTCATTTTTCTGCCCCCCCCCCCTGTCCATCAGCACCTCTTCCCCTGTCCATCAACCCCTTTTCTGCCCCTCCATTTCCATGTGCTGAAGCATTTCCCTCCCACCCCACTTCCCTGTGCAGTATTCTCCTCCCCCTCCTCTACCTTCCTCCTTAACTCCATGCCCTACCATTCTCTCCCCTTCTGCTCCCTTTCCTCCTTCAAATTCATCGGGCAGCAGCAGCAGCAGCAGCAGCAGCATTTATAATTAATTGCTGTTGCCGGCTTCAGGTCTTCCTTTCTGGCGGCCCTGTCTACTTCATGAAAACATGAAGTAAGCAGGACCCGCCAGAGAGGAAGGCGTGAAGCCGGCAACAGCATCGAATTTTAAACGCTGCTGCTGCCCGAAGAAGCCAGGCCTTAAGCACAAAGCTGGGGGGGAGAGTTTTAAAAGGTATTGCGGCGTCGGCGGTGGTGGTAGAGGGGGGGTTGAAAAGCCATCGTTTAAAAACTTATTTTAAAATGCTGTCCAGGTTTGGCTGCAGCCGCCGCGGTCGACATCCGCCTCAGAGGGGAGGGAGAGAGAGAGCTACGGGCGGCCAGCAGCCGCCGTGGCCGACATCTGCCTCGGGCCGCCGACAGCCGCTGCGACCGACATCCACCTCGGGGGGAGGGAAGAGATAGCTTTGCGCGCATGCGCACTCCTACCTGTAGTGCCCTACAGCTCACAGAAAACGGGCACACGCAGGTGGGAGTGCGCATGCGCGGCCTAGCGTTTTATTATATTAGAATTCAAATAAAAATACTAGGTATTCACAAAAATTCAATATATATGATATATTTATGTACATTTATATAAATATGTACTGTACATTAAAGGGTTTGGGTTTTTTTTCACAGGATTGAATACTTTTTGTGATGATACCTTAAAGCAGTGATTCCCAACCCTGTCCTGGAGGAACACCAGGCCAATCGGGTTTTCAGGCTAGCCCTAATGAATATGCATGAGAGAGATTTGCATATGATGGAAGTGATAGGCATGCAAATTTGCTTCATGCATATTCATTAGGGCTAGCCTGAAAACCCAATTGGCCTGGTGTTCCTCCAGGACAGGGTTGGGAACCACTGCCTTAAAGATTCCTTAATGCTAAATTGTTTCAAACTGGTATTTGGTGCTTTTTGTGTTAAAATGACTGCAAGTCAATCAAACAATACCTTTGAATACATTTGGGTTTTAATAGCATGTCAAAAAGGGCAAAGTCTGAATGCTGTGATTGGTGCTTCCTTAGAATGCACATATATGGTTTTCATTACAGTCAGGGGTGACATGAGAAAGTGGCAGATGTCCTCTGGAGTCTTATCTTTTTTAAGCACTTTGTCTGGACACCATTATTCTATTTAAAATGTGCAAAATGAAGACATGAAAGGTGCAGCAAAAGCCGCTTTTAATTTAACCCCCCACCCCCACCCTTTTAAAGTTCAAGGCTCAAGTTTATTATGGCTTGAAATACCACTTTAATTTCCAAAGTGGTTTACATTATACAAATTCAAATAAAACTCTTTTAAAAATAGGGTAAAGACATCCAATGTTAAAATCTTAATGGACCAGACTTGATACATAATAATAATAATAATAACTTTATTTTTGTATCCCGCCATACCCGGAAGAGTTCTAGGCGGTTCACATCAATTAAACAAGGTTACAAGTGGTTTACATCAGTTGAACGGGGTTACAAGCGGTTCAATAACAAATTGATCAAAGTTGCCAGGGGGGGGGGGTGAGGGAAGGATGTAGAGGGGAGAGGGGTTGTTAGATAGAAGGGGCGTTGGGATCCTGGTCTTGGAAGAGGCGGGTTTTGAGTAGTTTTCTAAAGCCGAGGTAGTTGGGGGCCTTGAGGGCCATTTGGGATAACCATGGGTTTAGCTTAGTGGCTTGGAAGGCGAGGGTTTTGTCGAGGAATTTTTTAGAGTGGCAAAGATTAAGGGTGGGGTAGGCGAAAAGTTGGATTCTGCGGGAGTCCTTGATGCTGTGATTCAGGGCGAAGTGAGGGATGATGTAGCTTGGGGATAAACCAAATACTGTTTTATAGCAGAAGCAGGCGAATTTGAATAGGACTCTGGATTCTAATGGCAGCCAATGGAGTTTGTGGTAGAAAGGGGTGATGTGTTCCCATTTTTTCAGGCCGAATATGAGGCGGACAGCAGTGTTCTGGATCATTTTGAGTCTCCTGATGGTTTTTTTTTGAGGAGCTTAAGTAAATGATATTGCAGTAGTCCAATATGCTAAGGATGGAGGATTGTACTAGCAGGCGGAATGAAGTGTCGTCAAAGTATTTTTTTATGGTGCGGAGTTTCCAAAGCACCGAGATACTTTTTCTGACGGTATTGTCCGTGTGTTTGTCAAGGGATAGATGTTTGTCTAGTGTGACGCCCAGTATTTTTAGGTTTTGTTCAAGGGGGGAAACAGATCCTTTTACTTGAATTGTGGTGTCTTTGATTTTATCTTTGGGGGTTGCTAGGAAGAATTTTGTTTTATCCGGGTTTAGTTTTAGTCTGTATGATGACATCCAGTGTTCTATCTGATTGAGTATGCTTGAAAGGAAGGTAAGGAGCTCTGATGTGAAACTGGTTAGCGGGATGATTATAGTGATGTCATCTGCGTAGATAAAAAATTAGGAAACTGGGTGGGGTTACATAAGGAAACTGGGTGGGGTTACATTGCTTAAAATAAACATGAGATGGTGAAGGTAAGCAAAAATTAAGTGGGTAACCTTCCCTAACCTCTTGTTTTATTACCTTTCCCTTTTTATTTGTTTACAACCTAATAGCCTCCAAAGCAGCTAAACTGGACAGACAAATCACCACTTTGTTATCTTCAACTACAAACTACAAAACCTTCAAGAGAGATACTAAAATCATACTCTTCAAAAAACACATAAAACCTATCCAGCACTACCAATCCCAACCCAACATCCAACACTCTCTATACCCTTAGTACGCTCTAATATTCTTCTATTTACCAAACGTTATCTAAAACCCCATAATTCACCCTATTCTTATCTCCTAAAGACTTCTACTTCCCGTTGGTAACTCTTTACCCAACGTTTTTTATTACCTTAAAAATTTTATGTCATCACTTATTCTATTCCTTCAAATTTTGAATGTCATTCTTGTTTTAGTTTGGATGTAATCTGCTTGAACCGCAAGGTAATGGCGGAATAGAAATCACTAATGCAATGTAATGTATTTAATGCTTCAATTTTTTTTTTACTCCCTTTTTCGCATATATTGTTTTGTCAAAATAGTTCCCATTGTCTTGTTTTGTTTGTTTTTTTAAACTAATTTTTAACTAAATGTAAATCTCATTGGATTTGGATTTTGCGATCAAATCAAATATTTCAATAAACTTGAAACTTAAAACATCAGGATAAGGGAAGTAATCTAAGCAGAGTGCTTGGTCTAGATCTCGTACGCATCTTTAAAGAGAGAGGTTTTGAGATGAGCTTTAAAATGATTAGAAATAGTTTCCTGTCTCAAGGCTATCGGGAGAGAGTTCCATAATGCAGATGCTACCACGGAGTAAATGGTTTTACGAGTCGTGTCGTAGAATAACTGTCAAACGGAAGGAATTATGAGAAGATGTTTTGTCGACTGAAGCGTTCTTTAAGTTTTCTACAGGATTGAAAGGTCACTTGGTCAACCACAATAATCAGAGACGTGAAGAAAGCAACAGGTTTTTATTCAGCATATATGCGAAAGACTTCTGTGCATCTTCGAGGAAGATGGAATATCCTGCGAGGAACGATGCCGTGAAGAATGCCTCGATGAAGATCTCAAACGATGGTGAGAACTGTGTCTAGAACCAGACCTCGAGGATCGAGGAGATTTTGCCTCGGAGACGGAAGCAGCCAATGCCAATGTATGAATAGGACTAGAGGCTGTAGATCGAAGCTCCAGAGGCTTGGAAGAGGAACCTCGATGCACTCGCAAAGACTCTGCTCCTTGCTGAGAGTGTGAGGAATTCTGCCAATGCACTTGCAAAGAATCTACTCCTTGCCTTTCGTGCTTAGGTGGCAGACCAGACACTCGCAGAGACTCTGCTCCCTGCAAAGAGTGAGGCTCCAACCGGGGCACAGGAGGCGGCTCGACCTCGCAGGGGGTTGCTGGATGCCCAGGCAGGATAATAGGAAGCAGTTTAGGACCCATAATGGTACGTATATTCAGTGGTAAATATATGCTTCCTGTCTAAGCCGAAAGGATGCTAACTGCAGTTTTCCATTCGCTACTCTTGTCACAAATTCTTGCTATACATTGGTCCTAAGCCCACATTTACTATTGGCTCAGGGGATAACCTTATAGTCCTATAGGGTGCAACTCTAATATCTCTAAGCCTTGCAGTTTTCATTATTACATGTCCAGGAGGGCAAAGTACACGTATGGTCATGTTTTCAGCACAAACAGGATGCGGTTAAGGCACATAGTGCAGGCAGATTAATATGTGAGGTAAGTCAGATAAGTCAGATACTATTATTAAACACAAACCAGCATCCTTGCTAACGAGAAAGCTTAGTTCCGATTTTAGGGAAACTAGTCCCAGCCTCCTTCAGGATCAATAAACGATGAAGAATGATTGATTTGAACTTTGAATGCGAGAAAAAGAATTTTGAATGTAAGTCTATGGGATACTGGCAACCAGTGAGCCTTTTTTTTTTAAGAAGAGGAGTTACGTGGTCAAATTTCGTAACATTAAAGATCATTTGGATCATTTGAAACCTCCTTGATCTCTTTTTGGGTAATTCCATGATAGAGAGAATTGCGCTTTATTGCGCTGGCCACGGCGGTAACAGCTCCGTCACTCATAGGAATTCTGTGAGCGGCGGAGCTGTAACCGCCACGTCCAGCGCGTTAAAATTCTAGCGCAGTTTTGTAAAAGCGGGCTAAATCAGTAGAGTTATGTTTTTACATGGAAGCACTGGCATCTTTTTTTTCTGTCTGGCGGAATTATCAGGTTATTTTTGGGGATTTGATACCTTGCTTTGAATTGGTTGAATGCACTGGACCCCTGAGGAAGGCTTTCCTTTAGCCGAAACACGGACCTTGTTTGGTCCCCCTGCTGCAGTATACAGTATATGGGGACCTTTGTTGCTGTATGATTTTATAATTTAATTGTTATTCATGGCGAACTTTGGCCTCCTTTTACTAAGCCGTGTTAGGGCTTTAATGCGCGGAATAGACCTTAATGTCAGCATTGAGCTGGCGTTAGTTCTAGAAGCGTAGCGTACGGTATAGTGTGCAGTAATTTCCTGTGGACGCTAAAAACGCTAACGCTAAAAAGGAGCCCTTTATTGTTTCCTCGTATGTTGGAATAAACCTGCTTGATCCAGGACATTGGTTACACGCCTTGCGTACTTTTTGTCTTGTTTTTGCGGAACACCGAGGACTTCTGGTTTGTTGTAACAAATTAAGAAGCTCTTTTACAAAGCCGCAGAAAGCACTTATACGTGCTCACCGCAGGGGGAAAAAAATGGCATACTGCGTGGCTGTGGTTATTTTAAAGTTTTTACTAGTTTTGATTGCAGTGATCTTAAATGTCAACTGTTTGTATAACTTTTATTGTTGTGTAATGGTGTGTTAATTTATTCTGCGTGTTTTAATGTTACCACCTAATATTGCAGGATATGCGGGCTATAAATTTTTAAATAAATAAACATGCTACAGAAGTTTTGGGTTGCACGCCTGCTACCCAGGCACTAAAAAATAAAATTTGGGGGGAATGGATGAAAGGTCATTAAACGCCCCCCTTTACAAAACCGTGGAAGTGTTTATTAGCATAGGGTGGCGCGCTTAATACCCTAGCAAAGTTCCCCTATCATCGGTCTTTTCAAAACTGTGAGTTTATATATATATATATTTTTTTTTTTTTGTAACGGTTTGACACGCATTCAACAGTCGGGGTGGCCCTCTCCTGTGGAGGTTGGAGGCGACTGGGGTTTTGGTGGTGGGTCATTCTCCGCAGCATCAGCAGGGACCGAGGGACTTCGGTCGCCTGAACCGAGGCGAGCTGGGGCTGAGACCCGAACACAGCGGTAAGCTGGGGCTGAACAGCTGTGTTGCCGCCGTCATCGTCCGCCACCATTGCCTATCTGCAAGCCACAACCAAGATCTTTCTGAAGCTTACCGGGAGTCACCTGCCAAGCTACGGCAGCGGGGGCCTAGGAAGCGCTGGCTTCCTAAGACAGGAACTGCCTAAGACAGGAAATGGCCGATCCCTTGGTCAGGGGAAGCTCCGCCTCACCCCCAATATCCGGCTTCAGCACCCAGTGGTCGGTGCAGTGCTTTTCACCACCTCCGCCTATCTCCTGCGTACCTGGCTTCGGCGACGACGGTTTGATCATCGCTTGCCCGAGGAGCAGGGCAGGGGTTCCCTGTCGGCCCCAGCTCCAGCGGCGCCAGCGCACACCGACTGTCGGCTCCGGGCGGCTTTCCCGCAGAAGGGAGGATCCTGCGGTCGCCGTGGGCCTCATCTGGGACGGCCTCCTTGGAGCGGCTGGGACACGAGCAATGTATCTGGGAAGGAATACATGGACAGGAGACCATCGCAGGGGAGGAAACATAGGCATCCAGGGACTGTCAGCCAAGTCTCTTCCCTGAAGAAGCCCTTTCTGGAAACGTCAATCGCTCCTCCTAAACTTACTTGCTCCACTTCATCACTGACGCTGAAACCGTGGATTGAAGACAAAGTTTTATTTTATTTTTCTTTCCAGCTTATGATTTATCTTTAATCTTATCTATTGTTTTGCCTTTTGTCTTTGTTTTGTTCTATTTCTATCATTTAAATTTCTCCAGAATTCTACTGTTCAACGGCTCCCCCTTCTGCTTCTATTCCTTTCTCTCCTCTCTTCTACCTTCCAAAGTATTTAGATCAATGCTGTCTTATTAAAATGTTTATTTTTATTTTTTAATTTTTCCTCTATCTCTACTTTTCACTTCTCTATTACCCTCCAGGTACTTTAGTTAGATTGTGAGCCTTCGGGACAGTAAGGGAATTTTTCAAGTACCTTTCTTATTTCTAATCTTAATGTATATTTTCTGTAAACCGCTTAGAACCTAACGGATGTAGCGGTATATAAGAAATAAATTACATTACATTACATTAATGCTCTGCTTTGCTTCTGACGCTCATAGGAACTCTATGGGCTCCTTTTACTAAGCTGCAATAGCGGTTTTAGAGCACGCTAAATTGCCGTGGGCACTGGACGCTAACGCCACCATTGAGCTGGCATTAGTTCTAGCTGCGTAGCGTGGGTTTAGCGCGTGCTAAAATTCTGCGCAGGCTAAAAAATGCTATCGCAGCTTAGTAAAAGGAGCCTTATGAGTGTCAGGAGCAGCGCATTCAGTTTGCTAGCCTGCGCTAAAAAACGCTTCTGTGGTTTTGTAAAAGGGGGGTTAAGTGCATTAGCATGCACAATCATGCTAACAGCTAAAGATGCCCGTTATAGTCTTATGAGCGTCTTTAGCATTTTTTGCACGCTAACACTACTGAACGTGCTAATCCGTTAGCATGCACTAGCGTGTTTAACGCCCCTTCATGAATTCCCCCCCCCCTCATTTTTTCATGGTAGGAGTGTGTCTGGGGGCAGAAAGTAGGCATGTTCTGCACTTATCAGCTAGTGGGGTTACATTGCTGCACGCTAACTGATTAGCGCATGATTAGCTCGCGAGTACTACTTTATACAAAATAAGTGACGGTAGGGGCTCAAGCTGAGGGCAACATTAATGAACAAATCCCAACATTAGCCCTGTGGTTATAATGACCTTAATATACACGAATGACCCAAGTTGGGGTGCAATATACCGCTTAGAGTATAGGCGGTATATAAATTTTTAAAAAAATTAAAAATTCATCAAGCAGCTTTAGGGTTTTAAGTCATGATAATTACCCTTACCACAACTTAAACAGCCCTAAAACACTGTGTTCCAAAAATAACATGGCAATATTTAAGTTCTGTGTTACAAAATGATGAGATGCAAAATATGCAAATGCATGTTTTGCATTTTGTTGATTTTTTTTTAAGTTTATTTATTTATATGTTTGGATATAAAAGAAGTAGAGCCCACAGGTATAACACAATATATAACAAACAATATGGAGAACTATGTGATGTTACAAATATCAAGAGCCATAATGAAAGAGATATTAAATACTAGTCTTATAGCCCGTTACCTTAACGGGTTCTAGAATATATGTGTGTGTGTCTCTCTTTATTTCTTTCTCTCTCTCTCCTTAGCCGCTTTCTTTCTTTCTATTTCCTTGGCTGTCCATCACCACCCCTTGCCTGCTCCCCGTGTCCATTCTCCCTTCCTTTTACCTCCCCTGTGTCCACCACCACCCCTTCACTGCTCTCCTTATGCAGCAGCAGCCCTTCTCCCTTTGTTTTACCTCCCCCCTATCCATCAGCATCTCTTTTCTTCTCCCCCTGTCCAGCAGTAGGCGTCCCTTCCTTTTTCTCCCACCCTCCTCTTTCTTATCCCTATGATACACTTATCTTGCTCTGCCCCTGATCAGAGGTTCCTGACAGCCGCCCAGTTGCACCCATTGGAAAAGTTCCTTCTGCCGCATTCCACACCCCTCCTGACACGACTCCCACTATCTTTCTTTCTGTCTGTCTCTGTCCCTGGCCCCCTTTGTCTGTTTGTCTTTCTGTATATCTCCCTGCCCCTGTGTCTTTCTTCTTTTCTTTCTGTCTCCCTTCCTCCCTCTGTCTGTCTGTCCGAAGCAGCATTCCCTCCCCCTCCATTTTTCTCCCCCCACACCAGTTCCCTCTGCACCTGCCCCTGTGTCTTTCTTCTTTTCTTTCTGTCTCCCTTCCTCCCTCTGTCTGTCCAAAGCAGCATTCCCTCCCCCTTCCATTTCCCTCCCCCCACACCAGTTCCCTGTGCCTGCATTAGCGTTTCCTCTACCCCCTTTCCCTTCCCACAGTCGCGACTACAAAAGCGGGCCCGAGTCCTTTGCCGCCGCCCCCCCTCCCTTCCCGCAGGCCCGATTACACATGGCGATTCAAGCAGCGTGTGTGAGCAGTCTTCACATGCTGCTTCGGGTCCTTCTACTGCCCTGATTTACTCTGGCACGTCCGGAGCAAATCAGGGCAGTAGAAGGGCCCGAAGCAGCATGTGAAGACTGCTGGACATGCTGCTTAAATCGGCAGTCGGGCCCGCGGTAAGGGAAGGGGGGGGGGCGGCAAATGAGTCGGGTCCCGGGCAGCGGAAAGTTGCTGGGCTCCTCGGTGGGGGGCGCTGAGTGGCCGCGATCCCTCTCCTCCCAGACACCCCCCCCCCCCTCTCCGCTGGAGGAACGGATATCGGCGGTTACAGCCGCTGGCTTCGGCGTCTTCTATCCACTGCGGCCAACCCTAGCGGAAAGAGGAAGTAGTCAGAGAGGGCGGCCCGCAGTGGACAGAAGACAGCAAAGCCAGCGTTCTCTTCATTTAAAAGCGGGTGAGCCGGCGAGAAGGAGGAGGTGGTGGTTTTGTCAGTGAGTGAGGGCGGGAGGGGGGAGTCGCCGGCTGTGCTGTGCTTTCCCGATCGCAGTGGCGCTGCTGTTGGTGTCAGAGCTCTCCGCCTTGGTGGAGAGTAGGGAGGCTGTTGTGAGGTAATACGCGCGCATGCGTACTCGTGTGGCCATATCCCGACAGAAAAGGGATCAGGGAACACGCTTGTCGTGAGTGCGCATGCGCGGGCTAGCATTTTATTATATAGATATGCACATGAAAAATTAATTTTGGAGAAAAATCCAAGGGCTCCTTTTACTAAGGTGCGCTAGGGCTTTAACGCGCAGAATAGTGCGTGCTACCTTGCCGCGTGTACTAGACCTTAATGCCAGCATTTAGCTGGCGTTAGTTCTAGAAGCGTAGCGTGCAGTGTAGCGCACGGTAATTGCCTGCGTGCGCTAAAAACGCTAGCCCACCTTAGTAAAAGGAGCCCCGAGTTTCCAAATTTATTGAAGATGTGCTACCCCACATTACAGTAATAACTTCCAAAGCGGCCCGCAATACTAAAATTTAGGAAAAGGGAGAGGGAGAGGGAGATGTGATATGCAAAACATGAAGTGAGGGTAGATAGAAAAGAAGGGAAGAGAAGCCCTTAGAGGTGCCGCTGTTGGTGGCCAACATAAAAGAAGCCACTGATTGCATGTCAGTCATGCAACGGCACCATTTACAGAATCATGACTCTGGGAAAGGTAGTTGCCGGAAATGTAGGCCAGGGTTTTTAAGGCCTACATTTCCAGTGCCTGCCTTTTTCATGAATCGTGGCTACGGAGGTGCTTTACAACACTGAACACCCCGTCAGGCATTAGCCAAGCCTACAGTGATGTTAGGTATCATAATGAACCTCCAGAGGCACAATTCCAGTGTCATTTTTGCAGCCACCAGTAGGCGCCTTGAATTTCTTTTTGATCCTCTTTTTGCACTTTGCACTTTTGCATTTTGCACTTAACTTAGGCGCCAATAGGGCACCTACCAGTGCCTAAGTTAAAGCACCATTTGTAGAATATGGACCTAAGTGACTAACTGTGTGTGCTCACCAATCACTTCAAAAAAAAATAAAATGGAATATTTACAAAACGGCTTAAGGATAAACCTTCAGGAATAGCCATCAGCGAAAAGCAATGTTTAAACTCTGATTTGAATCTATCTAGTGATGTATGAAGTCCTATAAATGCTGGAAGATCATTCCATAAATGGGGGCTATGGACAGAGAAAATTGCCTGTCGCATGTGTTCATAGACTATAGTACGATGTGAAGGGGACAGTAAGTAGATTTTGATTTATAGATCTGAGAGATATCTAGCAAGATATTGTAGTTCCTGAGAAGAAAGGATTTTGAAGGTGAACAGGGGTATTTTATAAGTAATTCGATGTGGAAGTGAAAGCCAATGTTCTTTTTTTAATAAAGGGATTGTTGCTGCTAGGTGCCATCAACTCATGCTCGAGTCTAATCTAAGGCTTGGCTTTATATACCGAGTCATCATTCTAAGAAAGCTCGACTCGGTTTACAATAATTAACTTAACAAATAAAAACCACTAAATTCCGGTAAATTAATTTTCAAAGTGTTTAGCAAATAAAATAGTTTTCAAAGATTTGTGAAAAAATTGAAGTGAGCCGGAACTCCTAGTGACTTGATGAATTGTGGATCTAAGAAGAAATCGGTTCTGTGCTAGTCCGGAAAAGTTCTCCAGCGTCATCCCCATGGTTGCTTTCAATGTGTCCAGCCATCTGATTGCAGGTCGCCCTCTTCGCCTGGTTCCTTCAATCTTCCCAGACATGATGTCCTTCACCGGTGATCATCAACGCTCATCACCAGCAGCAAACAAGACATACTGTATCTACTGAGAAAAGTCAAAGCCGAAAGTCATAACATGGGATTAGAATCGAACATATAAAAGACAAAGATCATGAACATGGAACATGATGAAGATTTTGAGCTTGAAGGCGATAGACTAGAAGTTGTTAAGGATTTCAATCTCCTGGGATAAGGAAAGACTAAAACGGTTAGGGCTCTTCAGCTTGGAAAAGAGACGGCTGAGAGGAGATAGGATTGAAGTCTATAAAATCCTGAGTGGAGTAGAATGGGTACAAGTGGATTGAGTTTTCACTCGGTCAAAAATTACAAAGACCAGGGGACAAATGGAGGAAGCATTTTTCACTTAGAGAATAGTTAAGCTCTGGCACGTATTTCATAAGAACATAAGAATTGCCGCTGCTGGGTCAGACCAGTGGTCCATCGTGCCTAGCAGTCCGCTCCCACGGAGGCCCCTAGGTCAAAGACCAGTGCTCTAACTGAGACCAGCCCAACCTGTGTACGTTCCGGTTCAGCAGGAACTTGTCTAACTTTGTCTTGAATCCCTGGAGGGTGTTTTCCCCTATAACAATCTCCGGAAGAGCGTTCCAGTTTTCTACCACTCTCTGGGTGAAGAAGAACTTCCTTACGTTTGTACGGAATCTATCCCCTTTTAACTTTAGAGAGTGCCCTCTCGTTCTCTCTACCTTGGAGAGGGTGAACAACCTGTCCTTATCTACTAAGTCTATTCCCTTTCAGAAGTTGTGGTAAGAGAGAATAGTGTAGCTGGTTTTAAGAAAGGTTTGGACAAATTCTTGAAGGGAAAGTCCATAGTCTGTCATTGAGAAAGTCAAGGGGGAACAAAAATTGAATAATAGTGTCTGGACTTGGCAGGAACTTAGTGTAGAGCAATGTTGATTTATTTGAGAATAAAATCAACATTGTATATATCTAAAGTCCAAAAAGTAACAATTGTTCATGAAGGTGGCAACATATATCATTAGGAACAGAAGCATGTATTGAATCCATCATGGTCCATGTTTTGGCATACTTTGCCTTCCTCGGGTGTCCTTAAAAGAAAATAGAACAGATGAAGAGTATAATAGGGTGTAGCATTGTGAAAAATGAGTGCAATGTTTCTGATAACTGAAAGAATAAAAGATGATTAATGAAAGATGTTCATGAATGAGACATGAGTGCCCAGATAGCGGATGAAAAGTTCATAAAAGTGCTTCCGTGAACAGAATTTGCACTGCATGATGTGTGAGCAAAGCAGTGGTGTACCAAGGGGGGGCGAGCCGCCCCGGGTGCACAGCCGGCTGTTCTCACTGCCTCTAACGCCGGCCCTGCAGCTCCGGACTTCCCCACACCTGCTCCCCCCCCCCCCCCCGATCGCTATTATTTTAAATGTTATGGCAGCCGCGGCGCTGTATCCATCGGAGGAGACTTCTAAGCTCGGCCTGCCCCAGAACTCTTCCTGCAGCCACCGCCCGCCTAGGCGGGAACAGGAAGTCACTGTTGCAGGAAGAGTTCCGGGGCAGGCCGAGGTTAGAAGTCTCCTCCGATGGATACAGCGCCGCGGCTGCCATAACATTTAAAATAATAGTGATCTGGAGGGTGGGGGGGGGGGGAGCAGGTGTGGGGAAGTCCGGAGCTGCAGGGCCGGCATTAGAGAGAGTAAGAGCTTATGGTGCCGCAGGGTCCCACGGGGAAAGGGAGGAAGGAAGAAGAGGAACAGAAGCATGGCAATTTGGGGGGAGCAGGTGTGGGGAAGTCCAGAGCTGCAGGGGAGAGTGTTGCTGTACCCAGCTGGAGGGAGAAGGAAGATGAGGGAGGGAATGAAAGGAGATACCAGGGCTTGGAGGGAAGGAGGAAGGTATGCCAGACTAAGGGAAAAGGAAGGGGGAGATCTCAGAGCACAGAGGGGGAGGAAAAGATGGAAGGAAAGGAGAGAAATGCCAGAGAATCAGGGAAGGAAAGACTGTGGGGTGCGAAGGAAAGAAAGGAGAAGAGAGAGATGCCAGAGCATAGGGGATGGGTTAAGAACATAAGAACATAAGAATTGCCACTGCTGAGTCAGACCAGTGGTCCATCATGCCCAGCAGTCCGCTCACGTGGCGGCCCTCTGGTCTAAGACCAGCACCCTAATTGAGACTAGCCCTACTAGCGCACGTTCTTGTTCAACAGAAACTTGTCTAACTTTGTCTTGAATCCTTGGAGGGTGTTTTCCCCTATAACAGCCTCTGGAAGGGCGTTCCAGCTTTCTACCACTCTCTGGGTGAAGAAGAACTTCCTTACGTTTGTACGGAATCTATCCCCTTTCAACTTTAGATAGTGCCCTCTCGTTCTCCCTACCTTAGAGAGGGTGAACAACCTGTCCTTATCTACTAAGTCTACCCCCTTCAGTACCTTTAATGTTTCGATCATGTCCCCTGTCAATCTCCTCTGTTCGAAAGAGAAGAGGCCCAGTTTCTCTAATCTTTTGCTGTACGGCAACACCTTCAGCCCCTTAATCATCTTAGTTGCTCTTCTCTGGACCCTTTCGAGTAGTACCGTGTCCTTCTTCAGGTACAGCGACCAGTGCTGAACGCAGTACTCCAGGTGAGGGCATACCATGGCCCGGTACAGCAGCATGATAACCTTCTCTGATCTGTTCGTGATCCCCTTCTTTATCATTCCTAGCATTCTGTTTGTCCTTTTTGCTGCCGCCGCACATTGTGTGCATGGCTTCATTGACTTGTCGATCAGAACTCCCAAGTCCCTTTCCTGGGAGGTCTCTCCAAGTACCGCCCCGGACATCCTGTATTCGTGCATGAGATTTTTGTTACCGACATGCATCACTTTACACTTATCCACGTTGAACCTCATCTGCCATGTCGATGCCCATTCCTTGAGCTTGATTATGTCACGTTGCAGATCTTCGCAATCCCCCTGCGTCTTAACTACTCTGAATAACTTCGTATCATCCGCAAATTTAATCATCTCGCTCGTCGTACCTATGTCCAGATCATTTATAAAGATGTTAAAGAGCACGGGTCCAAGCACCAAGCCCTGCGGCACCCCACTGGTGACGCTCTTCCAGTCCAAGTATTGTCCATTTACCCCCACTCTCTGTTTCCTATGCTCCAGCCAGTTTTTAATCCACGTGAGTATTTCACCCTCAATTCCATGGCTTGCAATTTTCCGAAGTAGTCGTTCATGCAGAACCTTGTCGAACGCCTTCTGAAAATCCAGATATACAATGTCGACTGTAGCTCTTGTCTATCTGTCTGTTTACTCCCTCAAAGAAGTGCAGCAAGTTCGTCAAACACGATCTGCTTTTGCTAAAACCGTGCTGACTGATCCTCATCAGCCCCTTCTGTCAAGGTGATCAATGATGCTGTCCTTTATCAGTGACTCTACCATCTTTCCCGGTACAGAGGTCAGACTCACCGGTCTATAGTTCCCCGGATCTCCCCTCGAACCTTTCTTGAAGATCGGTGTAACATTCGCTACCTTCCAGTCTTCCGGAATCTTTCCCAATTTGATCGACAGATTGGCTATTAGTTGAAGCAGTTCAGCTAAGGTCCCTTTCAGTTCCTTGATGACCCTCGGATGGATGCCATCCGGTCCCGTGGATTTATCGCTCTTAAGCCTATCAATTTGCCTACATACCTCCTCTAGACTGACTGTCAATTCTGTCAGCTTTCCGTCTTCATTTCCAGCATATAGCCTGATGAGTTCCGGTATGCTGTGTACATCTTCTTCGGTAAATACAGATGCAAAAAATGTGTTCAGTTTGTCAGCGATTGCTTTGTCCTCCTTTAGTGCTCCCTTTATTCCATGGTCATCCAAAGGTCCCACTACTTCCTTTGCAGGTCATTTCCCCTTAATATATCGAAAGAACGGCTTGAAGTTCTTCGCCTCCATGGCTATTTTTTCCTCGTAGTCTCTTATGGCCCCTTTTACCGCCTTATGGCACCTGCGTTGATGTTGTTTGTGCTTATTCCAGTTTTCATCCGTTTTTGATCTTTTCCATTCCTTAAATGAAGTTTTCTTGTCTCTGATCACTTCCTTGGTGACAGAGAGAAAAAAATGGAGAGGTGGCAGAGCTGAAATCAATCATGTACAAAGGAGAGAAGGGGCACAGGATAGATAGTTATGAAAGGAGCATAGAAAGAAGGAAGATGTATGGAAGAGAGAGAAGGCAGACATTGGATGGATAGGGCAGAGAGGGCAGTGACTGGAAGGAGCGAGACAGAAAGTGAACAGTAGATTGAAGGGGTAGAGAGAGGGACAGCCACTGAATGGAAGTGTGAGGGAGAGGGGGAGCAGACGCTGGAAGGAAGTGGGGAGGAGAAAGAAAAAAGAGCACATGCTGGATTGAGGAACGAGGATAGAGTTAGATACTTGAAGGGGTGAGGGAAAGAGGTGGCAAGCTTTAGGTAGACAGTAAAACAAGGACATTGAAGAGAGGGTAGTAAGAACGTAATCTAGACAGATGCAGAAAATAAATTGAAAAGGAAAATGAGGGAATAAAGGGAAAGGGATTGCAGAGGAGAGTTGTGGGAGAGGGAAGGAGAGGAGAGAGATGGCAGACCAATCGGGGTGAAATGAGAGATGGAAGGGGGAGGCATACAGTTTCTAGAAGGGGCATAGAAGGAGAGAAGATGCCATATAGGGGAAGAGAGACGGCAGACAGCGGATGGAAGGAAAAGAGTTACAAGAAAATGAGGAAAGCAGAAACCACAGAAGACAAAGGTAGAAAAAAATTTTCTACTTATTTATTGCTTTAGGAGACATGTGTCACTGTTTCTTTGGTGTTGCATTGTATGCAGAGTCCAGCTTCTTACTGGTTCAATTTAACCTTTGTCTATGTATTTCTATTTTATCCCCCCTTTTACAAAACTGTGGAGCGTTTTTAGCACCAGCCGTGGTGGTAGCAGCTCTGATGCTCAGAATTCTATGAGCATCAGAACTGTTACCACTGTGGCTAAAATCCACACTACAGTTTTGTAAAAGAGGGAGGGGTTAGTTTGTGATTACATATTCCATACTAGGCGAAGGTGTTTTCTGTGTTCTGTGTGTTCGAAAGACATGGTTTTTTGTTAGGCTTGACTGCAGGATTGATCTGTACTAGTCTGGCTTGTTTAGTTTTACAATGGGTGTATTGATGTTGTAGTGCTCACTGCAGTATGTAAGATGCTGCCTTTTCCTAGGTACTCATGTGTGACGTGTGGCTTGTTACTAAAAATCATGTTTTCTATACAGATGGGGGGGGGGTAAAAAATGATGGGCACCGGGTGTCACATATGCTAGGTACGCCACTGTAGCAAAGGTGACCATTTATGAAGATAAAGGCTGAACTTAATCATCAAATCACTTGTGTATTGAATTTAAAAATAAGAAAATTAGAGAAAACCAGACTGAATTCAAGAAAACACTCTATGTTTAGAGTGCTGGTTATGACCATGAGAAAAAGCAAAATAAAACCATTTTCTTTTAAGGACCCCTGAGGAATGCAAAGAACACCGAAACACGGACCGGGTTGAGTCCAATAGACCTGAACATCTTGAAAGCTAAGTACTGGAACTAAAGCTATATTATCTTTGGGATGTTATATGAATATGAATTCTTAAAATAATTGATTGAAAATAGTAAATAGAATACCGAAAATGAAAGATGAACAGTATATGAAAATGGATCGATGAGGAATTTGGCAATGTTGGCGTGGTTTGTTGGGAATTTATTTCCAAAAAAACCCCCATATTCTGAAGGTCCGCAAAAATATTTTGCATTAGAATAAAGAATATGTGAGCGGTCATTCTGTGACTGGTATTATTATCACCTTTCTTGATGTGTTGTTGAAATTGAAACTAGCTACATATATTGAATATCATTTACGCCTGTAGTATAACATCTGATGCTACCATTGAGATAATTTGGCATTAGTTTAATGGCATTGCATAGTAGTATGAGATGTTCCATTTGAAATAAAACACTCAAAGTTTTTAATTAAATGAAGTATCTTTTTAATTAAAATCTGGAATCTTCCAGGTCTGGTCGGTTTGGATTTCTTTAATTTAGAGCTGCAATTCTATAACTGAGACGATCAAAATCAAAAGGTGGAAATGTCCAAAATATATCCTAGGTGGAAAATGGCTTTTTAACATCCTTTTCCTTCAAAGTGACTTATGAGTACCATATACACGTTAAATCTAAAAACTGGAAGCTTCCAAACATTTCAATTACATTTTGTGGTATATTAATGTAGGATTCTATGCTTCTTGTAAGCTATATCCCAGAAGGAATGAAATCCAGCGAGGCTCTCCTCCATGAAGTAGAAATGGATTAATAAGGTCGAGTAATATGATAAGCTGCTGACATGTTTAAGTATTGATATTATGTTACAGTGCTAATTGAAAGCATTGTACCCTAATGACATCAGCGCCATGGATTTATGAGAAGCCAGGAGCCATATCGCTGCATAATCTCTTACAAAAAAAATGTAAATGGACAAGTCAGCTAAATAGCTATTCAGATAATGCTATTTCTACGACTACCCTTGTTTGGGATTTTAAACTTTCCAGAGAGAAGGGAGAAAGACTAAAAATTATGTACAATTCCTGAATGACGTTAACAAAGTGAGACGGTGGTCATATTTTGGAGACTCTGAGGGAGTGCATAGAGAGTTGCCAGTCTTCCTGAATAACACTCCCCTCGTAGGGTCACCTTAGGAGTGCGGTTCAAGCAGGGCCCAGACCAAAAACAGATTTAAAATCCCCAAGGGAAGAAAAAAAAACAGACAGGCCCTGGGAAGAGCTGAGGGAAGATTCCAGTGCCCGCCAGTGACGGCCGAGGAGAGCCTTTCGTTCCCTCACTGTGATAGCCAAGGGAGGCCTCTAAATTGGGCCAACCGTAGCTGCGGATTGATGAGAAGGAATCTGAGAAATACAACCTGTAATGACACTCTTGGTTGGCACTCCTGCATTATGGAATAAACTTCAACTTGAATTTCAGACAGAATTTCAGATATGTAAACATATCATTTGACCTCAGGAGTATCCCAGTCGTTAAACATCAGGTTGTAAACCATGGAAACTAGAGTTTAAATCGCTTAATCTTCCACTACCTCAGAGAAAGATACGAAAGGAAATAGTACTGGACAACAAAGATTTTGCTTATTCAACACTTTCGGGTATATCTTACAGATTTTTGGCTGTTGATCATGAAAATCAAGTTTAAAATTACATATCATGTACCGTTTTAACAAAAAAGTACATTTTTACAATTTCTTGCTATACTTTCAGACTAACACAATTAGTTCTTAGCCTAATTGTTAATATAGGCCTACTGCTCACATTATACCTTGCTGGACATAGTGTGAACATGTCCAGGCGTACATTCAGGGCAGGTTGCATAACGTCCATGGAAAAGATGCAGTCTGGGCATGCCTGGGCTTGCTTGTGCATGGGCTTGATGGACGCTGCCTGAAAAGGCTATATAAAAGCATATGGAAACATGGAACTGCTGCGGTGACCTTAAAGTAGTAGCTCTGCCACTTGGAATGCAGCTTGGATGTACCAAGTACTGTTGTTTTATTTGTGACTGGGACAGTCATAGAAACATAGAAACATAGAAGATGACGGCAGAAAAGGGCTACAGCCCATCAAGTCTGCCCACTCTGCTTACCCACCCCCTGTCTATGCCCTAATGACCCAATTTTCTTATCTTGCTAAGAAGTTACATTACATTCAAAAGAACTGGCCACTCTGTAAGAATTTGGTTCCAGGACAGAAAAATGTGGTACATGAACCACTTGTTGACCCGACAAAGATATTTTTGCCTCCTGTTCACATAAAGCTTGGATCGCTGAAAAAATTTTGTAAAAACGATGAACAAGGAAGGCAAAGGTTTTCTTTATTTAAGACAGATGTTTCCAAGAATAACTGGCGCCAAGATTAAGGAAGGCATTTTTGTCGGTCCACAGATCTGATATGTCATCAATGATGAGAGATTTGAAGATCTGTTAGTTGGGCAAACAAAAAAAAATTGCCTGGAAAGCATTCAAGAATGTCGTTGAGAATTTTCTTGGCAGTTACAGAGCGCCAAACTGTATTCATCTGGTTGACAAACTTCTTAGAGCATACAAAACCATGAAGTGCAACATGTCACTGAAAATGCACTTTCTACATTCACACTTTGACTTCGTCCCCGCAGTTAGTGACTTCTACCCTTTAGTCATTGACGAATATGTCAAAAGGTTTCACCAGGACATTGCCACTATGGCAAAAAAGATATCAGGGCAACTGGCTGACTATTGTTGGACACTGCGCCGAGATGCACCGGACACTGAATACAAACGAAAATCAGCAGGAAAACACTTTTAGCCACGGCAAAGTATCACAGTGTATCAGAAACTTTGGGCCTCTTCTATTAAACTGCGCTAGCAGTTTCTAGCGTGGGGAGCCGCGCTGCTCCCGATGCTCATAGAGTTCCTATGAGCGTCGGGAGTAGCACGGGCCATTCATCGCAGCTCTCTGCGCTAGAAACTGCTAGCACAGTTTCATAGAAGAGGGGGTTTGTACATTAAAACATGTTATAGTCAATTACCTTTAAGGACCAAATAAATTCCCTGGTCAGGAAATGCTTTTTTAGTTTACGAATGTTGAGGAAGGTTAGACATCTTTTTCGTCATCGACATTTCTCTGTCTTGGTCCAATTAATCACACTCCCCGTTCAAAGAAGTAAAACGGAAAAAACGATACGATGGCCTCCTAGCCACTCAAGCAGCAAAACTAGATAACCAGATCTCCAATCTACTGATATCTACCCCAGACTACAAGATGTTCAGAAAAGAAATAAAAACTATACTCTTCAAGAAATTCCTGAAACAGTCCTATCACATATACCGTCCTTCCTCCCTCCCTCTTCCCGCCACACAGAAACTACCTGACTGTCTCTTTACCTCTCTAGAAATGACAAATGATCTTCCATTGTAACCGACCGTTTATAATTCTTTTGTAATCCGCCTTGAACCGCAAGGTAATGGTGGAATAGAAATCTCTATTGTAATGTAATTACCTCGACTAGATTACTGTAACACTATCTATCTTGGCATCACAAAGATCTGTCTCCAAAGATTATAATTAATCCAGAATACTGTTGCGAAGCTGATCTTTGGAAAAAGTAAATTTGACTATGTGACCCCTTTGCTCTTGAGTCTTCATTGGCTCCCGGTTTATCTTAGAATCCAACTCAAATGTGCTTGCATCTCTTTCAAAATTTTATATGGCATTTTTATTCCCCTCGTTCCCTTATTATGGGATGCTTACAGATTTTCCTTTGCAAAAGGCATCCAACAATTCAAACTCTCCCTTCTAGAAACGGAATTAAAGGAGTTAAGATTGTCAGTCAATCTCTGTCTTTTAAACTTTCTCAACTTTGGAATGAATTTCCCTTAATTCTGAGGATCCCCAGTTCTTTCCAATCTTTCTGCAAACTTCCAAAAACTTTTCTTTTTGCCAAACATTTTAAAAACGAATCTCTTTGAATCTTTTGGTATTACTTTCTTTAGTTTTTATTTAATCATTGTAAACTTTCTTTAGTTTTTATCTAATTGTTCTAAACTGAGTCGAGCTTCCTTAGGTTGACGACCCGGTATATAAACTTAAGCTTTAGTTTAGTTTAAAGATTGCATCATGTTTCTCAAAATTCCTACATGATACAGTCACAAATTATATTTGTGTTTATTTTGAAGAGATCTATCATAATCACCAGTTTGTTTTAAGGAAGCAAAATTTTGGGAAAATTTTGTTGCCCAGTGATGTAAGCTGGAGCCTAAATATAGGTACTTTCCTCTCATAAATGTGGGCTAGATGGAATTTATTTAGATTATTTTCTGTAAACTTTACTTTAAAAATAGGTTAACTAAATTTTGTGGTGACTTAGTTAGGATTTTTCCTGACGTTTCTAGAGCTACTCAATTTAGAAGGAAAGAGTTTTTGAAGCTAAAGCTTAGAGTTTTGGCCCTAGAGGCGTCTTTTTATTTAAAATTTCCCTGTAAATGCTTAGTCGTTACATGATGTTGAATATGTTTTTTGGGATCCCATTCAACTGCAACAATTTTTAGTTGCACGTGAGCAAAAATAATATTATTTCTTTTTTCTGTATTGTTTCATCCCTAAGATTTTGAGGAGGCATGTATCCCTATAACAATAAGGACTGATACAAGGTTCACGAAGGTCAAGTTGAGAATCTTTCTTTTATCTTTCTTTTACTTTTCTTGTTCTAGGTGAGCTGAGAATCTTACATTACATTACATTACAGATTTCTGTTCTGCCATTACCTTTCGGTTCAAAGCGGATTACAAAAAGTTATGGAAGAAGGGTTACAACGTTAGATCAGAGAAGGTTTCCAAGAGAGGGAAAAGTAGGATCTTGTTGTATTAGTACCCTGCCCCCCTGTTTTGTGGGCTTAAAAAGGATTTATGTATGATGAAATTATGTACTTTGATTGTAGATTTCTCCTTTTTTTCCTATTATTAATGGATAATGTATTATTCAAATTATAATAAAAAAATTTATTGAAAGAAAAAAAAAAAGATTATTTTCTGTACATGTTGTACATTCTTTATAGATAGATGATAATTTCCATATTTTTGACTTTGTGAATGAAAGAACGTCAAAATTTTTTAATAAAAAAAACAAAAAAACTTTTAATCAACTTCAATTAGTACCAATTACGAGGTATTTAGTGCCAATTATTGGTGCTGATTTAGCCTTTTACTCGATTACCGTATTTGCCGGCGTATAAGATGACTTTTCAGTACCTTAAAATCCTCCCCAAAGTCGGGGGTCGTCTTATACGCTGGGTACTGTTTACATCACAGTTCTTCAACCGCCGGTCCGCGGTGCCGGTCCGCAGAAAATTCCTGCCGGTCCGCACAAGACCGGCGAGATGGACCCGTTAAATTTTCTGCCCCGATGGTGTTTGCAGAAATCTTCTGTTCCTCCCAGCCTCGGGCGATCAAGACAGGCGGTCATTCCCTCTGTGAGTCTCGCCTATGCGGAAACAGGAAGTTGAAACAAAATAGGCGGGACTCAGAGAGGGAAGGTCCCGACGTTTGCAGCCTGTCTTGATCGCTGCCCCTGCTGAGTCGCCGAAGAGGGCCGCGGGGAAAGTGCAGGCAGAGAGAAGATGGTCAGCGTGCGCGGGGAGGTCAGCGTGTCGATTGGGGCCATCAGCAGCGTTTGTGCTGAGTCTGCCCACATGCAGGATGCGGCGGGTAGGGGCCTCCGACTTGTCTTGGGCGGCTGGGCCTACGGTGCAAAGCTGTTTTTGCCGGCTTGGGGGGGGGGGGGTCGCGAATCGGAAGAAGGGGTAGTCTTATACGGCGAGTATATAACAAACTCTATATTTTAACTGTAAAAGTTGGGGGGTCGTCTTATACGCCCAGTCGTCTTATACGCCGGCAAATACGGTAATTTATATCGACTAGGTGCTCCTTTAATTAAGCCGCGCTAACGGGGTTAATGCACGCGACTTTTCATTACGCGCTAACCCCCGTGCTGGCCTAAAAACTACCGCCTGCTCAAGAAGAGGCGGTAGCGGCTAGCGCGGCCGGCAGTTTAGCGTGTGGTATTACGCGCGTTAAACCGCTAACGCGCCTTTGTAAAAGGAGCCCTAGGTACTCCGATGCAGGCGCCTAGCTTTAGGCGCACTTTATAGAATTTGAGGTTAAGCGCTGCCTAATACACCAGATGGTACCTCACTAAAACTCGCAGGTCACCACAAATATAACTCCGACAACCAAGATGCACCCACCTGCTAAGAAAAGCTATGTTACCTCCATGTTATATCGACACTGTACACGCTATGTCTACTAAGGGCTCCTTTTACGAAGGTGCGCTAGCGGTTTTAGTGCACGCACCGGATTAGTGCGCGCTAGCCAAAAAACTACCACCTGCTCAAGAGGAGGCGGTAGCGGCTAGCGCACACGGCATTTGAGCGCGCGCTATTCTACGCGTTAAGGCCCTAACGCGCCTTCGGAAAAGGAGCCCTAAGTCTGCATTTTTAAGTCTGTATGTTATGGCTTCACTGTAGATGCTGTAATCCAAACCTCCTTTGTCTTTACCGTAAATGCTGTAAAGTCTGTATTTCTCACTAAAGTGTGTCCTACCCATACTATGAATGTACTCTTGTAACCCGTTCTGGGCTCCTTTGGGAGGACAGGCTAAATAAATGACGAAATAAATGTTGTATCTCTAATATGCCTCCGGATATACCTGACTACTCTTGACTTGCTAATGTAATTTGAATATCTTTTCTGTAACATCGCTGTCTGTGTACAGTCTCTTCCTCTGTAAACCGCTCTGAACAGCTGTGGTATCGCGGTATACAAAAATAAATACACAAAATAAAAATAAATGGTGCATGGCCTTCAGAGAATTTTGCTCCTAACTGTAGACACTAGACCTTTTGCCTGAAAATGCTGGCGCCCAAGTGGGGACATCAAGTCAGTGTTTTATACCTAGGTGCGCAGTGTTTTGGAGCACCCTTGATATGCTTCCTTATGAGTTAAGCATCATGCCTTATAGAATAGCATGCAGCCAGAAATGCATACAAATTTTAATGAGTGCCAATTAATTTCATTAATTGCTTGGTAGCACCCAGTTATTGGAAGTTAAGACTTGCTACTCAATTCTTTTGCACGTGCATCTTGGGCACACACATAATTATTTATAGAATTTATATACCATTTATAGTCTAAGTAGCATTTTCCCTCTCTGTCCCAGTAGGCTAATGCACCTGGGATAATGGGGGATTAAGTGACTTGCCCAGGGTCGCAAGGGATTTGAACCCACAACCTCAGAGTGCTGAGACTGTAGCTCTAACCACTGTGCCACACACTCCATGTATAGAACCTGGGGGTTAGCATGCAACTGTCAGGTGTGAACATGTGGGCAAAGCAAGGACATGCAACCAAGTGATGCAAACAACTTATGGAATACTATTAGATGTGCGTGTTGCATGGCAGCTATTCGCCCCTCGTAAGTAGTCACACCATTGTGGATTTGTGCTAGTAATCTGTAATGGATTTCCATAGAATTAGCAAAAAACATGGTCCTTTACGACACTTAAAATGAGGTGCAAGTTTATAGAAATGCCACCGCTAGGAGCCTAGAATTACTTTCCATGTCTACTACTACTATTATGAATTATTTCTATAGCACTACCAGACGCATGCAGCGCTGTACAGAGTCACAACGAAGACAGTCTCTGCTCCAAAGAGCTTACAATCTGAACAGACAAGACAGTTAAGTGGAAGGGTTAATCATGGATACAGTTAAGTGGAAGGGTTAATCAGCTGGCTGAGTTGGAGGGCAGAGGGGAGTACAGGACAATCAAACCATTGTGACATCACTGATGAGATTGGCTCCTATTGGTGGAATGAGGCATTATGACATCACAAGCTCTGCTCTGCTTCCCAAAGACGGAAACTCTTCACACTACTACTATGAATTATTTCTATAGCTCTACCAGATGTACACAGCGCTGTACAGAGTCACAAAGAAGACAGTCCCTGCTCCAAAGAGCTTACAATCTGAACAGACAAGACAGACAAACAGGATGTCATGGATACAGTTAAGGGGAATGGTTGGGTAGGAGGGCAGAGGGGAGTAATTAAGAAGAGAGTTGTTAAACTGACTTCCTAGTCTATGCTGTTGACATCTTCAGACCGATTGGATCCCTCAGCAAGTCCAACACTGTGATTCAGTTGTGTCTTTTGATGCGACCACGGCTGCCTCGCTCCAGACCCAAATCCAGGGGAACAGATCCTGGGCGGCTGCTGTCCACTTACCCCCCCCCCCATCCCCGGGGCCATTACTTGTCTGTACAATTTGCATTGGCTGCTCCTGAAAATGTAGACGCTAAACCCAAATCTCTTCTTTTAATGTTCGTAGTCTATGACGGAAACACAAAATGCTGCTTCCAAATCTTCCTTTCATTTTTGCATACATTATTGCTCCAGTTTTTGATATATCTTCGTAGCTTGCATCTTCCTTACTCCGTTTAATTAGTTAGTGCAGTATTTATGGTAGGACGATAACTAAGCAATTTGTAAAATAATCTGGCCGGTTTGCAGGTCGGTAACATTACCTGATGTAAACCACGTACCTTCCTGAGTTTGTCACCTAAACACAATGTCAATGAGTTATCTCTGGCCCGATTCAGCCAAAGCATGTGGCTTTCCATATAAATAGGTGCGTTTTCCTCCGAGGAAAGGATGCTCTTAACAATGACCGATGTGCCTCAATGGAAAGGAGGCGGTTTCATTCCCAGAGGTGCTGTCTGTAGAAAGTCCGTCTCTTAGCTACGCACAGTGGAGGGCCAGTGTGAAGCTTTCATTCCCCTAGATTACTTAGAAGAAAGTTCTGGTTTGATTACTTTTTTTTTTTTTTTACATCACTTGCAAATGACAGGAAGAGAAAACAAATCCCTTGACAAGTAATATTGATGTAGAATGCATAATGCTCCATATAGTAAAATGTAACGGGACTCTAGTGGGAGCTTTATGCTTGTTTCTATATTTTGGGTTTTTTTTTATTAATTCTTTATTCATTTTAAAACTTTCATCAAGTGTACAAATATTCATAATAAACACAATTAGTCTGAGCACTTGAACATCTTATCATTACAACTTATAAGTAGAAATGTAACCCTCACCCCACCCTCCCTCAAATTCCTCTATTCATTATAAGATCATATATTTGAAACCCTCCCCCCACCCAATGCTAAATGGTGTATAATTAATAGAAAAATGGCATCTAATCATGACAGAAAGACGTTAATGGCTCCCAAATTTTAATAAAATTATTATAATTTCCATTTTGTATCGCTATTGATCTTTCCATTCTATATATGTGACATACTGAATTCCACCAAAAATTAAAATTAAGCCTACTTTAATCTTTCCAGTTATTGGTAATATGTTGGATGGCAACTCCAGTCAAAATCATTAAAAGTTTGTCGTTACACGCTGATATCTGACTCTTTTTTCTCATAGACATTCCAAATATCACAGTATCATAAGATAACGCTACATGGTTTTCCAATAAACAATTTATTTGATCCCAAATTGAGTTCCAAAAGGCTAAGATATGGGGACAGTAGAATAAAAGATGATCCAAAGTCCCTCCCTCCAATTTACAATGCCAGCAGCTATTGGACAAGGAACTATTTAATTTTTGAAATCTAACTGGGGTCCAAAAAGCTCTATGTAACAAAAAAAACCAAGTTTGTCTCATAGACGCTGACATTGTACATCTCATTCTCCAAGACCAAATTTGTGGCCATTGAGATGCTGAAATCTGATGCTTAATCTCAATGTTCCAAATATCCCTCAGACCATTTTTAGTTGTTTTTTTTTAACCAAATCACTAATAGGTTTATACCATTGTGCGGCCTGGTGACCCAGAAAGTCCGCCTGAAAACATAAGAATTCCAAACTGGACTGAGTATTAAGATTTTCCCATTCAGGGATTTTGTAGGGCGAACGCAAGCTATTCTTATTTGGAAATAGTTTTTCTGTGTTTCTGCTTTGGAAGAGAGGTACAGGGAGCAATTCCTTAACTGGGCGTCACAAGTTAGGTCTCTGGATGCAGAGTGCTGAATTGAAATTGGATAACAGCAAGCTTTACAAGTAAAACTGTTTTATATAATTACCCCATTAGTCATCAGAATTCCCTGTTAGATCCCATGGCAGAGAAAATCATTCTTCTTACACTAAACTGTTCAAAGTTATTAAAATGCATAGGAACTGCGAAAAATTGCAGGCAGATCTTAGGAAATTGGAAGACTGGGCGTCGAAATGGCCGATGAGATTTAATGTGGGCCAATGAAAAGTCATGCACACTGCAAGGAATAATCCAAATCGGTGTCCAGATTCTAGGGTCCACATTAGGGGTCAGCGCCCAAGAAAAAAGATCTAGGTGTCATCATAGATAATATGCTAAAACCCTTTCGCCCAATGTGCGGCGGCAGCCAAAAAAGCAAACACGATGCGAGGAATTATTAGAAAAGGGATGGTAAATAAGATTAAGAATGTTATAATGCATCTGTATTGCGACCGAGTCAGGCAGTTTGTTCCAGGCAAACGGTGCAGCAAAGTAGAAGGGACGGAGTCTAGAGTTGGCAGTAGAGGAGAAGGGTACAGATAAGAGAGACTTATCCAATGAGTGGAGTGCCCAGGGGGGGGGGGAGTGTGGGGAAAAAGGAGTCAATAAAGTGACTTGAGGAGTGGGGTAATGTGGTCATAGTGACATTGGCAGAATATGAAACATAGAAACATAGAAATAGACGGCAGATAAGGGCCACGGCCCATCAAGTCTGCCCACTCTAATGACCCTCCCTATTTATGAGATGTGCAACAGAGCTCTGAACAGATTGAAAGGGAGAGAGATGGTTAAGTGGAAGTACAATGAGAAGCAGTTTGCGGTAGTCTAAGTGAGAGGTGATGAAGGTATGGCTGAGGGTCTTGGCAGTGTGCTCAGAAAAGAAGGGTCTGATTTTAGCGATATTGTAGAGAAAGAAACAACATGTTTTGGAAGTCTATTGGATATGTGAAAAGAAGGATAGAGATGAGTGAAAGATTACCCCAAGGTTGCGAGCCGACAAGAAATGGAGGATGAGGGTTTTATTCACAGAAATAGAGAACGGGGGAAGAGATAGGTTTAGGTGGAAAGATAAGGAGCTCAGTCTTGGCCAGGTTTAATTTTCGATGGCAGTGAAACATCCAGGTAGTGATGTCAGACAAGCAGGTTGAAACCCAGGCCTGAATGACTGTTGAAATTTCAGGTGTGGAGAGAGAGATCTGCGAGTCATCAGCATAGAGGTGATACTGAAAGCCTTGGGAGGGATTAGAGCACCAAGGGAAGAAGTTTAGATGGAAATAAAGGAAGTAAACCAACAGTGGGATGGTGATGGAGGAGAATCCACCACAGCCTACGCTAAAGGTGCAATGGTAAAGATAGGAAGAAAACCATACGATATTAGAGCCC